>NC_091435.1:151088265-151688265 GCF_964237555.1 Oryctolagus cuniculus
AGATTGGGACTTTCCATCTGCTAGTTCACTCCCCAAATGTCTGCAACGGCCAGGCCTGGGCCAAGCCAAAGCCAAGAGCCAGGACCTCCACCTGGGGTGCTCAGGTAGGTGGCAGGTGCCAAGTTCTTGGGCCATCACTGCTGCCTCCTAAGGTGCACATTAGCAGGAGGTTGGCTCAGAAGTGGAGGCGGGACTCGCATATGGGATGTGGGTGTGCCACGCAGCGGCGTGTGCCAACTGACGGTTTCCCCGATAAAGTCAATAGCTACTTCCCCAGGCTGCCCAAAGGCAAGCCCTGACGTGTGAGTTGATGATCCGAAGATGGGGCCTCAGGAGACACTGGCCTCAGCTCTCTGAGTCCTCAGCCCAGGCTGGCTTAGCTGAGGAGGGGGTTTTGGAGGAGGACGCCATTGACCTGGCCCTCAGTTTCCCCAGGGATAATCTGAGGTGATCGGACTAGGTGATCTTTAAAATCCTGGCTCAGAAATTCTAATCCAAAACCCCTTCTGCATTTCTGACTCATGGCTTCAGGTTGATCTACAGTAACCTCAGAAACTTGCAGCACACTGGCCCAACACACCTGGTTCATCCTTATGCAAGACTCACACGGGAGGAAGTTGTTTTATATGAACAGAAAACACTGTGCAAGGCCTCCAAGGCCAACAACCCAATACTTGCAAAACCCCAAGGATCTGGAGCTCCCCAGGTCCTTCCAACATCTCGTCTGCTTTCCATGTCAGAGCGCCTCGGTTCGACCCCTGGGAGGTGGCAGGGGACTGGTTAGGTACCTGGTCCCTGCCACCCACGTGGGTGACTAGGATAGTTTCAGGTTCCTGGCTTTGACCTGGCCAGCCCTGGCTGTTGCAAGCATTTGCAAACTCCCAGCAGATAGGATCCCCATCTGTATGTCTGTTTCTCTCTCTCTCCCTTGCAAATAATTTTAAAGCAAAGAAATAGCCTTACTGACTTTGGCTCTCACCAGGGAAAGATAAATACTGTCAGGAGCTAACAGACAGAACCCCGAGCCTAAAATATTCTGTATGGAAACTATCAGTGGTGAGAAAATGATCCAAAGATTACTACCTTTTTTTTTTCTGAGTCTGGTATTTAGGTGTCATCGTGAAGCAATGACTGTGCCACCCAGTGGAACATTCTGAAAACTGACTGGAACAATGTGCCTTCGGTCACTGCACAGCTACACCAGCCAGACTGGAGCCTGCCTCACTTCGCCATTTAGTTGGAAAAGACCAGAGTTAGATCCTGAGAGCTTTCGTGGTTCTGAACCCTGACTGCACGTTAGAGTCATGGAGCAGCTTCTGGAAGCAACAAGTCCTTGCTGCAGGCCGGTGATAGCCCAGCCTGTGACAGTGAGACCAGGCCCTGGGGACGAACCGCCAGCGGCAAACTTGGAGCAGGGGCCACTGGGCCCAGAGCAGGGAGTCTGCACTTAGTCAGTGCCCGGGGATTCTGGGGCAAGCTCAGGTTTGAGAACAGCAGATTTAGAACACGGGAATTACTGAAAGATGGAAAAAGCTTTGCAGCCAGAGACCCTCCCCTCCCGGCAGCACAACTAATCTGGGTGGGCCTCTCTTGTCCAGGTAATGCACTGCCTACCCATTTAGTAAAATATGATGTCAATATTTAAAAATGTTCACAGGCCGGCGCTGCGGCTCACTAGGCTAATCCTCCACCTTGCGGCGCCGGCACACCAGGTTCTAGTCCCAGTCGGGGCGCCGTATTCTGTCCCGGTTACCCCTCTTCCAGGCCAGCTCTCTGCTGTGGCCAGGGAGTGCAGTGGAGGATGGCCCAAGTACTTTTGCCCTGCACCCCATGGGAGACCAGGATAAGTACCTGGCTCCTGCCTTCGGATTAGCGCGGTGCACCGGCCACAGCGGCCATTGGAGGGTGAACCAATGGCAAAGGAAGACCTTTCTCTCTGTCTCTCTCTCTCACTGTCCACTCTGCCTGTCAAAATAAATAAATAAATAAATAAAATACATAAAAATGTTCACAGGCCTGGCGCTGTGGCATAGCAGATAAAGCCGCTACCTGCAGTGCCAGCATCCCATATGGGTACCAGTTCGAGTCCTGGCTGCTCCACTTCCGATCCAGCTCTCTGCTATGGCCTGGGAAAGTGGTGGAGGATGGCCCAAGTCCTTGGGCCCCTGCACCCATATGGGAGACCCAGAGGACGATCCTGGCTTCATTCAGCACAGCTCTGGCTGTTGTGGCCATCTGGGGAATGAACCAGTGGATGGAAGACCTCTCTCTCTGCCTCTCTGTAACTCTGCCTTTCAAATAAGTAAATAATCTTTTTTTAAAAAAGTTCACAATGCTTAATTAATATCTACAATAGCAAGCAAAAGCGTGCACATTGTGGTTTTTAAGTTAAAAATGTAAGATGCAAGAACAAGATGTTGCTGGATACAGAACCAACAGGGATGATGCTGGGTGTCAGGTTTTTTTTTTTTTTTTTTTTTTTTTTTTAACAAAAGAAAAATAAGTCTGACTCTATTGCAGTAAAATTCTAATTTTCTATATGACTATACAGATTTGTCAGTTACAGGAGCATTTGCATTGAAATGAGTTAGACTCATACAGAATAAATGTTATCTCCTAGGAACTGTCACTTTGGAAAACAGTTTTAATTCTTTTAGGCAATGAAGGTGAGACTTAGTGCAACAATTTTGATAACTGAAAATCCAGTAACCTAGAAAGGATTAGATCATGGCCTAGAAATGCATGCTTCCTCCTATACTATTTATTTTATTTTATATTTTTACTTGCATGCATTTCATAAATACAACATTAGGAACATAGCATTTCTTCCCACCATACCTGCCCTCCCACTCTGCTACCCCTCTTCTTCTTCCCTCTCCTGTCCCTGTCTTGTTCTGTTTACCAAGATCTATCTTCATTTAACTTTTTATCAGATTATTAGCTCTATTCTAGATAAAGAGTTTAGCACTTTGTTTGAGAGAGAGAAAAAGAAAAAGAAGAAAAGAGAAAAACAATGAAGAGGAAAAGAAACCTGTTCTTCAACAGTCCAGACAAGGGCTGTTCAAAGTTGTTGCATCTCAAAAGTAATTTCGCTTTTTTTCTTTTCTTCCTACCTTTCCCACTCTTTCCTTTTAGAAAATTAATTATCTTTAAAGAAGAACCTAAGGATGATACCTCTTTTGCGAGCTCTTAGACATCACTATAACTTAAGAGACATAAGAATATCCTCCACTTAATACACTAAAAGGAAATGATTGGGTGGCAGGTCGTTGGTGATCTCCTCTCCCTGTTTTTCTGAATTTCCCAAGTTTCTTGTGATAATTGGATATTACATTTGTAATGGGAAGAGAGGCAAAAAGCCAACAAACTGGATGGAATCTAAATGTTCTCATCACAAAGATGTGATAAGTATTGGAGGTGATACCTACATTAATTAGCCTGGTTTTATCATTCCACCATGTATACTTGTATCAAAACACCGCATGTACCCCATACCTATATAAAATTATAACTTGTCTGCTAAAAATAAAATAAAACATTAAAAAATATTTTATATGCAGAATATTTCTCTTCCAACACTAAAAAGCAAGTACAAATTATACCACCTGCTTTCTGAAGCCCCATTCCCTCACATGGCTCAACAGGACCCTGGAAACCCTCCATAAGCTAATAAAAAGGGCCACATAGAAACTGCGGGCTGAGTTGGGGAAAATCCACCCAAGAGTTGAGACCCAGAGTCCCCTTGGCAGCATGGAAATAGTGGGGCTGTTCAGCGGGGACAGGCAGGCTGTCTGTGTTCAGTGACTGCCTCGGGCTTCCAGCCCCTGTCTGCTAAGACAGACTTAGCTTCTGGTCTCGGGCACAGCTTGGGCCTCCTACTCCATCCACCTCAGTCTGTAGACAGCCCCGGAGAAGCCGAGTGGTTCAGCTCAGAGAACCCCGGAGCCTGGGGTGACAGAACATCTTGGGTTGACCCCCACCTGCCCACTCTCCGTGTATCCCCAGGCCAGGAGGTTGACCCCAGGGGCGCGATAAGCCCCAGCATCCTTACCTGCTTGCCTCGTTTTCCTGGTCTTCCCGTGGGTCCTCGGTGTCCCGCTATCCCAGGCTCACCCTTTGGACCCATTTCACCCTGGAAAGAAGAAAGAGAACCAAGGGGAGGATTGGGACATATGCTGTGGGTGCAGGTGCGGGTCTACACAATCAGTGTCCACCACGACACTCTTCCCAATGTCTCCAAATTTCCTGGTGGCTGTTTGGGTGAGAAACGAGATCGTGTCAAAGGCAGACACATCTTTCAAGGCAGAGGAAGAAGGAAAAAGGCTAGCCCTGGGTGAATTATCTGACATGGAAGAGAGACAGCCACAGGGCAGAGCAAGGTTGGGGGCCAGATGGGAAAGATAACTCATCACGCAATGCGTTCAAGTGGGAAGCTTGTGCGCTTGTGCGCTTTGGTCACACGGGTGCCTGTGACGTCACAAGCTGTCCAGAAGAGGGCTTTGTCTTTTAGTTGAGATTTTTATCCTGTGCTTTGTTATGTGTTGGTTTAGACACAAGTTCAAATCCAAGTGTCTCCCACGAGGATCACACCTTGCCAAACTGCAGGGGACACAGATTTGAGTCCTGGCTCATGTCCATTTGATATATAAGGCATTTTTTTTCTTAATGGGGAGAGATGTCTGAAACATATGTTGAAATGTTCCCTATGATTATCATAAATGGTGTAGAAAACAATGCAAACAGTATTTTTAGCAGAAAAGCCTTATGTTGAACCACCAGAACCAAACGCACCAAGTGCAGAATTTCATTGTTCAAGGACAATCTTTGCAAAAGCCTATTTTTCCATCTTAGTTCCTCTCCCCCGTCATGTTCTTCTAGGATTTCAGTCCCAACTACTGTTTGTTTGGGCCATGAACCCACAAAACACACCATTCCTATCCACAGCAACCCCTCTACAGCCCAAATGCACACCCAGAAGCTAAGTGTAGCGGCAGCAACCATGAGTTTCTGTTGGTCAGCAGCCAAAGGAGAGTACACAGCCAGGTACCTTTCTCTGTGCAGGGCACAGGCGGTGCGGCAGTGGAAGTCCCAGAGAACGCCAGTACCGTCCCCAGTAAGAACCACGCAGAAAGCTCTCGAACAATCTGTCAGCTCAGCCAACGTAACGGGTATGACCTGACCCAAGCCACCGATGTCTTGCCTCACCAAGAATCATCTTAACTACTATTTCTTTCCAACCCAGTGTCCTTGAGCACTGGAGGCAGTGAGGGTGTGGGAGAGGGATGGGTCTGGGTGGCCACGAGAGGTGCCCACCCCACCACTTCACCTCGGCTGCTGAGGGGTTTGCCCGAGAGGAATCAACAGTTCAGCTTTTGAAAGAGGCAGGAGGGAGCGCAGCCCTTCTCTTCAGCAACTGGAGGCAGCCAGTAAGCTGTTGATGTGACTGCTCTCCGGAGACCTAATTACGGTTATCAATCAGCTCTGTCTAAAGGCAGCCTGCCACGACAGGGGGAGAAGTCTTTGGGGGCCAAGTCTAGGCGGCACACAGAGGCCAGAGCACAGGTCTGACTTAAGTTGACAGAAATGCATTGTTCTTTGATGCTCAACATTGCACTGAGTGAAAACCTCGCCGAAAGGTTCTTCATCGAATTATTCTTTCCCCTTTAATGCTTCCTTTGATTTGTTTATAGGATGATTTGAGTTTTAAAAACCCAATACCCATTAAGGATATCAGGAACAGAGTTTCTGATACCTTAAGGCAGTAAGAAATCATAATAAATTGATGCATGGTGATTGGCAGTATTTAATCACACTCTATCAACTGGATAAGGGCAGATAAAAATTGTTTGCCTCAGTTAGGAAAGTAAAACTTGAAAGCATTGGGGACGGTGGTGTGGCATAGCGGGTAAAGCTGCTGCCTGCAGTGCCAGCATCCCATATGGGCGCTGGTTCCAGACCCGGCTGCTCCACTTTGGGTCTAGCTCTTTGCTATGGCCTAGGAAAGCAGTGGAAGATGGCCCAAGTCCTTGGGCCCCTGCACCCACATGGGAGACCAGAAAAAGCTCTTGGCTTCAGATCCGAACAGCTCCAGCCGTTGCGGTCAATTGGGGAGTAAACCAGCGGATGGAAGACCTCTCTCTCTCTCTCTCTCTGTGCCTCTTCTCTCTCTGTGTAGCTCTGACTTTCAAATAAATAAATAATAAAAGAAAAAAAAAAGAAAAAAGAAAGCATGCCATTTTTCAAGTTTTGAAGAGCATTAGGGTCTGAGATCCAGATTACAAGAATAATTTGCGCTGGCAATTCCTTACGGGAGAAGAACTCACACTACGGTGCTGGCTTAGGAGCTGTTCTGATTGGTCATTTATGCCTTTCTGACTCTTGATCCTGACAGCTCAGCTCACCCCATTCCCACCCTTTTGTCCCCAGGAAATGTTTCCAAAAATCTGTCAGTCACTTGCTACCTTCACAATTTTTGTCATATCTGCATATCACTCTATTAACAAATATTTGTTAAGTTACCTGAAACTGGCTCCTTAATTTTTTTTTTTAATTTGGAAGGGAGAAAGAGAGAGATTGTCCACTCTCTGGTTCACTCCCAAATGCCTGCAACAGGCAGGGCTGGGCCAGGCTGAATTCAGGAGCCTGGAATTCTATCCTCGTCTCCCACAAGGCGGGAAGGGGCCCAAGGTCGTGAGCCATCACCTGCGGCCTCCCAGGGTGCACACTAGTAGGAAGCTGGATGAAAGGCAGAGCCAGGACTCCAGCTGAGGATGTGGGATGCAGGTGTCCCGAACAGCAGCTTAACCCCTCTGCCAACGACGGCCTCACACTCCTTTCCTTATGATGCCTTGGCCTAAGCAAGAGAGCCACGAAGTAGATTACTGCTTACATTAGAAGTTTGACTATAAGAGTGTTTGCTGTCATCCAGCTCAAATAATTCTGTGACCCATCCCTGAAGAAGGACTGGGTTAAGAGTTCAGGCTGGGGTGGGCATTTGGAACAGCAGCAAAGTCACTGCTTAGCGGTGCCCACATCCCGCATTCATACCTGGTTCGAGTCCCGACTCCTCCACCTGCTGACACACAACCTGGGAGGCAGCAGTGCTGACTCCAGTACGTGTGTCCCTACCACCCATGGGGGAGACCTGGATGAAGTCCCAGCTCCTGGCTGCAGCCTGGCCCAGTCCTGGTTGCCGTGTGCCATGTGGGGAAAGAACCAGCAGATAGAAGATCTCTCTGCGTCTTTCTTTCTCTCTCTCTCTCTCTCTCTCTCTCTCTTTTGACAGGCAGAGTTAGACAGTGAGAGAGAGAGAGAGAGAGAGAGAGAGAGAGAGAGAAAGGTCTACCTTTTTCCATTGGTTCACCCCACAAGTGGCCGCTACGGCCAGGAATGCTGCGCCGATCCAAAGCCAGGACCCAGGTGCTTCCCCCGGTCTCCCATGCGGGTGCAGGGCCAAGCACTTGGGCCATCTTCCACTGCCTTCCTGGGCCAAAGCAGAGAGCTGGACTGGAAGAGGAGCAACCGGGATAGAATCCAGTGCCCCGACCAGGACTAGAACCCTGGGGTGCCAGCGCCGCAGGCGGAGGATTAGCCTAGTGAGCCGCAGCGCCAGCCTGCGTTCTTCTCTTTAACTGTCCACTTTTCAAACAAAATGAAAATGAATCTAAGAAGAGCGAGCTTAGGCAACAGTGACTGCACAGAAAAAAAAGGCCTGTGGGCTGAGTGTGGCCCTGACCACTGTCGCTCAGCTCTGAGTCTCTCGCCTCGAGCTGCCTGCCTCTGAACACTACTGTAGCCTCTATGAGCCGGGAAAGGCAAAGAAGGGCCTCTCACCACCCAGACAGGGTGTCCGTTCCCTCCCTTGGAACTACAGGAGGGCTCGGATGCTTCTGCCGGTATGGAGGGCTACATGCTCCCGCCTCCAACCAGAACTTTCCACAGCCAAACCCACCTGCCCTGCCTCAGGAACCAAGAAGCCAACCCCAGGGGTCCTGACTTTTTATACCCAGCTCTACTTTCACTACTTCTAGGCGCTTACCTTCTGCCCCAACATTCCCGGGAATCCTGGGGAGCCCTGTGAAGAGGGAAAACAAACACCGTGACAGGCTCTGAAACACCAGTTGCAAGGGCTGCGGACAGGCCTGGGGGCCATCTTCAAGATGGAGGTGGAGGAGAGGTGGTAGTGGGCGGGGCCGCTGCCTCCCTGTGGTTTGTCTTTTCAATGGAAGGGCCGTACCTTTTCTCCTTTGGGGCCCAGGTCACCCCTTTCGCCTCTGGATCCCTAGAAGGAAACACAAGAGAGGTCAATGAGTTAATTGCATGGGGCGGGCGGGGTGGGTGGGGAACAGAGCATTTCAAGTGGAAAAGCTTCCTAAACCAACGCTTTGTTTGACAGGAAGAGAGAGGCTCAGAGACGTCGGTAACTTGCCCAGGAAAGGGATGCTTTGTGATCTGCCTTTGCTTTGGGACCCAAATACCTCTTGCACTAAGCAGAGACAAATCAGAAATCTGGGGCCCAGCTTGTCCCAGGTTCTTGCTGGCTTCGGTTGTGTGTGCATGAGAAATGAGATGTTTGGAAGCTTGGTCTAAAGACATGTGTTTGCCATCTTTCTCCAGCCCCCCCCCCCCTTTAGAACTGTGTTCATCTTCTACCTACGCCAGCTCCATCTGCTCATCCCACGTCAGGGCCTGCACTGCCACTGGGAGCTCCTCTCCCCCCGCCCCCTGCCCTGTTTCAGGAGGCCCCCACTTCTCTCTCAGCCCACTGACAAATGACAGGGGGCGTAGCCAGGACGACCCCAGATGTTGCTGACTGAAGAGAGACCTGGGCCCAACCTCTGCTCAACACTGACCCCAGAGTCCACAGCCCAGGCCAGGCTGGGAAACACAACCAGACACAAGCACCAACCTTTTCCCCTCTGGATCCAGGGTAGCCCTAAAAGAAAGGAGAAGGTGCAATTACAACGCGCCCTGAAGGCCTCTGGCTTCGGTGCAGGAGTGGAAGGACTCCCTGGAGGTGGTGACAAAGTGTGTCTCCACAAGTCTTAGTGGAGTTGCATCAGCAGCCACAAAGATGCCCCAGAGGGCTGGTCTACACTAGACCCAAACACAGCACTGCTTGTCTCCTCCCCACGAAGACCTGGACAAAGGTTTCCATCTGCTCCGTTGTCCAGAGACTCAAGCTTCGCTGCCCAGGAGAGCAGCAAGAGCCGCGTCCCTGGACATGACGTCCCCCAAAGGCCAGGAAAGGCAAGCATCCTGGCACCGAGCTCTCCCGTGTCTGGGAGGTTCCCCAGCCCCGGAGGGCAGCCCCTGCTCCAGAGCCTCAGTGAGACCGGGACCTGCCCATCTGTACTGCACACTGACCTTGGAGCCCATTGGTCCTCTTGACCCTGGCAAGCCCATCATCCCCAGGTCACCTTTTTCACCCTGTGAGGGTCAGAGGAAGGACAAAAATGACCCAAGTGACAACATCTCTTAGAGAAACCAAAGCAGGAGAGCTTGAGCAAGATTGGGATGGAACTGGGGACGTCAGAGCTGGTGTGTGGATCTGAGGTCCCCAAGTGCCCCCCTCCTGAGGGTCCCCCAAGCTCCACACTCCACAGTGCATTCTGATATTTGAGATTAAATATAAAGGGACAATCCCCAAAGTGCAGCAGATCATCAAACTAAATACTAAGCTGGACATGGTGACACTTAATCTTTTCTGAGAAAACACGGGAGGGTACTGGTTCCTCAGAAGACAAGGTAGCAACACAAAAAACTACAACTGCTTTACTGTTTGCACAGGGTGGTCTTGCAGATACTCCACGAACTCTCACCCCAGCTCTGCAGCCAAGAAGGTGAACATCCCCTCTGGGTGTCAACCGGGGAAGCAGGGGACTAGGCTTAGGGGCAGGCTCTGCTGTCCCTCAGAACGGTCTGTAGTTGGGACTTCCGGCACCCTCTGTACTAAAAAAATCTATTCACCAGGGCTCACAAGCAGCAATACCAGGTGAGCAACATACTTTTAAAATTTAAAACTTTCTAGAGGGCTGGTGCTGTGGTAAAGCCATCAATCAGCTGTGGTGCTGGGATCCTATATGGGTGCAGGTTTGAGTCCTGGTTACTCCACCTCCCATCCAGTTCCCTGCTAATGTGCCTGGGAAAACAGCAGAGGATGGCCCAAGTACTTGGGCGTCTGCACCCGTGTGGGAGACCTGGAAGAAGCTCCTGCTCCTGGCTTTGGACTGGCCCAACTCTGGCCATTGCAGCCACTTGGGGAGTTAACCAGCAGATGGAAACTCTCTCTCTCTCTTTTTAAATATTTATTTTATTCATCTGAAAGAATTACAGAGAGAGGCAGAGACAGAGAGGCCAGGAGCCAGGAGCTTCTTCCAGGTTTCCCATGTGATTAAAGGAGCCCATCTTCTACTGCTTTCCCAGGCCACAGCAGAGAGCTGGATAGGAAGTGGAGCAGCTGGGACTCGAACAGGCACCCATATGGGATGCCACCACTGCAGGTCTGGGCTTTAATCCGCTGCACCACAGCGCTGACCCCTGGAAGATCTTTGTCTCTCCCTCTCTGTGCCTCTACCTTTCCTACCTTTCAAGTAAATAAATCTTTGTCAAAAAAAACTTTTTAGAAATCACATTACAAGTAAAACTAAGCGGGTAAAGTATATTTTAATGATATTTTATTTATCCATTCAATTATCTATTTGATCTAATTATTTCAGCATGTAATCAACATAACAATGATTAATGATGGATTTTATATTACTTCTTATATTAAGTACTTGAAATATTAGGCATATGAAATACTTGATATTTCAAGCACCTCTGAACTCAGATGCTAAGTCTGCATCCAAAATAATTGACCTGTATTTAGATTCCTTAAAATTTATAATTGAAAAAGTAGGTTCATACAGTTTGTTGCAAACACAAACACTGTCACATAATTGAACTGAGTAAATGTTATTCTCTAATTAATTTATTTGGGCGGCAGAGTGACAGAGAGACAGACACAGAGAGTTCCCATTTCTGAATCACTCTCCAAATGTCTGCAATTTTTAGGCCTGGACCAGGCCAAAGCCAGGGGCCAGAACTCAGTCCAGGTCTTCAACATGAGAGGCAGGGACCCAGCTACTTGGGCCCTCACCTCCCGTCTCCAGGGTCTGTATTAGCAGGAAGCTGGAGTCAGGAGCCAGAGCTGGGCACTGAACCCAAGCACTCTGATGAGTGATGCGGGTGCCTGAAACCAATGCTTAATTGTTAAGCCAAACACCGCCCCCATATAGTAGATTTTTAAAAGAAATATCCTTGGAGCATAAGAGAATTAAAAATAACATTAAAAAAAAGATTCACTAATTTGAAAGTTACAGAGAGAGGGAGAGAGAGAGAGAATCTTCCATCTGTTGGTTCATTCCCCAAATGGCTGCAATGGCTGGAGCTGGGCTAGGCCAAAGCCAGGAGCCAGGAGCTTCTTCCAGGTCTCCCAGGTGGCTGCAGGGGCCCAAGCACTTGGGCCATCTTCTACTGCTTTCCCAGGTGCATTAGAGGGAGCTGGACTGGAAGTGAAGCAGGTGGGACTCGAACCACCGCCCACATGGGATGCCACCATCGCTGGCAGCAGTTTTATCTCCTACGCCACAACATGGGCCCCTGGAAACACCATTTCTATCATAATCCATCCAGTAAGGGAATGAGCAGGTGGTGAGATCCACCTGCCCCCAACCCCGCAGGAGGAGTGTCTGGGTCAGGGGCTCTGCTCCCTGGAGGAGGTGACCACCGAAGAGGAGAATGTAAGCAGAGGAGGGACGTGGATGTGTCTGCTTTCATGTCCTGTCTGAGGAAGGCCAGCCTCTGGTGACCTCTGTGTGAGACTGCAGAACTCCATCCTTCCGGCCAACCCACACTCGCGCCGCCGGAGCAGCCTGACCGGCGAGAGCTGCCCATGCCCCAGTTCCCTCTCGGGTCATCTCAGGAAAACCAGGGACTACGGTGCTGGTTCTCAGGACAGAGGAGGACGAGGGCTCCCATTTCTCCTCCCACAGCACGGGAGCCGTTACACTGACCAAGGCCTTGGCAGCCAGGTGAAGGAGGAAGTGTCTGGGGACCTGTGTGCAGCCCCTCTGTCTTCCTCTTGGCAAAGTGCCCCCTTGCCTATGTGCCAGGGGCCAGGGCAGCTGCCATCACCCGTCTTGTTCTGACACCACATGAGCCCAAGAACGCACCACACTTACCCTGGGTCCTTCAGGGCCTGGCCAGCCAACGGGCCCAGGCATGCCGGGAACACCTGGGGGGCCGGGTCTACCCTTCAAAGACCAAGAGCAGAAGTCAGGACAATGGGGCATGTTCCCCCCTTCCAAGAGTGGGATTTCCCTCTGGGTCCTCCAGGACCGGCCCCCAGGACCCCCCTTCCAAGTCCCCAAAGACTGCTGGCCTAAAAAGTGGGGTCCCTTAGCTATAAGGGACAGCCCTTGACATCATATTGTATCACCCAACAAGATTTTATTCTACACTCAAGAAATGGAAAGAGACAGGAGGGGGGAATCTAAGCTTCTTGGTTTTTCAATCTCTATCCCTGCACCCAGTCTCCCATAGGCCCCAGCACTCCAGGGGATTCTCCCCAAGG
Source organism: Oryctolagus cuniculus (assembly GCF_964237555.1). Lineage (NCBI taxonomy): Eukaryota > Metazoa > Chordata > Mammalia > Lagomorpha > Leporidae > Oryctolagus > Oryctolagus cuniculus. Next base: position 151,100,882 of record NC_091435.1, read on the forward strand.
CTGTGCTTTGGAAAGAGACAGGATTATTTTGGGCGGGAGCAGCAGATGCTGTCTTAAGGTCTCTATCACCTGCTCAGAGTGCCCACCCCAGGTGGCTACCCTGCCCGCTGCTAGAAATTCTTTCCTGCAAGTTGCAAATATACAGTTTGCCCTGGGGCAGCTGCAATTGTTCAGTCATTTATGTACCTCCCCTTCCTGGGGCCCACAGCCCAGCTCTCTTAGCTCACTTAGTTATTGCTACACCCATGCTGACACTCCCTAGGGATCAGGCGGCCGAGCGAGGCTGGGCTTAACCTGACACTGAAGCCCTGCTTGGCTCCTCCTGACTCTGCTTCTCAATTTATTAACTTGCACATGATACATGCCATTTCTACCTCCGCTTCTAGGGACCCCAACCTAAGCCAGGGACTATGCAAGACAGAAGGGGAGCAGGAGCTAGGAGCCCGATGTGACCTTTCTACCCACTGGCTCACTTTACTTATTTTTTTTAAAGATTTGTTTATTTATTTGAACAGCAGAGCAAAAGAAAGATGGGCCAGGTTGGGGTAGAGAAATTTCCCACCTGCTGGTACTCTCCAAATGGCTTGCAAGAGCCAGGTCTGGGCCAGGCCAAAGTCAGGAGCCAGGACCTCCATCCTGGTCTCCCCCATTAGTGAAGAGGCCCAAGCACTTGGGTCATTTTCAGCTGCCTCCCCTGGCGCATCAGCAGCACGATGGATTGGAAGTGGAGCAGCCAGTACCCAAACTAGCACTCAAGATGTGAGATGCCCGCATCACAAGAGGTGGCTTAAGCCACTGCACCCCCATGCTGGCCCCTCACTGGCTAATTTGGTAGCTGCAGATGTGGAGGGCTCGGAGTGCAAGTGCTGGCTGAGACACTGTTTTCTGCTCTTGCCGTCCACATCGGTGGTAGACATCACCAATCAACCTTTATCCTTGTTAGGTCCAAGCAGAGATCGCCCCATAATTCGTTCCAGCTCAGCACCTTAGACAGCGGCTGGGGTGGGGCTGAGATGTCACTTCTGCCTTGGAGCTGTAACTCTGCCAAGCAAGCATCAGTTCAGGGCTCCGGCACCGGGTGCTGGGTGTCGGCGGCCACAGAAGCACACTGCGGTCCCCACCCCAGGAGCGCATGCACTCACTCACTCCCATGCGGGCCACAGGTGCCCATGTGGCGCCGGCAGAACAGCACGGACCATACCTTTCTTCCTGGTCGGCCAAGTTCCCCCTGTGGATGGAGAAGACAGGTGAGCCGAAACTGCTCGGGCAGAGAAGTGAAGAAGCAGAGGTTTTGGTAGGGCCAGTGATCGTGCACAGCCCATGGCTTTGACTCTTGGCTTCTCAGAGCCCCCACGCCACGTCCGTGGCCAAATTCAAACACACCGTGGAACTCTCACGCACAGCAGCTGGGCAGCCACGACGGTGCCCGTTCTCATGCACGAAGGCAGAATTAGCACACGTTTTGAAACCGCAACCAGAAAACTCTCGGTGTCACCCCCAGAAAACAGGCTGCAATTACCAAGGAGAGGAGGGTTGAAGGAGAGAGTGGCCCATACCTTCTCTCCCTTTGGTCCTGTCTTGCCGGGAATCCCAGGTGGGCCCTACACAATCAAGATAAGAAGCAAAGAAAGAATACATCAAACCGAGGCAGGGCTGGTGGCGAGGGAGGCACGTGGTGCACTGGGCTCCTGCCCCAGCAGCCTTGTTGAAGCTCCCATGGGAGATCCTCATGCCCCTGACCCCCCACCCCCCCAGTTCAGCTTTCTCTGAGCCGCGTCTCCAGTGCTTCCGTAGCAGCAGTGCTTACACGTTCACTGTCTGATTTTATTTTTCTCCCTGCAATGCTTTGGCTGCTGGAAGCGTCCTGAGTACTTGGTGAGAGCAACTGAAGAATCCTGTTTGCTGAAAGCAAGACGTGCGTCACCCCCTCTCCTATCTTCTTGGCTGCTTCCAGCTCGGGGCTCCAGAACCCATTGCACCAAAGCTTTGTGCACCACCAGCCATGCCACTGTCTTCTGCGCACACGTCTGGGGAATACTCGGTCCATAACTAGTTTCCTAATTCCCCGGAACAGTGGAGACAAAACCCATTAAAATCCCCCAGGCTCCCACTGCAGAGTGTAGAGCCCATGTGACCGTGAAACATGGTTTCTCCGAGCCCCATGCTCTCCAGCCCCACCCTAGCCAATGGTTCCCAAACTACCAGCACACTACAATCCCAAAGCCCAGGCCACACCCCAGGCCAAGTGAAAAACCACCTGAGGGGGAGGGACAGAGCCTCTGCAAAGCTCCCAGGGGATCCTAAGTGTAGACATTTGGAAGTCAGCATCTTTGATTTCTCCACCTTCTGCTTTGGGAAGGGAGAGGGAGAGCGTTTGTTCGTTCTATTTTCCTAAACCTCAGGTTCTTCCATTTTTTGAGCCAGCAGGACTGTTTCACAAGGCTGCTACACTACAGCCCGGCACTTCTCCAACTCTAACGTGCGGGTGATTCACTATTCACGGGGATGGGAGGGGCTTGCTCAAGTGCAGGTTCCGATTGGACGGTGGGTGGGAGTCAACATTCTCCATTTCTCACCAGCTCCCATTTGATGTCAGGGCAGCTGGTCCACAGGTCTCACTGTGAAAGGCATAGGTTCACACTGCTCTACGGGAACAGGTGGCTGTACAAACCCCGAGCTGGGCGACGCAGCCTCCAGGTGATTCAAATGGGATTGCATGAAGTTTGAGGTGGGCAGGTGTGACAGAAGAGCGGCTCTTCTGGGGTCAGCAACGAATCTGCCTCCTCTGCCACTCTCTGTGGGCGTCAGGGGCCTGAGGCCAGACAGAGAAGACCGCTGAAGGTGGGAAGATGAGCCATGTCCCTGCTCCTGGGGCGCCAGCACATCTCTTCTGTAAAGCTGAAGCTCTGTGGCTCACATGTGGTCTCTGCTACAACTTCCCAATGCTGCCCTTTTACACAGGAGCACATAGACGGTAAGACCTTAGTTAAAGAAACAGGCCTGTCCCTGAGTTTTGTCAGGAGGGATTTGCCATCTAGCGCATATCTTACATTAGACCGGGAACACCACCACCCACAAAATCCAAAGAAACTAACAGGATGAGAGGGTTTTGCTGCCATTAAAATAGGTCATTGTGACAGCGTGTGACCCATGGGAGCTGGGAGGGGGCACTAATTTAGCCTGGTGCCCAGGGAAGGCACACCCAGGAGGAGGCAGCGTGAAAAGACAGCTCTGAGCAGCTGCAAGGAGCTGGCCATGATACAAATCAGAGCGAGGATGTGCCAAGCAGCAGGGCCCGCAGGTGCCAAGGCCCTGAGCCTTAGCAGCAAGCTCCCAGTGCTCGAGAGCTCGAGAGACCGTCACTGGCTGAGTGCAGCGGGTGACGGAGCTGGTGCGAGCCGATTTGCCTGTTCCTCATTCTTGCCTTTAACTTTGGAGAGAAAAGAACTGGTTACTTGGTAGCCAGATATGGAGTCCAGGGAAGCTCAAGATAACAAGTTCTTTGCTATCTCCATGCAAAATTGGGAAATCTGTGCATCATTTTTGTAGAATGTGCATTTCCAGAAACATTTTGGAGATCAATTGTGTGCGTGGATTGCAAATGTCTTCACACCAAGATTAAGTTAGCTTTTAATTTCATTTCCTTAAGCTTTCTGAAGTATCCATGTGCAAAGGATATTATCATCAAGCATGTGGCAGATAATAACCGTAATAATAACCACATCCATATGGGCAACATCTCATCCGATCCCCCACCCCCTCCATACTCAGTACCCAAGGGGCAATTACTGTGCCCATTGCTCAGATGAGGAAATCAAGACTGGGAGGCCAGAATTCACTCAAGGGGAACCAGTATTCCGCCCATGTGGCTCTGGCTTGTCTAGAGGCACAATAGGGAAGAAAAAACAGCCTCACATCATACAAAAGGGGCCGAAGCTGCGAGGCCAGGCCCAGCGGGCTTCCCTGCTCTTGGCGGAAGTGAGTAAATGGCTCTGCAGAGCGTACTGACCTGGGGGCCAGGAGGCCCTGGGGAGCCGAGCGCACCTTGCATGCAGGGGGACTGCGAGGTCTCGAGCTCCAGGAGCAGATTCTTCACGTCTGGGGAGAGAAGCTGCAGTACAAAGCAACACAGGGGTACAGGTCAGACTGGGGGTGGAGGAGGCGTCACCTCCCTGGACGCAGATCTGCTCCAAGATCGGGTCCCCAAGCCTGCTGGCTCCCGGACACCCCAGTGAAAGCCCCAGGACATGACACCAGCTTCTGTTCTCACACCTGCTCTGGGCTGAATGGGTCAAGAGGTAGAACGAGCACTTCGGAGGGAGTTAAGAGAAAGAGAGGCAGAGAAAAAGAGGTCTTCCATCCGCTGGGTCACTCCCTAATTGGCTGCAACAGCCAGAGCTGTGCCAATCTGAAGCCAGGAACCAGGAGCTTCTTCTAGGTCCCCCACGTGAGTGCAGGGGCCCAAGGACGTGGGCCATCATCCACTACTTTGCCAGGCCATGCAGTGAGCTGGATCGGAAGTGGAGCAGCCGAGACTCGAACCGGCACCCATATGGGATGCTGGCACTGCAGGCAGTGGTTTTACCCGCTATGCCACAGTGCCGGCCCTGGGAGTTAAGATCTTTCATGGGCTTCCTCCAATGTCTAGGACAGCACTAACAAAAACACAATGTAAGTGACTGGCGAGAGCTACCTTGTAGTTTTAAATTTTCTGCTAGCCACATTCTTACCTTTAAAAAGGTTTAAAAAAACATAATTTTAATAATATATTTAATGCAAACATACCTCAAATATTGGATTCTAAAAATTACAAATAATATATTAAAATATAGAATATATAACAAATATGTAAAATATGGATGATAAACATCACTAATGAGATATTTCACATTCCTTCTTTTATACTCAGTCTTCAAAATCTGGTGTCTGTTTCACACTTGTGTATTAATAGTGCTCAACCCCAGGCGGGCACTACGGCATGGTAGGTTAACCCGGCGCCGGCATCACATCCAAGCGCTGGTTCATGTCCCGGCTGCTCCTCTTCCCATCCAGCTCTCAGCTATGGCCTGGGATAGCAGTGGAAGATGGCCCACGTCCCTGGGCCCCTGCACCCACGTGGGAGACTCAGAAGAAGCTCCTGGCTCCTGGCTTCGGATCAGCCCAGCTCCAGCCATTGCAGCCACTGGGAGAGTGACCCAGCGGATGGAAGACCTCTCTGTGTGTCTCTCCCTCTCTCTGTAACTCTACCTCTCAAATAAATAAATAAATCTTAAAAAGAAAAAGTGTTCAACAGTCACACATGGGCAATGGCCGTGGTCCTGGACGGTACAGATCTAAGCTTCTGGAAGGATCCAGGACGCCCTGGCCTGAGGTCTCCTAAACCAACTTCCTGGGCTCTGCTCTTGTCTTCTCCCAAATTCCGCCCCCGACACCCCAGCGTGGCCCCTGGAGGAAGGTTTCCCGCTCACCCCAGGGAGTGCTCCACCTCAGAAACCAGTGGCCGAAAGGAACTTCGTAAATGCTTGAGGAGAAGGAAGACAAAGGGGACATCGGAGCCGAGCAGCCGGTGGGACCCAGAAACTCAAGCACCCACGGCAGTATTTTCCAGAAGAGGGCGCGCTCTGCGCAATCCGGTCCCCAGCTGAGAATTCCCTCCAGGGGTCACCTAGGGCAACCGGCGACTGGCCAGCCGCAGAGCGCGCCCTCTGCTGGCGGAGGAGGCTGGGGTCTCCAGGACTCCCGGGTCTCCCAGGGTCTCCCGGCGGCGGGCGGGCCCAGGGACTCACCGTGCTGCGCCCCCCTCGGAAGAAGGGCGGCGGGAAGAGGGGCGGCGGCGGCGGCGTCAGCAGGCAGCATGCTCGGTGGCCGCCCCGCTTCTTCTGATCCAGGCCCGGGAGTGCTGTCCGGAGAGCAGGGCCTCGTTAGAGCCTCTGCCCGTCCCCGTGCACCCCACCCCACCCCACCCCGGGCGGCACTCTCCGGAGGCAGCAGAACTTTGTAGAGTGTGTTGGGATGGGACTTACCAACCTAAGAGCCTGGCCGGAAGCCTGTCACCCACTGGGTGTGTGTGCTTGGAAGGTGGTTAAGAAAAGTGCAGTGTCTCTCTCCCTCCCCCTCCCCACTCCCCCTCGGTCCCCTCCCCTCTCTCTCTCCTTCTCTCCCCTTTCCTCTCCTCCCCCTCCCCTCCTTCTGTGTCCCCCTCCCCTCCCTCACTGTCCCCTCCCCTCCCTCTCTCTCCTCCTCTTTCCCTTCCCACTCCCCTCCTCCCCCTCTGTCCCCCTCCCTCTCCTCTCCTTCTCCCTCTCCTCCCTCTCTTCCCCCTTCCTACTCTCCCCCCACCCACTCCCCACTCCCCCTCTGCCTCCCTCCCCTCCCTCTCTCTCCTCCCCTCCCACTTCTCACTCTCCCCTGTCGCCCTCCCCTCCCCTCTGTCCCCCTTCCCCTTCCCTCCCCCTCTCTCCCTTCTTGTCTCGCCCTGGGAGCCAGCCTCTGCACCGGCTTCCCCATTACCATCTCCACCCTAATCGGAGACCACTCCTATAGCGCCACCTGCTGTTGGGCTTGCACCTGTAACACTGAGCTATAGAGAAAGCAGCCTTGCATCTTTACCAAGTCAGTTGCCTCGGGTATTTTGTGTAGCAACGCAAAGCTGACTCACACGGAGTGTTGGCTGTTAACTTTGACCCCGCACCCAGAAGAGACTCTTTAGACAGCAAAGGCTGGTGGTGGCATCCATTGAGGCCAAGAGCCCTAGCTCTGTGATTCGAAACAGACTCCACGTGCATTTGGGTGTCATCCATCTCACTAGAGTTACAGTTGGATGCTTCGGTGCATGGGTGGCCCACTCCTCACCTGTGAGCCCTTGGTCCTCACACAGAGGTTCTCCTGTGCTCCATGTTAGGACATGGTTTGTGTCGAACGACGCCTTACCCCAAAATACAGTCATAAATTACAACGTGATATTCTACAAAGTAAACAGACCCTTAGAAACCAGCACCCAGGTCAAGGTACACAACACCCAGCACCCAGACACTCCTTTAAGCCCCAGTCTCCACACCCCCCACCTCCACCAGCCTGAATTCCCACGTCGGGGATTCACGCCACTCCTGGTGGGTTTTAGGTAATTGAGATCATCGTACCACAGGGACTCCCATGTCTGACCTTTCCTTCACCAGCGAGATGTCCCCAGGAGTCCTCCTGGGTGTCGCTGTGTCGCCTCCGCTGAATAGAGCTCGGTTGTGCCACCCTCCGACAGTCTGCTCGTCTGTTCTGCTGAGCATGGGACCCCCTATGCCCCCCAGAACGGCGCAGCCAGGATGTGCAACCACAATGACCATGCGTTGGGGGGTGGAGTGCAAATTGGTGGTACCTCTTTGGAAAACGGCTTGGTATTTTTTCATTAAGCCAGACACAGATGTTACACTGGAGCCCAGCCATGTCACTCTCATGGCGGGAAAAACAAGTGTATTTTCACCAAAACACATGTCCTAGAACGTTCATGGCAAGAATACCCATAATTGGCAAAGGCCATCATTCTTAGCCGCCAGCTTTGGTCCCACGATGGCACCAACACCTCTGCCCTGTCACAGAACACGTGCAGGTTGCCCACCACGTGCCTCTTGGCCCTGATCCCTACCAGCTTATAGTCTTTTGTTAAAAAAAACTTTGAAAGATGTATTCATTTGAAAGGCAGAGTAATGAGACAGAATTCACTCTCCAAATGCATGCAACAGCCAGGCTGAAGCTAGAAGTCTGGGACTCCACCTGAGTGTCCCGTGTGGGTGGCAGGGACCAAGTGCCTAGGCTAGCACTCAGGCACATTAGTGGGAGGAAGATGGATCTGAAGTGGGGTAGCCAGGACTCCAAGCAGCACTCCACGATGGGATGGGGCCGTCCCAGTTAGCAGCTCAGCCTGCCGAACTACAGTGCCCAGCCCTAATTTTTTTAAACATTGACTTGTCAACTATTTATGTATTTACTTTTATTTGAAAGGGAGAGAGGGAAAGGACTTCCATCCGCGGTGGACACTCACCAAATGTCCACAACAGCCAGCTGGGCCAGGGGGAAGCCAAGAGCCAAAAATTCCATCTGGGTCTCCTGGGTGGGTAGCAGTCATCACCTGCTGCCTCCCAGAGTGCACTTTAGGAGAAAGCTTGGAACAGAAACAGAGCTGGGGCTCAAACTCGGGCACTCCATTATGGGATGTGGGGTGCAGCATCTTAGCCACTGCACCAAAGGCCCAATGCCCCAGTTTGTAGTGCTACCTCCCAGAGGCCAGTATCTGTCTGCTCTCCTATGCTGTCTCCCAGGAGCCGCTTCAGACAGCAGGCAAGTGCTCAGCGCTCTCAAGAAGTTTCCAGAATCAGCTCCAGTGCTACTAGAAGTGGTTGCCAGGATCAACCAATGAGGACTGTCCCACTGACCATGCCAGTGTCCCCAGCCCCCTCAGACACAAAGTCCTCTTGTGGGCAATAATACTTTCCTATCCCGAAATGAAATTCATAAACAGTACAACATACAGACAGAATTTAAAAATTCAATACGATGTGATCCAAAAGATAAATACAAGAAAGTGATTTATGATAAGAAAAAGTAGGCTTCGGTTATAAGTGGTCAGAACACATCCTGCTGTAATTGCACGCTTGCCCCATGTGTGAAATCATGGGGAATACAACAGCTAAAAGTCAGGTTTGCTATCAGAAACCCAAATGCTATGAAGGATGTGTCACTCTGTGGTGTGATTTTCTGAAATGATAAACAATACTGAGTACAATCCCCCCCCCCCCACCAAGAAAGAACTATCATTATTCAAAGTTTTAGTCTCAGCAAACTCAGTTTGTAGTACAACCGTACATAAAAAATGTTTATGTAGAGGAGAATTTGGAGGCAATTGTTCAGCCTAGCGGTTGAGTTCCTCACATCCCATGCTGCAGTGCCCCGAGTCTGAGTCCCAGCTCCAACTCCTGACTTCAGCCTCCTACTTCCGCAGACCTCATGCGGAAGCGGTGATGGCTCGAGTACTTGGGTCCCCGCCATCCACATGGGAGACTGGATTGAGGCTGTGACACCCTCAGCCATCGCAAGCATTTGAGGAGTGAACCAGTGTCTCTCCCTGACTCTCAAATTAATTAGTTGATTAATTAAGTACAATTTTGAAAGCAAATTTGGTTCTAGGATGAGATAATTATATGCATGTGTGTCAAAAGTCATGTAACATGGACGATCCTCAACATATGAGCCTGTCAACTTTTGTGTGATATCTCTTTACTCAGTCCTGCCATTGAAACTACCAAAAGTATCTCTGAAAATTTCCAAAATGGCTCCATTGAAAACTTGGTTTATCCCATGCTTGGTGATTGTCTTGGTCACAAACAGTTCTGCAGAATCTTGCGCCCAGAACCGAAGCAGCATCCGCTCCAGGCCAGCTCAGCTAACGCGGAACAGAAGGAACTTTGAGACGAGCAGACGGTGACCACGAGGGACACTTTCTGGCAAAGGGGGCATTCCTGCTAACTCTGGAATACCAGGGAGGATTCAGACGGGAGGTCTTGTAGACCAAGGAAAGGTCTGGGGGGCTCATGCGTACTTGACCTTGGCTGGCGCCTGTGTGATGGAAGGGACAGGCTCCCCAGGGAGAGGACACTTTCTCTTCTGGGCTGCTTTGGCTGGAAGATGCAGAAACCCTCTCGCACTGGCTCAGGGGGAAGCGAAAATTGAAAAGCTAATGTAAAAAATCAGCAAGAGCTGAAACCAACCATCAGTGGCAACCTGACACTTACTCTCACACCTCCCTCCTCCTTTCACCCCCCCCCCCATCTTCTTCCTGCACATCTATTTCATTCCACCTTCTTCAGCATCTTCTCTCCCGCACGCGCCATGGAGGCCGATCCAGTCTCGCCCCCAACTCCCATACCTCCAGCATCTGTTTTGTCTTTGTAGCTCTTGGGTCAAATAGCCCTGCTGGGGAGTGTGATGGCCCAGGCAGGTCGCTGGGTTGGCTGTGCTACAGCAGGATCCTGGGGGTGGGGCGGTGCTGGCTCAACAAAACTGTGGGAGGAGCTTCTGCAGGGGGTCAGGAGCAGGCGGACCCTCTGACCAGGAGGTGGGCTAATGGGAGAGGGGGCTCTTTAAAGAACAGTGGAGACAGGTGACAGGGAAGGCCGGGGAGCGACGTCCAAGCTAGACCGTGCAGTTTTAGATGGTCTGCAGAGGCTTTGGGCTTTGTTTGGAAAGGAGTAGACAGCCACGGCAGGTGTGGAGTGGAGAAGGGACAGGAACCCAGTCACTGGAAAGCACCGGGTGCAGGAACCGCAGGGCCAGGGTGAGCTTGGCGAGTGGGCAGGGAGCCTGTATGGACTGATGTGGGGACAGGAAGGAAGAGACGAGGCCACATTCCAGGAGACAGAGAAGCCAGGGGCCGATGTGTTGTAGGAGAGACAGAGGAAGGAGAGCCAAGGGCGATTTTGAAGTTGCAGGGACATAGGATGATAGCACTTGGAGTCTGAGATGGGGAAGCCAGAGGACGCTCCAGCTGGAGAAAGCTGCCGTATTTGGTGTTAGACACTTGCTTGTTTGAGCACACCCTGCCAAGCCCGGAGCAGGCCTTGTGGGAAAGGCAGAAATGTGCCTGAATGGTGACCTCTCACTGTAGACAGAGCTCAGTGGTCCTTCCCCTCAGCCCTGCCCTATGTAACACAGCCCTGGATACTCCTCCTCGCTCACCAAGAGCTGCAGGTTTGCTGCCCCCACCAGGAAGCTCTCCTTGACTTCCCAGAACAAAGTCGGTCGGCCCTGCTGTGTTTACCTCCGTATCAGCTCTTCCCTGTGGTGTAAAACTGTTCCCTTGTGCATCCCTGATTAAACTGTGCTTCCTGGGAGAGTGAGAGCCAGGTTTTTGCCAGGATCGGCACTGTACCAGGCACTCCCAAAGCTGAGTTATTGACACAAACATCCAACACTTACTACCTTCAAGGTTCCAGTTATGCAATTCCCACACAGGCTCACAGCAGCCCTGAGAGCTGGGTGCTGTGTGTGTCATTACCATCCCCATTTCACGGGTCCGAGGCAAAGAAGTTAAGTGCTGTGCCCAAAGTCACGTTTCTAGCAAGAGTCAGAGGCGGGTTTGAACCCAGGCAGCCAGTGTCTGTGGGTGAAAGTGACAGCTACTCTCGGCGCTGTCAAAGTCATCGAGAGGTCTTGTTTCCTGCTGGTTTCCATGACAGCTGCTTGTGCGTGTCAGGAGCGCACCGTGCTAGGCTGTGCCCTTATGTTGTCACAGAACACAAAGCCAATGCCCTCCCAGAAGGATCGGGAGCCGGGAGTGGGCAGGTGCACCTAGCCGTGGTGCGTGGAGAAGGCTGGTGGGCTCACCCCACTCCAGAACCCTACCAGGGTCCCCTCCGCACCTCCTCTCTCGCCTCTCGTTTGTCCCAGCAGCTGAGGCTGTGGTTCCCAGACACACAGAGGAGGCCGGGAGGTCTGCATGGCTAATTTGCCCTCAGACACTCGTGGTTAACCCACACCCACCATCGCTTGTTTTTCAGACTGTATATGGCTTCCAGTGCCTTCCTTCACCCAGCACTCTGTGTGTGCTTCCACTGATGAAAAGCTTTTGTCATGGGGCTGGCGCTGTGGCATAGTGGGTAAAGCCACCGCTTGCAGAGCCGGCATCCCATAGAGGTGCCAGTTTGAGTCCCAGCTGCTCCACTTCCAATCCAGCTCCCTGCTAATGGCCTGGAAAAAGCAGCAGAAGATGGCTCAAGTGCTTTGGCCCCTGCACCTTCATGGGAGACCTGGAAGAAGCTCCTGGCTCCTGGCTTCAGCCTGGTCCAGCCTTGGCTATTGCAGCCATTTGGGGCGTGAATCAGCAGATGGAAGATTCTCTCTCTCTCTCTCTCTCTCTCTCTCTCTCTCTCCCTTTCAAATAAATAAAATGAATCTTTTGAAAGCAATCAGTTGCTCTTTCTGCTGGGGCATCAGCATGGCCCCTCCCCACCCCCACCCCATGAGCCTGGCCTCTCCCCGTTGACCTATGGGCATTTCAGCAGGTGAAGGGCGGCTCTTTCTGCCCTCCCCCAGTGCCCCGGAGCTGTTTGTTTTTAGCACAGTCTGGTTTATTTACAGCCCATTCCATCTCAGACTGTTTCCACCAGGTGGACGTGTTTGGGGGCGGATCTCCCCACTCCTCCCTCCCGGTCAGCTAAGCCGGGACTTCACATGTCTATTTTGGTGCCATTGAGTGGCCTCCGGCTCTCTCTCTCTCTCAGGACCACGCTGTCTGTCCAGCCTGGCAAAGCTCCAGCAGGCTCTGCTGTAATGGAAACTGTGTGTGTGTGTGTGCCACGTGGCTCGGCCCCAGGCAGCTGCCTTGGCAATGCCGACACTCACAGATGTCAGGCCTGCTCCCCGACTAAAGCATGCTCCGAAGTCACATTGTATGCCGGCACCACGTTCCATGTCATGGGTTCTGTCTGATGCAGGCTTTGGGCAAGGGTTGGGGTGTTTCCACCATTGCTGATGCTTCTGCTCTTTGGACTCAACAGCTCCTCTTGGAAAGGGGCTTTCTCCTGCTGCATTTCGGGAAACAGAGGCACAGCCTTGAAAAGTGCTCCACTCCAAAGCACTCTCTGAAATAGACTGACGTGGCCGGAAAAGCACAAGTCCAGGCACGAGTGGCCGCAGGACCTGGTACAACTCACTCCCTCAAATTGAATCCGTTTCCTCGTTTCTACCAGAAAGGATTTGGCCCAAGCCTCCTCCAAAGTCCTTTCTTTTTTCTTTCTTTTCTTTTTTTTTAATACTTATGACGTCATCTTCATGCTGTCACTCCCAAGAGCAGCCCACCCATGGGCTACTCGAGATAGCTGTTTCCATTTTTGCCTCCTGGGCTTGCATCACGCAGCTGGAAGCCACCAGGGAAGTGAAGGGACAGAGACATCCCACTTCAGCAGGTTGGGGACATGACCAGACCAGGGCGCTGGCTGTGCTGTGGGTGGACAACTCGGCTTTTTCTTCCTCCTCCCCCTGCTGTGGGAACCAGCCTCAGAAGCAGCCCTGGGAAGACAGAAGGGGAGAGGCAGCGCCGCGTCCCTGCCCTTGATCGGGGCTCAGAGCAGAGAGTCCTTGTGCCAACGGGCTGCAGTTGGCTCCGCCTTTCTCCTGGCCCACATGTTCCAGGGAAGGCTGCTGCCTGCCACTGTCCTCTGTCACCACATGAGGACCATAGCACCCTGGACAAGCCATCCCTGATCCTGAAAGCCGGAGGGAGTTTGAACTCCTCTGACAGACCAGGTGAGGACACAACACAGACAGAAAACCACCTGGTGTTCGGAGGCCGCTGCCTCCGAGCCACGTTTTCCAAGCCGGTCCTTGTGGGAGCTGATGGACAGTGACTCCACCACCCTCTGCCAGGGGAGCTTTGGATCCCAGAGACGGGTTTTGTTTCCAAGCCAAGGGAACCGCAGCCGCCAGCGGCCTCTTTGAAGTCAAGGTCACCAGAGGAACATGTATGCCAGGTCCCTGCAGTTCTGGCACCGGCCGAGAAGTTTAACAGTTAAAGGTTGCTAAACATTCCCGGGGCAAGTGTGCTTCCCAAAAGTCTGTCTTTTTCTCCCCTGAACAGTGCACACACACACATGCACGCGCGCACACACACACACACAGTGACTCACCTGGGCAGCAGAGCAGTCCTGAGACAGTGAGCAGATGAGCGAGGCTGAATGACGGGCTCAGCATCGTGAGGCCAGGCCCAGGAGCACGGCCTGAGATTGGTCACGCCCAAGTGCTCCTACTGCCTGGCTGGCTTGGCATTTGGGGTGGGAGTTGGCCAATCCCTGCTTTGATGCTGCTTCTGCCCCACTGCCAGGGGTCTAGAGGCCGGCCTAGGGGAGGCTTGGAAGATAGAGTGATTCCTGCCCACCGGGGGATGTAAGGTGAGGAGCTGGGGCACAGGGCGCCCCTATGGGCTCAGAGGAAACAGAGTAGGATCCGGCAAACAGGCTGCTCATGGTTGGACTCCAGAGCCAGCTAGACCCTGCTCTGCAAGCCTCAAAGTCCCCCACCCCCACCCCCACCCCCACCCCGGGACAGCCTCCTGTCCTGTCTTGCTAGGAAGACCCTCGTGGCTGGAGTCCCAGCCCTCAGCATGTCTGTGTCAAGGCCCTGCCAACAAAGCTGAACTTAATTAAGAGCAACAACAGCAACACAAATGGGTCAGCTAGCTGTATCTATGGTGGGCCTCCAAAGAGTTCGTGAAAATGCACATTACAGAAAAGCTATGCCTGGATTTCTGGGGTTTTATTTGCACTAATTTACTATGTACTTCCATTTTTCTACATACTTTTGGAAGTACCCTGGTATCTAAGGGGTGTATGGACAAGCCTTTCTCAGTGAACCCTACCTGTGAAGTAATAGAGTGGCATACGCCAATACGTGCTGAAATCCATGTGCATCTCACAGGCAGACACAGCGTAGGAGTCTGCACACACACACACACGCATGCACAATCTTCTAGGTCATAAAAGAGTTTACGAGGACTTAGCAATAACCACTGTTGTTTTGGTCCGTTAGTGAAGACCTAAAGCTAGGGCAAGAGTTAGCTTACCTTAGTTATAAACGGCCAGATAGTAAGTACTTTAGATTTTGTGCATAATACAGTCTCTGTATTATATATATCTTAACTCTGCCAGTATACATGAAAACGGGCTGGCGCTGAGGCACAGCCCATAAAGCTACTGCCTGCAGTGCTGGCATCCCATGCGGGCACCGGTTCATGTCCACGTCTAATCCAGCTCCCTGCTAATGGCCTGAGAAAGCAGCAAAGATAGCCCAAGCATTTGGGCCCCTGTCACCTACATGGGAGACCCTAATGAAGCTCCTGGCTCCGGCCTGGCTCAGCACTAGCCCTTGTAACATTGTAATATCTGGGGAATGAACTAGAGGATGGAACACCTCTCTCTCTCTTTCTCTCTCTCTCTCCCTCCTTCCCTCCCTCTCCCCCAACCATAACTCTTTCCATCCTCTGGTTCACTCCCCAAATGGCCACAACAGCCAGAGCTGAGCCGATCTGAAGCAGGAGCCAGGAGCTTCTTCCCGGCCTCCCACATGGGTGCAGGGGCCCAAGTACTTGGGTCATCTTCTACTGCTTTCCCAGGCCATGGCAGAGAGCTGGATCAGAAGTGGAGCAGCCAGGACTAGAACCGGCACCCATATGAGATGCTGGCACTGCAGGTGGCAGCTTTACCTGCTATGCCACAGCACTGGCTCCAATAAATAAAATCTTAATGAACCAACCAACCAAACAAATAAAAAACCAGTCACAGGTAATGCATAAAGGAATGGGCGTGACTGTGCCCTAATAAAACTTTATTTACAAAATGAAGAGGCAGACTGGACTTGGCCCACAGACTGCGGTTGGCCAACCCCTGCACTACAGCAAAGAGGAAGACACTGACACAGTGGATTAAGCTGTCGCCTGCAACACCGGCATCCCATATGAGCACTGGTTTGAGTCCTGGCTGCTCGGCTTTCCATCAGCTCCCGGCTAATGGCCTGGGAAGGCAGTGGATGATGGCCCAAGTGCCTGGGCCCCTGCTACCTACATGGGAGACCCAGAGGGAGTTCCAAGCTCCTGGTTTCTGCCTGGCCCCAGCCCTGGCCATGGTAGCTGTTTGGGGAATCAACCAGTGGATGAAGGTCTCTGTCCCCCCCTCTCTCGCTGTGTCACTCTGGCTTTCAAATAAAACAAGTCATTAAAAAAAGGAGAGCAAGGACGTTTGTTGATTTACTGTTTCATTCCTTCAGAAACACAGGGAGCAGCACACTGTGTGATACAATGTCCAGACACAGCTTCTGCCCTCCAAATGTGCTATTCAGTGTCACGGCAATGGAACAGGCCTTGGTGTCCCATGAACTTGGGCTCAGGTTCTGGTTTTCCCACTGAGCAGCTGTGGGACCATTTTAGAAAATATCAGTCTTGGCCGGCGCCGCGGCTCACTAGGCTAATCCTCCGCCTTGCGGCGCCGGCATACCGGGTTCTAGCCCCGGTCGGGGAG
The DNA here is from genome assembly GCF_964237555.1 of Oryctolagus cuniculus. Taxonomy (NCBI): domain Eukaryota; kingdom Metazoa; phylum Chordata; class Mammalia; order Lagomorpha; family Leporidae; genus Oryctolagus; species Oryctolagus cuniculus. The sequence continues at coordinate 151,116,934 of NC_091435.1, forward strand.
CCGGATTCTGTCCCGGTTGCCCCTCTTCCAGGCCAGCTCTCTGCTGTGGCCAGGGAGTGCAGTGGAGGATGGCCCAAGTGCTTGGGCCCTGCACCCCATGGGAGACCAGGAAAAGCACCTGGCTCCTGGCTCCTGCCATCGGATCAGCGCGGTGCACCAGCCGCAGCACGCCGGCCGCGGCGGCCATTGGAGGGTGCACCAACGGCAAAGGAAGACCTTTCTCTCTGTCTCTCTCTCTCACTGTTCACTCTGCCTGTCAAAAAAATAAAATAAAATAAAATAAATAAATAAAAAATAAATAAAAGCTCCTGACTCATGCCATCGGATCAGCGCGGTGCGCCGGCCGCAGCGCGCCGGCCGCGGCAGCCATTGGAGGGTGAACCAACGGCAAAGGAAGACCTTTCTCTCTGTCTCTCTCTCTCTCACTGTCCACTCTGCCTGTCAAAAAAAAAAAAATAAAATAAAATAAATCTTAAAAAAATAAAGAAAAATATATTAAAAAAAAAGAAAATATCAGTCTTTAACGTTTTTTAATAAGAGGCAAAAAGAGACAAGAAACAGACAGAAATCTTCCAACCTGCTGGTTCACTCCCCAGATTCCCACAAGAGCCAGGGCTGGGGCTCCGGTCAAAGCCAGAAGCTGGGAATACAATCACGGTACTTGGGCCATCACCACTGCCTCCCTGGTGTGCACTAGCAGGAAGCTGGAATAGGAGGCACAGCTGAGACTTGAACTTGGCACTTTGAGATGGGATTCGGGCATCCAAGCTGCACACTGACCTCTGCACCAGCTGCCCACCCCGTAGCTGTGGGACTCTGAGACTCAGCTTGCTTGTCTGTGAAGTGGGCACGCCAAGACCTGCCCTGTGGGTTGATAGTGAGGAGTAGAATAGGGTCTCCTTAATCAGCATACCCCTGGATAACTATTTTAAAGTTATGTTTATTTATTTTAAAGGCAGAGCAACAGCATCTACTGGTTCACTCTCGAAATGCCCACAATAGCTGGAGCTGGGCCAGGCTGAAGCCAGGAGCCCCAGACTGGGTCTCCCATGCAGTGGTAGGAGTCCACGTGCTTGAATTATCACCTGTTGCCTCCCAGGGAAGCATTAGCTAGAAGCTGAATCGTAACCACAGTCGGGACTTGAACCAGGCACTCTGACAAAGGATGCCAGCACCCAAGCCACAGCTTAACTGCTGTGCCACAATGCCTGCCTCTCGGATAATCACTGAACAAGATAGAGAAAGAAGGTGTGGCTGATATGGGACTGGAACACATGGAGGGATTTACAGGAGAAGACGAATATCCATTGAGGGAGAGGAGGTGTGAGTGAGAAACCAGGGAAGACTTCCCGCAGAGGTGCCACTCAAACTGAGCCTTGAAAGCAGAGATTTGTTAGGACCAGGATGGGAGGGGCCAGGGAGAAAGGCTTAGGCTCCGCTCCTTCCCTGATTCCTCTATTCTTTCCAGAAATGGATTGTAAGGCAGCAGGGAACAGGGGCAGGGAGTGATCTGACGCGAGTCCCACATGATTGCAGAAATACCAACTGCACGACATTTTCCCAGATCCCCCCATTCTGGGTCACATTCCCTCCATCTCTTCAGACCCGAGAGGGCCTGGATGTGTCAGCCACTGGATTTGTTATCATGAAAATGACGGCGGCCAGACCAGACCATCGCGGGCCTGTTGGGGTCTCTGTTCTGATCCTGACAGCTGGACCTCCCCGGCATTTCCTTCTGTTCGTCTCTCTCTGTCTTCCTCTCCTCGGCCATTCTCGTTCCTCTCTGTCTCCAACCCTGTCCCTGTCTTTACAAGCAGTGACTGCTCGAACTTCCTGAAGTCAGATGCCGGCAGGTGTGCCCCTCAGCCAGGTGCCAGCCTGGGAGTTAGAGACCTGCTCTCTAGCCCTGGCAGTCACTTGCTGGGTGACCTTGGCTGACTCACTTCCCCTCTGGGCCTCGATTTTCCCAGTTGTAAAATGGGGAGTGTCAGACCAGACGGCTGGTAAGCCCTTTGCAGAGTTGGCTTCTCCCAGAGGTTGTGATTGTTGAGAGACAAGGGTCCCTCATTAGGGTCCTGCACAGGGATCCGGGACTTCCCTGCTCCCCCCACTCTAACCAGTCCTTGCCCTTAAGTTCCCTGGGTGCCTTGGCCCGGGCACCAGCTCAGCACAGCAGAGCTGCCTGCAAAATCTAATTTGTAATCAAAGTTCCCGGAGCCTTCCTGCAGCTGTCCGTAGGTGTCATCTTCACAATGTTTTGTCTTAATTGAAGGTCTGGAGTTGATCGGCCAGGCCAGAGGACCCCTCCTGGAAGACTGCCTGCCCGGGCGCTATTCCAGCCACTCCTGCCCCCCACCCGTAGCCTGTTCCTGCCGCGGCGTGGAAGTGGCTTCTCCCTCGTGGCTTCCTCCCACCATGACTCCCACCAGAGAGAGACTTGGGCTCAGATAACTCAGGCACCCTTCTCTTAGACTCAACATTCCCTTATGAAGCAAAGCTGTCTCCATGTTTGGGGGCGGAGCCGAGGGTGCCCAGCCTGGGGACTTATCTGCTGTCCCAGCCCAAGACCTCAGTGGTCAGAGGACATAGGTCTATGTTCCTGTTGACCAAGACTCTCTGATTAACCAAGTTTTGCTTGGGCTTCTTGGCCCAACAAGGCCTTGAACTTGGGTTCTGGGTCTTCCCTTGCCGAGCCCAGCTGTAGCAAGAATTCAGGGATCTCAGTTTTGAGAGAATCCTGCACCCTTGGTTTCTGAACAAATTTCTCGTTCCCCACCCTTGATATCTGATCATCTCCATCTCTCTCCCCCCAGAATCCCATTAAGGAGGTCAATCAGAATCCCCCAACCTTGAGGTCTCCTCTTAGTAATTCCCCCACCCCAACATCCCAACCTGCTTCTCAGCTACAAACCCCCACCTGGGGGGTGGGTGCTTGGCACAGCAGTTAAGATGCCACACCCCGTATTGAAGTGCCAGGGTCCGAATCCCAGCTCCACCTCGGAGTACAGCTTCCAGCTAACATGCACCCTGGGAGGCAGCAGGTGACGGCTCAAGTACCTGCATCCCTGCCACCCATGCGGGAGGCCCGGATGGCGTTCCCGGCTCCTGGCTTTGGCCTGGCTCAGTCCTGGCTGTTGGTGGCATTTGGGGGAGTAAACCAGCAGATGGAAAGCCTCTCTGCCTCTCTCTCCATTTCTGTTTGTCTCCCTGCCTTTCAAATAAATGCTTTTAAAAATAAAAGAAAGAACGGGCAATTCTTTTTAAATCCCCACTGTCCTTGTGTGGGAGCCGAGATTGATCTCTGTCCCCTATTATCTTGGTCCTGACGCCAATGGCGTAGCCACAGATAAAGTCTTCCTTATCACCTGAACAAGTATCAGAATAGATTTCCTGGGGCCAGCGCTGTGGCGTAGCAGGTAAAGCCACTGCCGGCAGTGCCAGCATCCCAAGTGGATGCCGGTTTGAGTCCCAGCTGCTCCTCTTCCAATCCAGCTCTCTGCTGTGGCCTGGGAAAGCAGTAGAGGATGGCCCAAGTCCTTGGGCCCCTGCACCCATGTGAGAGACCCAGAAGAAGTTCCTGGCCTCTGGCTTTGGATTGGCACATTTCCAGCTGTTGCAGCCAATTAGAGAGTGAACCATCAGATGGAAGACCTCTCTCTCTCTCTGCCTCTCCTCTCTCTGTGTAACTCTGACTTTCAAATAAATAAATAAATCTTAAAAAAAAAAAAAAAAAGAATAGGTTTTCCTTTCACACGCCCCACCTAGGTCTGGCTGAGCCCTGTAAGAGTCTACTCACACACATGAGCACTTATTGAGTGCTTACTGTGTGCATGCCCTTGCCATGCCATCAGTGTACAGAGGAGAAGCAGCTTCTGATCCAGCCTCTGGTGGACGAAGGTTTTTGTGTCATCTGCTAATGCGCCCTGATTAGCACACTCTCCCCGGGATGCTGTGTTAAGAAGGACTCTGAGGACAGAGGGCCGTGACTAAGGAGTCGTGTCCTTGCTGAGATGCCAGGAAGGAGGACGGCGGCCTGTGCTGCACACTTGCTCGCCCTCGTGTAGCAAAAATCCTGGCCCCGAAGCTACAGCCCCTCTGGGCTCCACATTTCTCTCTAATTCTCCCATTCAGTCCTCATGGCTGATGCTGGTTCTCCTTCTGCCTTACCAGCCCCTGGGGGACGGCTCACTGTCGCTCTCCCATCCTCCACCCCCAACTCATGCCTTCCTGCAGTTCTCACGACTCGCAAAAAGCAGAGCTGCTGACCTGGCCCTCCGCAGGCCAGCTGGCCGGGTCCCGCCTAGCCCCCAGCTACAGCCTCAGAGTTGGGGCTGGGCAGAGAAGGTGAGCGTTCCCGAATGTTCTCCAGCTGTGTTTATTCCTCCCCTGCCCACAGGCCAGAGTGACCCCAGCACTCTACTTCCCAGCCTCCTGCGGGGAGGAGCAGGGCAGGGGGCTGGATGTGTGTGTGACCACTCCTGCCGGTGGTTCTGCCAGGGTACAAAGGAGACAGGACCTGCATGCCCGGATGGCGGAACAGAGAGGGCAGCCTGCGACCAGGAAAGACACCAGCCTGTGACCAAGGACACTGGACTGCTTGTTAGGTGGGCAAAAGCTGAATGTTGGGGCCTTTGTTGTGGTGCGGCAAGCAAAGTCACTTCCTGCCATGCCAGCATCCCATAAGAGCGCCAAGTCCTGGTGCTCCGCCTCCCATCCAGGACCCTGCTAATGCAATGGAGAACAGCCCAAGTGCCTGGGGCCCTGCCACCCATGTGGGAGATTTGGATGGAGTTCCAGGCTCCAGGATCTGACTTCACCCTGGCCAGCCCCAAGCATTGCAAGCAGCGGATGAAAGATTCTCTCTCTCTCTCTCTCTCTCTCTCTCACTGCCTTTCAATTAAATAAATGAGTAAATCTTCAAAAAAAAAAAAAAAACAGAAAGGACTCAATATTGGTCAGAATGAGCTTATTTCGACAGCAGGTAGCAGTGGCCTCGCCCAGGCGTGAGACGATCACACTGGGGAATATCCCGTGAGGGTCCCACGCAGTCCTCCTCTGAGCCGCACAAGAGCCCAGCAGGTGTGTGTCAATGACAAGCCTCGGCAGGGGTGAGGTAGGTACCGAGGCCGCACACCACCTGGCCAGAGCAAGCTGGACCTGCGTCCACTGTCTGCTTCGGGAGACTTCAGGAAACGCAGTTACTGCACAAAGGGGCCCTCCCCAGGCTCATGTCCGGGCTCCTTCGCTTCTGGTCTAGCTTCCTGTAGATGGTGGCTCAAGTCATTAGGAGAGACCCGGATGGAGTTCTTGGCTCCTGGTTTCAGCCAGCCTGGTCCAGCCCAGGCTGTTATTGTATTCCGAGAGTGATCCAATGGATGGATGATCTCTCTGCTTCCCTATCTGTCTCTCTGCCTTTCAAACAAAAGCAAATCATAATCAAATCAAAATTTAAAAGATAAGCCCATCAGGAACTAAGACGGATGGCTCAGCAGATATGTGTTGGCACAGTTCGGGGTAAAGGATAAACACTGCGGGGGTTATGTGTGGGGGTGGGGAGGCAGAGTATGGTCTAGAACTGCCTGGCAAAGTCGCCCCCTAGTGGTGCTCAGTCATCATCCCGGGTTGGTCATTACTTTAGCCAAGTCCTGGATGGGCAGTGCTTCCTATAGTGGGCTAAGCCTCCACCTGCAGTGCAGGCATCCCATATGTGCAACGGTTCAAGTCCTGGCTGCTCCACTTCCGATCCAGCTCTCTGCTATGGCCTGGGAAAGCAGTGGAAGATGGCCCGAGTCCTTGGGCCCCTGCACCCACGTGGGTGACCGGGAAGAAGCTCCTGGCTCCAGATCTGCCCAACTCCAGCCATTGAGGCCATTTGGGGAGTGAACCAATGGGTGGAAGATCTCTCAATCTCTCTCTCTCTCTCGTGTGTGTGTGTGTGTGTGTGTGTGTGTCTTCCTCTCTCAGTCTAACTCTGCCTCTCAAATAAATAAATAAATAAATCTTAAAAAAAAAAAAAGATTCAAGAAAACAAACCCCTCTCCTTCCCCTCCCACAAGGGATTATTTTGGACCTTATCTAAAGGAAGCCATCTGCTTTTTGAGTTCGAGTTTTAATTTGACCAAATGGCATGCGGTAAATAGAGAGCAAAGAGGAGACAACGTTATTAGGAGCCAAGGGAACATAAGGAAACCTCCCCACGCTGGCTGCGCTGGGCCCTGAATTCAATTACAGTGGGCCGCATAAATCAGCGAGTGCTATTAAATCTGTTCTGGCTTGACAGAGGAGGCCAACTTTGTAAGCTTATTCAGGGGCTCTGGCCTTGGGTCAGAGACAAAAACCTGCAGCTGCATCGGGCCCGGGGCAGGGACGGGGGGGGGTGGGGTTATTTCCAACAGCCGCTGACAACTGGCTGAGCGGAAAGACCCTGCATGTCCCGCCGCTGTCTTGGGGCCTTCTTTTTCCACAGTGACATTTCAGCCACATGTCATTTAAAAACCTCGCGGCTCATTTAACCCTTCCCCATTGCCCCTCCGTGGCAGGTGCGCAGGAGGGAGCAGCTTCCTGGGAGCCCCTGGCTGCCCACTGAGTCACTCAAGCCTGCTGATTCCAGAAACTGGGGAGCCTTGGGCTGACCCCTTTGGGCTTTATGGAGCAATAGAGTTTCTCAGCTGAGCGAGCCGGCAAGGTGAACTCTGAGCCTCACGCAGCCACTCCGGAAATTCTCCGAGCTCTCAATTCTGCTTCCTGCTTTGGGTCTATCAGATTTTGAAAGACAGAAAAATCCCATCGTATGCTCCAGAGGAAAGATGTTGCTTTTATGTAGATAACAACGTTTCAATTGGTTGTTTACAATAGGTAATAGACATGCCTGTGATTCCAAATTCCTAACACCAGCCCCTGCATTGCTGTTACAATGTATGAGACTGAGAATGTTTCCATACATTTTAGAGCCACTTATATCCTTTTTGTTATTCCATTAGGTTGTGGGCCTTTTTCTTTTTCTTTTTTTTTTTCTTTTGTTCTTTATTTGAAAGGCAGAAGAATTACTGGTGGGGGGGGGGAGAAAAAGAGAGAGAGAGGGGGATCTTCCATCTGCTGCTTCACTCCCTAAACGGCTGCAATGACCAGAGCTGGGCCAGGCAAAGGCCAGGAGCCAGAAGCTTCTTCCAGGTCTCCTAAGTATGTGTAGGGCCCAAGGACTTGTGCTGTCCTTATTGCTTTCTCAGATGCATTAGCAGGGAGCTGGATCAGAAGTGGAGCAGCCAGGACTTGAACCAGTGACCATGTGGGATGCCAAGAGTTGCAGGCAGTGGCTTTACCTGCTATGCCACAGCACTGGCCCGCCCCCCCCCCCTTTTATAACTTTTTCTTATATATAAGGGAAGTAACACTTTATGATAAAACTTGCAATTCTTTTTCGCGTGTTTGGTTTGGTTTTTTGATTTTGTTTTCACCACACACACTTTTTTTTTAAAATGTAGTAAAATAATGTACTAGCTTTTATGATTTCTGGGCTTTTCCCCACACTACAGTTGCCCCCCAAAATCTCCCAAGTTTCTTCTAATAATATTATAGCTTCATATTTATTTATTTTTTTAAATTTCTGTAGAACTGCATTTTTAAAAAAGATTTAATTATTTATTTGAAAGTCAGAGTTACCACAGAGAGAAGGAGAGGCAGAGAGAGAGAGAGAGGTCTTCCATTCACTGGTTCACTCTCCAATTGGCCACAATGGCCAGAGAGGCGCTGATCCGAAGCCAGGAGCCAGGAGCTTCCTCCGGGTCTCCCCTGTGGGTGCAGGGGCCCAAGGACTTGGGCCATCTTCTACTGCTTTCCCAGACCATACTAGAGAGCTGGATCAGATGGGACTGGAACCAGTATCCATATGGGATGCTGGCACTGTAGGCAGCAGCTTTACCTGCTATGCCACAGCACCGGTCCCTCTAGCTTCATATTTAAATCTTAATTCCTTTGTAATTCACTCTGGTGTAAGGTGTTAGTAAATTTGCTTGTTTTCCAAAAACAGTTTACCTGTGGCCTAAAGCAGGAAAGAAAACCTCTATGTGGCCTGCAAACATCAGCTGTCACAAAACTGGGTCACAGGCACCGGATGCTTATGCACACTGGTCTACAGCCCTACCCGTTGTTAATATTCTCTCCATTGGCCAGATAAGTACACTGAGGCTCTAAGAGGTGGCCAGGAAAAGAGCTACGGCTTGAATCCAGGTGGCTGTCTCCTTGTCTCAAATGCTCTTCTCCCATGCAAACTCCAAGCACTTGTGCGGCTGGGGCGTTGCCATGGTGACCCACGCCCCTCCCTTTGTGGTATGTTAACCTCATCAGTAGGTTCTGGGCTCCTTGAGTGAGGCTGGGTTGTCAGAGGAATCGTCTGATGAGCTGAGTCAGGTTGTTTTATGAATGTTCTTGTCCAGTGTGGAAGTCAAGCAAATAGGAGGGGGCGGTACAACGAAAGGTTGTAGTCTGTCAAGTGCTACATAGCTCAAGCAATAGTCCTAGGACTCGAGACACAGCGGGATAGAGTTCAATGTAAGAAGGAGGAGATGGAGGAGGGGGAGGATCTGAATCTATTCAAATGGATTTTATTGCCACAATGAGAAAAAAATTGAAGAGCCAGTATCGTGGTGTAGCTGGTAAAGCCACATCTGCAACCCAAATCAGCTGCTCCACATTTCTGATCCAGCTCCCTGCTAATGGCCTGGGGAAGCAGCAGAGGCTGGCCTGAGTGCTTGGGCCCCTGCACCCACTTGGGAAACCTGGATGAAGCTCTGGCTCCTGGCTTTGGCCTGGCCCAGCCCTGGCTACTGTGGCCATCTGGGGAGTGAACCAGCAGATGAAAGATTCTCTCTCTCTCTCTCTCTCTCTCTCTCTTTCTCTCTCTCTCCCCCCTTCCCTTCCCCCTCTCTCCTTTATTTCCCTCTCTCTGTAGCTCTGATTTTCAAATAAATAAAATAAATCTTTTTAAAAAATTGAGCAAAACGTAAAGAGACAGCAGACGGGTACAGGACCAGAACACTGAGCCCCAGTGTGGAATCAGCCATCATGTGCTGGCATTCCATTTGAAAACCTCCGGTCTGATAACCTTCCTCTGAGGGCCCAGGAGGACCTGCACAGGGCTGGCCTGGGGACCCGGCGGCCCCTTGTATGTCATTGCACACAAGGAGGATGCCGCGTGGATAGAGGACCGCATTCTCTCAATGCAGAAGAACTGGACAGAAGAAGCGGTGGCTGTCCCGGGGCCGGTTCTGTACTAGGCTGCACAGTTTCCACTGGGTGATGCTCTTGGCAGCAGCGTGCTGGGTGGGGGTGGGGGTGGGGGTGGGGGTCCCAGATCAGCCCATTCTGGGGAGGTGAGAGGCTTTGCCCCTGCCGGCGCACTAGCCATCAGCATGCCTCCGTGCTGAGAGCTCAGGATGATGGCAAAGTGGCGACCTCAGGCTTAATAAGCCGTGCCTCCCATGTCTTCATAATCCTGTGCTGACTGCGTGCTCTGCCCCGGGCCCAGGGCCAGGCCCTTCCCGCGTTCCCCCTCCCATCTTCACAATGGCCCTGTGCACTATACTTAGGTTTTACCATGTCTGCCTGCTCCAGGTGAGGCTGTGGCCTCCCCAGTCTGATGCTGTGAGATTCTGGGGCTGATGCAGTCTCCTGCGCACCTGCCCCAGCCTCAAGCTACACGTGGAGGAGATGCCCAGTAGCCGCAGCTGTGATAAGAGCAGGTGGGGTCGTGGTGGTAATGAAACTTCATCTCTGGGGAGGCAGGTGGCCTGGCTCCCACTGGGAGTCACGGTTGCAGCCAGTAACCCAGAGCGGACCGCGTGCCGCACACAGCTCTCTGTACGCATGCACCCATTTTCTCCTTATCGCTGCCGCCAACCCAGTGGGTAGCCCCACTTCCGGATGTGGAACCCAGGTGTTATGAAATTCAAGTGTGTGGCACAATTGTTAAGTTGCTCCATGGGATGCCCACAGCCCGTTTGGGAGTGCTAGGGTTCAAGTCCCGGCCTCATTTCCGATTCCAGCTTCCTCCTAATGCACACCCCGCACAAGTGGTTGGGTCGCTGCCCCCCACGTGGGAGACCTGGGTTGAGCTCCTGGCTCCTGGCTTTGGCCTGGCCCAGCTCTGGCTGTGGTGGGTATTTGGGGGGTACATAGGTGGATGCAAGATGTCTCTCTATCTCCATGCCTTCCAAATAAAATGAAAATAAATACAAATTTTAAAACAAATAAATGAGCTAGTATTATGGCCTGCTGGTTTAAGCCTCCACTTGCAAGACTAGCATCCTATACCAGAGGGCCAGTTCAGTGCCAGCTACTCTGCTTCCAATCCAGCTCCCTGTTAATGCACCTAGAAGACGGCCCAAGTACCCGAGCTCCTGCCACCCATGTGGGAGACGCAGGTAGAACCCCAGCTCCTGATTTCAGCCTGGCCCAGACCTGGCTGTTGCAGCCATCTGGGCAGTGAATCAGCAGAGAGAAGATCTCTCTGTCTTGCCTCTCCCTCTCTCTCTTGCTCTGGCTTTCAAATAAATAAATAAGCCTTTAAACATTTTTTTAATTTAAGTAAAACATTAAGAAATGAACACAAGACCCTTTAGACCCTCAGCTAGCACGTCGTGGAGCTATAACTCCAGCCCAGAGCTGTCCTAGTTGGAACTCACAGACCTGGGTTCTCATGCCCAGGCCCTGTCCCTGGGTGCATGCTACTTCTGTAAACCAGCAAACAACTTGTGAACCACACAGTGAGAGAGCGACTAAGGCCAACAGGATCCTCGCAAGCTGGTCCACCTGTTCATTCTATGGACGGGGATGCTGAGTCTCTTTAGAGAACAAGCGGCTTAGCCAACACTGCAAGTGTCTGAATTCTACCCCTGTGCCCCGGCACTGGGTTACAAGGCTCTCTAACGACATTAGCCAAGAAATCTGCCAGGCCCCTTTCCACCGGCCACGAACAGAAGGCCTGTCTGGCAGATGCAGAGAGAAGTGAGGGCGGGAGTTGTTGACTCGGCTGATTGAAGAGGAAGAACAAGGCAGGAACCCATTTGCCGGAGCTATGCTGGAGAAAGGACTTCAGGGCCTGGATTGCTCGTCAAGCCACACCCATCTTCCAAAGCCTTCATAGGAGCAGGTGCACACAGTGGGGACAGTGGTTCCCAGACCACCCTGCTTCGGCAAGGCCCAGCACAGGGACATGTGTCACTTCTACCCTTCACTTGCCCTGAGTGACTGTGCCCGTGGCGACTCTCGGGTGGAGGGAGAGAGGAGGGCAAAGGTTGTTTTCTTTGCTTGCAGCCTCCCTCCCTCCTGAGCAGTGCTAGAGCGTTTGGTTTCTGGAACAGAGAATTCGGAAGCCTCCTGGGAGGCCACCCCATGAGGCCCACCCCAAGAAGCATGGTCTCAGAAACTGGGTTGGCCCAGCTGGGACACAAAGGGGCAGTCCCCTTTCAACTCACGTGTAATGGCCCGTCCCACAAACCCCTCACAGAGCGCACAAGCTCCAACACAAGGAGAAAGGACAGGGAGGTCTCTGCAGGTGCCGCAGCAGCCGGCCAGGCCTGAGAGGCCCGGAGCATGGGTCCTAGGAGAGAGCTGTCCCGAGTAGCAGGAAGCCCCTGGGGCTGTCCCCACATTTCCCAGAGGGATACCAAGAAGACAGGTGGCAGGGGGAGAGGAGGAAGGGGGGAGGCTGTGGGAGGAGGAGCCCACACAGAAGATCTCTCTGGCCCAGCTGGTGGACAGTGCAAGTGGACGGCAGCCCCACGGCCTTCCCGACAGCTGTCGCGAGCCTGTGTTTATGTTGGTTGCCATGAGAGGTAGTGCAGTGTGAATGGAGCCTCAGGCTCCGGGGCTGGGCTATGGAGCAGGGCCAGGTGTATTTTTAAAGCTTCCGGGAAAGCTGGGTGGTCACCAGCACAGAGCCTCCTCCCCCATTAGCACGCTCCTGCTTAGGGACTGTTTACAAGGGAGGAGCGGCTGGAAGCCACGGCTTCTCTTACTGCCTTCATCACTGGATATCTTCAGCTCAAAGTTGTCTGAGTTGTGTTTGGGATTTTGGGCACTATTGAAAGTACTTTTATGTTCTGTGCATGCTAGTTCAAGACCGGGCTGCTCCACTTCTGACCCAGCTCCCTGCTAATGTGCCTGGGAAAGCAGCGGAGGATGGCCCAAGTTCTCAGGCCCCTGCACCCGAAGTGGGAGATCTGGAAGAAGCTCCTGGCTCCTGGCTTCAGATAGGCCCAGTTCCGGCTGTTGCAGCCATTTGGGGAGTGAACCAGCGGATGGAAGACCTCTCTCTCTGTCTCTCCCTCTCTCTCTGTAACTGTGCCTTTCAAAATAAATAAATAAAAATCTTTAAAGAGAGAGAGAGATGTGCTCAAGAAAGCAATATAACCACTGAAGCAAGATGCTACACTGCTGGCTTGAAGATGGAGGAAGAGGCCCGGATAGAAGAGGGCAAGAAACGCAGCTTAGACCTGAATGAGGCAGGAGACAGAATACTTCCCTGGGGCCTTCAGCCGGAGCCCGGCCTTGCCCACTTCTTGCCTTTTCCCACTGAGACTGACTTCCGGCTTGGGACCTTGAGAGCTGTGAGAGAATGGATGCGTTAGGTCTGTGATTTGTCACAAGAGAGTGACTCAGAGGTATGCTGGCCCACCAACCAGCACCTGGAGCGCGTTCGAATGCAGATTCTTAGGCCCTGACCCAGGGGTACTGAATGAGAACCTCCTGGGAGCCGGAGCCAGGGCCCAGCGGTCTGCATTTTAGCCGGCCCTGGAGGGGGCGACTGTAGTTCATTAGAATTACCTGGAGGGGGCGTCTGACGCCGGCTGGGATTCCTTAGAATCAGCGGGAGAAGCCTGAGCAGCCCACCCTGGAGACTGGTTTCCCCGACCTTGGGCTTCTGCGAAGCGCCCCGGGTGATGCGGCCAGGGCTGGAACCCGGGCTGCCGTTGGAGGCGCGCCAGCCTAGACCCTTGGCCTTCCCACTGAGCGGGGCAGGGCTATGGCGTTTGGGAGAAACCCCGAACCCCAGAGGCTGCTGAAGAAGGTGACAGCAGAGGCCAAACTGGCACCAAGGGACCTGGCCAGAGCGCGCTGCACAGGTGGTTTCCTAAGCAGGCAGATCAGGTGCAAGGCATGAGGGCGTGGTGCGCATGCGCGGGCTGGGGCATCCTACACCATCCAGGAGGTGGGGCCCGGGGGCTGCGTCCTACTTTTTAAGACACTTGTTTGTTTAAAGAGACATTGAAATCCTTTTTTTTTTTTTTTAATGTTAAGTCACTCACGTTTTAAATGTTTAGCAATGAAGACGATTTTAAAAACCACCCCCACAAAAGGCTAACCATGAAGCCGGGAGCTGGTTATTGGGCAGCCAGGTCCGAAACTCCCTCTCTGCTCCCCGTGTCTCTCAATAGCTCTGGGCCGTTCCGGCAGTGAGGCCGAAATTCGGGGAGAGTGGGGGTTTTGGTCTCATTGCCCTCAGCTGCACCCCAGTTCCAGACACAGTGGGCTCTCCTTGGCTGTTGAGTTATTGAATTTTCACAGCAGTCTTGTGAGAGGGACCATCACGCCCATTTCACAAATGATTCTTGTAACCAGAAGTGTCAGGATTCAAACCCAGGACCCTTTGCAGTAGGAGTTGCTGGGAGGAGCAGCTGGGGGAGTGGTTTGGGGGCTCACTGGTACCACTCATCAGAGCAATGTGGGTAGAACTTATGACTCAAGACAGGGCCAGTGTAGCAGGTGTCTGATCCAAGGCAGCAGGGCTCTGTGCCTTCAGAGCTGCGTGTTGTTTTGGACGTGGATTTGAAGAAAGGCTCGCGTGCGGTGAATGGTGAGGTGCGTTTGGTCCCAGGGTATCCAAAGGGAGAGCTCCCATCTCTCACCCCACATCTCTCTGTGTGTCTGGGCTGAAGATGAGCCTGCTGATTTATAAAGAGGCTTGGGGTGGGGTGCGGCGGGGAGCCTGGGATCCCTAGAGAACCCTCTAATTTAAGAGCCTTCTCTAATTTTATTATCGAGAGGAAATACAAGGAGCTAAATTAGAGGAGACGGCTGGCAAGTGCATTACAGGACAGTAAACAATAGCTGGCCAGCACTGCCCGTAACCCAGGGGCAAGAGCCCGGATGGTTCCCAAGTGGACGCCTGGCTGGCTTCCAGACGGGGGCACTCAAGGCTGGACACTGGGCCCTGCAGACCACAAAACACCTGCCCTGGGTCACGTCCCGGCAACAGCAGAAGGTGCTGGTGCCTGACCGCAGTCACACTCTTGCACAGCATCTCGCCCACAGGACTGGATGTGAGTCTTCTCACCGTCTGGTCTCTGAGACCTGGACCCAGAGGTCACCGCACGAGCCCCTGCCTACCTGGGAAATCCCATATTGGAAGTTGGTTGGTTTGCATTGTCTGAAGAGAATGTTTGTGAAGCGCTTCTTGGCTCCAGAGAGTTCCCCACTCCTCCAAAATATGCTGCCTGAAACACATCATTCAGCTGAGAGCTTAAACTCCATCAAAATGCAAATCCATCACAGGAGACAGAAGTCAATATTATTTTTAAAGCAATGACACAGAGAGAAATCTTCCATTCACTGGCTCACTCCCCAAACAGCCTGGGTTGGGCCAGGCCAAAGCCAGGAGGCCAGAACTCCATCCGGGTCTCCCATGTGGTGGCAGGAACCCGACCACTTGAGCCATCATCTGCCTCCTAAGATGCACATTAGCCGGAAGCTGGGTTGGAAGCAGAGACAGGTCTCAAACCCACACACTCCAGCAGGGGATGTAGGCATCCCAAGTGGCTATTTAACTGCAGCACCAAATGCCTACCCTGCCTGCCAGCCCTTAAAAACCAATATACCTGTTTATCCAGAGACACGAGCAGGTTTGGTCTATGCTGGTAAAAGCTCAGCTCTCCAGCTCTCCCATCTATGCGACCCTGACAAGGTTACTTAACCTCACTGAAAAGTGGGAAGGATGCCACATCCATCCCGGGGTGCTGTGAAAATCACATAAATGGAACCTGCAGAAGACTTGCCCCTCTCTCAATATTATTGCCCTTGGGTCTGTGTGCCTCCACATTCTAGAACTAGAACAACTACGGAGCAATACTGGGATTTGCTTGGATGGATACTGGAGCTGAGCCAATCCACAGATCATATGTGAGCCCACCGAGGGCCAGCTAAGCCCGTGCTAGGTCAGCTGACCCTTGATTGGCCCACGAACAGGTGAACCTCAATAATAACCGACTTATTTCAAGCCATTGAGCATTAGGGTGGTTTATTATCCAGTAAAGGTGAAGACCAGATCCCAAACTCACTTGTAACAATTGCCTTCTTCAATAGAAATCACCCTAAGCTGTATCTGACACTCTCCTCCCCTGTGAAGCAAATGAAAGTGAACGCAGGTCTTTCTTCACTGGGCCTTGCAAGTTCATCCCGATGAAGACCAGCCACTGATGAAGACAACAGGCCACTGATGCTCTCGGGGGCTGCATGAGAACAGGCGTTCCAGACTATTCTTTTTGAAATCTCAGATCCATTCCCTAATGCTCCATCGTTTTTATTGCAATCCATGCTATCAGCTGTCTTCTGTGTTGTCTTGGTGTCTGAAGCAGCCGTGTCTCCCTCTCCGATCTACAGGAACTTTGGACGCTCTGGAAAGGTATCCCAAGTCAGAGATAATAGGCGTAGAGAAGGACCAGAGGTGGTTTTCTGTGCATCAGATGCGTGTGTGCTCGTGCTGGGATTTCAGGCCCAGCCTCTCATGCTTTTTGCTCCCTTGCTGGTTCTCCTCTGGGACCCGGCAGTGGCGGCTCCATGTACCGAGCCTCTTATCCAAAGACCTGGTCCTTCTCGGAAGGGCTGGCTCCATGGAGGGAGAGCACCTGCTGGCAGGCCTGTAAATCCCTGCCTCCATCCCGGCTGTCTCTGAGGCTTTTAGCATAGGTTGCCCGTGTTCCAGTGCAGGGACCCCGGATGCCACATCCTTCTTATCTCTGAGTCCCCAACGCACTCATCATAGTGCCAGGCACTCAGCAGGACTCACCGAGGGATGGGATCAGAGTGAGAGAGTTTCCTGATGGCTGTGACTTCTGTGTATACACAGCTTGTCTTCCTAGAAGAGGAAGATTCAACAAGCTTCCCCAGGTTGGTGCGGTGGTGTAGCGGAGAAAGCCAGCATCCTATATGCGTGCCAGTTTGAGTCCCAGCTGCTACACTTCTGATCCAGCTCTCTGCTATGGCCTGGGAAAGCAGTGGAAAATGGCCCAAGTCCTTGGGTTCCTGCACCTGCGTGGGAGACCCAGAAGAAACTCCTGGCTCTTGGCTTTGGATCGGCCCAGCTCTGGCCATGGCAGCCATCTGGGGAGTGAACCATCAGATGGAAGACCTCTCTCTCTCTCTCTCTCTCTCTCTCTCTCTCTCTCTGTAGCTCTGTCATTCAAATAAATAAATGAATCTTTTTTGTTGTTTTTTTTTTTTTTTTGGACAAGCAGAGTTAGACAGTGAGAGAAGAGAGAAAGGTGTCTTCCTTCCGTTGGTTCACCCCCCCAAATGGCTGCTATGGCTGGCGCGCTGCGCCGATCAGAAGCCAGGAGCCAGGTGCTTCTCCTGGTCTCCCATGCGGGTGCAGGGCCCAAGCACCTGGGCCATCCTTCACTGCACTCCCGGGCCACAGCAGAGAGCTGGACTGGAAGAGAAGCAACTGGGACAGAATCCAGCACCCCAATTGGGACTAGAACCCGGTGTGCCGGCGCCGTAGTCGGAGGATTAGTCAAGTGAGCCGCTGCGCCGGCCAATAAATAAACCTTTAAAAAAAACAATTCAACAAGCTTCTGAATATGGAATCTTCCAGCCCAGATTGTGGAGAATATTTTCAAAGGAGTAGAGTTCCATTTCAAGGGGCAGCTGAAGGAACAGCTCCCTTGCAGGGTCTAAGTTCTCAACAGTGCTGCCATGAGGCCATGGTGACTGAACCAGGGGGACAGAGCCGAGCAACCGTCCAGGAGGAAGTCGAACTGTTGCTGCCTTCGTGAGTCCCCTGGGCCTACCCTGCTGTCCCCCGGAGGTCTGAAGACCCCGTCTGCAGCCAGATCTGGAGACAGCAATTCATCAAGTAGAGTCTGCGGATGTCAGGGCCGCTCCCCTGCATCCCCTCCACCCCGTGTGCCCCACAGGCTGACCCCGGCTTCAACGGGTGGCGTTGACCGCAGGTGTCAGATGGGAGGAGAGACAGGTCAGAGTCTGCCTTCTCCACTTTCTCCCTGCTTTGGGTCCCTCCATGACCAGTGGTCCTGCTGGGCGGCCCCTCCTACAAGGGGCCCAGCCTGCCTGGCATTCATTCCCCTGCTTCATCCTCTTGCCCTTTCCGAGCAAACAGGCGTGGGAACGGCTTCCTGCAGCTGCCCGTCTCCAGGGGCCTCAGTCCCTCCCACCCCTCTGAAAATGAAACCTGTGTTTGGGTCTTCAGAACCCCCAACTTGCTTTTCCTTCCCTGGCATTGTCCTGCCTGGCACAATGTGCAAAAAAGCTTACCCTAAGACATGTCTAAGCTGTGCCAGTGTGCACTCCAGGGCAAACAGTTTGAAGACAGTGAGAGGATCTTCTCTTTCTAGCTTTCAGAACTCGTTAATCACTTTGATTCTATCTAAATACAGTAATACTAGGTTGGGTGTTTGAACAGTGGTTAAGGCACTGCCTGAGATGCCTGAATCCCATACTGGAGTGCCTGGGATGGAGCCCCAGCTCTGCTTCCAATTCCAGCTTCCTGCTCGTGTGCACCCTGAAAAGCAGCAGGTGATGGCTCAAGCACTTGGGTCTCTACCACCCAGTGGGAGGCCAGGATTGGGTTCCAGGTCCCAGGCCCCTAGCTCTGGCCTTGCCTAGTCTGTATCTATCTTTCTCTCTGTCTTTCAAATTAAAAAAAAATTTAAAGATTTATTTTGAAAGGCAAAGTTTTATATATATAAAACAGAGACAGAGAGAGGGGTCTTCCATTGGCTGGCCCACTCCTCAAATGGCTACAACAGCCAGGGCTGGGCCAGGTCAAAGCCAGGAACCAGAAGCTTCTTCCAGGCCTCCAAGTGGCAGGGGCCCAAACACTGCTGCTTTCCCAGGTGCATTGGCAGGGAGCTGCATGGGAAGTGGTGCAGACAGGACTCCAACCAGCACCCATATGGAATGCCAGTGCTGCAGGCAGAACTCAACCCACTATGCCACATAGCTGGCCCCTCAGATGATTTCTTTTTTTGACAGGCAGAGTGGACAGTGAGAGAGAGAGACAGAGAAAGGTCTTCCTTTGCAGTTGGTTCATCCCCCCAATAGCCGCTGCGGCCGGCGCACCGTGCTGATCCGAAGCCAGGAGCCAGGTGCTTCTCCTGGTCTCCCATGTGGGTGCAGGGCCCAAGGACTTGGGCCATCCATCCTCCACTGCACTCCCGGGCCATAGCAGAGAGCTGGACTGGAAGGGGAGCAACCGGGACTAGAACCTGGTGTGCCGGCGCCGCAGGCGGAGGATTAGCCTATTGAGCTATGGTGGCGCTGGCCCCTCAGATGAATTTTTTAAAATTTAATAAAGTAATACAGGGGCCGGCAACATGGCACAGTAGGTTAATCCTCTGCCTGCGGTGCCGGCATCCCATGTGGGTTCTGGTTCTAGTCCCAGCCACTCCTCTTCCAATCCAGCTCTCTGCTGTGCCCTGGGAGAGCAGTAGAAGATGGCCCAAGTGCTTGGGCCCCCTGCACCTGTGTGGGAGACCAGGAAGAAACTCCTGGCTCCTGGGTTCAGATCAACACAGCTTGGCTGTTGCAGCCATTTGGGGAGTGAACTAACAGAAGAAAGACCTTTCTCTCTGTCTCTCACTCTCACTGTCTATAACTCTAACTCTCTCAAATAAATAAATAAATATCTTTTTTAAAAAATAAAGTAATACAAAATGAAGATAAGCCCCAACCTAGAGATGAGCAAAGTTTCTCTTCATTAATTCATTTACTGAGCTCCTATTAAAGCCAGACACTTGTCTTTTTTTCCTTTTTCCTTTTTTTTTTTTTTTAAGATTTATTTATTTATTTGAAAGGCAGAGTTACAGAGAGTGAGAGGCAGAGAGAGAGAGAGAGAGAGAGAGTCTTCCACCCGTTGGTTCACTCCCCAGTTGGCCACAACAGTCAGAGCTGGGCCAATCTGAAGCCAGGAGCCAGGAGCCTCCTCCCGGCCCCTCATGCAGGTGCAGGGGCCCAAGGACCTCAGCCATCTTCTACTGCTTTTGCAGGCCACAGCAGGGAGCTGGATTGGAAGTGGAGCAGCCAGGACTCAAACCGGCACTCATATGGGATGCCAGCACCACAGGTGGTGGCCTTACCCTCTCTGCCACAGCGCCACCCATGCTTGCTTTTTTTTTTTTTTTTTTTTTTTTCAAGGCAGAGAGACAGAAACAGAGAGATCTTTCATTCTCTGGTTCACTCTCCCAGTGCCTGCAACTGCCAGGGACTGAGTCAGGCCAAAAACCAGGAGCCAGGAACTCAAAGCCACATATTCCACTATGGGATGTGAGAGTCTAAGCAGCATCTTAACCTCTGCACCACACGCCTGCTCCTCGGCTTTGTTCAGACCCCAGGGGAAGCAGTGATGATGTAGGAGATGGACAGAGTCCCTGCCCGCAGGGTGCTTACAATCTACTGCCGGCTGTCTCCCAGAAGGCACAGAGCCCACCAGAGGCAGGGCTGCCACCAGAAACCCGAGTTTCCCAACTCCCTGAGCCTTCAGCAACTTCTCCAAGAAATTCATGACTCCAACAAGATTAAGAACAACCACATTCATGACCCTGAATTCAAGCTTCCCCCTTGACAAGGAGAATGACGACCTGCCGGGCCCCCAGGAATTGGAGGGGGCACCTGGCACACTCCCGGCCTCTCCCCACTCCCATACACTCCGGCATCTTCCCTCCTTCAGCTCTCGGCACCTTTATAATTAGCGCAGCGGCCAGCTCATGCCCTCGGGCCGGGGAACACAGAACTCTCCAGGGAGGAGCTGTTTTTTATGAATGGACCTTGTGGAGGACTGGGTTTGGAGACAAGCCCTCACCAAGTGGCTGGGAACCACGTCCTAGTTGAAACTTCTGCCTCTGCAGGGGAGCGCCCCGAGGGTGGCTCAGGGGACTTGGAGGGGCAGCGGGCAGAGAAACCACGGGTCTGCCTGCCTGTCACAAGCCCCCTCCCCCACTGCCCCTCCCCCAGACACTTGCACTTCCTCAGAAAGGTCTGAAGAGGCCGCACCAGCAACCCAGTGCAGCCCCTGCCCCTGGGTCCCGCAAGACAGGGGCCAGGCTAGCCCACCAACCCCTTCCCAGAGGTCCAGCCTGCACTCCGCCCTCTGCAACCGCTGCCCCCAACACACACACCTGCTTCTCCCTGCACCTCCAGCTGCCTTGTCTGAGGCTGAGGGAAGGCTTCTCCCCAGACAGCAAACACAGGAACCCTGGCCTCCCTTGGGTGGGTTGTCCCACCGGGGGTCAGCACCCCGGCTCTGGCAGGGTCTGTGGACTGCACAACACCCCTTTGGGCCAAGCCACCGCAAAGGAGGAGGTCAGGCTTGTGTTTCTGGAATCCCCCGGGACTTGCATCTCTCTCCTTTGCAGGTCTCTTGGGCTCCCGCAAATTTCCAACCAAAAGGCAATCACGCGCGCGATGAATGGGAAGCAAGGAGAGGTAGCAGCAATTTCTAAAGAGCCCATGGCTTGTAGCAGCTGGGCAGGGGTCCATGGGAACAGAGCAGAAGGGGCTTTAGAGGCGAGCGGGGGGACAGGAAGCAGCTGGATGGCCAGCCCACTCCCAGCCTCCCCCAGCCCCCTGCCAGGAGTAGAGCCCCACAACTCTCAGGAGCCCTTCTGCCTGCCCTGGCCCCGGCCCGACAGAGAAGACAGGAAGGTGGTGGTGATCACTGACCTGCTGAGATGGGGAGGACACTGCTGATGAGCGCCGGCTGGGACACGATGGAGCGCAGGAAAAGCTGGAGATAAATTCCCAAAGTCATTGGATTCAGGACCACCATGCTGGGAGCCGGCAAGGCTGCCACGAGCCCGCTCACTTCTGCTCTGGCTTCCTCACTGCTGCCTGCTCTCTCTCCCTCTCTCCCTCTCCCTCCCTCTCCCCTTCCCTCCCTCCTCCCCCCTCCCCCCCCTTCCCCCTGCCTCTACCCAGAAAGAATGCCAACCATTTCCCATTAGACCTTCTCCCGTACTACACAGGGTTATATTTATCTCAAGCCCTGGATCAAATGCCCACATTAAAATTAAGCTGTCAGATTTTTCTTTTTTGGAGGCTGAGGTCAGTGCCCTTGGAGAGGGGAGGAAGAGGCAGCCCGGTCAGTGGGCTGCTGCTGGCAAGCGCTGGGGAGGGGTCCTGTTCATGAGCCACATCCACCTGCTGGGAGCTCGGGGTCCTGCGGTGCCTGGGACCCAGGTCCTGGTTTCAACCACAGTGTCCCGGTGTCCAGGAGGGAAGCCCCTCTGCTGTCAGCCGGTGACATTTCACCCACCGGACGACAACCCTCAAGTTGACCTGGATGCTTTTGCTTGCATTGTCCAGGGAGAGGAGGGAGGTCTTTCTGAAAGAGCGTCTCTCTCTCTCCAGAAATGCCACACAAAGTCATGTCCATGAGAACAGTCAACGGACAGGAAGGAGACAGTTATGTAGCAAGCTAATCAAGGATTCCTCAACATGCTCACGGAAAAAATGTGTTGTAAAAAAAAAAAAATGATGCTTGGGTTTCAAATTCTTTTCGTGCGAAAATAAACTCTTTTAATTCCGTTTTCCACAGACTTTAGGAAACACCCTCCTATCTGTAGAAACTGCATCAGCGATGTGACCTTTGGCTAGACAAAATTCTTCAACTAGAAATGACTGCATCCTCTCATCGATACCTCTCGTGAGTCCACACGTCCTGCGACAGAGATGCGCAGATACTGGAATGATTAAACCAGCGAGCCACAGAGTTGTTCATTCGGCCTTAACTCACACAACATACTCCCAGCACTTCATTGGAGTTGATTCAGAAATGGCCTGGAGGTTGCTGGAGGCTGGGGCAGGTGTCTCTGAGGACAAGCACTGACCCTCACTCTCGGGCCAAGTGGGGCGGGGAGAGGCAAAGCACTGACCCTGAATGATGGTGGACCAGTTGGCCTCTCTGAGCCCCCGTCTTCTCATTCATAAATGAGACCACTTTCGAGGGTTGTTAGGAAGGTTGAATATGGGATGACTCATACATGAATTAGAAGTTGTCTGTGGTGCCCACCCCCTACCCCCAGCATGCACGTCACTCTCCCATCCAGAAGGTGGCTCTGTCTCCCATCCTGCAGATCTGGGCTGGCCATGTGGCTTGCTCGGACCAATAGGACGTGGCCCAGGATGTTATGGCGTTTCTAGGCCTGGGTTTTAAGAGGCATGGCGGCTCCTGCTTCTGCTTTCCCTTGGAAACCATGCAAACGAGTCTGCACCATTGCGGAGGCCTTGGGGAATGGAAGAAGCCGCCCCAGTCTCACTGGCCACTTGAGGTGATGGCAGGCACGGGGGAGCAGTGGCGGACTCATGAGCAAATAACACGGCTCCTGTTTGATGCCTGTAAGTGTTTGGTCATTAGGCAGCAACAGACAAATGATACGGAGTTGCTTTTTTAATAAGCATGAATAATACACCCAGGGCCATGTTCAAAATATGCAGGACAATTGAAGAGGGCTGCCCCCTTGAGCTGCTCTCCAAGCGTCTAACCCAGGGAGCTGTGGTTGTGGGCTGAACCCAGCCAGGATGTTCAGGCTTGCTTCTGTTAACTCCTGGAGCCTGCAGCCCCTACAGGGAGCTTTGGGTGGCTTGGAGAAGGTGCAATCTACCCCAGAGGAAGGGTCACTGGGTGTCAAAATCTGAACTTGCACCACCTAGCTCGGATCCTTCCTCTGCAAAGCCCACCACTGCCCACGCACTTGGCACAAACTCTGTCAATATGTGCCACCTGTGACATCTGCTGTGCCTGTTTTGGGATTGCTTCTAAACATCCCCGTGTTGCTATTTAGCTTGTGCTGACATCCCTAAAGATGGGGGGGGGCAGTCCATAGCTCTTCGAATCTTCGAGGCCCTCAGGACAGCTCTTGGCACCTAGTAGCCCCTCAACAATACACAGTAATGGGTCAGTCACACCAGTGGAGTGGATTCAGAGAAAAGAATGCAAGAAAGGGGACATGACTCTGTTCCTCACATCTCGCTTCTTCCCAGCATCCCTCAGTACCTTCACACACACTGCGCTGGCCTGAGCCTGGCTCCAGGGAAGGGCTTTGGTGAGGACAGTGAGAGAGGGAGGGAGAAGATGAGGTCACAAGGGCTGGGTTCCCGTGGCTTTGTAAAAAGAGAGAGAAAGACCCGTGGGACCAAGCTGGCTCTGTCTCCCTGCGGGCTTCCCTGTGCTGCCTTGGGACTCGGCATGGTCCTTGCCACCCGGTCTTGAACTTCCCAGTCATGAGAACCATGAGCTGAATGACCCTTTCTTAAACAATGTCAGTGAATTTCCATTTCCTCGTGTATTTTATAAGCCTGCTTCTTACGAGCTTACCCTAACTGAGCAAGGTAGAAATATGCTTCTTTCTTCAAACCCTCCTGGAAGGGCTCCAGCATCAAATCACAAAAATGTTAGATTTGCCCAGAAGGAAACTATTTAAGGTTTGAGAAAGACTCACACCAATAAAGCCAACCAGAGTCAGCCTTCTCTCCCAGAGCTTGTATGGAAACATGAACACTGGAGAACAATCCACTGGCCCCGTCGATTTACAATGCATGCATCACCTGACCCAGAAGTTCCACACACGTACTCATCCAACTAACCAGTGACTGGTTCAGGTGTGAGGACGCACGTGACTGCCTCGGGTTGGAAACAGCCTGATTGTGCACAGACGTGACATTGGTGGACTAAATCATGGGACAGCCACTTGATGGAATATTATACAGTTGTTAAAAAGAATAAGGTCATCTTTGTAAACAAATGGTTCTGGAGAAAATGGACTTCCACCTGCAGAGAAGAGGAAGAAGAGGAAGGAGAAGAGGAAGAGGAAGAGGAAGAGGAGGAGGAGGAGGAAGAAGGAAAGGAGGAGGGAGAGAAAGAAGAAGCAGCCTAATCACTCCCTTGATCCATATATAAAGATTAGTTCAAAATAGGTCATAGACCTCAATGTAAGCGCTATGCTATTAAGCTTCTGGAACAAATAAGTAGAAAATCTTGGTGGTCTTGGGGTAGGCAGCAATTTTTTAAGTAAGATGCCAACAACACAAATCTTAAGCATATAAAGTTAAATTGGATTTCATAAAACATTTTTTAAACTTTTTATTTTATTTTTTTAAAAGATTTATTTATTTATTTGAAAGTCAGCGTTACACAGAGACAGAGAGAGAGAAAGAAAGAGAGAGGTCTTCCATCTGATGGTTCATTCCCCAATTGGCCACAATGGCCGGAGCTGCACCGATCCGAAGCCAGGAGCCAGGAGCTTCTTCCGGGTCTCCCACGTAGGTGCAGGGGCCCAAGGACTTGGGCCATTTTCCACTGCTTTCCCAGGCCATAGCAGAGAGCTGGATTGGAAGTGGAGCAGCTGGGACTAGAACCTGCACCCATATGGGATGCTGGCACTTCAGGCCAGGGCGTTAACCCACTGTGCCACAGTGCCAGCCCCTCAACTTTCTTTTTAAAATATAGTTGCTAAATTGGAAAGTCAAACCAAAAACTAGGATAAAATGTTTGCAAAACACATATATGATAAATTACTTGTATCCAGAATATATAAAGGTTTACAACTCAATAATAAGATAAGCAACCCAACTAAGATAACTGGGCAACAGGTGTGACTAGATAATTCACCAGGGAGATACAAGAATGGCAAAGAAGCATTCAGAAAGATAATATTCAGCATCTTTGGTCACTAAAACCACAGTGGGATACCACTGCATAGCTGTCAGATGGCTAAAATTAAAAGACGGGTAGTACCATGTCAGAGGGAAGCTGGCACATTGCTCGTGGGAATGAACAACTGTATGAACACTTTGGAAAAGAGTTTGCCCATTTTTTAAAGTTTAATTTACATTTATGTCACAATTCAACAGCTGTCTTCAGTATTTACTCAAGAGAAATAAAACACATGTGCACACAAAGTGAGTGTTCCTAGCCACTCTGTAATCACTAAAACCAGAACCAACCCAAAGCCCATCAACTAATGACTGAATAAGCAGACTGTGTGGACACAAACAATACAGAAGCAGCAGTGAGCGAATGGAGCCGCTCAGTAGCACGGCAGGAAATCAAGTGCATTAAGCAGTGTGAAAGCTGCCAGACGAAACAGGCTACATACTTCTGTGGCATTCGGGAAAAGGCAAAATACAGCCACGGAGAACAGACCAGTGATTGCCAGTGGTTGCCAAAGGGGAGGGCTTGGAGCTAGGAGCAGCCTGCAAAGGGGTCCGGGGGAATGTCTGTGGGGATGGAAGTTGTTCTCTGGCCACCTCCTGCCGACAGCAGCATCAGCAGGTGGGACACAAGACTGGGCAGCTGAGAAGCTCGGGGGAAGCTGCTCCACGCAGCCCGTGGTCCCCCAGCAGCCCAAGATTAAATCAGAGGGCAGCACTGTGGTGCAGCAGATTAACGCCCTGGCCTGAAGCGCCGGCATTCCATGTGGGCGCCGGTTCTAGTCCCAGCTGCTCCTCTTCCGATCCAGCTCTCTGCTATGGCCTGGGAAAGCAGTGGAAAATGGCCCAAGTCCTTGGGCCCCTGCACCTGTGTGGGAGACCTGGAAGAAGCTCCTGGCTCCTGGCTTCCGATCGGCGCAGCTCCGGCCGTTGCAGCCAATTGGGGAGTGAACCATGGCATGGAAGATCTCTCTCTTTCTGTCTCTCTCTGTCTCTGTGTAACTCTGACTTTCAAATAAATAAATAAATCTTTAAAAAAAAATCACAGTGAGAACCCATGGAGCCTCACCCGGCAAAGGAAGCAGCAGGGAGCAAGTGAGCTGAGTCTCATGCACACACACGCACACGCACACGCACATGCACATGCACATAGCACTCATCCAGCTGCTTAGCCTGCAGTTTTTTTTTCTATATTCTTTTATTTATTTGAAAGTCAGAGTTACAAAGAGAGAGAAGGAGAGGGAGAGGGAGAGGGAGAGGGAGAGGGAGAGGGAGAGAGAGAGAAAGTCTTCCACCCGTTGGTTCATTCTCCAGTTGGCCGCAACAGTCAGAGCTGCGCTGATCTGAAGCCAGGAGCCAGGAGCTTCCTCTGGGTCTCCCATGCAGGTGCAGGGGCCCAAGGACTTGGGCTGTCCTTTACTGCTTCTCCAGGCCATAGCAGAGAGCTGGATCGGAAGTAGAGCAGCCGGGACCTGAACCCGGCGTCCCTATGGGATGCCGGCATTTCAGGCACTGGCCCCTAACCTGCAATTGTTGTCAGGCTCCGCTCATTTTATCCAATGCAGTGTTTCCCAGGCTGTGCCGTGGAGGGACACTCATTCCAAGAAAAGCTCTGTTTTCAAGGAGTAGAGGAGTTCACACACAAACACACACACACACACACACACACACACACACTGCCTGTTTTATGGGCCTCCAGGGATTTTACGATACTCATAAAGATTAGCTTCTCAATGCCACTGAAAGGGCTGGGCATTTGGCACAGCAGCTAATACACCTGTTGAGGGGCAGAGTTGTGGCACAGCAGGTTAAGCCTCCACTCGCAACACCAGCGTTGGTTCAAGTCCCGTCTGCTCCACTTCTGATCCAGCTCCCTGATGATGTACCTGGGAAAGCAACAGAAGATGGCCCAAGTGCTTGGGCCCCTGCCACTTATGTGGGGGGCCTGAGATTTGGCCCAGACCTGACTGTTGCAGCTATTTGGGAATAAACTATTGATGGAAGACCTCTCTCTGTCTCTCCCTCTTTCTCTCTGTTGCTCTGCCTTTCAAATAAATGAATAAATAAATAATTTTTTAAAATGAAAGGCACTGAGAAATCCTGTGCTGATGTTATTTTTACCCCTAAAGTATCTGACCCCAAGCGTCTTTTTATTAAATTCCCATTATTTATTCTCCCATTTTTCTTATGTATGTTTTTATATGAGGGGTCCCAAAACATTCCTGGGAAACTGGAATTAAATGGCCCATTTTCCATGAACTTTTTGGGGCCACTGTGAATACTAAGCACGTTTCTGGTGTGATAAAGATTTCTGATGTAGGGCTTTACTTTTTGTCCAATCCTTTTCCATGTGATACAGTAAATCAGCAGGATTCAAACTGCAATTCCCATTTTATAGACGAGAAAACTGAGGCGGGGATGAGGTTCCGGGAATGGCAGCTGAGACTACACTCATTGTCTGGCAGGCCTGAGCGTCGGCTGGCAAGACATTCACTAGCAACCCTCCCTGCCAACCTGGGTGCATAGACCTACTCTACTGCCTGTACTTAGCACCTGCAAAATTGTATTTTTGTGTATTCATTGATACCCCCCCACCTCCCCCCCACCTCCATCACTTTCCCCAACTCTGGCCCTGCCTCAATTCCACTCCCTAACCATCACCTGCAGCACCATCCCTGCGAGAGAGCAGTTCCTCTTGCATTTGGCATACGTTGGGCAGGCTGGGGAGGGGAGCCCACTGGAACCGTCTGATTGAGCCCAAGGGCATTTGCCAAGCTTGGATCCAGTATCAGTGCCTGAAGGTAGAGATCAAGGGCATGGGGCTGTGTTTGACAAGGTCTTAGAACAGGACTCTTCCTGACACGGTGATGGGCTAATGCTGACCCAGGCCAGGAAGGAGGGGCGAGCAAGACTCTTCCCTTGCCACATAGAATCATACACCATAGAGGTGGGCACTGGGCCTGGCCGTCAGAGAGCCATGTCCTACAGCCAAGTGCCTGGGCCCAGTCCCCAGCCCCTAACTCCAGCTTCCTGCTAACACAGACTCTGGGAGGCAGTGCTGATGGCTCAAGTAATTGGGTTCCTGCTGCCTATCTGGGGTTCTTATTTCCTGGCTTCAGCCCTGGTCAAAGTCACTGTGGGCTTGTGGGGGAGGGAACCAGTGGATGGAGCGTGCTTGCTCTCTCTCTGTCTCTCAAATAAATTGTAAAAAGCTGTTTTAATTATAGAAGAGAACTCTTGGCCAGTGCCACTTATGAAACAGTCCCCAAGAGACGGAGGAGAACATGTCTAGGCTATAGGCTTGTGTTGCTTTTGTGACAAGGAGGTCCTCCTCAGCCTGTACACTGTTGTGCAAACCCGGGGCCTCAGTAGGTTCTGTGTTGACTCCACCCCTTCAAGCCTTAATGTGCTCTGAAAATACTCAAGGTCACCTCCAAGGCCAAAACATATACATAGGCAATCTGGCATAAGAGGAGCAGACAAATTTTTTTTAAGCTCTGGAGAGATGGAAATTTCCCAATGGGGGTGGGTTAAAGATACCACTAGGGATGC
The DNA here is from genome assembly GCF_964237555.1 of Oryctolagus cuniculus. Taxonomy (NCBI): domain Eukaryota; kingdom Metazoa; phylum Chordata; class Mammalia; order Lagomorpha; family Leporidae; genus Oryctolagus; species Oryctolagus cuniculus. The sequence continues at coordinate 151,145,425 of NC_091435.1, forward strand.
CCACACCCCAAGGGCCTGCCTGGTTCAAGTCCCAGCTCCTCTACTTCCAAACCAGCTTCCTGCTGAAGTGCACTCTAGGAGGCAGCAGGTGATGGCTCAAGTACTAGGGTCCCTGCCACCTCCGTGGGACACTTGGATCGAATGCTGGGCTCCTGATTCTGGCCTGGCTCAGTCCCCAGTATTGCAGACATTTTGAGAGCAAACCAGCGGATCTCATTCCGTCTGTCTCTCTGCCCCTGTCTGTCTTTCTTTCAAATAAAACGGAACTAAATAAATACATAAACTTTCAACAATTTTCTGCCCAATTATCATGGATTGTGTGACACCCTGTCTCCCACGTACAGAGCTACTGACCCTGAGGTTCTAAAAATGCACCTGTGTGTCCTCAGGGAGTTGATGGGCCAGGCTAAGCTGGAGAAGACAGAACAATGACTCGGGAAGGTCACAGACAGGGTGCAGGGTGCATCCAGCCACTTGCCCATCGCTCATTCATTCTACAAGCGCTTACTGAGTTCCTACTTGCAGCTTGCCCACCCGCCATTCCTTCCTTGAACCCCAACCTCTCTCATTTCCTTTCAGCTTTCTGCACCTCTCCTGTTTCCCGTGTCACACTTGCCCCAGCCAAACTCCCCCCGCCAGGTCCATAATAGAATTACTGGAACTCAGCAAGGGCCCACAGTGAGCAGCCGTCCCACAAACACGGGCAGACACAGTGGGCATGGAGCCAAGCTCAGCCCGTGGGCGGGCATGGGACAGAAGCCTGCAGAATATCATGGAGTTGAAGTCAGAAGTGACCTGGGTGGCCCCACTGCCACGGAAGGCCAGAGTCAACAAGGAAGTGGGGAGATGAATTTTGGTTGCAGTTCTCATGGAAGGATTCCTGGAAGAGTCAATTCTCACCTCGAGGGATAAGAACACCCACTCGGAACCCTGTTCGTTAACCCCTACCACATTTGTACAAGCCACGCAGCATTTCCACAGGTGGGGCTAACTATCTCCCCATCACAGACGATGGGACAGATGCTGAGTGCCGAGACACCACAGAGCTGGGATGCAAAGGCAGCCCACATACCCCGGAGCCTGCGCCCACCAGAGCACAGAGCCCGATCCCCAGTCTGGACACGCATGGATGCGGCGGCAGGTGAGGGCACAGGTGGGCATGCTCACGGCCTTTGGGAGTCCTTGGAGGGAAAGAGAATAAGCTAAGCTCAGAGGGCAGATGGCAGGCAGGTTCTGGTGGTCCAGGGTGCCGAGTGGCCAGACAGAGAGGGAGGGGATGGTTTCCAGTTTCTGCTTGTGCTGGGAGCTGCCAGCCAGCACAGGCACCTTGAGCTTTCCAGAGTTCCTGCTCACCCCCCAGCTGCAAAGCCTCCCCGCCTCCCCACCTTCATGTCCCCATTCTCCCAGTTCTCCCAAGGCCCCAGCCAGGAGGGATGCATCCACTCCAGGAATTCCCCGCTGTATTCCCTGCCTCTCCTCCTGGGCACCCTCAACGTGCCTGGCCATAAGAACACCATGACGACGGGAAGGAGAGGGAACCTGGCTGGGACCATGGCTCTGCCCCTCACCAACTCAGGACAGAGGAGCTGTCCACTCTGGGGTTGTGATGAGTGTCGGAGGCCACACCGGGCTCCTTGGACAAGGACTGCCCAGATCTTGGGGTTTGGCCAGTGTGAGCTCCTTGCAAGCATCAGCAGTTAAGTGGAAATGGGACGGCGCTTTGCTAGCTGTGGCAACAACCACGGAGATTCTGGCCAAAGCTGGGATGGGGGTTGGGGTAGGCCTGGGGGTTGGTCTCAAAGCATTGTCTGCTTCTTCCCTGGGGAATCTGGGATGCCGGACCCTCTTCAGGGTCCCGTCTGCTTCCCCTGCAGGGATAAGGGTGAGGGAGGGGGCACAGAGTTCCTGCCTGGGTGAGCAGCTGCAGGTGGGCGCAGCAGCAGCAGGAAGGTGGCCCAGGCCGCACACTGCCCCTGCCCGTGAGTTACAGCCCAGGGAGTGTCCTGGGTTCTGCCCCCTCAGACTGGTAGCTCCTCCTCTCTTCTAGGGCAGGAGGCATAAGTCTAGATGAGGGTGGCCCTGGGGCGAGCATGGGGATGGGTCTTCTGGGCAGTGCAGATTAGACATACTGCACTTAGAAGGCCTTATAGAGGCTTTGCCATGCGAGAGGAGTGATGTGAACTCTTCAGAAACACGGATGCTTCTGCTTGGGTGTACATGTCAAGGTCAAGGTTGCCCTCACCTGTACTTTCTTTTTTTTAAAGATTTATTTATTTATTTGAAAGGCAGAGCTACAGAGAGGCACAGAGAGAGAGAGAGAGACAGACAGACAGACAGAGACAGAGAGAGGTCTTCCACCTGCTTGTTCACTCCCTAATTGGCCGCAATGGCTGGAGCTGTGCCAATCCAAACCCAGGAGCCAGGAGCTTATTCCGGGTCTCCCACATGGGTGCAGGGACCTAAGGACTTGGGCCATCTTCTATTGCTTTCCCAGGTCACAGCAGAGAGCTGGATTGGAAGTGGAGCAGCCAGGACTCGAACCAGTGCCCATATGGGATGCTGGCACTGCAGGCAGCGGCCTCACCCGCCACGCCACAGCGCCGGCCCCTCACCTGTACTTTCAACCTTGCAGCAGGCTGTCTTTGTCTGGACTGCTGTCAGAGAGCACCACAGGCCAGGCGACTCACAAACAGCAGATACTGACTTCTCACAGTCCTGGAGGGCTGGCAAGTCCAAGGTCACAGCGGGGGAAGATCTGGCATCTGCCTCGCAGAGGGCCTCTCCTCACTGCATCCTCACGTGGCGGCTGGGAAGGAAGAGCTCTCTGGGGTCCCCTTGGTAAGGGTTTCACCCTCATGACCTGGACACCTCCTAGCGCCATCACTCTGGGCATTGGCTTTGAGCACACGGGTTTGTAGGGAGCACATTCAGTCTCTGGCCATAGCTACTTAGGAGTGGGCTTTATTTTGGGCATGTTGTTAACTCCAGGCCACAAGGCCTGTGCTACTCCATCTCTTTATTTTTCCAAAGGCAAAACTGGATGGATACACAGCAGGCATTCGATACGTGCTGAATGAATCAATGAATTGGTTTGCATGGTACATGCAAAATACATGAAGTATGCTGCATAAATCCAGGACCATAAAATTAGTTCCACTGGGGGCTGGTGCTGTGACATAGCAGGTTAAAGCCCCAGCCTGCAGTGCCAGCATACCATACGGGCGCTGGTTTGAGTCCTAGCTGCTCCACCTCTAATCCAGCTCTCTGCTATGACCTGGGAACGCAGTGGATGATGGCCCAATCCCTTGGGTCCCTGCACCTGTGTAGGAGACCTGGAAGAAGCTCCTGGCTCCTGGCTTTGGACTGGTGCAGCTCTGGCCATTGCAGCCATTTGGGGAGTGAACCAGCGGATGGAAGATTCTCTCTCTCTCTCTCTCTCTCTCTCTCTCTCGTCTCTCTCTCATCTCTCTCTACCTCTTCCTCTCTGTAACTCTGCCTTTCAAGTAAATAAATCTTAAAAAAAATAAAAGTAATTCACCCAAGGTCAAGTTCGCCTCTGTAAAGTCTCAGAAGAGACACGCCTCCTGCCCAGGGAACCATGAGTTCACAGCTACAGAGACATCGGCTTAAATTAAATGACACATGGCAGGCAGCTTGCACAAAGTCTGGCTCCTAAGTGTGGGGTTCCGGGGAGGCCTCCCTGAGCTCACAGCAGGGTGAGTGCCTTAATGGCTGTGATGTGAGGGACACCTGCCTGTCAGGGATATGACCCAGCCTGCAGTGAAAGAACCTGCTGTGCCCAGCTCAGGATTCAGGAAACACCATGTCTTCAGAGGGGAACATGCTGGCACAATGTCAAGTGTAGTCTCTGAGTCCCCCTGTGTGGCCAGAAGATGTGTTAGCCCAGTGTGGTGGTTTGGGAGGCAGCCATAACTAAGTATCACAGGCCAGGTGATCTGAACAACCAAGAATCATTTCTCACGTGTCTGGAAGCCAACAAGGCCAAGATTGAGTGCCCACAGAGCTGGTTTCTTCTCTGGCCCGACTCCACCTTCTTGCTCTGTCCTAATGTGGCGTTTCCTCCGTGCCTGCTTCCCTGGTCTTCCCGTGTGTGTCCAACTCTCACCTTCTTGCAAAGATACACGTCAGCTGGGATTAGGGCCAATGGCCTGTTTTAACCTAATCACCTATTACTGCCCCTGTCTCCAAATGCAGTCACATCAAAAGTACTCAGGGTTAGGACTCAACCATGCAAATTTGGGGAGGACCCAGTACAGCCCATCATACTGACCTGAATGGCTCTCAGCTATGGGAGGGGTCACACAGTTGCTGGGGTCCGAAGAACCTGGGTTCAGATCCGTTGGTTTCCTGACCGTGCGGGCGTGGGCAAGTTGCCAAGCCCATGTGAGCCTTTTGACTCCTCCTCTGCACGCTGGGACTCCTGGGTTTTCTGGGGATCAAGGGAATTACCGAGTGGAAAGTACCTGGCACACAGTGGTGCCTAGGGCTTCAGGACTGCTGGTTACCCTGTTGGCCTACATAGGGGAATCCTTGGACTCTTGGATACACACAGCCCCTTCCGGATGGACCACTGGGGTGGGGGTGGGAGGCAGGAATACTTGTGGCTCCTCTGAGCCCTGTCCCACCCCAGGAGAAAAATGACTTACAGAGCAGCTTCCTAGCCCCTGTGTGGGTGTGGGGAGGGTGTCATCGTGCCAAGCAAGGAAGTAGATCAGGTTTCAGGCTCCCTGATATCAAGCAGGCTGTCTGTGGATGTGGGCACCTTACCCCCATTGCTATATGCGTTGGATGAAAGGTTGAAGTTTTGGTATAGGCAGGGCTGGACCTTTGAAAGCCAGAGCTGCTCAGCACTTGACATTGTCAGCAAAAGCTATGACTGCAGCTTGAACAATAGCCCACATCTGGGAAAAGACAATGCGATACAGCATGTTTACGAGCCCAGAACTTCCAATAACCGGTCATCTGCACTGTTTCTTTGGTGCCTTATGCACTCGATTGCTACAGTGTGCATATGGCTTGAGTGAGTTCCCCAAGTTCTCCTGTGCTGAGAGCTTGGTCCCAGGGGGCAGTGGTGGGCAGCGGTTGAACCTGGGAGAGTTGGTGTCCCATGAAGGTCATTAGCTCATTGGAGGGACCAGGGAAGAGCTTAATGTGGTTCTCTTGGACTCCTGCAAGAGTGGATTCTTATACAAAGAGCAAGACTGGCCCCTGAATCTCTCTGGCTTCCTATCTCACTCCGTGATTCTCTTCTGTACTTGGCTACCGCTGTGACGCCTTGCACTGTGAGCCCTTACTGAAGGCGGGGCCAATGGGGGCTCTCGATCCTGGACTTTCATCTTCCAAAACTGTGAGCTAAATAAACCTTTAAAAAAGAGATGTATTTATTTGAAAAGCTGAGTTACAGAGAAAGGGAGGGAGGGAGGGAGGGAGAGAGAGAGAGAGAGAGAGGTCTTCCATCCACTGGTTCACTCCCCAGATGGCCACAGCAGCCAGGGCTGAGCCAGGCCAAAGCCAGGAGTCAGGACCTTCATGTGGGTGGCAGGGGCCCAGACACTTGGACCATATTCGTCTGCTTCTCCCAGGCCGCTAGAAGGCAGCTAGATTGGAATCAGGGCAGCCAGGACATGAACCGGCACCCAGATGGGATGCTGGCATCACAGGAGGTGGCTTCACCTGTTATACTACAATGCTGGCCCCAATAAACCTTTTTTTTTTAAAATATTTGTTTATTTGAAAGGCAGAGTGACAGAGAGAGACACACACAGAGAGAAGATGTTCCATCCACAACAGCAGGGGTGGGTCAGGCCGAAGCCAGGAGCCAGGAACTCCCGTGTGGGGGCAGGGACTGCAGCACCTGAGCCGTCATCCGCCGCTTCCCCGAGGTACCTTAATCAGACAAACAGATGGAGAGGGAGGGGCTTAGCATGCACTCTGGGCCCGGAGGAGATGCAGGTGCATCCTGGGAAGTACGGTGCATAGAGCCAACGTTAAAGACATAAGATTACATTGCAGTGTTGCGGGAACTCCACTCCCCCACACTTAACGAGTCGCGCCATATCATCACCACTACCAGAGCCACGCCGCTGAGTCCAGGCCACACTCATGGAGAGGAGAGCTGACTTCTCCACTTGAAGGGGAGGAGGCCCAAGGAGTGCGTGGTCTTGTTTCAAAACCACCACCTTCTCCCACTCCTGTGCTGCTCTTGGGGGAAGCTTGCGCATTCTGCTCTTCTCTTCATCTCAGGCTCCTGCAAACAGACACTGGCCTCCTCTCTGCCAGCCATGTCCACCCCACCCCCAACTCAATCTGCAGGGGACACAGGCTGGTCCTTCTCTTGAGCCTGGCACACGGTCTTCCAACTGGCATGATGCCATTGTAGCCCAGAGCAAACCCACACCCCAAACCCGCCTCGCTGCCCTGGCTTCCGGTGCTTCCAAATAAGACCAGATAGCCACGCGCACCTGGGTCACATCTTCTTGCCAACTAAAGCTAAACACACACGGGCCTGTGGCTAAGCAGAGAGGTTTGGTTGCACGCGGTCAATCACCTGGGAGCTTCTGACCAAGGAAGTCCCAGGAGGTGGGCGGAGATCTCCACTTGCAGCAGGCCCAGGTGCTGCTGTGGCTGCTACACGCCCGTGGGCTGCACTAAGAACACTGGTCTAAGGGCTAACCTCATACAGTGATTCTAACAGGGGAGAAAGCTCATCCTGATGATGCCTTTCTGCAAGAAAATGTGAAACAACTCCCAACTGTCCTGGAGCCGTCCCTATCGTGGCCATGTTCCTCCCCTCCCTTTAAACATCACATCCATCTTGGTGCGAGGCCTCTGGGGCTCTATGTTTAGGTTTTTGCTGTGTAGTGGTGCACAGCTCTCAGAATTGAGGTGCCTGGGGTAGATGCTGTGGCGTAGTGGGTAAAGCTGCCGCCTGCAATGCTGGCATCCCATATGGGCACTGATTCGAGACCTGGCTGCTCCACTTCTGATCCAGCTCTCTGCTGTGGCCTGGGAAAGCAGTAGAAGATGGCCCAAGTCCTTGGGCCTCCACACCCATGTGGGAGACCCGGAAGAAGCTCCAGAGTCCTGTTGCCTTGGATACTCCAAAGTTATAGTAGACACAGGACACCGTGTCCAGAAACCCTCCGGGTTTCGGTTGCCAATCAAGACTGTTTGTGTCAAAGTGACTTCAGCTGCTGCAGGCAAAACAGGTCTCGTCATGCTCACTGATAAATGTTTCCGATAGTGGCCAGCTCTGTGGCGTAGTGGGCAGGTGCTGGTTCGAGTCCCGGCTGCTCCTCTTCTGAGCCGGCTCCCTGCTATTGGCCTGGGAAAGCAGTAGAAGATCAGCAGAAGATGGCCCAAGTCCTTGGGCTCCTGCACCTGTGTGGGAGATCCGGAAGAAGCTCCTGGCTCCTGGCTCGGATTGGCCCGCCTCCAGCCATTGGGGCCATTTGGGGAGTGAACCAGTGGATGGAAGATCTTGCTCTATCTCTCTTCACTCTGTGACTCTGCCTCTCAAATAAATAAATAAATCTTAAAAAAAAAAAAAAAAGAAGCAAATGTCTCAGGGAAAGAGGAAGGCAGTTGGGGGGCCAGTGTTTGGCTTACTGGTTGACGCTGATGAGGGTGCCCAGGACCCACTTCAGAGTACCTGGGTTTGATACTCATCTCCAACTCCTGACTCCAGCTTCCTGCTAATGCAGGCCCTGGGGGCAGCGGTGATGGCTCAAGTACTTGGGTTCCTCTTCCCTGGGAGACCTGGACCGAGTTCTCAGCTCTAACCTTCAGTTTCCACCCACCCTAGCAGTGGGGGCATCTGGGGAGTGAACCAGTGAATAGACTCTCTCTCTCTCTCTCTCTTTCTCTCTCTCTGCCTCTCAAATGATAATTTAGAAAAATGAAGAGGAAAGGCAGCTGCAGGGTGTCCTTGGATGCAAATTTTGCACCTGGCTCTGTCCTGCCTTATCCCAGCCTGATGGGTGAGCTGGAGGACTCTCACACTGTTAGTCACCTAACGTCATTTTTCTCTCTCAGAATGCAGATGGCACTGTGACCTTCCAACCCAGTGATGTCCTCTAGGAGACCCAGAGTCACAGCCATCTGACAGACTGCAGCCACACTTGAGACTGGAAGCAAGACAGCCACAGAATGCACTCAGCAGCTTAGCTGCTAAGCTGCAGAATGGTTTTCACACATAAATTACTGAACCAGCTATGCTTGAAGCAAACCTCTCCCCTGATGGCAAGATTATAAGACCTGGGAAAGTGAGATCATCCCAAGGGAAGAGGGAAGCAGGGGAGAGAAATGAGGCTCTGCTACAAGAAGCCTTTACTTAAAGATCTGCGTTTTTACCTGCAGTGATTTGAGGGGACTTCAGAAAGTTTGTTGGGGGTGGGAGGGGGAAGAGGCATTAAAATATAAGACAACAGGGCTGGCGCTGTAGCACAGTTGGTTAAGCTACTGGTTGTGACCCCTGGTACCCCATGTAAGTGCTGGTTTGAGTCCCAGCTGCTCCACTTCTCATCTGGCTCCCTGCTCATGGGCCTGGGGAGGAAGTAGAAGACGGCTCAACTGCTTGGACCCCAGCCATCCATGTGGGAGACCTGGATGGGGTTCCTGGCTCCAGGCTTTGAACTGACCCTGCCTTGACTGTTGGCGGCCATTTGGGGAGTGAACCAATAAGTGGAAGATCTCTCTCTCTCTCTCTCTCTCTCTTTCTCTTTCCCTGATGCTCTGCTTTTCAAATAAATAAAATAAACCTTTAAAAGATAAGTTTATTTTGATGCAAAAATTTGAAATCCATGCAGTTTTTCATAATACACATTTTCCATAAACATTCTTAAGACCCCTTTGTCTGCTTAGATGTCTAACTTTTTTGCACCAATATAAACTTATTTTTTAATTGCATTTCCAATAGCTTTGTGAAGTCTCCTTGTAGAATTCAGACAAATGTTTGCCTTGGAGTGTGTGTGGGGAGATTGCTGCCTGGAACAGGCATGAAGGAACCTTCTGGAATGTAGAACCTATTTCCTCTCCTCACCTGAGGGTTTGGGACATGGAAACTACATCTGCAAAATACGTCGAGCTGTACATTTAAACAACACAGAAAGTGGAGTTTGGGAGCTAATTTCTTTCACACAGTAGTAGTAAAGAAAGTTAGCCAATTCTGTGAAATGTATACGTCGCAAATGTAGCACAATGCCCAAGGGAAAACAAGTGCATGTGTGTGACAGACACAGGAAGTAAACCAATATTACTTAGGGAAAGTCATATTAATTGTGAGTGTAACCACTGAGTGGCCGGAATGCCAAAGAGGAACATGAGAGAGAGAGAGAGAGAGCGCGAGCGAGAGCGCGGGATTTCAGATGAACATGAAGTAATAAAGTGGCTGGAATCTTCACTCTCACAATCCCCATTTTAACTAATTCAATTAGAAATAGATGACACCAGTCCCTGGAACGAGAGCTGGAGGGAAGCTTTGGAATCATCTTCCGCCGGTTCTCAAGCTGGGCTCCGCGCTGGCATCGCCTGGGAGCTTTAACAAATCCCAGCATCTGGGCCACACCCGGGAGACCCGTGACTGCGCTGAGGCCGGCCAGGGAGTCCAGAGTTCTCCAAGCTCCCTGATAACTTCAATGTGGCAACATGTGTAACTAGTTAGTTAAAGTTAGGTGGGCTGGAACTCTTTTTTTTAAGATGCACATGATGTGTTCAGTATATACTGTTTGTTGACAATTAGTTCTTAAATACACAGCACTTTTAAAAGATTTATTTATTTGAAGGGCAGAGTTCACACAGAGAGAAAGAGGGACAGAAAGAGGTCTTCCATCCACTGGTTCACCCCCAAAATGGCCCCAACAACCAGGGCTGGGCCAGGGCCAAAGCCAGAAGCTTCTTCCGGGTCTCCCACGTGGGCAGGGGCCATGGACTTGGGCCATTCTCTGCTGCTTTCCCAGGCCACAGCAGAGAGCTGGATTGGAAGTGGAGCAGCCGGGACTCGAGCCAGTGCCCATATGGGATGCCAGTGCTGCACACATGGACTTTAACTTGCTGGGCCATGGCGATAACCCCAATAAATAGCAGTTCTTAAAAAAATTATTTATTCGAAAGGCAGAATTACAGAGAGTGAAGGAGAGACATCCTCCACCCTCTGGCTCACTCCTCAAATGGCTGCAACAGCCAGGGCTGGGCCGGACCAAAGCCAAGCGCTTCTTCCCAGTCTCCCACGTGAGTACAGGGACCCAGACGCTTGGGCCATCCTCCACGACTCTCCCAGACCCATTAGCAGGGAGCTGGATTGGAAGTGGAGCAGCCGGGAATTGAACCAGCAGCGCCCATGTGGGATGCCAGCACTGCAAGGCAGCAGCTTAACCCGCTCCTACGCCATAAACTCAGGGCCCGCAAGGTGGAACTCTTACATTCCCGCAGAATGATGCTGTCTCTTTAACTGTCGATTTGATCCGCCCACCTTCCCAGGATGCACCTGTGGAGCACATCCTGGACCAGCACGCATGCTCAGACCCCACCCCGCGTGCATATCCAATTTGGTGCCGCCCCTTCCGTATAAAAAGAGCGGGAAGCGGGAAGATAGCGCTTCTTCCGCCTTGGGCCGACTTAGGGGTGTCGTCCTCGTCCTCGCTCTTTAGCCATTGTGCTGCGGCCTCCGAGGGGACCTCTCCCACCTTCCCACCCGGCCGCTGCCTGTCCGACTTCCCAATTACCTTTACCATTTTTGGTGTTTTCCCTGGCCCGCTCATGTTGGGTATTTCTCTGCGTGGGGCGGCCCACACTTGTGCGTGAACATGTGTTTATCCCCTCACTTTTAAGTAAAGTCTGTTCCTGTTTGCACACCAGTCTCGGCTTAGCATTTCTGTCAGGGAGGCGAGAACCTGGGATACAAATGAATATATTCATTGCCCACGCCGTGGCGCCCGGGCTGAGACCCCTGGTGCAGGAGCCCCGCGTTCCTCACCGGAGGGAGCATGGGGCGGGTGCGGGTACCTGGTTTGCTGTAGCTCCGTTAATTGGCGGCAGCCGGTTTTCCCTGATGTGCCGAATTGCTGGGAGAGGCGGCATGGATAATAACAAGGAGCGCAGCATCTGAAGATAATTTGTCGGGCCTGGGAAAGCAGCACGTGACTTCCTGGCTGCAGACCGGCCCGGTTAATTCAGTTAGGCCCACATGAATGCGCCTTCGCCTGGGGCTGATCGGCTCCCAGCCCCGCGCTGAGGTGTAGGGAGCAGGTGGCCAAATTAAATGCCCGCCACGGCCAGTTCCCCTGCGGGCAGCGGTCCAGCTGTCAAAGGCCCACCGGGAGCACAGGGAGGTGGGGACTTTGCGGACTAGGAGAGTCCACAAGGGGGCAACGTTAGCTTCCTCCTGCTGCCGCTTCACTCTGGCAGGGTTGGGGGCCAGCGGCGGGAGGGGAGAGGGGAGATGGAGGAATGGTCAGAGGGGAGCTGTGTGAGCCAGGCTGGATGCTAAGCGCTTCTGCAGACCGCACGCGACCCACACAGCTCTGTGAGATGGGCAAGCCGAGGCCGGGATGGAAACGCAGGTGTTTTGCATGCAAAGACCTTTCCCACCCCAGCATCTGTCTGTCTGAGACGGACAGCTGAGATGGACTAGGCTCGCACGCTGGGCTTTCAAGTCCGGCCCGGTGAATTCTGGCTCCCGGCTGCTCAGCCCCCCACGGTCTAAAGGAGCAGCAGAGACTTCTACAAGGGCCAGTGGCAGTCCTGAGACCCTACCTCCAACGGCCTTTGTTCCCCCTCAACAAAGGGAACAGATAAGGGTTATGCTGGGTCTAGAATCACCTGAAACCCTACTGAACACCATTTTGGAAGCACCAGCCAGGGCTGTGAGACAGGAGAAAGAGGTTTAAGAGAATTCATTAGTAGAATTAGCACACTATGGAAACAGCTGAGCATAAAAGATAATGGAAGCTGAGAACTCATTTACAACAGCAGACTAGATTGGTGTCTGGGGGGAAGTTTAGCAAAAATTGGGGTCTGATGAGAACTTGAAAACCCTGCTGATGGCATAGGAGGTAAAGCCACTGCCTGCAGTGCCGGCATCCCATTTGGGCACTGGTTCAAGACCCGGTTGCTCCACTTCCCATCCAGCTCTGCTATGGCCTGGGAAAACAGTGGAAGATGGCCCAGGTCCTTGGGCCCCTGCACCCACATGGGAGATCCGGAAGAAGCTCCTGGCTTCAGATCAGCTCAGCTCTGGCCATTGTGGCCATTTGGGGAGTAACCAGTGGATGGAAGACACATTCTCTCTCTCTTTCTCTCCCTCTCTCTAACTCTGCCTTTTAAACAAATAAATGGATCTTTAAAAAAAAACAAAAAAAAACAAAAAAACAAAACCTGCCAAAGGCAGAAAAACAATATCAGTACACTGAAATATAACTTGATCTTGAATGCAATCAATATTTTAAGATTGTGTTCTCCAAAGACTCATTTAATATTTATATAGCTGTTTAATAAATATTCATTTACTGCCACTCCTTATTAACCAAATCATTTTATCTTCTGTAATTCTGGTGCCGTGACACTTGGGCCCTGTTGATCCTGGAGGGACTGCCCACCCAGCGATGGCTAGTTCCTAGTGACAGTTGCTGTGGCTTTGCTGACCTGGAGTGAGCATAGGCCACCTCTTAACCCACAGCCCGTAACCCCCACTTGCCTCTGAGTGACCCTCTTCCACAGGCTCCCCAGCTCATGGCCACCATCTCCCTGCCCCCATCTCTGCAAGGCCACATCCGAACAGCTGGGGACATCCCCAGCAGCCCTGCGGTTGACCTGTTCCTTCCTGCAGAACTGACTCTAAGGCCTTAGCCACACGTTCCCTTCTCGCCACACAGGAGCAGCCTCAGGCGCTCTCTGGTGTGATTCTGGGTAGTGCGAGTAGTACTTGTTTCTTCATTTTAAGGATTTATTTATTTGAAAGGCAGAGAGACAGATTGTCCACCTGTTGGTTCATTCCCCAAATGGCCACCACATCCAAGCTGGACCACGCCAACGTCTGCACTGCAGGCAGAGGCTTAACCTTCCATGCCACAGCACTGGGCCCCTGGACATATCGTCTTCAAAAACTGATACACAAATATTCTACATTATGGTACCATATGATATTTCTATACAGTATGCATTGTTTCTTTTCAAATTGGCGTAAACATATCTATTTCCTCACTTAGCATTTCTTTATGATAAAAACATTCAAAATCTCTTTTTTAAGATTTATTTATTTGAATAACTGAGCATCAGAGAGAGAAAGATCTTCCATCTGCTGGTTCATTCTCCAAATATTCTCAACAGCTAGGGCTAGGCCTGACCCAAGACAGAAGCCAGGAACTTCCTCCGGGTCTCCCAATTGGGTGGCAGGGACCCAAGTATTTGGGCCATCATTGCTGCCCTCCCAGGTGCATTAGCCATAATGCTGGGTCAGAAGCAGAGCAGCCAGGACGTGAACTGACACTGAGAAGGAATGCTGGTGTCATGGCAGCAGCTTAACCTGTGCGGCAACACTGGCACCCTTTTCTAGCTGTATGTCGTGTGTGTGTCTGTGTGTGTGTGTGTGTGTGTGTGGTATGTAATCATTGCCTATAGTCACCTTACTAAGCAATACCACACCAGAACTTCTACACAATTATAATTTAGCACCTGTTAAATATATGTATAATTTAGTGCCCAAACCTCCCTTCCTAGCCTTTGGTAACCACCCTTCCACGCTCAACTTCTAGGAGATCAACACTTTTAGACTCCACATACGAGGGAGATCATGTGGTATTTGTCTGTCTAGCACATTTCACGTAACATAATGAGCCCCAGTTCCATCCATGTTGTTGCAATGGCAGGATTAGTGGCCTTCTGGGTTGCTTCCATTTCTTGGCCATTATGAATAATGCTAGAATAAACACGGGGATGCAGATGCCTCTTATTCTGATTTCATTTCCCTTGGGTGTATACCCAGTAGCGAAATTGCTGGATCGTACTGTAGGTCTTTGTTTCTTGAGGATCTTATGTCCTGTTTTCCGCAGTGCCACCAACAGTGTGCAACGCTCCCTTTTCTCCACATCCTTGCCAATGTTTGCTATTCTTTGTCGTCTTTGACAACAGCCATTCTAACTGGAGTGATGTAAATCTCACTGGTTTTGATTTGCCTTTCCCTGGTTTGTGATGTTGAGCACTTTTTCACGTGCCTGTCGGCCATTAATATGGCCTCTTCATGCAGCTGTGAGGTTGGTAAACATGAGATGCAGGCGGCCACTGTCAGGACCACATGACCTAGTGTTTTATAGTAGACAGTTCTTTTTTTTTTAAAGATGAGTACACTCTAAAATAACAGTAAGAAATATACGAGCTGATATTGTGGTGTGGTTTGTGTTTTGCCTGTTCTGCTTCCAGTCCAGCTCATTGCTGGTGGCCTGGGAGAAGCAGCAGATGGCCCAGGTGCTTGGGCCCCTGATGCCAAATAGGAGACCTGGACAAAGCTCCTGGCTCTTGGCCTTGGCTTGACCCCTCCCTGGCCATTGTGGCCTTCTGGGGGGCTGAACCAGTGGTTGGAAGATCTTTCTCTCTCTTTCTCTCTTCTGACTCACTTTTTTTTTTTTAAGATTTATTTTATTTATTTGAAAGAGTTACAGAGAAAGGTAGAGACAGAGAGAAAGGTCTTCCATCCACTGGTTCACTCCCCAGATGGCTGCAATGGCCAGAGCTGTGCCGATATGAAGCCAGGAGCTTCCTCCGGGTCTCCCATGTGGGTTCAGGGGCCCAAGACCTGGGCCATCTTCTACTGCTATCCCAGGTCACAGCAGAGAGCTGGATCAGAAGAGGAGCAGCCAGGACCAGAACTGGTATGCATATGGGATGCCGGCACTTCAGGCCAGGGCTTTAACCCGCTGCACCACATCACCGGCCCCCTCTCACTTTCAAATAATAAAAAGTAGTAAACACATAAATCAGCAAGTCATGTATTATCAAATATGTACTGTACATAATTGCATAGTACATATGTTATACTTTTAAAAATTTATTTTGAGAGAGAAAGAGGCAGAAGAAGATCTTCTGTCTGCTGCTTCACTTCCCAAAGGCCTAAAACAGCCACGGCCGAGCCAGGCTGGTGCCAGGAGGAACTGGGGACTCCATCTGGGTCTCTCATGTAGGTGGCAGGACCCCAAGTACTTAAGTCATTATCTGCTTCCTCCCAGGGTGTGCATTAGCAGGAAGCTGGAACAGAAGTGGAGGAACCAGGACTTGCACCAGGCACTGACCACCGCATCAAACACCCACTCTTGCACTGGGATCTTGGGGGGCTGCAGTGCAGGTGTTTACATCAGCATCACCATGAACACGAGTAGTGGGTTTCACTAGGACATTCCCATAGCCATGACATCACTGGCCGATGGGCATTTCTCTGCTCCATTATCATATGGGACAGTCATCATATATGTGGTCCCTGGTAACCAACATGTTGTTATGTGGTGGTATGTGACTGTCATTCTGAGTCATGGCCCACTTCTTCCTTAATGCAGTGTTTCCCTGTTTCCTAGCTGAGGTCTTAAAAATAGTAAAGGAATAGAAATATTTTTAGATTCAATATTTTCATTTATTTCCTTCAGTGTTCAGAAGTCCTATCATTTCCTTGTCACAAATTTGAGACTTTTGTCCAAGAAAAATATACTCACTTCAATAAGTTGGGCTACTCCTAGATGCGTATATGAAATAACCATACAAAACCTCCATGAGCTGACTTTAACTATTACAAGTTCTCATTCCACTGTTGTTTAGTGAACCCTTGCAGAACACTGTGGATGTATAAGGAAGTAAAAAAAAAAAAATGCATTGCCCACTTTCAGGCCATGTCTAAAGTACTTGGGAAAGCAAGGCTCACTTGATAAGGGCAAAGCGCTGTCTCACTTTCCCCTTCATCGTAGGACAGGGATTCCAATCAGTGATCTCTCCTGAGTCTCACCTCAAAAATGCAGAGGTGTTTCCTGGAGACTTCTGTGGGCCAAGGCATTAGGCTAGCAGCTTCTGGATAGCTTTTGAATTCCATAGCGAACCACACAAGGGATGAAGTATCTTGAAAATCGATAGAGGAGCTAATCAAAGAAATTACTTCCCACTGATCTCAACTCTCGATGCTAAGTGTTCCTAAAATAAGAAAACCACCACCATCTTTCTAAAGTGCAAATGCAGAAAGAACTTGAGTATCACATGTCAGGATCACTTAGAAGTTATTAAAACTAGGGGCTGCATTCACTTTAGAGGGGCTTACTCAAAATCTTATCCTCCAAGGAAAAACTCCTCCGAAGAGACTAATTTCAAAATCATTTCCACAAATAAGCCGTCCATGGGTTTTGTCAATTAAAATGCTCCTAGACTGTTCTGGTCTTTAAGGATTCACACTGCCCTCTGCTGACAGCCTAGTGACCTGCAGCACCTCTTCCCCTTTGAGCTAATGCAGTTAGCACAGGGGCTTTTTCTCAGGTTATATCAAGTATTTACACACAGATTTACGTAGTGTAAGTCAAAAATATTTAGTAATACCCCACATCACCCTGTGTCAAACTCTGGTGTCACACTTGACTGCCAGAAGCAGGCCTCTCTGGGCAGGAGGACGCTGGGGAGATCATAGAAGCTACATCTGAATGCTTGTTTTCATCTCCACTTCGGCCTATGCTGGCCAGGCAACTTCAAAGTACATGCAGAGCAGGCCTGCTTACAGGGCCCGTCAGGAGCAAACCTTAGCTCCCTGGAGTCCATCACTTGAGTGTGGTTATTTGTGCCCCAAACTAGCCAATGTAGGCAAGTCTGGTAAGAGTGCACACAGATGAATTCTGATATAAAATCCTATGTGTCAATTCACATACAACTGCAAAACATACATCTGTGGGAAATGTGTACTAAAGAACAAATCGTGATGTCAGCATTCCAACTTCATCCTGTTTTACCCTTGTAAACGTGAATGGCCCTGAACATGGCTGATACTTCAATATTTTAAAAATATTTGGTAATCATATAATTTATACTTTTGTAAAAGGAAAAAATAAAAATCACCTATGATCCCATCATGAATATGTAATAAGCTTTTGGTCTGTTTGTGCCCATCTCTCTTCCTGTGTTTACCTGTGCATTCCATTTCCTCATTTGCCCCCCTTCCATTCTGTGGTTTGCCCTTTTCATATAATGGATTGTGTTTATTTCTCCATTAATAAAAACTGAGATACAAATTAAGGTGATTTTTATAATGACCATAATTCCTGTAACTGATGTCCTATTATTAAACACTCAGGTTATTCCTAAATAAAACTAGGTAGAATGGCCTTTCATATAAATATTTGATGAAATATTTTATTATTCCTTTAGGCTAAACTCCTCAAATAGGTTTCCTGGTCCAGAAATTATAGAGTATGAATATTTTTAAGATTCCAAGAACAAGCACTGCTAGAATTACTCTCCTGAAATGCACCAATTTCAGCAAGTGGCATAGGAATCTTTCATTTCACCTTCATCTGCACGAAGAATTTTGTTTTAAAGATCTATTTGTAAGAATTAGCAAGCTTCCATCTGCTGGTTCACTCCCCAAATGGCCACAATGGCCAAGGCTGGCCAGGCTGAAGCCAGGAGCCAGGAGGTTCCTCCAGGTCTCCTATGTGGGTTCAGGGGTCATCTTCCTCTACTTTCCTGGGTACATGAGCAGGGAGTTGGACTGAAGTGGAGCAGATGGAACTCAAACCAGTGCCCATATGGGATGCCGGTGCTGCAGACAGTGGCTTAACCCATTGTGCCACAGCACTAGCCCTGAGAATAATTTTCCAAGTGCTTTGCCAAGTGGAGAAACATGACTTTCAGCATAACTTTCACATTCATATTTACAATAAGCTTTACTGACCATCTGTATGTTTTTGAATTATACATTCATGCTCTTTCCCCACTTTCCTCATTTATAAGGGTTCTTTATATATGAAGGCTAACGCTGCTGGTCTCAATGTGGAATGCATACTCTAAGGCCCTGCAATTTATTAGTTTGAGAGTACTGCAACTTCTTTTAGTAAGTTCTTTCCAAGAAAAAAAACAAACAACCCAACTAAGTGTAAATGAAAAGACCTACTAACTACTGGGGAGAGAGGAAGGTACAGGGTGGTCAAGATAAAATATGAAATGGGAATATGAAATGTGTACCCCAACTTAATGAAAATGACTCTAAGATAATTCTTAGTTTTATTCTGTAGAAGTTTTTTTTTTTTTTTTTTTTTTTTTTTTTTTTTTAAGAATTTTATTTATTTTAGAGGCAGAGACAGGTCTTTCACCCACTGGTTCACTCCCCAAATGGCTGCAACACCAGAGATAAGATGAGCTGAAGCCAGGAGATTCTTCTGAGTCTCCCATGCGGATGCAGGGGCCCAAGCACTTGGGTCACCTTCCACTGCTTTCCCAGGCCATAGCAGAGAGCTGGATTGGAAGAGGAGGAGCCGCCCCATATAGAAATGGCTGCACCAGCCGGAGCTACACCGATCAGCAGCCAGGAGCTTCTTCTGGGTCTCCCATGTGAGTGCAGGGCCCCAAGCACTTGGGCCATCTTCTACTGCTTTCTCAGGCCATAACACAGAGTTGGATCAGAAGTGGAGCAGCTGGGTCTTGAATTGGTGTCAATATGGGATGCCAGCACTGCAGGGGGCTTTACCCACTGCGCCACAGCACCAGGCCCCAGAAGATGTTTTTAAAAGACATGTAACTTTGAGAGTACATTTAAAGAAATACTAGTGTATAACAACATTTAGGCAATTATACTATTTATAGAACCTTTTGTCTTTCATCATCTAAATGATTATTTCTGTGGTAGAATACTAGTATTTCCATTTTTGATAAACTCCTTTATAATAAATGTCATTTAGAAATTTTTTAAATTTTTCTTTGCACAATTCTAAATTATTACAATTTTGCTGCAAAAAATAAAATTCCATCTTGCAGGAAAAAAACTCCTCAAGCCCACCCATCAGCATCTTTATTTACATATTAGAGCGGGTCAGCCAGTGAAAATCCTAGAAAAAGAAGACAACAAACATTCAGTAAAACAAAACAAAACAACCGTCTCAAACTGTACCCTCACTCTTGTTCTGAAATGGAAAGTCTCCCACCCTGGGGGTAAAGTCAAGTTTGTCTTTGGTTCAGTGCTTTTCCCCAAAAGCAGCTAAAGAATCCACTAGAGAACCTTGCTGCCTCATTCTGCAAAACGCAGTGCTGAGTCCTCCTCCACTAACAGGAATCAGGCACAGAACGACTAGAGTGTAGAAGAGGCGGGAAGGAGAGAGCAGATACGGGAGGCCCAGAGGGCCGTGCTCGCAGTCTGCGAAGGCGGCAGGAAGCCCGGGTGCACAGGTGCGGTGTCCCCACAGCAGGAGGCAGCCGGCCCACACCACCAACCAGTGACACGTGGTAGATGGACAGTTAGTGAAAAATCAACAGCGTGGACACTGTCATGTGCAGGATTCCACTGGAACGAAGACAAGTAATGTTGAGGTGATAAATGTAAGAAATAAAAGGATACTTCTGGAATTGTACAGGAGGAAGGCAAGAACAGTCTTTTTCCAGCAATGCCCAAACAAGTGACAGGAAGGCTGCAGAACGGCTCGCGGGAAGCAGGTCATTAGAGGATGGCCTTGCCGGCAGAGGGGAACCTCACGAGGGCTCCATGGACACGGACACAGCCCTCAGCACTGTGTGCGCTCATCCAGCTGCTCCCAGTGGCTTTGGTTTCCATCCTGATCCCAGCAGGAGGGCTTCCTTGGTCACAAAACTAACATCCCAGTTGCTGCGAAGCATTCATTCCAGTTAGGAATTAATAAGATGGCATGAGGTTTTAAAACCTGTGTCTATTGTACGTCTGGCTGGAAACCGCTGAGCCCCTGAGGGCGCGGAGTACATTCTCAAGTGGCCAACCCTCCCTTAAAGCTGTCCGCCTGCTCCAGGGAACCCCAGCCTGTGCCGCCTGCCTGTCCCCGTCCTGGCTGGGTGTCTGCACTCATCTCCCTCGTCACCAGGCTGCTTCTGGACCATCTCGGACCCTCCATTAGGGGTCAATGCCAAAGTCTCCAGTATCTTTTTTACAAAGATTTTAAGTAGAATCTGATATAATCTGGTTTCCAAATTAGTTGATTTACATTTTACTGAATGCCAAAGTAAGTGTTCAACCCAGTCATCTCCTGCCTTGTTTAAAAAGACCCTCACGGTGGATACATGTGTAACCGAGACAAAGCATGTGGTAAAACGACCTGTGGGAAAACCAGCCGGTATGAAGCTGTGAGCACGGGGGCGGTGGGTAAGAGCAGGTCAGCACAGGAGGGGCTGATGTGCCAGGTGTGACACAGGAGATGTGGGTAAGAGCAGGTTAGTGCGGGAGGGGCGACATGTGAGATGTGATAGGGAGGACAGGCGGGTCATTCTCAGGGCTGGAGTACAAGATTCAGTATAGGAAATAACTTAACCTGGGATCACACGATGCCTCTTGTACTCACCTGACGGCTGTAATCTACACTAGGTTTGCTTTAGCAATCAAGTTTTTGTCACGGGGGTGGGTGTTTGGTGCCATGGTTAAGTTGCTGCTTTTGGGAAGCCTGCACCTCCTACCAGGGTGCCTCGGTGCCTGTCCTGGCTACTCCACTTCCAGTCCAACTTCTGATAATGCGAACCCTGGACAGCAGTAGGTCATGACTGAAGGCTAGGGTCTTTGCTACCCATATGATACACCCAGATGGAATTCCTGGCTTTGGCTTAGCCCAATCCTGGCTGTTGCAGGCATTTGGGCAGTGAACCAGTGGATGAAAGATATATTCTCTCTCTCTCCCTGCCTTTCAAATACAATGAAAATACATACTTTTAATTTAAATTCTAGATTTTTTTTTTTTAAGCAGAGAAGTGAGATCCTTCATGTACTGGCTGACTCCCCAGATGCCCACAACAGCTGAGGCTGAGCTAGGCTAAAGACAGGAGCTTGGAACTCAATCCAGGACTCCCATGTGGATGGTAGGGCCCCACGTATTTGAGACACTGTCTACTGTCACCCAAGAGATGCACCAGCAGGAAGCTGGACCAGAACTGGAGTAGCCTGGACGTGCACCAGGCGCTCTGATACAGAATGTGGGCACCCAAGCAGTGGCTTAACTTGCTGTGCCACTATGCCCACTCCAAGGTGACTACCTTTGAACATAACTGCACAAATCATTCTATTACCAGCTCATCCCCGACTGTGCCTTCTCCCTGTCTCCTGGTCACTCTGGCCTCCCTCGGCTCCTCAGACTAGCCCTGCCCCCGACTGCCACAGACCCTTTGCACATCCCTTCTCTTTGCTGAGTTACCCCTACTCATCCTTGGGGTCTCGGTTTCAGAGTTTATTTCCTCTGAGAGAAGCTTTCCCTCTAACCCCAGTACAAATCAGATTCCTTTGTCATTCGTTTGCTTAGAACTGGGTTCCTTTCTTTATGAGCAATCACCTCGCCCCATCGTGTGCACTTGGTCGTGAGTTTATGCACGGTCCCTCTCCCTCGTCAGCCTGTACGTTCATGGAAGTGACAACTCAGCTTGGATTTCCTCAACTACTGCTATTCTTAGCACCTAATGCAGCATACCAAACAGTATATCAGCAAATACTGATTAAATAAAAAATTACCAAACCCAGAAGTGGTTTAGAGACACTCTGTGTTTAACTGAGTTTCCGTGTGGCAGCTCATTTTCTGAGGGGGTGGGAGTCAGGCGCCTTTCCTGCTTTCTGCTCAGCGACCGCCTGTACCTGGGCCTTCCGCGTGCTCTGCGGCTCGATCAGGATGTTGATAAGACAGGGTTTAGTTGTGTCTGCCAGGGCCTGCTTCAGGGATTTCTGGAGTTCTTCTGGTGTTTGTACAAAATACCCTTTGCCTCCAAATGCAGTCATGACCTGCTCGTAATGGGAGTTTGGCAGGAGACACATTGGAGGGGCCCTAGAAAAAGAAAGCCATGAAGTCAGTGACATTGAACTAGGAAAGGATTCAGAAAGCAGTCATTGCCTGAAGTTACTCATGAGGAAACTTACACTAAGCCAAAACATAAACTTTTACGTCCAGCACTCAAGGCTGAGAAGCCAGTACAGTGAATTTTCCGTGTTTTTTGTTTATGCAGCAATGTCCAACAGACGTTCAGTGATGGTGGGAATGCTTTATAATTGTGCCATCTGATAAAGCAGCCACTAGCCACCTATTGCTGTGAGCACCTGAAATGTGACTAGAACTAAGGAACTCAATTTTAAATTTCATTTAATTTGAACTGATTTAAATTTAATTAGTAACATCCTATATGGCACAAGCTACAATATTCTACTACCATGAACCCAAAAGAAAATGGGATGGTTACAGTAAAATGATACCAAACAATAACAAAACAACAAATGAAGTGAGGCATAAACAAATACAATCCACCCCCACCTCCACCTCCAGGCTCCCTCACATCCTGTCCTGTACCCCATGGCCAGCTACCACACTGTCACTGTCAGACTGGCTCTGCCATCAGCCAGCCAGGATTTGGTTAGTGGCAAAAAGAGGGAAGATCTGTGGATCACACATCAGTGGATCACACATTGTAGAAGCATCCATTTTCCTACACGGCGTAGTAGGAACAGCAGGAATGGAAGCATTTCACAATAAGCCCTTTCATTAACAAGGCTAAAGACACTATACTCATTTATCCAACTCCTCAGGGGCTCCCTGATCATAAACTACTTAGATTGTAGTGCAAAGAAGAACCATGAAGACAGGGTTTCTGACTTTTAGGAGGGCTGCCAATCAAAGCAAACAATGCGCATGCCATGTAAGCACACGCCAAAACAGCCACTTTTTTATAGAAAACTTTATTTAATAAATATAAATTTCGAAAGTACAACTTTTGGATTATAGTGGTTCTTATCCCCATAACCACCCTCCCACCTGCAAACCATCCCATCTCCTACTCCCTCTCTCATTCCATTCTTCATTAAGATTCATTTTTAATTATCTATATACAGAAGATCAACTCTAAGATTTCAACAGTTTGTACCCACACAGACACACGAAATATCGAGTATTGTTTGAAGACTAGTTGTACTGTTAATTCTCATTTGGACATTAAGGACAAACATCCTACATGGGGAGCAGGTGCACAGTGATTCCTGTTGTTGATTTAACAACTGACACTCTTATTTATGACGTTAGTAATCACCTGAGGCTCTGTCATGCGCTGCCAAGACTATGGAAGCCTCTTGAGTCCACAAACTCTGAAATTATTTAGACAAGGCCATAATCAAAGTGGAAGTTCTCTCTTCCCTTCAGAGAAAGGTACCTTCTTCTTTGATGGCCTCTTCTTTCCACCGGGATCACACAGAGATCTTTGATTTAGGTCATTTTTTGCCACAATGTCTAGGCTTTCCATGCCTGAGAAACTCTCATGGGCTTTTTAGCCAGATCTGAATGCCTTAAGGGCTGATTCTGAGGCCAGAGTAAAACAGCCACTTTTATAAAGCAAGGTTAAAATAGATGAGAGAAAGTGACTATACACAGTTCTGGATTTCTTACCGTACAGTAGCATCTTGAAATTCTAACATTTCTTTCCAAGTATCTGCATCAAAACCTTGGTAAATTCCATTATTATTCACCACCAAGATAACAATTGGCAAGTTGTACCTAAAAGAGCAAAATATAAAGGAAATCATTTTTCATTCTAAAGCAATTTCTTGGGGCTGAGATTTTAACTTAAAATTTTCTATGAGTTTTTTTATAATGTTAGAGGGAGAAGACAACTTAAGCATTTATTGTTCTAATAAAGAGTATCGACGAACAGAAATGGAGCAGTAGACAGAACACAAGATGAGGGGTTGGTAGACCTGGTTCTACCACTGTTTAGCTTTGGACCTCTGGCAAGTCACCGGGCTTTTCTCAATCCTGGTTTTCACAGATCCAGTCGTCACGGGAAAAGCACCTTCCACACTTAATCTCTCTGGGGCACCACTTCGGGGTGGTTCCTGGCTGCACTGTTTTGAAAGCCCCTTTCTCCTTGCTGAGCTCACGGATGCTGGGGCAGATACACAAGTGATGAGCACACACAGTCTGCACTCAAACCACTAGGAACACATTGCATGGAGTATCAGTAGAGAAAAACGACAATGTCCCCGATGGCACGACAACGACAAACAGAGCTGATGACTGATACCTGAAACAGTGTGGGCTTTATTTCCTACAGATGTCATGTCTGAGGGAAGAGGGTTAAGACAAAACCAAACTGTGCAATGTTAAACAAAAGGATTGTGCTCATGATTCCTCTCCACACTCAAGAGGGATCATTCCTCTAGAGAAAGCTGACTTCCTCATGTTGTTGTTACTTGGCCACTGATAGACTCTAACAGGCACATGGTTTCCTTTTATCTTGAAAGTTTGATTTAACAAAGCTCTGGGGGTCGGTGCTGTGGTGTAGTGGGTAAAGCTGCCGGCTGCAGTTCCGGCATCCCATATGGGCGCCGGTTCATGTCCTGACTGCTCTACTTCCAATCCAGCTCTCTGCTATGGCCTGGGAGGGCAGTGGAAGATGGCCCAAGTCCTTGGGCTCCTGCACCTATGTGGGAGACCTCGAAGAAGCTCCTGGCTCCAAATCAACTCAGCTCCAGCTGCTGCAGCCATTTGGGGAGTGAATCAGCAGCTGGAAGATGCCTCTCTCTCTCTCCCTCTCCCTCTCTGTCTCTAACTCTGCCTTTCAAATAAATAAATCTTTAAAAAACAAAGCTGTGGAAACCCCAAAACATTTACAGAAGCCCTCATAAACAGTCCTGGCTAAGAACAGGATGGATTTTTCACAGTTTAATATAGACAGGGAAAACAATGCCCATCCTCCCCTCATCTGCACACTAATCTGAATGGCTCACATTGACTTGAGTGTCACTTGAAGTCTCCCGGTCATCTCACCTGTTCCTCACAACCGTCCTCTGGTGAGAACTGATCCTACTCCCACTTTAGAGAGGCCACTGAAGCTTGGTGAAGTGATTTTAGCAAAGTCACCTGTGGTAGAGCCTTAATTAAATCCAGCCTGGCCCAGATCTCCCTACAGAAAACAAGCCCTCCCCCCCCGAACCCCCACAGTGACCTCAAAGCGGCTTCTCAGTTCTACAGGTTTTTGGCATGCAGTGAGGAGGCCATGAGCACTGTCCTGGGGAGGAGACTGGCTTCATTTACACTCATCTCTGCAGCGTATGCACAGGTTGTCCTGCGAGTGCTGAATGTGTGCCAAGTGTCTGTCAGGCAAGCGAGCCTTGGTGAGGAAGGAATTCTCCGATTCAGGATTCTGTTTTACCTGCAGATGGTTTCCACCTCCATGCCCGAAAATCCAAATGCACTGTCTCCTTCCACACAGATGACCCGCTGCCCTGGGTTTCTATCTTTAGCCACGAGAGCAGCTGCAATAGCAAATCCCAAACCGACTCCCATTGTTCCAAAAGTACCAGCATCAAGCCTGTTGGGGAACAAGGCTAAAATAACTCTCCATGGCATGTCACAGACTGGGGCTGGCACAAACCTAGTCGTATTCACACAGTTCATGGAAAAATAAAGAACTGTAAAATGTGTTCTTAAATTTTTAGATGGTGAGGAACTAATCTGTGAAGGTTGGGCAAAATGAGAGAAAAAAAGCCACATGGGATTGCTTGGAGACTGTAAATGTGACCTTGGAACACGGTACACAGACTGTCACATACTACTGTGGGCATACCAGGCCCATCACATCTCTCTAAAACCTTGTTTAAGAATTCTTTTTATGAAATATGTCCTTACATGGTGAACATGGATGATTATTATACAGTCCTTATACAGTGAGCATGGATGATTATTATACAGTGAGCATGGATGATTCTCAAATGTTTTCTTTATCCACATTATTGTGGTTTCAAGTTAAACACACTGTGATTCTAATTTCTTTCCTAGAAGCCTTACCTGTGACGGGGAAGGTAATTTTGAAGCACGGTGCGTCCAATGTCCATAGTATTTGCTCCTTCACTTACCACAAAACAGTCTTGGGGGAGTTGTTCTTGAACATGGTAGAATACTGTGTAATAATTCATAGGCAGGGATTTTTTGGATGCTAATTCCTAAAACAGTAGAGAGAATATAATCAAATAAGACTGGGATAACAGTCAATAAGCTACCATTGAACTTACTGGAAACAGGCAAAACCTATAGACCACAAGGCTCCTGAAGGCTGTACAACAGCCACTCCTGAGAAGCTAACTGACCTAGGAACAATCCCAGGGGACAAGCCAACAAAAACATGTTTTGGGGCAGGTGCTGTGGTGTAGTAGTCTAAGCCTCTGCCTGCAGTGCAGGCATCCTATATGGGTGCAGGTTCAAGTCTTGGCTGCTTCTCTTCCAATCCAGCTCTCTGCTAAGGCCTGGGAAAGCAGTGGAAGATGGCCCAAGTGCTTGGGCCCCTGTACCCATGTGGGAGAGCCTGAAGAACCTCCCGGCTTTGGATTGGCCTACCTCTGGCTGTTGCAGCTATCTGAGGAGTGAACCTGTGGGGAGCAACTCGGACTAGACTAAGTTACTGGAATTAAGACTTATTCTATGCATCTGCTCTCCCACAATATGGCGCTAGGAGAGGAGTAAACAACTTCTACACAGCTGCCTCCAGTTCGACCAATAACCTGCAGGAGCTGATCCTGCTCCTGATTGGAGGAGAGCAGCGTACTCGGCGTGTGGGTAGCAGAGTTGGGATTGGTGGAAGAGGACTATAAAGGAGGAGAGAGACAACATGCACCAGGAACATCTAAGGGGAACATCCGGATAACATCTGAGCAGCCCCCGAGAGAGCCGGCCGGCGGTGTGCCGCTCCCCCGCGGAAGTGGGGAAAGTGGCAGGGGGAGCCGCCCTTCCGCGGAGGTGGAAGGATCGGCAGCCAACCCGGGAAGAACCAGCAGCAAACCTGGGAAGGGCCGAGCAGACAAAAGAACAGTGCAGGGTCCTGTGTCGTTCCTCCACGAAGAGGGGGAGTGACATGAACCAGTGGATGGAAGACCTCTCTGTCTCTCCCTCTCTCTGTAACTCTGCCTCTCAAATAAATAAATCATTTTTTAAAATATTTATTTATTTGAAAGGTAGAGTTAGAGAGAGAGAGAGAGAGGTCTTCCATCTGCTGGTTCACTCCCCTAAGGGCCACAAGGGCCGGAGCTATGCTGATCTGAAGCCAGGAGCCTGGAGGTTAAGCCAGGAGCCTGGAGGTTCTTCCAGGTTTCCCACATGGGTGCAGGAGCCCAAGGACTTGGGCCATCTTCTACTGCTTTCCCAGGGCATAGCAGAGAGCTGGATTGGAAGTGAAGCAGCTGGGACTCGAACTGGTGCCCATATGGGATGCCAGCACTACAGGCAATGGCTTTACCCACTATGCCACAGCGCTGGCCCCATAAATCTTAAAAACAACAACAACAACAACAACAAAAAACATGTCCTACAGTCCCAGTTTGAGACACTGTCAACTGGGGGCTATCCCTCTTCCTGGAGATGTATGATCCACATTAGCATATTATAGGCTCTGAAAAATCCTACAATATGTAGAGACAGCTGGGAAACCCTGGATTAAACTAGAAAATCTTGAGAACTCTTAGAATAACACTACCCTAGAAAAACATCTTTATTCCAGAATATTTTCATCTGAAATACGGCCACAAACTTAAAAATGTCTGACACAAGCATTAGCTTAGTGGTTTAAGACCCCCCCACCATGTCATATTCTCTCTCTCTCTCTCTCTCTCCATGTGTAACTCTGCCTTCAAATAAATAAGACTTTCTTTTTTAAAAAAAAAAAGTCTAGATTTTAGAAAACAACTTAAAAATCTGGTTCTTCCCCTCCCCCCACACCACAGAGCAGAGGAGACAGGCTACTCCTACCATTCTAAAGAGCCCTGAATGGTGGGAGAACTCCACGGTAAATGTTTTTGTTTGGCATGTGTCTTTCAGAGCCAAGAAAATCACACGGGCTTCAGCACTGCTACTTCTCCTTTGCTGGCGATCATTCCCAAGACAGGTTAGGGATGCCCCTTTACCCCTGTACCAGAGAGGAGTCCTTCCCATCTTAAACTAAGGTGAGTTCTAGGAAAAAGAAAGTATTAGTTATAGATAGAGCCAGCAACCAGGAGCCAGGAACCTGGAACCTCTTCTCGGCCTCCCATGCAGGTGCAGGAGCCCAAGAACTCGTCCATCCTGTACTGCCTTCCCAGGCCATAGCAGAGAGCTGGATCAGAAGTGGAGCAGCTGGGACTTGAACCAGCGTCCATATGGGATGCCAGTACTGCAGGCGGCAGCTTTACCTGCTATGCCACAACACTGGTCCCAAATGGTTCTTGATAAGGGAAATAGATACTGATTAAAGTTCCAGTGTAAGGCAGAAATCAGGTATAATCAATCCTGCTATAATGCTTGACTTAAAAATGTGACTGTATTCCAACATGATTGCTATATTAGGGAGCAAAATAAGAGTAACTTGAATGTAATGCTGCTTATTCAGGATTCTATCAGTGGGAAACACTAGATGAAAACAGGAAACTACAATCAGTTGGGCTAAGACACATAGGAATACACAAAACAGTGAAAGCATCAGAAACAGTCCTTACAAAGACAAAGTACTGTGTGTGTGTGTGTGTGTGTGTGTTGCAGGAGAGGGGCTTAAAAACTTCATGGAGGTTCTGGCATCTTGGCGTAGTAGGTTAAGCCTCTATCTGGGATCCCCACATGCCGTATCAGAGCTCAGGCTACCCCACTTCCAGTCCAGCTTCCTGCCAGTGCACCCTGGGAGCAGCAGTTGATGGCTCAAGTACTTGAGTCCCTGCCACCCACATGGAAGATCTGGATAGTTTCTGTATCCTGGCTTGGCCTGGCCCAACGTTGGCTGCTGTGGCCATCTGGAGAATGAACCAGCAGATGGAAGACCTCTCTCCCTATCACTCTGCCTTTCAAAACAAACAAACAAACAAAAAACAAACCTTAAAAAAAGTTCATAGTAAATGCAATTAAAAATAAAAATATAAACTTCGATTATTAACATAGATTCCATCAGGTTCTAGACACTTTCGAAAGTGATGACACCAGCCACTTAGTCCATCCATCCCTAAAGAACTAAGGGTTCTGGGAATTCAGTGCAGTCTTTTTTCACATTAATGAGGAAAAATGGGTGCCCGTTAAAAGATTTTAAGATTAGAAAACAAAAGGAACCAAATCAGGTCTGTAGGGTAGATGCCCAATGATTTCTCTTAACTCTTGAAAAACTGGCCTTGTCTAATGAGAGGATGAGCAGTCACTGTCGTGGTAGAGGACGACTCTGGTGACGTTTTCCTGCCACAGCCTTGGCTAACTTTCTTGAAACACTCCCCTGTTAAGCAGATGTTATCATCATCTGGCCCTCCAGAATGCCAACGAGCAAAATGCTTTGATCAGCCCAAGAAACTCTGCCATGATCTGTGCTCTTGACCAATCTGCCTGCACATACAGTGGACCACTTCCTCCTCTTGGCGGCCATTGCTTTGACTGAGCCTTGTCTTCAGGATCACGCTGGTAGAGCCACGTTCCACCTTTTGTACAATTTTTGGAAGAAATACGTCGTAGTCTTAATCCCACATAGTGAAAAGTTCCATTGAAAACTCTGTTTTTGTCTGCAGCTGATCTGGACACACAAGTTGTAGCACCCATGCAACAAAGTTTACTGCACGTTTCCAATCAGAATTGTGTACGCTGAGCCAGCTGTTCCTGCTGTGACTCACTGGTTCTCCTCAAACAGGGCACGAACAAGGTTAATCTTCTCCTCACAAATTCATGTGGTGGTCTGCAGCTGTGGGCTTCATTTTGAACATCACCTCATCCCTTCTCGAGCGACCCATTTGTAAATGGATTCTTAGGGGCGCTGTCCCCAAAACTTTTCATAAAGCATCAATTATTTCATTATTCTCCCCCGCTAAGCTTCCCCATCAATTTGATGTTTGTTCTTCAATTTTAGCAGAAGTCACGTTGGTGTGATAGGGGTGATAGGGGCTCTTCTCAAACTGATGTCTTAACTTCCTTACTGCCTCCAATTAGATCCCATTCAAACATGTTCACAAGTTAGTATGACTGACAGGGTTGGTTTTTTTTTTTTTTTTTTTGGTGGAAATGTTGAAATTCATGCATAGTTTTTTCATAATATGAATTATGTGAATTATCTGAAGACTTCCTCATTATACATAGAGGCATAAAGACTTAATTTTAAAAAAGATTTATTTATTTATTTGAAGGTCAAAGAGGAGGGGGAGAGAGCAAGTGAAAGTGTGCATGCATGCTAGCTTTCCTCTGCTGGTTCACTCCCCAAATGGCTTCAAAGGCTGGGGCTGGGCTCGGGTGAAGGTAGGAGCCCGGAGTTGCTTCTGTGTCTCCCATGTGGGTGCAGGGGCCCAAGTACACTGGCCATCTTCTGCTGTTTTCCCAGGCGCATGAGCAGGAAGCTGGACTGGAAGTGGAACAGCCGAGTGTTGAACCATCGTTGATATGGGATGCCAGTGTCACAGAGACTTAACCTGTTACCCTATCATGCTGGCCCCCACTGGCTGTTCTATTTTTGATTCAACTCTCTGCTAATGGCCTGGGATAAGCAGTAGAAGGTAGTCCAAGTGTTTCGGCTCCTGTATTCACGAGGAGATCCAGATGAAGTTCCTGGCAGCCGTCTGGGGAGTGAACCAGCAGATGAAGATACCTCTCTGTCTCTCCCTAAGAGAGACTTTGTTGTATCTCTGAAACTTTGGATTTCAAGATTATCTCTATCACTCTCTGAGATATCTGACTTTCAAATAAATCTTTAGAAAAATTAAATGAAAAAGAAGGCTATCCACTGGATTAAGTTTTCATTTTATCCCCAAATCAATAGATCTTTTATTGCCTTATTAAAATACCACAAATTAGACTTATAACCTCGGTTCCTGTTTCTGTAGCTGGACAACTTTTAGATCTTATTCATCTGCCTGCTGAACTGTTCCTTTTCCAGAGACATAGATACTATCCAAAACTTTTCTCATATCCTTGTTTTTAACTGTTGTTGCCTGCTGAATCAAAGCAGCTAAGTTTGAAATGAGTTCCATGTCACTGACTTCAAGGGCTAATTCATCCTTCTGGGATTGAGATCCTGAACAAGCAGTACCTAGCCTCATCTGAATCCTTCAGATGTACTTTTCACTCCAGAAATCCTAGATTTCAATCACAGACCCTTTCTCTTGAACAACCACGTTGATGAGGAAGTGAGCACACACAGACCTCAACTTGCAGGGACCCAGGGTAGCCCCCTTGATCACATTCTGTACGTGACTGCAGACGGCGTGCATGGCCCCCAGTTCCTTTCTATTTCCCCACCACTTGTAGCCTGGAACCTCCTCTTCTTCGCTCCATTGACGTGACTGAAATCCCTCTGCAGGGTTCCTCTGGGGCCTTTCAGAACTGTGAACAGCCCTTCAGACAAATCGATGTCGACATTTTCTGAAGTGTCCCCAGTCTGCAGAGAATGGTCTTCTTTCTCACAGCAGATGCGGCAAAGAGAGCAAGTTTTCCATTTTGATGAAACAGTTATCAATTATACTTGTATGCCTTGCAGAGTCTCTATCTTGAAGGCAGAAAACATGATCTAAGTTTCCAAAAGCTCACCTAACTGTGATGTTCTGTGGCCACATAAAACTGAGGACGCTGAGCCACACCCATCGCCATCCGCTGTGACAACTCTGCCCGGCATCAGGTCACCCCCTCCTACCACTGCAGTAACTCACAGCTGCAAGCCGGGCTTCCCATGCCAAGTCCTGGAGACACGTCAGCTGTCTCTCAAGGTAGCTTTCTTACGTTTATTTTCACAAGGGTTTTGAAGGGCCCCTAACTCCCTTCTCTCATCAGCCTTTTACTGCCTGATTTCGCATAGCAAGTGATTTTTAGGAATGCAAATATCACATTTTGGCAGGACTCATGGAGCCATAAGCCTGAGCACTCCTGAGTTTCAGGGAGTCTTGTATTACCTGGGATAAAGCTTCATTACTCTTCATTTTTTCCCTCAGAGTTTTCCACCACTTGCTCTCTGGAGGATACTGCCACAGTGGTTTAGTCAATTGTTCTAAAAGCTGAAAAAGAAAGCGTGTAACTTTTTCTTTGCTTTTTTGAAAATAAACCAAGTTAGCATAAAAATCTCTTCTCTTAAAAAGCAGTCCTGCTATCCATCCTACACTTCACATCATTCTAGGCAGTAAACAGCTGATAGAAGAGACATGGGAAGCATGGGAAGCTTCTGTTTGTGTCAGTGTGCACACCTCCTGGATGCTGGGGTTCCCACAGCACAGAGTGAAGCGCTACCTCCTCCTCACCTCGCAGGAAGGGATCTAATGGCCTCCTCAGTCTTCAGCACTAGAAGGAAGACTGCCCCCTACACAACTCTTGCAGGAAAGCTGATAAATACAGGAGATAGACCAAATGCTCCAGTGACTTAATCTGTGAGTAGGAACTGCTCCTAATATGGAATAATCAAGATCATACTAATTTGTCATACAAAATCAAGTGACAAACATGACTCCTGTCACAGTGAAATGTAGAAATTGTGCACTAGTACTAAGAACCTTGACAAGTCAGATTACAGTTTGAAGAGTGAAACACTCTTCATTACCTAAGGAAATAATAAGGCAGACTTTTCCAGTGCATACATCATTTATTGGCTCTAAGTTCAATTCCTTTTAAAGCTGCAGTCCTACTCAGTAAATCACTGGGTCCTACTCAGTAAACCACTGTTTCCCTACTGAATGACTTTAGATTTTCCAACTACCTTCTAAAAACGTAACGTATGTAAACATTAGCTATGTATAGAAGTTATATTTACCAAGTTCCAAAGTTATATTTTAGAGTAGTTTTCCATGCTAAATTTGGTTTAAAATAGACATTAACAGACCTGTCACCAAGTGAATCAAGACAAATATCATATCTGTTCCCTAAAGACCAACCCAGGCAGGCGTTTTGCCTACTGGATAGGACACAATGTCCCATAGCAGAGTACCAGGGTTCCATTCCCAGCCCTGGCTCCTGACTGCAGCTTCCTGCTAATGCAGACTCTGCTAATGCAGGCAGAGATGTTGGCTCAAGTAATTGAATTCCTGGCTCAAAACGCTGCTCTGGCCCAGTAGCAGCTATTGTGGGTGTTAGGGGAGTGAAGCAGAGAACAGGATCTGTCTTCCTCTCATTACAAAGAACAAAACCAATCTACATAAATTAAAACCCAGGCAAAAGTTTTTACCTGTTTAGTGACAGCATTTATGTCTCCTAGCAAAGTTACAGCAGGCTTTACATTATTCCCCAGTTCTTCTGCACAGATATCAACCTAAGAAAGAGACACAGCTGAGGAACAAAACATGCTTATTCTTAAAACTCTTCGAGAAATTAATTAAGCCTAAATAAATGAACTACAATATACATCAAGGAACACTGATATGTAAGAAACTCCTTAACAGAAATAAATCCATAACGCTATATGAATATCACCAGTAGTATACAGAACCTCAGCATCTTCCCTCACTGTAAACTCTATGGAATCTGGGGATCATTCCTTTACAGCCACAGGAAAGCATCTGGTCGAACCAACCATGGTTTTGAATGTAATCAATAATGGGGTTCTACTGAGCTACATTTGGAATGTCCACCTAGAGCAGGGGTTCTGACACCTGGGCACACTTGCTGACTGCATCACCAGCGAGCTTGGTACACCATGGCCTGCCAGAGCTCACCTCAGAGTTTCTGATTTCAGTAAGTGTAGGCCGAGGTTCAGAAAGGTGCGCGTCTAACAGGTTTCCCAGGTGATACTGATGCTGCTGGCCCAGGGGCCATGTTTGGAGGATGACTCCTGCAGCACGGCATTAGCTGCCATTTATTCAGAAGTTTCATTTCTTGATGCTTATCACAAGTGAAATGGCTTCTGTAAGGAGGAATAATTTATCTGCCCTAAAGAGGATGCATCTTATTCTGTTATCAGCTGGGCAACCAAAAGGTGGCAACATCCTTCAGTGCAACTCACGGTCCTGCCTGTCTGTGGCACTAGGTTTCAATGGGCCCATGTGGAAAGGGAATTATTACAAGTTGGGTTGTTGAAAAGTAAAAGGTAGAGTGGGATAAGACAGCAATTACATCTGGGTCATCAAACTTCAAATGGAATGGGCCAACTGTGTAGGACAAACAGGTCTGCATGCCACACCTCTGAGGAACGTGGCCTTAAAGAAGGTCATAATGGTCCACGAGTCTTCAAACAGAAGTCAGGGTGTCCTTCCAGACACTTGGCTTATGACACAGCTAAAATCAGTGTGGATTAGAGATTTCCAACCAGAGGGTAAAGAAAGTGTTGGAGGGCAAAATTCCTTCCTTAACAATATTGAATGTTTCATTCTAAACTACCATCCTACTTAAAAATTTTTTTCCTCTACCTTTAAATGTGAAGAAAAGGCAAATTACACTTTTAAACTCTTTTTTAAACTTGATTTTGAAAAGTAGAAATAAAGTGGCACATTGTGTTTCATCAATTTGAAAAAGCTTACTCTGGTACCTATAATTATGTTAGAGAATTTATAAAGTTCTTCTTTTGTAAAAAGAGAAAGGAAAGCCAAGTAGAAAGCAGAACTGATAATGGCAGACAGGGAGAACAATGGACTGCAGACAGCTCTGACTTCAGATCGCCCCTCTCTGGGTACCTGGATGAACTTCACATCTGGCTGATATCTTGGAGGCAGTCCAAAATGTAAAATCCAATTTAGTCTGGCACCAAATAACACAATTACATCAGCATGTTGTAAAGCCCTATTAAAAAAAGAATTTGATATAACAAAAGCATATTTATATTTCTTATTTAAATTACTCTATTTCTTACTTAAATTACTCAAATTATTTTCTTTCTTTTTTTTTTTTTTAATTTATTTTGACAGGCAGAGTGGACAGTGAGAGAGAGAGACAGAGAGAAAGGTCTTCCTTTGCCGTTGGTGCACCCTCCAATGGCCGCTGCGGCTGGCGCGCTGCGGCCGGCACATTGCACTGATCCGATGGCAGGAGCCAGGTGCTTCTCCTGGTCTCCCATGCAGGTGCAGGGCCCAAGCACTTGGGCCATCCTCCACTGCACTCCCTGGCCACAGCAGAGAGCTGGCCTGGAAGAGGGGCAACCAGGACAGAATCCGGTGCCCCGACCGGGACTAGAACCCGGTGTGCCAGCGCCGCAAGGCGGAGGATTAGCCTAGTGAGCCGCGGCGCCAGGTCAAATTATTTTCTAAAGTATTTCTAAAGCCTAGATCATTTGGAACTTCAATTAGAATTCAGAATCCACTTCTAAGGTAAATAATTCATTGAATTATTTTATTTAATAATCTAAAAGATGAGTTAAGCAGAAAAATACTATAAGCTGTATCTATGCTTCACTACTTTTTATCATTGAAGTTAATGTAAGTCCATTGCAGATAATCTGGAAAAAATAGAAAAATAAACATACAGAAAAAAAATAATAAAGCCATAATACTTTCAATTTATAAACTATTACTAATATCCTGGCAAATTTTTTCATTTTTTTTCTATGTTAAGTATATATTTATAAAGTTGAGTTTATACACTAAAAAACTATCTCATGAACTTTTGCTATTCATAAACTTTTTTAGTCATTCATATTTGTCTTAAATATAATTTTTAAAAGTTACATATTTTATTGAACACATATATCATAATTTATTTAATATTTTCTCAATTTCTAAACAGTTTCTGATATTAAGAGTACTGGGCTACACATCTTTATGCTTGAATTTTAATGTATACTGGTAGAAGCAGATGTTCTAGGAATGTATATTCCTAGAAGCAGGTATGTTTAAGACCATAGATTCATATTCCCAAATTACTTTCTAAAATATCATACTAACCATATTATGGTGGTTTTATACACCTTATTGCTTTTGTCAACATAACTTCTAATGATTTGAAGACTTTTACTTTGGTATCCATAGTGACATCAACATAGCCAGCCTGGCAATCTTATGTTTGCCCTCCTATATCTTTGCCCAGTCTGGTTTTTAAGCTGCATTCATTGTGTTTCAGATATGCCTCTTATAATGCATACAGTTGCTGTTACTATTAATCCAATCTAAATGTCTCTCTCTTTCTGAAGTCTTATAATTTCTCTAAGTTTTGTTTTGACCTTTACTTCTCATTTTTTTGCTTCTTGGCTTTTTTCCTACCATGCCATACAGTACCTGTTTTTATTGCCTCTGTCTTCTTTAGTGTGAATGCAATTTTTCTCATTAGTTATTATTTCAAATAAATACTCAAAAATCATCTTCTTGGCCGGCACCGCGGCTCACTAGGCTAATCCTCCGCCTTGCGGCACCGGCACACCGGGTTCTAGTCCCGGTCGGGGCGCTGGATTCTGTCCCGGTTGCCCCTCTTCCAGGCCAGCTCTCTGCTGTGGCCAGGGAGTGCAGTGGAGGATGGCCCGAGTACTTGGGCCCTGCACCCCATGGGAGACCAGGATAAGTACCTGGTTCCTGCCATTGGATCAGCGCGGTGCGCCGGCCGCAGCGCACTGGCCGCAGTGGCCATTGGAGGGTGAACCAACGGCAAAGGAAGACCTTTCTCTCTCTCTCTCTCACTGTCCACTCTGCCTGTCAAAAAAAAAAAATCATCTTCTTACACTGCATCAGTCCCATGGGACTCAATTTAACAGATAAAACCTAAATTACAGGATATATTTGTGTGCTAACACTCTAAAACTCCTAAAATCTTGGATTATAATGTATATCACCTTGTGGTCTTTTTTACATTATCAATGTCATTAATGTTATTTTTAAAAACTTAGCTAGAACGAAGATAAATTTGGTTCAACTAATGTTGTTAATTTGATTACTGTACAAAGTATAATTGAATAAAAAGGACTGGTATGACCTATTAAGATAGCATTAAATGAACAACAATTAAAGACTAAAGAGCAAGCATTACATTTAAAAGCCTAAGTTAATTTTAGTCCATGCATAAGAATATGAAAAACACCAAGTGCATGACAGTGGTGAACTATGGAGAGGAAGGGAAGGAATATAAAAAAAGATACAGGAGGGGCCGGCGTCATGGTGCAGTAGGTTAATCCTCTGCCTTCGGTACCGGCATCCCATGTGGGTACCAGATTCTAGTCCCGGCTGCCCCTCTTCCAGTCCAGCTTTCTGCTGTGGCCTGGGAAAGCAGTGGAAGATGGCCCAAATCCTTGGGCCCCTGCACCCACATGGGAGAACAGGAAGAAGCACCTGGCTCCTGGCTTTGGATCAGCACAGCTCCAGCCGTTGCAGCCATTTGGGGAGTGAACCAATGGAAGGTTTTTCTCTCTCTTTCTCTCTCTTTCTCTCTCTCACTCTCTGTAACTCTCAAATAAAATAAATAAAATCTTTAAAAAAAAGATACAAGAGTTTGCAAATAAATCTGTAATTTCTTCTTAAAAAATCCTATAGCTATTAAATATTCCTATTATTTACTTAGGATTTCTTTTGTATTTCTACTGGTGGTTTTTCTGTCTTCT
Organism: Oryctolagus cuniculus; assembly: GCF_964237555.1. Classification (NCBI taxonomy): domain Eukaryota; kingdom Metazoa; phylum Chordata; class Mammalia; order Lagomorpha; family Leporidae; genus Oryctolagus; species Oryctolagus cuniculus. The sequence continues at coordinate 151,183,048 of NC_091435.1, forward strand.
CATTCTTTCATAATGATGGCTAGCTTTCTGTATGCCTGTATGTAGCACATCCTTAAACATCTTCTGTAAAGCTGGACAAATGTCAACAAAATTTTTCAATTTCTGTTTGTTATGCAAGGTCTTTATTTCGCCTTCATTCATAAATGCAAACCTTGTGGGGTACATTATTCTGGGTTGACAGTGTTTTTTTTTTTAAGACTTGGACTATATCTCACCATTCTCTACTAGCCTGTAGGGTTTCTGATGAGAAGTCCGCTGTGAGTCTAATTGGAGATCCTCTGAAAGTAATCTGGGGTTTCTCTCCTGCCCATTTTAGAATCTTTTCCTTATGTTTTACCGTGGAAAGTTTGATTACAATGTGTCATGGTGAGGATCTTTTCTGGTCATGTCTATTAGGAGTTCTATGTGCTTCTTCTACTTGAACATCCCCTTCTCTCTCCAAATTGGAGAAGTTTTCTTTAATTATTTCATTAAATAGGCTTTTCTGTTTAAAGATCTTATTTATCTGAGAGAGAGACAGTGAGAGGGAGAGACAGAGAAAGAGGTCTTCCATCTGCTGGTTCACTCCCCAAATGGCTGCAACAGCTGGAGCTGTGCTGATCCGAATGTAGGGGCTTCTTCTGGGTCTCCCACATGGGTGCAGGGGCCCAAGTGTCTGGGCCATCTTCTACTGCTTTCCCAGGCCATAGCAGAGAGCTGGATGGGAAGAGAGCAGCTGGGTCTAGAACTAGTGCTCATATGGGATGCTGGCACCGTAGGCGTACTATTAACCTACTGAGCCAAATCACCGGCCCCTAAATAGGCTTTCTAGTCCCTTCTCTCTTTCCACTCCTTCAGGAACTCCTAAGACCCATACGTTGGGTTGTTTGATAGTATCCCATAGATCTCCAACACTGCTTTTAAGTTTTCTATTTTCTTATTTTGTTTTCTGTCTGACTCTAAGATTTCCATATATTTGTCTTCTAGTTCAGATTTATTTCTTCCGCCTCATCAAGTCTGCTGTTAAGACTTTCCACCACATTTTTTATTTGAGCCACTGAATTCTTTATTTCTAAAATTTCATTTTGATTTCTCTTTATATTCTGAATTTCCTGGGAAAAATTTTCATTCACATCATGCATCGTTTTCTTTAGTTTGTGGATTTGCTTCTGATTTTTTTTTTTTTTTTTTTTTGACAGGCAGAGTGGACAGTGAGAGAGAGAGACAGAGAGAGAAAGGTCTTCCTTTTGCCGTTGGTTCACTCTCCAATGGCCGCCGCTGCAGCCGGCGCACCGCGCTGATCCTGGCAGGAGCCAGGAGCCAGGTGCTTTTCCTGGTCTCCCATGGGGTGCAGGGCCCAAGCACCTGGGCCATCCTCCACTGCACTCCCTGGCCATAGCAGAGAGCTGGCCTGGAAGAGGGGCAACCGGGACAGAATCCGGCGCCCCAACCGGGACTAGAACCCGGTGTGCCGGCGCCGCAAGGTGGATCTGATTTTTTTTTAGTAATCCTGTGACTAATTTTCTAAATTCCATTTCTGGCATTTCCTCGATCTCTTCAACTTCGCATTCTAATATTGGAATGTTGTGTTCCTCTGGGGGGGGGGGTCACGGTAACTTACTTTTTCTTGTTTATTGAACTTCAGCTCTTATTTTTCAGCATTTGTGGAGCTGATTTTTAATTTTTGCTTCTGTTGGTTTTTATCTTTGGGGTTATGCTTCTGTGGCTTCATGGAATGTCTGCCCTTTCAGTGAATGCTGGGAGGTGTGTGGTAGGTATGGCCAGGGGGCTCTGGTCACCGCTATAGGGTGGGGCGAGTTTCCAGGGCAACACCCAAGTTGGCATGGGCATGCTAGAGCTCCAATCCCAGCTACAACCTTCACCTTTTTTTTTTTTTTTAAGACTTTATTTATTTATTTGAGAGGTAGAGTTACAAGGAGAGGGGAGACAGAGAGAAAGGTCTTCAGTCCTCTGGTTCACTCCCCCAAAGGGCCACAGCAGTCAGGGCTGGGCCGATCCAAAGCCTTCTGCTTCTTCCACTGGGGTGCAGGAGCCCAAGCACTTGGGCCATTTTCTACTGCTTTTCCAGGCCATGTAAAAGAACTGGATTGGAAAAGGAACAGCCAGGACTAGAACCGGTGCCCATATGAGATGCTGGCACCACATGTGGAGGCTTAGCCCACCATGCCACAGCACTGGTAGAGCTAACTATAAGATACTAAGTAAACTGATAATAGATTCTTGCAAAAAATTAAGAGTGGGAATATGAAAGGGGGAGAGGGGAAGGGTTAGAATGTGGGTGGGAGGGAAGGGAAGCCCCACTTTGTATCCAAATTGGTATACATGAAACATGAAACTTTTATAACAAAAAAAATTTTTAAGAAATCCTATAGCAATGTGACATGTTAATATTTATACTAAATAAAGTTGAATGGTGGTTACCTAAGTACTCATGATAAAGAAATTTCAAGAAATTAATAGGAAAAAAACCCTATAATATATATAAAAATATGTCTTAAAAGTTTACTTCTAGGGCCCAGCACTTGGCTCACTTGGTTAATCCTTGCCTGCGGTGCCAGCATCCCATATGGGCACCCAGTTCTTGTCCCGGTTGCTCCTCTTCCAGTCCAGCTCTCTGCTGTGGCCCGGGAGGGCAGCGGAGGATGGCCCAAGTGCTTGGGCCCCTGCACCTGCATGGGAGACCAGGAGGAAGCACCTGGCTCCTGGCTTTGAATCAGCGCAGTGTCAGCCGTAGCGGCCATTTGGGGAGTAAACCAACGGAAGGAAGACCTTTCTCTCTGTCTCTCTCTGTCTGTAACTCTACCTGTCAAATAAATAAATAAAAAATCTTTAAAAAACAAAAAGTTTACTTCTAAAAAGCAGAGGCTTCTAGTGCCAGGCAAGCCTAGATAAACGCATACAGCTTCAGCTCTCCCACTGACTACAGTGGAAAGCCTGGAACAAAACAGAAAGAGCAACCACCCCAGGATGCTGAAAAGTAAACAACAGTAGGCAGGTTCTGAGGGGAATTTAAAGTTTGAAGGTGCAACCCACACAGTGGATGAGTTTCCAAGCTTTCCCCTGCCCAGCTGCCAGGAGCCAGCCCTTGTCCAGAACTGCAGGTAGACAATTCCTGGCTTTCTGGCCAGCAGATCAGGAAAAGGGGACCACACAAACTGAAGTCTGTGGGCAGAAGGGTTCAGATTTTTTTTGTCTCTCTCCCAGCCTGCTGAGGGCGGTCCCACTGTAGCGCTGCATTGTGGGGCTCCCAAGCAGCTAAAATTCCCAGAAAAACGTGATCTTTCAGGCAGAAGAAATTAGGAAAAGGACGCCCTGTGGTCTGCACAGTGTGAGGCAGTTCCCTTTGTTTTGTTCTTCAGCTTGCCCAGGGCGCAGCCCCAGTCCCATCAAGGGCCAGGAAAAGGGGCTCCACTTGTGGGGGCTTGACATGCCTGAATCCCACATCACAGCTCTTGGGTTCAAGTCTTGGCTCCAGTCCCAAACCCAGCTTCCTGCTAATGTACACCCCAGAAGGCAGCAAGTGATGGCTCAAGTTCTTGGGTCTCTGCCACCTATGTGGGAGACTTGGAATGAGTCCCTAGCTCCTGGTTTCTGCCTGGCCCAGCCTGGCTGTTGCAGGCATTTTGGGGAGTGAGTCAGTGGCTTGATGGATCTCTCTCGGCCTTTCAAAACCAAGGAGGGTGGGGCTTCTGGGAATTCAAGAGTAGGAGTTGGGAGCTGGGCGGTCATAGAGATGAGAGGAAAGAAATCCCTAATAATCTGGATATGAACCAGCACATGCCTAGGGCTCACCCAAGCTGGGCATTGGCAGACAAACCCAATGCAGCACACAGCAAAGGCTCTGAAACCGCACTGATCCTGGAACTCCTGTCCCCAGGACATGCAGTCTGAACCTAACTGGGCCAACCTAACCTAGCCTGCAGGCTAAAACAAACAAAAATCAACAACAGGGGATTTTAGTATGACTCAGAAGTTCATAACAGTTAACAATTCTGATACAGTCCAAAATTATTCAGTACAGAAAGTTTTTTTCAAAATGTGACCAATTTTCAAAAGCAAAGATAATGAACAGATGCCAATCCAAGATGATCCAGATGCTAGAATTAGTAAAGACTTTGAAGCAGTCATTGTAACTATGCTCCATGAGGCTAAAGGAAAATACTCTAAAATAAATGTAAGGATAGAAGTTCTCAATAGAGAAACAGAAAATATGAGACAAAATGGGGCAGGCAGTCGGTGCAATGGTTCAGATGCCATTTGGGACATCCACATAACATATCAGAGTGCCTGAATTCAACTCCCAGCTCCACTTCCAATTTCAGTTTCCTGCTAATACACACCTTGGGAGGCAACAGACAATGGCTCAAACACTTGAGTCCCTGCCCCTCGTGTGTATTTGGGAATTGAACCAGTGGAGGGAAGATCTCTTTCTCCCTCTCCTCCTCTCTCTGCCTTTCAAATACATAGAAAATTTTTAAAATTCAAGTCACAAAAGGATTGAAAACAACTGAAGAGATATTCAAGGACCTGTGGGACAATATAGCAAAATGTCTAATATTTTTATAACTGGAATTCCAAAAGGACAGGAGAGAATGGCATAGAAAAATGTATCTAAAGAAATAACAGTGAAATACTTTCCAAATTTAGAAAAAAAAGATAAATTTACAGATTCAAGAAGACTTAAGGAGCAGGTATTTAGTCTAGCGGTTAAGACGATCCATTCCACATTAGGGTGCCCGTGATAGATGCCTGGCTCTGCCTCCTGACTCCAGCTTCCTCCTATTGCAAACCCTGGGAGGCAGTGGTAATGGCTCAAGTAACTGGGTTCCTGCAACCCATGTGGGAGACCTGACTGAACTGCTGGCTCTGCCCCCAGCTATTGCAGGTCTATGGGCACTGAACCAGCAGATGGGAGCTCTCTCTGCCTGGCTTTCAAAGTAACCCACAATGTCCCACTGTCCCACATGTAGGACCCTATAAAAACTTAAATTGAGCAATAAATATACAATGTATGGTAACCCTGAAATAAACATGTCATTGAAATTGTTGCAGAATTAAAGACTTGGGATGTAACAGGCTAAAAAAAAAATTAGATAACTTCAAAGAAGACAAAGCAACCTCTTCCAATCCAGCTCTCTGCTATGGCCTGGGAGAGCAGTGGAAGATGGCCCCTTGGGCCCCATGTGGGAGACTAGGAAGACTAGGAAGAAGCTCCTGGCTCCTGGCTTCGGATTGGCGCAGCTCTGGCCATTGCAGCCATCCGGGGAGTGAACCAGCAGATGGAAGACCTCTCTCTCTGTATCTACCTGTCTGTAACTCTGTCTTTCAAATAAATAAAATAAATATTAAAAAAAAATAAAAAAGACGACAAAGCAAAAGAAAACAATGTCCAGACACATCATAATTAAACTGCTGAAAAGACAAATGTTAAAAGCAGCAAGAGAGAAATGTATTACATGTAGGGAAACATGAACTGAATGTAGATTTCTTATCTGAAACCATGTGGGCCACAAAATAGCTAGACATCTTTGAAGTGTTCAAGAGTCCAACAAGAGCTTCAAATTACATTATTCTTTCCTAATTTCCCTCTAGATCCTTTAAGGTCAAAAAATGATTTAAATCAGCATAAAACCTGCCAAGCCATTTAACTTAAAATCTGGAATGCCACATACCTGGATCTGGCTGCACCTACACAGTTTGGATGGTTGTCGGGGACAACACCTTTCCCCATAGGGGTGGGCAAAAATGGCAATTTACACTGTTCCACCAGCTTCCGGATACTCTCCTCTGCACGGGCGTAAGCGGCACCTGCAACCAATGCAAATGGATTGAACGGACTAGTTAAGCTCCAGGCCCTATAAAAGCAATTCGTGTCAGAGGATCTGTAGATCCTCTCAAATACTCCCCCTTGCCCTGGCCCTTGCTTACCCATAGGCTCACACTCAAAACAAACCGTGACTATGGTTTTTATCTTTGGTGCTTTAAAATGCTGAAGAAGGCAACCGTTCTCATTTCCGCCCAATGACATCCTTAACTATTTTGAAGGAGGTCTACCCCCCTCAGAGAAGTTACATCTTGCATCTCTTCCTGCAGTCACATATCCACTTAATGCCTTGGCCCCACGGAACTATTACCCACAATTCCCTGAATACATTAGCTTTACTGGGAAGCCCAGGTTGGCAGGAAAGGACTTTGTCCCAAAAGAGAGAGGCTCTCTCTACCCTCATAGATTGCTCTCCATGACCAGAAAACCTGTTTTGCAGAGACTCCTAGTTCAGGCTTGGAAATTCTAAAAGGTGTTAAGTTCCTAGAGCTCTGCAGATCTTTCTCTAGGTTCTACAGTTCTGAGATGTTAACAAGGGTACCAGGCGAGACACACATCATTTGTTTTCACAGCTGTGTGTCTGTGGAATAACCACATTCCTATGTCACTGAAAGCAACTTACTGGTGAAAGATAGAGATGTTTCCATTTCTAATGTCATAAAGGCCACTTTTTTTTTTTAGCTATTTCATTTCACACTCTTTCACAGGACTAGAATATTTTTTTTCTTTGTTCTTTTGACAGGCAGAGTGGACAGTGAGAGAGAGAGACAGAGAGAAAGGTCTTCCTTTGCCGTTGGTTCACCCTCCAATGGCTGCCGTGGCCGGCGCGCTGCAGCCAGCGCGCTGCAGCCGGCGCACCATGCTGATTCGATGGCAGGAGCCAGGTACTTCTCCTGGTCTCCCATGAGGTGCAGGGCCCAAGCACCTGGGCCATCCTCCACTGCACTCCCTGGCCACAGCAGAGAGCTGGCCTGGAAGAGGGGCAACCGGGACAGAATCCGGTGCTCCAACTGGTACTAGAACCTGGTGTGCCGGTGCCGCAAGGCGGAGGATTAGCCTAGTGAGCCGCGACGCCGGCCACACAGGACTAGAATATTACCCCATGTTTGGAATGTACACTTTTCTACTGACTCTCAGCATAGTGTACTTTCACTAATATAATGCTTCTCCTACAAAATCACCTGAGATTTCTTTCCTACATGAGGTAGAAGGAGTTCCTTTTATTCTTCCAGAAAGTTTTCTTGTATTCTCCTTCTTGCCCCAATGTCTGTGCAGTTTCCGCTCTCTCTCCCTAGGCTGCCTTCGCCCTCTGTGCATGGTGAACTTCCGTTTTTCAAAGGCGCAGCTGCCGGGTCACCCCTTCTGGTCGTCGTCTCCTAACAGCTGCACGCCCTGCTGCTGCCTTCCTTGAGAACCACCTTCCTCGCGGTGCTCTCCACTTGAGAACATCCTGCATTTGGTACCAGGTCTGTTTCCTCCACAGGGAGAACCATGACTTCTCAATATCCTTCATGAACGTCTTAGATAATCCCTGCCTTATAAGAATTTGTCAAATGTGTGTTAAAGAAGGAATGGGGGCGGGGGCAGTGTGGTACAGCAGGTTAAAGCCCCCCGCCCCGTGCAGTGCCAGCATCCCATATGGGTGCCAGTTCGAGTCCCAGCTGCTCTACTTCCAATCCAGCTCCCTGCTAACACCAACTGGGAAAGTCCTTGGGCTCCTGCACCAGTGTCAACGTGGGAGACCTGGGGGAAGCTCCTGGATCCAAGCTCAGCTCCAGCTGTGTGGCCTCTTGGGGAGTGAACTAATGGATGGAAGACCTTCTCCCTCTCTGTCTCTACCTCTCTCTGTAACTCTTTCAAATAAATAAAGTGAATCTTTAAAAAAGAAGGAGGACTGTGAGGGGTGGACAATTAGCCTAGCAGTAAGATGCCCACATCCCATACTGCCTGCCTCTGGCTTCTGATCCCAGCTTCTTGCTAATGCAGGCCCTGGGAGGCGGCAGATGATAGCTCAAGTAACTCTGTTCCTGTCACTCATGTGGGAGACCTGGATTGTGTTCCTGGCTCCTAGCTTTAGCCTTGGTCCTGCCCTGGCCATTAATGGAAATTATGTATGTGTGTCTCTGTCTCTTTAAAATGGAGTGGGGGTGAGGGCTAGCATTGTGGCACAGAGGGTTAAGGCACCACTGGTGCCATAGGCATTTCATATCAGAGTGCCAGCTTCAGTCCTGGCTGCTCTGTTTCCCCTCCCAGAACCTGGGAAAGCAGCAGCAGATGGCCCAACTACTTGGGACCCTGCCACCCATGTGGGCGTCCAGAGTTCCTGGCTCCTGGCTTCAGCCTGGCTCAGATCCAGCATCCCAAGCAGCAGCTTAACCTGCTGCACCACAATACTCATCCATATACCCTATATTACAAGTCAGATAAGAGAATCTCAAAGCAGTTGCTTTCCCAAGGCATAGAGCTAAGCTGTTACATAATGTGTTCAACTCAACTTTGATCTAATAGTTTTTCCTGTTGTCCACCATTCTCATTAATACTATTTTTATATTCTATGTAGTTTGTTTCAAAGTAGTTGGTAATTGACTACCATGATCCCAGAAACCTCAGTTTTAGAACAGGAAGTGCATACTACAATGAAATGCCAACAGGAGTCAATTGGTCCCTGCCATTCATATGGGAGACCTGGACTGAGTTCCAGGTTTCTTACTCTGGCCTATCCCGTCCCTGGCTATTGTGGGCATCTGTGGAGTGAACTAGTGAATGAAAGACCTCTTTCTTTCTCTATTTCTCTCTGCCTTTCAAATAAAATGGAAAAAAAAATTTGGTTGGTCAGTACCTTGGAAGAAAGCAATTTGGCAGCACATATCAAAAGCCTTAAACCTTGGCTGATTTTCATGCTGGGCATCTATCTTAAATCCTAAATACAGAAAATGCTTCGGGCACAAACATTTTTCATAGATTCTCTAAACAAGTAAATAATAACTGACAAAAATTTAAACATCTGACAGTAAAGTGTTAATCTATACATGAATAAACATTAAAAATTATATTCAGGAAATAATTTTAAGACCATGAAAAAAATTACAATGTTAAATGACTAGAATATAATACTGTCTGTACAATGGGGTCATACTATGTAAAACATGCATTTAAAGAAGGAGTACGAGGGAGCAGGCACTTAGCCTAGCAGTTAAGATGCTCACCTCCCACACTGCAGTGCCTGAGTTTTATTGCAGGCTTTGGCTCCTGATTCCAGCTTCATGCCAGTGCAGACCCTGGGGAGCTCAGCCCCAACTGTGGGCATTCTGGAAGGGAACCAGCAGATGGGGGCTCTCTCTCTCCCTTGCTCTCTATGTCTACCTCAAAAAAGGGAGGGAGGGAATAGAAAAGTATGTATTGTTAAAAATGATTATTTCCAATGAAGAGATTTCTTCTTTCTACTTTGCTGATTTTCAAAATTTTATTACAGGATAAAAAAATCCACATTTCATTCATAAAACAAAAGAAATGTAATGGGTAAATGTTTCCTAAAAAGGTTACATCTCTAAATAAATAAATCTTTAAGAAAAAAAAAAAGGGTTACATCTCTAGAAAACGGAGAACAATTCTGTAACTTCAAAACAGACAATGCTAAATGAATAGAACGCTCATTCCAATTTCAGACGTTAAAGCAGATGTTAAAAGAAATGAAGACAACTCCTAAAAAGAACCTGTATCCTGTATTCTTGCAAAAGCCCAGCAGGTTGCGTGCTACCTTTCCCGACGATGAGCAGCGGCTGTCTGGCGCTCCTAATGACCGATGCTGCCTGGCACACGGCAGAGGTGTCTGCCATGCTAACGGGCGGGGGCAGGCAGCACTCCTTGTACCTAGAATGGAAGAGCTCTGTGAAAAGAGGCCGACTCCAACATTTCTTGTGAAATTTCAAATACATAAAAATAATAGAAAAACATAGCACAATAAACCCCTTATATCCACCACAGATTTGAAAAACTAATATCATTTTACTATTTTACCTCATACATACACAGACTTTTTTTTTCTTGAATCATTTTAAAGTAGATTGTAAGCATGAAGAAAGTTCACCCTTAGAAAATTGCCCATGCAGCTCTAGAGATTAGGCCCTTCTCCCATACAACCATAATAATATCACTATTCCATCTAGTAAATGAACATGTATTCCCTAAAATCATCTAAAAGTCAAATGGGTAACTTATCCACAGGAAATCTGGGTTCATGACTTTGCACCATAGTAGCGAGAAAGCTGTTGGAATAATAGCAGACACCATACTAAAAGCTAATAGCTGGGGCTGGCACTGTCGTACAGCAGGTTAAGCCACCACCAGCAGTGTCAGCCTCCCATATAGACGCTGGTTCAAGTCCCAGCTGCTCCACTTCCAATCCAGCTCCTTGCTAATGTGCCTGGGAAAGCAGGGAAGATGGCCCAAGTCCTTGGGCCCCTCACCCACAAGGGAGACCTGGAAGAAGCTCCTAGCTTCACCCTGACCCAGCTCTGGCTGTTGCAGCCATTTGGGGAGTGAAGCAGTAGATGGAAGAGCTTTCTCTCTCCTCTCTCTTTAACTCTGCATTTCAAATAAATAAATGAAATCTTTAAAAATAAATAAATAAAGCTAGTACCTAACACTTACTATGTACCAATTACTCTCATGTGATTTTCAAAACATTGAGGCTAGGTATTACCATTATTTCAATTTCAGCATTGACAAAAAAGACTCAGAAAAGAACTTGCCTAAGGTCTGCAGGTGGCACATGGCAGAGGCCAGATTGGAATAGTCATTCTATTTGAAATCTCATACATTTAATCTCTTCACTCTATTTCCACTCACAGAATCAATGAATATTTTAATAGTACAAGAGTTAAAGCTATCACAGTTAAGTATTTCTGAAAATGCTTTTCTTCACTGTGGTATTTGTCTTAATAAAAATCATACTATACAAAATTTAGACATTTAATAATCTCCAAATATTTGACTATGTATTAAAAAGGAGTAGTCAACTTTTACAAAAATTTAAAAGAAGGTTCACAGAGTTAACTTCCCTGAGGCCTGCCTGTCCCCTCCCCAATATTATTTTATCATGTTCAGGTATTAAGCAGCTTGAATGCAGAATGGAGATGTCCTTTTTATCTGGCTCTGCCACAGAGAGATCACTCTTGGTATACGGAGTGCACAGCAGACCCACTGACTTTTGAGAGCAACTAAAGAACCATTTGTGGGGGCCAGCTCCGTGGTGCAGTAGGTTAATCCTCTGCCTGTGGTGCCACATCCCATGTGGGCGCCGGTTCTAGTCCCAGCTGCTCCACTTCCTATCTGGCTCTCTGCTATGGCCTGGCAAGGCAATGGGGGATGGCCAAGTGCGTGGGCCCTTGCACCCGCATGGGAGACCTGCAGGAGGCACCTGGATCCTGGCTTCCGATCGGCACAGCTCTGGCCGTTGCGGCCATCTAGGGAGTGAACCGATGGAGGGAGGACCTTTCTGTCTCTCCCTCTCACTGATTGTTAAGTCTACCTCTCAAATAAATAAAAAAAAAGAACCATTTGGTTTACAACAGCAGGGAAACACTAATTGGCACCTAGGTTGATACATTAGTCCAAGCACGCAAATTAATCAGGGGTGATTTAGATGTCAATAAAAAAGTGTTTTTCATACTCCTTTTCATGAAGTGTTTGAGAAATGAGGGGACATGACAAAACAAACATCTGTGCTGGAGTAACTAAGTCACTGAGAGACACAGTAGACAAATATTTCTTATGCTGAGTCCTAGTAATTCTTCAACAGGCACCTCACCTCTTGGCTTATACCGTGACTATATTCAATAATATACACTAAATTATGGGAATATATATTTACGATCACTGGAAGAATAAATTCAAATAAAGAACTCAGGAAGTTCCAAGTATTTAATTTAGTAATTAAACTCAAATACAATTACTAAATAATACCATCTTAATTAAGAGAATTAACCCCTTTAAGTAGGATTGAAGTTAATTACTAAATCGTCACAAGTTAAGACAAATGGAGACTAACTTACAAACTGCCATAAAACTTCTTCAAAAAAGGTAAGCATTATGATAACACGATTAAGAAAGAATTTGGATAGGACTACTACTCACTTTATAGAGTCCACATTCACCTGGAGGTTCACAAAATCTGCAGGTATGTCAACATAGCAAGCACCTGGGCGGCCATAAATACTGCTTCTTACTGCCTATGTTTATTATAAATAAATAAAAAGAGTTTTAAAATCTCAATCCTTATTATTGTGTTCCACTTGAAGTTGATTTAAAACTTTGAAATGAATACTGTTTTAAAGTTTTGAAGAGTCTTTGTTGGAGAAACAATCAATTATAATTTAAATTGAAACATCCTCCAGTGAGTCTGAATCTTTTTAAAGGTATTTTTGTTTACAAGAAGGAAAAGAAAACAAGCATTCACTTAACACTTTAAAATTCATGTTCTAGGGGTGGGCACCTAGCCTACCAGGTAAGAAGCTCAGATCATATCAAACGGCCTGGGTTCAAGTCCCAGCTCCAGCTCTTGACTCCAGCTTTCTGGCAGTGCAGACTCTGGGATCCTGCCCACCTATACTTGAGTTCCCTGCTCCCAGGTTTGGTCCACTCAGCCCCACCTGTTGCAGGCATTTGGGAAATGAACCAGTGGATGGAAGATTCTCTCTACCTCTGAAATAAAATAGTAAAAAAAATTCATGTTTTATTACACTTCAGTTTGGGAAATTATTCACCAGGTTGTGCCTGCCAAGTTTTAGACTGTAACTTGTACTTTCACCTGGTTCTCAAGCCTCATGATTGGCAGAGTTCTCAGAAACTGTCATGTTGTAATATGTGTCAAATGGCTTCTCCAATTCATGCACTTGAAACAGCTCAAAGGTAATTTCACAATAAACGTTGGTTAGCTGAAATTAATTTGCAACATGTTGTTTCATTAACTAATGGATAGTCCTATATGTATTAGTCCCAATTTTTTTTAAGATTTATTATTTTACTTGAAAGTCAGAGTTCACACAGAGAGAATGAGAGGCAGAGAGAGGGAGGTCTTCCATCCGCTGGTTCATTCCTCAATTGGCCACAACAGCCAGAGCTGGGCCAGTCCAAAGCCAGGAGCCAAGAGCTTCTTCTGGGTCTTCCATGCGGGTGCAGAGGCAAAAGGGCTTGGGCCATCTTCTACTGCTTTCCCAGGCCACAGCAGAGAGGTGGATAGGAAGTAGAGCACTCGGGACTCAGACCGGCACCCATATGGGATGCCTGCACCACAGGTGGTGGCTTTACCCACTATGCCACAGCGCCAGCCCCAGTCCCAATTTTTAAAAATAACCTTTTAAACAGCATAAGAGAAAGGGTGCCCAGGGGTTCATCATACATTTCTCTTTTGTATAATTAAAATAATTTATACAATTAAGTAAAAGAGAAACTTTTCCCCAAAATAATTTACTTTACCTCTTTGTTTCCATAATTAAACGTTAATGACAGTGAACATTAGAATGTAAATGGCTTTTTGGGACCAGCGCTGTGGCACAGAGGGTTAGCACCCTGGCCTGAAGCGCCGGCATCCCATATGGGCGCTGGTTCAAGACTCAGCTGCTCCTTTTCCGATCCAGCTCTCTGCTGTGGCCTGGAAAGCAGAAGATGGCCCAAGTCCTTGGGCCCCTGCACCCATGTGGGAGACCAGGAGGAAGCTCCTGGCTCCTGGCTTTGGATCAGTACAGCTCTGGCTGTTGCGACCATCTGGGGAGTGAACCAGTGAATGGAAGACCTCTCTCTCTCTCTGTGTAACTCTTTCAAATAAAAATAAATGCATCTTAAATAAAAAGAATGTAAATAGCTTGTTTTTACCAATGTCATTTGTGGTAGGAATTGTGACACAGCAGGTTAAGCCATCGCTTAGGACAACTGAAGCCCAGAACAGAGTGCAGGGTTTAAAACCGGGCTACTCTGCTTCCAGTCCAGCTTTCTGCTAGTGCACTCTGGAAGGCAGTGGATGAGTGCACAAGTGGCCCCTGCCACCCAGATGGGAGACTCCGAGGGAGTTCCAGGCCCTGGATTCAGTCTGGCCCAGCCCTGACTGTTGTGAGCATTTGAGGCGTGAACCAGACACCTCTCTCTCCCCATCTCTCTCTGTTGCTTGCCTTTCAAGTAGATGAAAAATAAACATATAAAAAAGTCATTTTTAATAGCCTGAGTATATTCCTAATCATCATTCATTTTATTGAGAATAAAAATAGCATAAGTATGAGCAAATGAGAAAAAGTATTTGACTTGGAGAACTTGTTACTAAGTACTGTACCTTTTCAATAACAGAGGGAATTGCTTCTATGCTGCTTGGCCGAGCAGAGAACTTGCTATATAATCTACAAGCTTCAACCTATATGGAAAGTGAAAATAAAAATCACTTAAAATTCAGCTAACAAGCATATTACTCTTCTGAAGGAACACAGAAATGTTAAATCATTACTTTTTATCGTGTTTAGAGGCAAGTTGGAGAAGATTTATTACCTAGAATATTTCTTTAAAACCTATTCAAAGTACAAATTTCTGCCTCAGTATGACTGAAGTTGCAAATCAAACCCAAGACATCATTTTAATTTCTCATATTAGCAAAAAAAATAAAAGGTTTCATAATATCTATCATGTATCCCAACACAGGAACACAGGCACTCTCATAAACTGCTGGAGGGAATGTAAGTGAAGGGAGGGCAACAAGGTCTATGCAGAATCACAGTGAGCGTACCCTTGGACCCAGCAGTTCCACAGCTAGGAATACAAGACTTCATCTATTACATCTTCCTCTATTAACAATCTGTTCTTATACTGCTGCAACTTCTCCTTTGGCACATTTGGTTGCTATGCTGTTTGGAACATGTGAGTTCAGTAATAATCCTTCATGTGTCCTGAAGCATTATATAGAGTTTCTCTTGATACCTTCTGCTGTGAAATTGATGTAGCAGTTGGTAGTCTTGGTCCCATATGCATGACAAAGGTAAGAGTTATCCCTCCCCCAACTTTCAGTCATGACTTTTAGTTTTAAGGACTTCAACAAGAAACAGGTATTTGGGGGCCAGTGTTGTGGTGCAGTAGGTTAAGCCAATGCCAGCCAGCATCCCTTACTGGAATGCTGGTTCGAGTCTTGACTATTCTGCTTTCAACACAGCTTCCTGCTAATGTACATGGGAAGGGAGTGGAAGATGGCCCAAGCGCTCGGCCCTCTGTCACTCATGTGGCAGACCCAGGTGGAGCTCCTGGGTTCTGACTTCAGCCTGGCCCAGATCTGGCTGCTGCAACTATCTGTGGAGTAAACCAGTGGATGGCAGATCTCTGTCTCCCTCTCTCCCTCTCCCTCTTTGTTGTTATGCCTTCAAATAAATAATCTCAAAAATAAAACCAGACATTTGGGTTTTAAATCAGCAATCTTTCCTTTTAATTTAATAAACCATGTTTTAAAAAGATTTATTTTATTTAAAGGCTGAGTTACAGAAACAGAGAGGGAGAGAGAGAGAGATCTTCCATCTGCTGGTTCACTCCCCAAATGGCCACAACGACCAGGGCTGGGCCAGGATAAAGCCAGAGGCCAGGAGCTTCTTTCAGGTCTCCCACATGGGTACAGGGGCCCACTGACTTGGGTCATCCTGCACTGCTTTCGCTGGCATATTAGCAGGGAGCTGGATCAGAAGTGGAGCAACAGGGTCTCTAACTGGTGCCATATGGGATGCTGGCACTGTAGGCAGTAGCTTAACCCAATATGCCACAACATGGGCCCCATAAACAATTATTCTTTTCAGGAAGAAGATACTTGGAATGGACATGATCCTTCTTTTTTCATCTATACAGTTTTTGTAGTAACTTGAAATTTCATTTTGATTAGCTTTTCTACTTTACCTATATTTTCAATATATCAGTATATTTTAAATAACTTATTATCTACCACTAAGTAGAACTGAATTCTCTTCCAAGAATATAATAAACTGATCTATGCCAGTGTACATTAGTTTATCAACTATAAAATTTTGTTTACAATTTGAAGTTCTCACAGTGATTCCTGATTTACCAATAGACTTTGATTTTAACTTTGCTCTTAACTTGTCCCATAATACTCAGATATATTTACCTCATAAGTTGCACTTACTCTCACCTATCTGCTACCTATAACCATAGTTGAAACACATTCTTCTGACAAATTTTTTAAGTTTCTTTTAATTTTGAAATATTTTCCTTCTTCCTTTGAAAATAATCTTGTCCAGATCTGCTTATAATCATGTTGAGGATTTTTTCTCTCAATTTTTGTTTCCTAAACTCTGGCAAGCATAATTCAAAATCATTTTTGTTCCTACTGCTTGGCTCTCTGAGGAAATTATTTTCAGAATTTAAAATCATCTCAAAATGGGTATTGACTGTTTTCTCCTAAGCAAGGCTTAAGCTCTTTTTTTTTTTTTTTAACATCTGCCCTAAGATTGTCTTGTAGTAAGGAAATTGCCTTTAAATTGCCTCAGGTACTTCTGATTTATTTATATTATTAGTATTATTTTGACCTTGCAGGCAGGAGTGTTTAATAGCTTTCCCCTGACCGTGTAACTGTGACAGAAATTATGGAGCTGGATACCTGAGGAAACTCCTGAAAGGCTCCCATAGTTTCCTGACTTCTTTCAGAGGAACCACCGATCACAATCAAGGGCCTGAAATGGGTCATTAACAAAAGGGGATCAGAAATAACATCAGCAGGGTGCCCAATGCATAACATTCACAAAATGAGGAACGAGAAAAACACATTTTCCTTTAAAAATAAAATTAGATTCAGTGCTGGGTTTCTTGACACAGTGGGTTAAGCTACTGTTTGGGATACTGATTCCACACTGGAGTGCCGGAGAGAGAATCTCACCTCCATCTCCAATTAAGCATCCTGCTAATGAGCCTGGGAGACAGCAGATGTTGGTTCAAGTATGGGTGTGTGTGTATATGTGTGTGCGCCTTTCAAATCAATCATAAAAAAACACTTAGGAAGCAATCTGATACAAAGAACCTTTCTTAATTTTAGAGAAATATAAAATGCATAAGAAATGGACCTCCTTCAAAAATAGAGATCAACTTGTTCAGTGTGTACTTAGTAATCACATCAAGCCCCTTTTGGATGCTAAACTTCCAGACACAGTGACATAAAACACTTTTTTACTCCTCTCCTATTATTTTTGGGGTAACAGGAAGAGAAAGTTTACATTTTCTTAGTCTCTTTGGAAATGGCAAAGCGAGTGGTGTTCCTCCTTATTACTACCCTGCAAGATAATAAAGAGAGAGAGAGAGAAAAAAAAAAAAAAACACCACAGGATAAGATAAACAAGAAAAATGGGGCCAACACTGTGGCATAACAGGCCAAGCCTCCCATATGGGTGCTAGTTCCTGTCCCAGCTGCTCCTATTCCCATCCAGCTCCCTGCTAATATGCCTGGGAAAGCAGTGGAAGATGGCCCAAGTACTTGAGCCCCTGTACCCACATGGGAGACCCCGAGGAAGCTCCTGGCTTTGGTTTGGTCTAGCTCCTGCTGTTGTGGCCATTTGGGGAGTGAACCAGTGGATGGAAAAGACCTCTCTCTCTGTCTCTCCCTCTCTCTGTCTGTAACTCTGCCTCTCAAATAAATAAAATCTTAAAATTCAGAAAACAATGTCCTTCCCACTGAGAAGATTAAATATGTTATGAACTGATTACAGCATAATCTCCTTCAACCTGATCTTGTTTGTAAAATACCATATGGAGTAAAGGGCAAGGTCAGAGAACAAATAATAAGCAGCTTACAATGCAAGCTCAATACATGTAAGAATCCAATTATCTTTATAACCATGAAAAGCTGAGGAATTAAGACAGTTCTACATACTTAGCTGGGATCTTTAAAAAAAAAAATTCCTGGGCCAGTGATTGGCACATCAGTTAAGACGCTGTTTTGGACGTCCACATTCCATATCAGAATGCTTGGGCTCCAGTCCTGGCTTTACTCCTGATGCCAGCTACCTGCTAACTAAGCACCTGGGAGGTAGCCGGTGACGGCTCAGGTAGCTGGGTCCCTGCCTGTCGCAGCCATTGCAGGCATTTGGGAAGTAAACTAGAGGATAAAGAATTTCTCCATCTCTGTGTCTGTGTGTCTTTTAAATAAAAAAATTCTTTAAAATTATTCATTTATGGTAAACAAAACTAAATACATACATATTTGTACAAACACATACTTAAGTATTTACAGAAGGATATTCTAAAAGGTTAACAGTGTTAAAGAATTATTGGCATTTTAAAATTTTCTTCCAAATACTTTTTCCATTGTACTTAAGGCATACAACATTTTGATATGCATATACTCACATGAGTATAGACTAAACTAACATTTATCATCTCACATAACTACATTTTGTGTGTGGTAAAGGTACCTAAAATATATTCTCTTGGAAAATTTCTAGTACACGGTACAATACAGTTAACAATATTTTTGCTACAAAGGTACTAGGAGGGAAGATTAGGTTTATAGACTAATTTATCCTACATAAATTATACTTTGTATCTTTCATCCTGTCTCCCTATTCCCCATTCCCCTCCTTACTCTCCGATTAATCACCTTTCCATTATGTTTGTGAATTAGACTTCTCTGCCAAATCTTTCTAGATCACCTCTACTCAGTTCATGCAGTGACACTTTAGGGAAATGTTATCAATAATAATAATTTGATTGATTACCAACAGTTCATGTTTGCATTTGCCATACCACCCAAAGCGTGGATGAGACCTGGGCCGGAAACAACAAGGCATACTCCTGGCCTACAAGAAAAACAGAAATTATTATTATTATTATTATTATTTTTTTATTCAAAAGGCAGAGTACAGAGAAAGAGAGAGAGAGAGAGAAGAGACGAGACGAGACGAGAAGTGAAGAGAAGAAAGAAGTGAAGAGAAGAAAGAAGAGAAGTGAAGAGAAGAAAGAAGAGAAGTGAAGAGAAGCGAAGCAGAGAATCTTCCATTCACTGGTTCATTCTCCAAATGGCTGCAACAACCAGGACTAGGCCAGGCTAAAGCCAGGAGCCAGGAACTTCTTATGGGTTTCCCACATGGGTGCAGGGGCCCAAGGACTTAAAGCATATTTCGCTGCTTTTCCCAGGTCATTAGTTGGGAGTTGGGGTGGAAGTGGAACGGCTCGATCCAGAATGGGTGCCCATAAGGGATGGCAGCGTCGCAGTTGGAGGCTTAACCTGCTATGCTATAGCACCCACCCCAACAAAATCTATTTTATTATAAGCAGTATGGAAACCTTCCTGACTTCACAGGACATACAAGTCTTCACTATAATTGGTAAACAGTTATTCAAGTACTTTAAGTCAGAAGAAAGGTAAACAGTGCTGTGGTGTACCGGGTAAAGCCTCAGCCTGCAGTGCCAGCATCCCACATGGGCACCAGTTCAAGTTCCAGCCGCTTCTCTGCTCTGGCCTGGGAAAGCAGTAGAAGATGGCCCAAGTGCTTGGGTCCCTGCAGTCGTGTGAGAGACCGGAAGAAGCTCCTGGCTCTTGGCTTTGGATTGCCTTAGCTCCTGATTAGCTCCAGCCATAGAGGCCATTTGGTGAGTGAACCTCGGATGGAAGACCTTTCTCTGTCTCTCCCTCTCTCTGTAACTCTCTCAAATAAATAAATGAACAAATCATGTATAATAATTGGAAAAGATTAACAAAAAGAACTATAAAAAAGGTGTTTACTACAACTGAGCAACTGTAATTTAAATGTTATTTAATTTTAATTAGATAATTTAAATGTAAATAGTCATATGTGCTGGGAGCTCCTATACTAGACAGTGCAGCTCTAGAAGTCCATTCAAATAACAAAATTTCAGGGCCAGCATTGTGGCATAGTCCTGGCTGCTCCACTTCTGATCCAGCTCCTTGCAAAGGTGCCTGGGAAAGCAATGGAGGACGGCCCAAGTTCTTGGGCCCGTGCACCCATGTAGGAAACCTGGAGAAGTTCCTGGCTCCTAGCTTCACCTTGGTCCAGCTCTGGCTGTGATGGGTACCTAGGGAGTGAACCAGTGAACTGAAGATCTTTTTCTGTTTCTCTGCCTTTCAAATGAAAAAAAAAAATTTTTTTTAAATAAAAAAGTATGACAGAAATTATAGTAAGAGTCAACAATTCTGCTTAACATATTTTTAAAAACTGGAAAAATATCAAAAATTCTTTAACAGTTGTTGGATCATAGATGATTTTAGTTTCCTTTTTATATACTTTATATATATTTTCCAAGTAATCTAAAGTAAATATTGTTTATCAACTTTTAATAAAAGAGTGGTGAGTATACTCTTAGGAAGCATGGACACACACTAAAAATTTGAACCAGTAGAACAAGCCCCAGGAATCTCATTTTCGAACAGTTTTTTTTTTTTTTCAAAGATTTATTTTATTTATTTGAAAGAAAGTTACAGAGACAGGTAGAGCCAGAGAGAGAGAGAGGTCTTCCATTCTGCTGGTTCACTCCCTGGAAAAACTATTTTGAACTAAATATGCCACAGCAGTTAGGAGATCCAAGACGAGGTATAACACATCAATTCACTCTCTGACCACCGGTGGTTCACTCTGCAAAATGACAGTTTGTTCTATCCTAAAATACTTTTCTGGCATCATTATCCTTTTGATCCAACCCTAAGTTCTAAATTTATTTTTCTTTTTTAAAAGCCACCTTCTATAATCTTTTCAAGTCAACAAATTCTTCAACCATTATATAATGGTTCCATCCAAAACCATCTAAGTAGTTGAAATTAAGCAGATTTTTGCTTACCTGCCAGTCAGATATCCAATTGTGGAGGCAGCATAACAAGCCTACAAAGAAAAGAAAAGAAAAGAAAAGAAAAGAAAAGAAAAGAAAAGAAAAAAAAAAAAACGTGGAAATTAAGCATACCAGGATCCTTAGAGTTACCAGTATTTCCTACACTAGAACCTAACGGTAAAGGAAGAATTGGAACATTTTCTATTTTAACAAGAAATGTTCCATCTGTACATTCCAAATATGATGTCTTATCTGTTAGGTCTTCAAGTTATCTGAGAGGCACAGCAGCAAGAGAGAGAGAGGAGAGAGATCTTCCGTGTGCTGGTTCACTCCTCAGATGGTTGCAACGGTTGAGGTTGGGACAGAGGGAAGCCAGGAGCCAGGAACGCCATCCAGGTCTCCACAGGGTGACAGGGGCTCAAGTTCTTGGGCCATCCTCCACTGCCTCCCCAGGTGCATTAGCAGGAAACTGGATTGACTTTTCCTCTTATTTTATCCCATTCATTTTGAGTTTGATTGCTTTTTTCTCTCTACCATCTTAAAATACAAGCTTAGAGTGCTGATTCTATTATCTTTACTAATAGACTCATTTAAAGCTGTTCCCTATTCCCCGTAAGAACTGCTTTAGCTATATCCTACAAGCCTGACATTTCATCTTTTAATTAACAATACTTTTATCTTCCACTGTGATTTCTTCTTCAACCCACTGGTTAATTACAGTCTGTAGGGGTGTCTCCCTTTTTATTCTTGATATTGGTAATCTGTGTTTTCTCTTTTATTATTGATCAATCTTGATATTTATAGAGTTTATTAATCTTTTCAAATATTTAAAAAGCACCAAAAAGTGTATTGCTTAGTTTTCAAATGCTTGAAATCTTCTACTGATCTCTCCATTACCGAGTTCAACTTTATTTCCACATAGTCAAGCTACATACACTGTATGCTTTCTCTGTGGTGATTTGTTGAAAATTCCTTGATAGCCTGCATAAGGTTAGTTTTAACAAAAAGGAGGCACTAATCTAAAAACATAAAACAAGCTGTAAAAATGCTAAGTGCTCTCTCAAATTCATTTTAGTTTGGGATATCATTTTTTCCAGTGTTATTTCTTCTCATTTCCTTATAATAATAATATATTAGATATTCTTTAGCCTTCAATCAGCTTTAAGTGAAATAATATACTAAATTTAAGTAAACCTACACTAGGGGCTGACATTGTGATGCACTGTGGTTGAGGCTGACACTTGGAACTGGTTGTTTCACTTCCAATCCAGCTCTTTGCCAATGCACCTTGGAAGCAGCAGGTATGACTCAAGTACCTGAGTCCCGTGTAGGAGACCTGCTCTTGACTTTGGCCTGCCCAGCCCAGGCTGTTGCAGCCATGTGGGGAATGAACCAGAGGTTGGAAGATTCTTTCTCTCTCCTTCCCTGTCATTGTTTAAAATAAATAAATGTTTAAAAATAAATAAAAATAAACCTGTATTAAAGACCTAAACCTAAGAAATGCTTAAGAATCGCAGTCTTTCTGCACCTCTGCCACATGCCCACTAAGAGGCCACCCACACAGGCCGGTGCTGTGGCGTGGTGGGTTACAATGCCACATACAGGCTCTGCTCTTCTGTGCTGCTATTCCCCACTGGCCCCCTCTCTACCTCCTAATGCACATGGCCAAGTTCTCACAATATGATCATAAGACAACTCCTAAGAGATGCAAGTACCTAAAACACGTGCCACAGTAACAGTACTTATTTTAACACTGAGAACCATTAAAAATCCATTTTTCTACGATGCTTCCTTTGCTCACAGGCAGAGGGTACACACAGTACTTAACAGGCTCCAGAGCCAAACTGTTTCTATTCACATCCCAGCTCCCCTCACTCTTCCTATATAGTTCTGGCGAGTCACTCTATACATTGGCTTTCTCACCTCGAAAATGAGTTAGGTCAGGATACTGTAGTGGGGATGAAATCAGTTAACAGGTGTAAAATACTTGGAATAGTGAAGCACAGAGTGAGCGCTCTGTAACAGCTGACTTCCTGGCCATGCACCTGCTTGCTGGCGATCAGTCACTACACGTCTTTTTTTTTTTTTTTTTAAGATTTAATTAATTAATTTATTTGAGAGGTAGAGTGAGAGGGAGAGACAGAGAGAAAGGTCTTCCTTGCGTTGGTTCACTCCCCAAATGGCTGCAATGGCCCGAGCTAAGCCAATCTGAAGCCAGGAGCCAGGTGCTTCTTTCCAATCTCCCACGTGGGTGCAGGGACCCAAGGACTTGGGCCATCTTCCACTGCTTTCCCAGGCCACAGTAGAGAGCTGGATCGGAAGAGGGGCAGCCAGGATTAGAACCGGCACCCATAGGGGATGCTGGGGCCACAGGTGGAGGATTAACCTACTGTGCCACTGCGCTAGCCCCACTACACGTCTTAATGACTCAGGATCTGAAGAAAGACAGCGAGTCATAACTATACCTTCTCTTCAGCACATGTTCCTGAGCTCCTTCTCCGCCTGTTCTCATATCCCCTCCTCTCTGGCTCCTCTCACTCTACTCCCTGTCTGACTGTCAGCAACAGTCAACAAACAAGTACTAGGAACCATTTTCCGGAAGAACCCATCCTCTCATTCCCAGCTGGCTAATGCTCAGTACCCTGGACATCTCCCTATCACAGCACTTACCACATTATAATAAAATCATCTGCTTCCATCTGCTTCCACAGCTAGATGATACCCCCCTCAGGGACAGGAACGAAACATGATTCATCTCTGCATCCAGTGCCCAGCACAGCCCCTGGACCTAAACAAGCCTCACCTACGCTTGAGGGACTGCAATGAAACTTGTTGTTCCTATTCTGCTGGCCCATACCATTCGAGTCACGCTACCTCGAATCCCAACTTTCCATAGTAACCCGCTCCTATCTCCGACCTCTTTAGAGAAATCTGTAGTCTCTCCCACTGTCAAAAAACAAACGAGAACAACAGTCCAAACTCCTCTTCTAGCTAGAGAAGATTCCTCACAGTGTTGCAGCAGGCTACCGGTCTCAGAGTCCACCAACGCTTCAAATTATCTTGCTGGACCGGCATGAACACACACCACGTCTCCAGTCAGTCTTCCCGCTACTTCCTACGCCTCCTTACATGGACACATCTACTGTGAGAGCTAGAAACTGGCTTCTTATGCATACTTTGCCCCCACTTTCCCAGACAGTGATCAGCTTGAAGGCCAAGACAACCTTGTTCCTTCTTTGTATTCCTCTCCCCAACAGGTTAGGCAGCACCGTATCTAGCACACAGTACATACTCAGTAGATGCTTGCTGTTATGAGAAGCCGTGGCAGTAGAAAAATCAGTAAAATACAGATCCCATTAATAGATCCCTAACTTCACTTCTCATACAGATTAAAATGAATAGAATGTTATTCCATCTGAGATAAGTATAAGGCAGAAGCAACACAAATTCAAGACCCACTTTCTTTTTAATATTACTTACTTATCTGAAAGGCAGTGTAACAGAGAGGGGTAGAGACAAAGGAGGGAAAGAGAGAGCGGGAGAGAGGGAGAGAGCACTTTCCCCCACTAATTCATTCTCTAAATGAACACAACAGCCAGGTCTGGGCCAAGCCAAAGTCAAGAGCCAAGAACTCCATCCTGGTCTCCCACACGGATGGCACAGGCCCAGGCACTCGGGCCATCCTCCACTTTTTCGCCAGGTGCATTAGCAGGGAAATGGGTGGGAATCAGAGCAGCCAGCTGCCGCACTTCAAGACAGGATGCCAACGTCACAGGCAGTGGGTTAACCCGCTGCACCACAATGCCGGCTCCCAAGACCCACTAGTTCTAAGATTTAAAAAAGAAACATACAAAGCTGGATGAGCACTGTGGCACAGCGGGCTGAGGCGCCACTTGGGACACCTCCCTTAGCCGAGGGTCTGGTTCAAGTCTTGTCTGCTCTGCTTCCAATGCAGCTTCCCGCTAAAGCATCCTGGGAGGTAGTGGGTGGTGGCTCAAGTGCTTGGGCCCCTGCCACCCACGTGGAAGACTCGGATGGAATTCTGGGCTCCTGGCTTTGACCTGGCCCAGCCCTGTCATTGCGGGCACTTGGGAAGTGAACCTGTGAATGCCAGATCCAGCTCTCTGTCTGCCTCTGTCTCTCCCTCCGCGTCTCACTTTCAAACCAACTGCCAGTAGCTGGCAGTCAACAGTGGCTGACACGTGCAGGGCAGAGTCCACGCCGAGCGGGCCAGCGACACCCGCACCGCTCGCCATCGCGCCCCACGGCGACCCCGGCTGCCCGCGCCCGTACTCACCGCCTGCTCGTTCCTCATCCCGATGTACCTGAGGCCCAGCTCCTGCGCCGCCACGGCGATCTCGGTCACTGGGATGCCCACCACGCCGAACAAATACCGCACATCCTGCAGGCCGAAGACCACAGGGAGAGCCGCGGGTCGCCCCCACGCCGCCGCGCCGCGCCGCCCCCGGGGTCTCCCGGCCCGGCTCCGCCCCCGTCCCCAGGGCGCCGGACGCACCTGCTCCTTCAGGGCCTGGGCGATGACTTTAGCCCCGGACACCTGCTCGTCGCTTCTCTCGCCACGCTCCTGCAGGTCGCTTCCCGGCATCTTCCACCTACTAGTCCTGGGCCCGCTCGCAGCCCGCAGCCACGCGCCGAACACCCGCCACGCACGCCGCCCAGGCCCTGCGGGACAGCGCCCCTTCCGACCCGCCGCCCTAAAGAGCGCGCGGGAGGGGGCGGGGCGAGGGCGTGCGCGCGCCCCTCACCCAGCCGCGCCCTCTCACCTGAGGCGCTGTCCGCCGGGGGAGGCGGGACTTGCGGAGGGCTGAGGCCCGCGCCATCCAGGTAAGAAGCCGAGCCGGAGAGTTGAGGAGGGCGATGCCGCCGTGGTCCGCCCGCCCGAGGCCTCTTGAGGCCCGCGGACTGCGAGGTGCGCATGCGCACATCCGGGGGCGTCGTGGGGCGCGCGCCGGGCCTGGCGGCTGAGGAGGCTGCGCGCGGGCTCCCGGGCTGGGGCCGCCGCGTCCACCGTTCGGGGCTTTTACGCGTGTCCCGGCGCGCGTGCTTCTGAAATTGTAGTCGCTTTTGCACCCAAGAAGCCGGTGGTGCGCAGCGTTCCTTAAACCCGCGGAGCAGGAGAAGAGGATCTCGCCCGAGCCGCCTCTGGGACTTGGCGTGGGGCATCTCGAACCTGTCCCCCTTGCTGCGGGCCACCCCGCTTCCCGAAGTCAGGAGGGCGGCTTCTGCTGGCTCCAGGGTCAGCCCCCCTGGACACCCCGCACCCGGCAGTCTTGTCGTTGAGTGGGAAGGGTTCTGGCCAGGTGCGGTTCCTTGGGGTGGCCTCCTGCTCATCGGACCGTCTGTCAAATCACCAGTCGTTAACTGAGACAGGAGCTTTCTTATTTTGTGTAGGATCTGAGGTATCGTTGGGTAAGGAGACAAGCAGAGAGGGGGAGCGGGTTATGGGCAACGTGAAACCAATGAAGAGCACCCAAAGGTTTTCACACTGGTGCTGGGTCCTTCATTGGGCGCCCACTGCAAGCAGGGGAGAGAGAAGTGGAAATGGGTATGGGGGATTCACTCCCTGGATATGGGGGTCCCAGCTAAGAGGGAGATTTCTTTGAAGTCTCAGAATACATGTAAAAAGTGAATGCAGATTTTGCATTCAGACTGTATCCACATTTTAATATGAAAATGAGATATAATGTACAATTCAGTGCATAGATCTTAAAAGTCAGGTGAGTTTTGGCGTAGATATTCACGTATGTATGTAACCACCATCCCCAATAAAAATAACTTTTTATTTTTTGAAAGATTTATTATTTATTTATTTGAAAGGCAGAGCTACAGAGAGAGAGAGGTCGTCCATCTGCTGGTTCACTCCCCAGATGACCACAACGGCCGAAGCTTTTTCCAGATCTCCCACATGGGTGCCGGGGCCCAAGGACTTGGGCCATCTTCCTCTGCTTCCCCAGGTCATAGCAGAAAGCTGGATCAGAAGTGGAACAGCAGGGACTCGAACTGGTGCCCATATGGGATGCCGGCACCAGCATTTAAAATTCCCCTCTGTCAAGTAAAATTGACATTCCAGAAAGAAGCGGCATGTATTTTGTATGCTCTGAGCATTTCTTGGCACAGTGTTTTAGAAATGTAGACTTTGTCCCCTCTACCATAGAGTGTGGTTTAGATCATTGCCTGTGTGACAGCCCCTGCCACCACTGCATCGGAATCACCTGGAAAGCTTTTCCAAACCATGAGGCCTGGTGCATCCCAGATCTGGTGCATCCGCATTGCAGGGCAAGGTAGCCACCTATGGACTCTGACTCAGAGCCCCACGTTGAGAACCACTAGTTCTGGACTCGTGCTGGAGGCATGAGTTAGTAATTAAATATATGATTGCTTAACTATAGGCAGAGTAATACTGTTGGTTACTTTGGACTCACTCTGCTCTGACATTGGCAGCGAAGGCTGTCTAGATGATTGTCAGTTCACAGGATCTACGTCACTGACTCAGAAGACTCGCTGACAGAGCTACGCAGTGTGAAGTGCGGTGTTGGAACAAGCCCCAGGATTCAGAGCAACTAGTTTTGCAAAAGGGTGAATTCGTTGCTAGCTGCGTCCCTGCCTTTAGCAAAAAGGAGCCAGAGATCTTTAGCCTTGCGTTCACCTTTGTACCTCCCAGTCCAGGGCTGTGAGCTGTGCTGTGGCAGGAGTCCTCAGCCCTCAGGGTTCACGGGTGAGGAGCAACTCCTGGACAAGCCTTTGTGGTTGTGGGATCACAGGGTCTGTAGTAATCCCGTGCCCTTTGTACAGTGTTTGTAAGCATTAACTGCATGGTTGATTATTTTCATTGGCAGTAATCATGGAATTTTGTAGCTTTGTTTGCTTTTGTTTGTTTGTTTATTTCTTTATTCTCCAAGGGAGGAATAGATCTAATTTTTTAGAAAGATTTATTTATTTGAAAGTCAGAGTTGGGGCCCGCGCTGTGGCACAGCGGGTTAAAGCCCTGGCCTGAGGCACCGGCATCCCATATGGGTGCCGGTTCGAGTCCCGGCTGCTCCTCTTCTGATCCAGCTCTCTGCTAAGGCCTGGGAAAGCAGTAGAAGATGGCCAAAGTTCCGGAAGAAGCTTCTGGCTCCTGGCTTCGGGTTGGCTCAGCTCCAGCCGTTGTGGCCAATGGGGAGTGAACCATCGGATGGAACACCTCTCTCTCTCTCTCTCTCTCTCTGCCTCTCCTTCTCTCTCTGTGTAACTCTTTCAAATAAATCTAAATAAATAAATAAATAAATAGAGTTACAGAGAGAGGAAAGCCAGAGAGAGAGGTCTTCCATCTGCTGGTTCACTCCCCAATTGGCCCCAATGGCCAAAGCTGTGCCAATCCAAAGCCAGGAGCCAGGAGCTTCTTTCCGGTCTCCAACATGGGTGCAGGGGCCCGAGGACTTGGGCCATCTTCTACTGCTCTCCCAGGCCACAACAGAGAGCTGGATCGGAAGAGGGGCAGCCAAGACTAGAACCCGGCGCCCATATGGGATGCCGGCACTGCAGGCAGCTGCTTTACCTGCTATGCCACAGCGCCGCCCCCCCCCCCTTTTAAAAAAATATTGATCCCATGCTCTCCAGGAACAGAGCCAGTCATTAAGGAGTCTGCATACCAGTTATTGGGGGGGGGGGTGTTCTGGTTTTGAGACCGAGAAAGTGCTATCTAATGGCTTTCTTCTGTCTGGATGAAGAAAATAGCTGCAAGTGTAGTGCCTTGAGGAAATACACTGTAGAGATCGCAGCCCCTGCAGCCAGTGAGTCTTTCTTTTTTTTTTTTTTTTTTTTAAGATTTATTTATTTACTTGAAAGGCAGAATGACCAAAAGAGAGGCAGAGAGAGAGAGAGAGAGAGAGATCGTTCATCTGCAGGTTCACTCCCCAGATGGCCTCACAAGCCAGGCCTGGGCCAGGCAAAAAGCATGAACCAGGGGCTTCTTCCAGGTCTCCTACGTGGGTAGCCGGCATCCAAACACTTGGGCCATCCTTCACTGCTTTTCCCAGGCCATTAGTGGGGAGCTGTATCAGAAGTGGAGCATCCAGGACATCTGGCACCTATGTGGGGTGTTGACATTTCAGGCTGTGGCTTCCCCCGCTACACCACAACGCTGGCCCAGCCAGTAACTGTAGCCCCAGATTGTGATCGTCCATTTTAATTTCTTTTTTAAAAAGATTTATTTAGTTATTTGAAAGTCAGAATTACACAGAGAGAGGAGAGGCAGATAGAGAGGCCTTCTAGCTGCTGGTTTACTCCCCAGATGGGCCATCTTCTATTGCTTTCCCAGGCCATAGCAGAGAGCTGGATCAGAAGTGGAGCAGCTGGGTCTCGAACTGGCGCCCAAATGGGATGCCAGCGCTTCAGGCTAGGGCATTAACCCACTGCGCCACAGTGGCAGGGCCCTCCCCCCTTGTGATTATTTTAAAGCATAGCATTACCTGAGTCTAGAAATACTCTCACACACAAGCTATATTGAAAGCTGAAATGTTTGGTTATCAAGTGAAGAGTGAATTAAGGTTAATGTGATATAGAATGGATGAAGACACGGTTGGCTAAATTGAAAGAAGAAACACTTGTAACTGAAATTTTTTTTGTAAAAGATTTTATTTTATTTGAGAGGCAGAGTTACAGAGAGAGGGAAAGACAGAAAGAGGGGTCTTCCATCTGTTGGTTTACTCCCCAGATGGCCGCAACAGCCAGAACTGAGCCAATCTGAAGCCAGGAACTGGGAGCTTCTTCCAGGTCTCCTATGTGGATGCAGGGGCCTAAGCAGGGAGCTGGATCAGAAGGAGAGCAGCTGGGACACTTATGGGATGCCAGCGCCACAAGCGAGGGTTTAGCCTACTACACCACAGTGCCAGCCCCAAAACTGAAAGTCTTAAAAATAACAAAGGGTTTGGCATTGTGGTGTAGTGAGTGGAGGTGCCACCTGCAATGCTGGCATCCAGCACTGGCAACTGAGCATCCATAAGGGCAACGGTTCGAGTCCCAGCTGCTCCACTTCCAATGCAGCTCCCTGCTGATGTGCCTGGGAAAGCAGCAGAAGATGGCTCAAGTGTTTGGTTCTTGTCCCCAGTGTGAAAGACCTTGATAAAGCTCCTGGCCTTGGTCTGGCCCAGTGCTGGCCATTGAAGCCATCTGGGGAATGGACCAGCGGATGGGAGATCTCTCTCTCTGACCCTCTCTCTCTGTAACTCTGACTTTCAAAATAAATATATAAATTTTTTAAGTAAAGAAGCCAACAACAACAGAAACGGATGTGTGTGCAGTGCTCTGTGTTTTAAAAGCCAACACTGACAACTGCACAGCAGGAAATGTGCTGTAGGAAATAAATCAACACAGACAAAGGAGTACACAAAATAATATAATAAAGATAGGTTAAGTTGATTTTGTTTTGCGTCTCATTAAATTTATGGGCTGCAAGTGCCAAGGCTCAGAGATAGGCTTAAGGCAAAACCTGTGAAGCAACTTTGTTATCAAGGAAGGCTTGGTAATAAATTGATAATTAAAACTCCTGCCTGTGCCCAGTTAATAGGCACTGAGAGCCGTTCCCAGGTACCTTGTGGCTTACAGAAAGGTTGGACTCCTACCCTGGATTTTAAGCCATTAACCTTTGCTCTGGATTTCAGTGCCAGTGAGACCTGGCCCTGGAGCAGGGAGCATTATGAAAAACAAACTGAAGGAACACTGTTTGCCTGTTTGAATTTGGCTTCACCCATCATGAGTTTGACGTTTTTCCCAAGCAAGTTAAGGGATAGTTTGACATCTTTAGTAAACAGCTGTGATAAGGAGATTTACTCTGTGTAAAAATGCATCATGGGGCCGGCGCCGTGGCTCAATAGGCTAATCCTCCACCTAGCGGCGCCGGCACACCGGGTTCTAGTCCTGGTCGGAGTGCCGGATTCTGTCCCGGTTGCCCCTCTTCCAGGCCAGCTCTCTGCTGTGGCCAGGGAGTGCAGTGGAGGATGGCCCAGGTGCTTGGGCCCTGCACCTGGCTCCTGCCTTCGGATCAGCGCAGTGCGCCAGCCGTGGTGGCCATCGGAGGGTGAACCAACGGCAAAAAGGAAGACCTTTCTCTCTGTCTCTCTCACTATCCACTCTGCCTGTCAAAAAAAAAAAAAAAAAAAAAAAAAAAAAAAAGGCATCATGGAATGGTGACAACCTTGAATAGTGTGATGAGGACATAAGAGATTTATCTCAACTGATTTGGGAACCAAAGTATAGTGTTTCTCAATATGATAGAATGCTACTGTTGGTGGCCCTCCAAAGAGGGTGGCTAGCACCTGGTGCTGGTGGTGAAAGACCTCCTGTTTTTATTTGTTTCTCCTGTTTGGCCAGTAACATTCATCATAGCCACTGGCTTTAGCTTTTTAAATTGTACCTGTTTGTTTTGTTTTGCATTTACTCTGTTCTCTGTGTCAGCAAAAGTCATCTCTAGGGAGAATCTCTGAGTGACTCCCAAGATGCATGGTTGGATTGAGGTTTAACCCCAGGCAAGGAGGACGTCTTTGTGTCTTTGTGATGAGGGTAAACCCATTAACGTCTTTCTACATTGTGATCTTTGAGCTGTGATTTACTGTGTTATGTATGTAAGGCTTAGAACCTCTCTCAGACACTTAACTGGAATGTACCAACCCCCTAGTTTAAGAAACACAATATTACAAACACAGGGAAGCTTCCGGTATGTCCCTCCCCATTGCATTCATCGCAATCCCTTGCTGTAGCCTTTTGAATTGGACCTTATTGTTTTGTTTTTCTTTTAATCTATTCTGTGTGTCAGTAAAAAAAAAAAAAAAAAAATCATCTGAGGCTGAATCTCTAAGTGATTAGTGATTCCCAGGGTGTAGGGTTGAACTGGGATGTAACCCCTGGTAACATAGCAGTAATGAAAATCTTGAATTTGATGTTTATAATTCCCACCGTATACATTCTTTAGGAAATGGACCGTCTATTTTCTGTACTATAACAGAATACCTGAGACTGAGCAATTTTTAAGGTGAAGCAGTTTACTTTGGCTCACGGTAATGGAGGTGAGAAGTCCGGGAGCATGGCAGGAGCATCTGCTGTGCTTCTGGTGAGGGCCTCATGGTAGGGGGGTAGCTCATGGTATAAGGGCCTCATGGTGTGAGGGCACAAGGCATGTGCAGCTAACCTGTTCCTGCAAGAAAGGCATTAATGCATCGGCAAGGGCTCCATGACCCAAGCATCTCCCTCTATGCCCCACTTCCCAACTCTGCCACATTAAAGAATTAAGATTTCAACACACAAACTTTTTTTTAACATTTATTTTTTTAAAGCGGAGTTTTTTTGTTTTGTTTTGTTTTCATCTTGAAGAGAATAGAGGAGAAATGAGGTAACAAGTCAGGCCTCCCAGATTGTTTACCGTCAGCAATTTAATATCAAGTGAAAAGTTAGCAAGCAGTGTTAACAGTCAAATATCAACAACTTATAAAAACATTTACCAAATGACCCACTGCCTTTTGTAAATTTTAAGACAAGAATACATGTATTTGGAAACATGGATCTTTTACATTTACCAACTTTTGTTTATAACAACTAAAATTACCTAAGAAACTAAAATATTAGATAAGCATGGTTATGATCTTGCCAAAGAACAACCCTAGAAGCTAAATTGGACTCTGAGTAATGTGCATTGCATCATATCTTATGGTTGCAAATGTCTAATATAACATTATAGGACAAAATAATAAACAGGTTTTTGTAATAGTTTTTTTTTAAAAGTCATTAGTATTACTTTTTGCTCTTAATAACCTGAATTAACCGTACTTTTTTATTGTTAGACTTTAGCTTTATCTGTTTGTTAGCTGCGATGGGTGGGGTAGGTTCTTTGCTCAAGAAAGAATTCAGGGCCAGCGCCGCGGCTCACTAGGCTAATCCTCCGCCTGTGGCGCTGGCACCCCGGGTTCTAGTCCCGGTCGGGGCTCCCGGGAGTGCAGTGGAGGATGGCCCAAGTCCTTGGATCCTGCATCTGTATGGGAGACCAGGAGAAGCATCTGGCTCCTGGCTTCGGATCAGCGCAATGCGCCCGCTGCAGCGCGCCGGCTGTGGCGGCCATTGGAGGATGAATCAACGGCAAAAGGAAGACCTTTCTCTCTCTCTCTCTCACTGTCCACTCTGCCTGTCAAAAAAAAAAAAAAAAAAAAAAAAAAAAAAAGAATTCAGACATGAGACAGAGTTGTAAGATAGTAAGGTGTAGGGGCTGGCGCTGTGGCGCAGCGGGTTAAGGCCCTGGCCTGAAGTGCCGGCATCCCACATGGGCGCCGGTTCTAGTCCCGGCTGCTCCTCTTCCGACCCAGCTCTCTGCTATGGGAAACCCGGAAGAAGCTCCTGGCTCCTGCTTCAGATCAGTGCAGCTCGGGCCATTGCAGCCATCTGGGGAGTGAACCAGAGGATGGAAGACCTCTCTCTCTCTCTGCCTCTCCTCTCTCTGTAACTCTGTCTTTCAAAATAAATAAAATAAATAGCAAGGTGTAATGGAGTTGGTAGGGCGTCCGTCACAATGGGGGCGGGGGGCACCTCTCCAGACCGAACCTGGCAGCGAGTGCCCAGTGACTGGGGAAAGCAGAGTCAGCATGGTTTAATGGAGAGGATACACCTGGCTCAGCACAGCGCCGAGAGCTGAGTACACAGTCTGCACTCAGACAGGTTTATAAGGGAAAGGGGTCCAGCTCTCCCTGCAGTCTCTCCTTCCCCTCCTCCTCCCCACGACAGAGGGTTTGCTGAGTGTGAATTAGATGAAATACCTCGCCAGGTTTCACTACTCGGTGCTGTCAAACTGGGTAGCCCACCTGGCTCCCAGCAGAGGCGCTTCCCTGAGGGTGCCTTCCTTTGGGAGAAGGCTGTGAGATTTTATTGCACAATGTTATCAGGCCAGATAAACACTTTGGTGCTGAGGAGGGCTTTTCTGGGGGAGCCTTCCTGGAGGGAGGGCCGAGACCACCTAGACCAACATTACCTGGGCGTGGGCAGGACTTTGTGTGTGAAATCCTGGGCTGCTTCCAAGGTGAGCTTCTGCAGGTACTTGGTTCCCCTTAGGCCCCTCTCACACACATAGGCTAATTTCTAACTTCCTAGTAACATGTTTACAGAGCTGTCCCAAAGTATTGAATTCCATAGAAATCACCAGAAAAAGTTCTTGGGAAACTAGAGGAGGAAATGTTTAAACACAGAACCAACAATGTTTTAATTTTTATAACCAGCTTGTTTTTGTACTCCACCCCCCGCCCCACACACCCCTGGCCAATGCCAAGAAGGCTTATAATATCTGGTTGAAATGGGATCCCTTAACATCATGATGTAATATAGATTAGATGTAATCATTGTTACAAAATGGTGATGTAAATACTTTAAGTGCATATTTAAACCATAATCCTTTATAAACTCAGCTGTTTTAAACATTCAGAACTTTAAGGACACAGAGAACAGAAAAGATTACCTCAAGAGGACACCAAATCTAGGTCTCTTTGGTCTGTTAACGAAAATGGGAAATGAAAATCTCGAATGTGAGAATTTTTTTAAATATTTATTTTATTTATTTGAAAGAGTTTCAAAGACAGATAGAGGCAGAGAGAGAGGTCTTCCATCAACTGGTCCACTCCCCAGATGGCTGCAACGTCTGGAGCTACACCAATCCGAAGCAGGAGCCAGGAGCTTCTTCCAGGTCTCCCATGCGGGTGTGGGGGCCCAAGGACTTGGGCCATCTTCTACTGCTATCCCAGGCCATAGCAGAGAGCCAGAGTTTTAACCTGCTGTGCCACAGTGCCGGCCCCTGATATCCATACATTTTAAAACCTCATTGCTGGCCGGTGCTGCGGCTCAATAGGCTAATCTTCCGCCTGTGGCGCCGGCACCCCGGGTTCCAGTCCCGATTGGGGCGCTGGATTCTGTCCCGGTTGCTCCTCTTCCAGTCTAACTCTCTACTGTGGCCCGGGAGTGCAGTGGAGGATGGCCCAGGTCCTTGGGCCCTGTACCCGCATGGGAGACCGGGAGGAGGCACCTGGCTCCTGGCTACGGATCGGCGCAGCGCCTTGGGGTGAACCAATGGATAAAGGAAGACCTTTCTCTCTGTGTCTCTCTCTCTCTCACTGTCTAACTCTGCCTGTCCAAAACCCCCCCCCCCAAAAAAAAACAAACAAAAAACCTCATTGCTTTAACTTTGATTTAATGTTTAATTTTTTAAAAGATTTATTTATTTATTTGAAAGTCAGAGTTACAGAGAGAGGAGAGACAGAGAGAGAGAGGTCTTCCATCCGCTGGTTCACTCCCCAATTGGCTGCAACTGCCAGAGCTGCACTGATCCGAAGCCAGGAGCCAGAAGCTTCTTCCTGGTCTCCCACATAGGTGCACGGGCTTGGACCATCTTCTGCTGCTTTCCCAGGCCATAGCAGAGAGCTGGATTGGAAGTGGAGTAGCTGGGCCTTGAACCAGCGCCCATATGGGATTCTGGCACTGCAGGCAGCGGCTTTACCTGCTATGCCACAGCACTGGCCCTGGGAGACTGTTAACTTACATCCAGGAGACTTCTGAGTGTCACCACCGCAGGCTGAGAGACAGCTGGCTCCCCCCTCCCCCCCGCCCCGCCAGCAAAGGGATGGAGTTAACATACCAGGAACCAGAGAAAAAGTTTAAACTGTCATCTCTCTCTCCCTCACTCTCCCCCTCCCCACTCCCCTTAAAGAAGCTTCAACAGCAGGGGAGGGGAGGGAGTGGGGTTTAACCCTTTAGGTATCCCTTTTGGCCCTTATGCAGGCACAACAGAAGTTTAGTTTTAGAGTTCAATAATGGATTTTAGGTTATGAAAAAGACGATGCCAATTTCCTGCCATATTTTAGTCTCATTTGAGAGTTCCAGGAATGCAGCTAGAAGTCCCAAGGTTGTAGACTCAGTTTAGAGTTGAGACATTCCTTTTAACATTCTAGAGGTAATTTTCTTTTAAGATTTTATTTATTTATTTGAGAGGCAGAGTTATAGACAGAGAGAGAAAGAGAGGTCTTCCCTCTGCTGGTTCACTCCCCAAATGGCTGCAAATGGCTGGATCTAAAACCAGGAGCCAGGAGCTTCTTCCAGGTCTCCCAAAGGCCCAAGCACTTGGGCCATCTTCGACTGCTGTCTGAGGCCATAAGCAGAGAGCTGGATTGCAAGAAGAGC
The DNA here is from genome assembly GCF_964237555.1 of Oryctolagus cuniculus. Classification (NCBI taxonomy): domain Eukaryota; kingdom Metazoa; phylum Chordata; class Mammalia; order Lagomorpha; family Leporidae; genus Oryctolagus; species Oryctolagus cuniculus. The sequence goes on from NC_091435.1 coordinate 151,218,878, forward strand.
AGCCAGGTCTCGAACTGGTGTCCATATGGGATGCCAGCACCAGAGACGGAGGCTTAGCCTGCTAAGCCACAGCACCCAGCCAAGGTACTTTTCTTAAAACTCATTTTATTTGAAAGAAGGAAATATTTTAAGCCCTGAGCTGTGGGAGGTGTAGGTGGTAGCTGAGGTGATGTGCAAGGCTGGCGAGCCTCCTCTGGTTCCCCAGATAAAAGGAGCCTCTCTGAGGTTCTGGTTGGCATTTTGAAGGTTGTTTGACCACCAAACCCAAAGCAAAAACCCATTTTTAAAAAAGCAAGTTTAAAACAACCTATTTCTAAATGAACCAAAGAGATGTTTTGGGCTTAATTTAACAGTTTATATATATGAGCGTCTTTTATCTATAAGCCAATTTAAACAGAGCTCTTAACAAAAGTTTCCCGATAGGCATACAACATGTATTACATGTATAACACATGCATAACATACATTACCCAGTAGTCATTTTAACACCATAGTTTCCTTTTTTAAAAGAGTTATTTATTTATTTTAAAAGGCAGAGTTACAGAGAGGCAGAGGGAGAGAGAGAGATTTAATTTTTAATTTTTTAAAAGATTTATTTATTTATTTGAAAGTCAGAGTTACAGAGAGAGAGAGAGAGAGAGAGAGAGAGAGATCCTCCATCCATTGGTTCACTCCCCAGATGGCCACAACAGCTAGAACTGCACGGATCCGAAGCCAGGAGTCAGGAGCTTCTTCCGGGTCTCCTATGTGGGTGCAGGGGCCCAAGGACTTGGGCCATTTCCCACTGCTTTCCCAGGCCATAGCAGAGAGCCGGATCGGAAGTGGAACAGCCGGGTCTCCAACCAGCACCCATATGGGATGCCAGCACTGCAGGCAGTGGCTTCACCTGCTGCACCACACCGCTAGCCCCTCACCATAGTTTCCCGAATATCTCTTTTTGAAATTTTGTTATTGTACATTCTAGGGGAGGGAGGTCTACTTGGTTTGCCACCCATCTCCTCCCCTTAAAAGACAGCAGTCATGCACAGAGGGAAAAGGACAGGGGTGTACTGTTGCTTTGTCTGTCACCAGCTGTTCTCATGGACCTCTCTCAGGCACGTCTTTATGTTGGCAGGTGGTACAATGCCCCGACCTGGAGTTGGGTCCCTGCCGCCCATGTGGGAGACCCAGATGGAGTTCCTGGCTCCTGGCTTTGGCCCAGCCTACCCCTGGCTGTTGCAGATAATTGGGGAGTGAACTAGTGGTTGGGAGAGCTCATGCTCCAAAGGAAGTGATAATATATTTGTTTATCTGAAATTTAGGTATAACTGGTCCTCCTGTATTTTACCTGGCAAAATCTAATTTTTTTTAAAAAAAATTTATTTATTTGAGAAGTAGAGTTACAGAGAGAGAAAGGTCTTCCATCCGTTGGTTCACTCCCCAGATGGCTACAATGGCCGGAGCTGAGCTGATCTAAAGCCAGGAGACTGGAGCTTCCTCCAGGTCTCCCACACAAGTGCAGGGGCCCAAACACTTGGACCACCCCCCACTGCTTTCCCAGGCCAGAGTAGAGAGCTGGATCGGAAGAGGAGCAGCCAGGACTAGAACTGGCACTCATATGGGATTCCAGCACCGCAGGTGGAGGCTTAGCCTACTTTGCCGCAGCACCGGCCCCAAAATCCAAATTTTATTCACTAAGCCTTCCCTGTAGCTAGAAGTGTGTCATGTGTCCCTGTGTGGCCAACGCAATTTAAATGGAAGTTCAGTGTGCAGGGCTTTTGGCAGAAAAGCCTGATGAAGCTGTCAGGTACCCTGCTGCTCTTCTGTACAGCATGGAACAAAATGACCACTGTAGGGGCCCGTGCTTTGGTGTAGAAGGTTAAGCCTCTGCCTGCAGTTATCAGGGCCAGCACTGTGGTTTAGTGGGTAAAGCTGCTGCCTACAGCACTGGCATCCCATGTGGGCACGGATTCAAGTCCCGGCTGCTCCACTTCATTCCAGCTCCCTGCTAATGGCCTGGGAGAGCAGTGGAGGATGGCCCAAGTGCTTGGGCCCCTGCACCCATGTGGAAAACTTGGAGGAGGCTCCTGGCTCCTGGCTCTTGGCTCCTGGCTCCCAGCTTCGGCCTGGCCTAGCCCCTGATGTTGCGGCCATTTGGGGAGTGAAAAAGTAGAGGGAAGATCTCTCTATATATATTAATATATACATCTCCTCTCTCTCTCAAATAAATAAATAAATCTTTTAAAAATGACATTATAGAAGTGATTTTGTAACCATAGATGACTCTGAAGATGGAAGCTACATTCTAAAGACAGGAAGGGAAGGATCTTATGCAGCTCTCACCTTTGCTTTTGTTAACAGAGTTGTATCACTACGTAAGAAAATTTTTTTCTTTTACTATACTCTGGGACACATTAAATGGCCGTGGATTTGTTCATCTTTTAGAATTAAAAAGAATTCCTCTAGAAACTCCCTGGGCCTGTTTTGAGGATTGAAGATAGGCGAGGGTAGATGTTTGATATGTTTGATAACTTTCTTTCTTTTTTTTTAAAGGTTTATTTATTTATTTGAAAGGCAGAGTTACAGAGAGGTGGGGGGAGAAGTCTTCCATCTGCTGGTTCACTTCCCAGTGAACGGCCAGAGCTGTGCTGATCCGAAGCCAGGAGCCAGGAGCTTCCTCCCGGTCTCCCACGCAGGTGCAGGGCCCCAAAGACTTGGGCCATTTTCTACTGCTTTCCCAGGCCATAGCATAGAATTGGATCAGAAATGGAGCAGCCAGGACTCGAATTGGTACCCATATGGGATGCCAGTGCTGTAGGCAGCAGCTTTGCCCACTAAACCACAGTGCCGGCCCTGATAACTTTCTTTTAAAAAATATTTTTATTTATTTGATATCTTGAGAGAGTGAGAGAGCTCTTCGACCCACTGGTTCACTCCACAAATGCCTGCAATAGCCAACCGGGGCTCATTCAGGTTGAATCCATGAGCCTAGAACTTAATCTGGGTTTCCCATGTGGGTAGCAGAGACCTGACTATTGAAACATCACCACTGCCTCCCAGGCCTCACAGTTTTACGCATTAGCAGAAAATGGAATCAGAAGCAAAGCTGGGACTTGAACCTAGGGAAGCTGGTGTTCCAAGTAGTGTCCTCAGTGCTGCACCTGGCTGTGGCTTGCTTACTTACCCACCCTCTTAGTTCACTCCTCCCCCCTTTTTTACTTTATTTATTTATTTGAGAGAGACATCACTTTTCTCTCTGATGGTTCACTCACCAAACGCTTACAACAGCCATGGATGGGCCAGGCCAAATCCAGGAGCCTGGAACTCCATCCTGCTCTCTCACATGGGTGGCAGGGATCCAAGTATGTAGGCCATTATTTGCTGCCTCCCAGCCTCACTAGCAGAAAACTGGATGGGAAGCAGAGTAGCAAAGGTTGGAACCAGGTGCTCTGATAGGGGATGCAGGTGTCCCAGGTGGGGACTTAACTTGTTGCACCATAACACCCTTCCCTCCTTCGACGTGCATGCTTTGTATTCTTTCCCTCACTCTTGTTTGCAGAGTTTGTAATGTTTGCATTGTGTTCCTTTGTTGTTTTAAGATGTATTTATTTGAAAGGCAAAGTAGCAGAGAGAGAGGGGGAGAGAGAGAGATTTATCTTTCATCCACTGGTTCACTTCCCAAATGCCTGCACCTGCTAGGGCTGGGCCAGGCCAAAGCCAAGAACCAGGAACTCCATTCAGGCTCTGGGAAATACCCTTGCCTGTCTACTCCAGAGATGAACCCAGACTGAAGAATTGCAGTGAAAGTGAGACTTTATTATCGGCCTTGGGAGATCGGGTGTCTGATGAGCAGTTACAGCAAGCAGTTTGCATCCTAGCACACAGGTCCCTCTCCAGGTTCCTCCTTGCCTGAGTACTGTTGGGGGTATAAGGGTCGTTCCCCACTCACCTAAGTTACAAAGTTACCTTCCCCTGTCCTTTGTTTTATCATTGCCTCTTTTTTTTTTTTTTTTTTTTGACTGGCAGAGTTATACAGAGAGAGAGAGACAGAGAGAAAGGTCTTCCTTCCGTTGGTTCACCCCTCAAATGGCTGCTATGGCCGGCGCGCTGCACCGATCCGAAACCAGGAGCCAGGTGCTTCTCCTGGTCTCCCATGTGGGTGCAGGGCCCATGGACTTGGGCCATCCTCCACTGCCTTCCCGGGCCACAGCAGAGAGCTGGACTGGAAGAGGGGCAACCAGGACAGAATCCGGCGCCCCGACCAGGACTAGAACCCCGGGGTGCTGGCACCGCAGGTGGAGGATAAGCCTAGTGAGCCTCGGTGCCGGCCATTATCATTGCCTCTTGTGAGTTCCCTCCCCAGTAACAGCCTGTTTGGCTAGTGATTTTTGCTACATCTGCAAATCAGCCAACAGTAATTTTCCATTCTGTGTTGAAAATGGACCACCAGACATTTCCTTACTGTCTCCTGCATGGGTGGCAGGAACCCAAGCACCTGGATCATGCATGTGTAGCATCCCTAGCAGTGGCTTACACCACACCACAACACCTGCCCCCTTTACATTGTGTTCTACAAACATAATCCTCACGTTTATTTTCAATTCGAAGCTCTTACTATAGTTTTTCCATTCAACTCTTGGTAGGTAGAACTTTCTCCTTTGCATTTTTACAAGAAACCTATTATCTGTTACTTTTACACTTGACCCACTACTTGAAATAGTATTAAAATCTCCAAAATGACTCTGCAGGCTTTTAGTAGCACGTGATGTGATTGAGGTAAAATCCAGTGGTAGCCTGATTTTTTTGCCTTTACAAATGCCCCTGTTCTTTGTTTAGCTTTCCAAATGATTCTTTATCTTGATCTGGAATTTTACTAGGCCGTCTGCTGGTACCCATGGTCTTTTCCTTTCTTTCTTGAGTTTTGTTTGTTCTTTCAATCTATAAATTCAGATTGGCTTCTGTTTCTGTTTTCTTCAGTTATACCACTCAGTCATTCATTCATTTCATTTTGAAAGGCAGAGAGACAGGCAGACACAGACAGTTCTCCCACATACTGGTTCACTTCCCCAGTTGCCTGCAGTAACCTGGCTGGTCCGGGCCGAAGCCACGAGCTGGAAACTCAGTCCACATTTCCCACATGAGCGGCAGGGATTCAACCACGTGAGCCATCCCCTGCGGCCTCCCGGAGTGTACACTGGCAGGAAGCTGGAATGGAGGCGAAACCGGGACTCAACCCAGACACTGCAGTATGGGCTGTGAGAGTCCCAACTGGTGTCCTAAGCACAGAACCAAATGCCCACCCCCAGTGACATCTTTAAATATTTGTTTCTTTTTCTGCTGTGTTATATATGATCTCTTCTTGTACAAAAATGTACCACCCATTTGGTAGCTTAAAACAAGACCCGATTTACTATCTTTCAAGTTTCCATGGGTCAGGAGGGTAAGCATGGCTCAGCCGGATCCTCTGCACAGGATCTCACAAGGCCCCTGTGAAAGTGTTCGCTGTGCTCGGGGTCTTATCTGTGGCCGAGTTCTCTTCCAAGCCAAGCTGGCTGGTGGAAGAATTGATTTCCTTGCAGCTGCACAGCTAGTAGTTCTTTTCCTTCAAGGACGGCAGGAGAGTGTGTGTCTGAACTCAGGACACTCCTTTTTTTTAATACGTGTATCTGATCAAATCAGGCACACTTAGGATGATTTCTTTTGGTTAGCAAGATTAACTGGCTTGGGAACTTTAATTGCATATGCAACATACCTTCACCCCTGCCATAGTCTATTGGTTAGAAGCAAAACAGTTTTTACCTGCACTGAAGGAAGGGAGATTATCCAAGGAGTCACCTAAGGATGTGTCTACGGCACATTATTTTCTTGTTCTTTTATGGATTTTCCAGTTATGCACGTGTCAGATCTCATTCACCTGTCCTCTATAGCTGTAAGTTTCCCTAGATTCCTCTTCAGTTCTGTCTTTCCACTCTTCTAGTTCCTGAACTATCACTCTCCATTTACGGCATCATCTGACTTCCTTCTGCTGCTGCTGTATTTGCGTTGATTCCTTTGATGTCTTTCTTTTTTCTCCTACTTCTTCCCTGAGCTCTGCCAGATAACATCGCACTTCCCCTCCCCTTCTGCCTTCCTCATTCCCCCTCTTCCCTTCCCGCATCCTTCCCGCCCCTTTCCCTTCCTCCTCCTCCTCCACCTCCATATTCTTTTAATGCTTTTATTATTATTCTGTGCTTTTGTTTTATAGAAGCAATTATGTTTTTCCTCCATTCATCGAAATATGTTTAGTCACAATTTTTATGTATTTTCTGGCGACTTTCCAGTGAGTAATCTTTGTTTTCTTGTATTTTCTAAAAGACCGTGAGCTTTTTGTTTTCTTCCTGTGCTCTGCAGGAGGTTTACATGAAGGTGAACAAAGCCACACTGAGTGCCAGTTATTTCTGTTAGCTCACTGAGCTCAGCGTCTTCTCACTTCAGTGGTTGCTCTTGAAAAGTCTGCCTCTGTTTGCGTCACCGTCTCTTTTCCTTCCGGATGCTTCCGAGATTCTGTTCTCTCAAATTATTTGATGTTCTCTAATTTCTTTACATTGTGTCTAGCTGTAGATTTCTTCTTGGGTATCCTGAATCTATGGATTTCTGTATTTCACTGCTGAAAATCTCAGCTGTTACTCCTTCAAATGTGTTATTTTCTGTATTTCCTCCCTCTGAAATTCCAATTAAATATGATGGAACATTGTATACATTTTCTGTGTTTCTTCTTTTTTCTTTTTGTCATCTCTGGGATACATTCTAAAGCATTTTTTTCTCCCAGCTCTAACTCCCATGCCACAAAATCTTTCTGTCTGGCTTAGTTTGACCATATCTAATTTTTTAAAGATTAATTTATTTTAAAGTCAGAGATACACAGAGAAAGAGAGGGAGAGAGAGAGAGAGAGAGAGGTCTTCTAGCTACTGGTTCACTCCCCAGTTGGCCATAGTGGCTGGACCTGAGCCGATCCGAAGCCAGGAGCCAGGAGCTTCCTCTGGTTCTCCCACGTGAGTGCAGGGGCCCAGGGACTTGGGCCATCTTCTGCTGCTTTCCCAGGCCATAGCAGGGAGCTGGATTGGCAGTGGAGCAGCCAGGACTCAAACGGGTGCCCATATGGGATACTGGCACTGCAGATGGAGGCTTTACTGGCTACACCACAGCGCCGGCCCCGACCATATCTAATTTTTCAAACCAGTTTTAGGTTCTACCGGGTACTTCTTTAATCGTGCTCAATGTAAGGGCTTGATAATTTGGAGTAGCTTTACTGTCACCTGCAGTTGTTGGGGGTCTGATTTTGCCACGTTCTTTTGGCTCTCTGGCATGATAGTTTGTCTTGTGTTTTGTAATTTTGAATTGTGAACTTAGGCTTACTTGTGCTGTGATTGGGGGACTTTTAAGTGGAGCGAGTTGAAGAAGAGTTATTTCAGAGAGGATAAGGGTTGAGTTCCAGGCTTCTGAGGACTGGTAACATCTTAAGACTACTTTGTGCCTATTTCTCATCTTGGGGTTACCTGGATCATCTGTTGCTTGAATTTGAATCCTGAACCTACATAAGGAAAAGCTTTTGTTATGACTTTGCATGGCTTACTCTCTTTCCCCATTCAGAGCCCAAAGTAAGATATACATGTTTGCAGGCAGGCAGGCAGGTGTTTGTTTTAGTCCACCTGTCCACTGAGAGAATAGTTCCTTAACCTTTCTAGCTGTGTCCGTAAATCTCATTCTAACCCCAGGACATGGCCTTCTGCCACTTGTGACCTCAAAGTCTAAGCCCTTTGGATATCAAGATTGGGAAATCTCCCAGTCCCATGTTATCACTCTGGGTTTCAGTTATTCATTTATTTTTATTTTGAAGATTTATTGTGAAGGTCAGAATTATAGAGGGGGAGGGTGTGTGTGGGAGAGAGAGATTGAGAGAGAGAGATTGAGAGATAGAGAGAGAGAGAGAGAAAGAGGAGACTCTTTCATGCTCTGGTTCAGTCCCCAGATAGCCGCACTGGCTAGGGGTGGGCCAGGCTGAAGCCAAGATCCAGGAGCTTCATCCGGGTCTCTCACATGGGTGGCAGGAGCCCAAATACTTAGGCCATCTTCTGCTGTTTTTCCCAGGCCATCAGCAGGGAGCTGGATCTGAAGTGGAGCTGCCAGGACACGAACTAGTGCTTATAATATGGGCTGCCCTTGTTGCAGGCTGCAGCTTTACCAGCTACACCACAGTGCTGGCCCCCATATCTTTTATTTTTAAAAGAACTTATTTTTCAGGGAGGTTTTAAGTTCAGAGTAAAATTGAGCAGAAAGTTCATAGAGTTCCTTTATATTCCTGCCCTAACACAGGCATGGCCTCTCCCGTTGTCAACATCCTGGACCAGAATGGTACACTTGGTACAGCTGGAAAGCTTGCATTGGCACTTCATTATCCCACAGGGCATAGTTTACTCTTTTCTTAAAGATTTATTTGTTTATTTGGAACACAGAGTTATAGAGAGAGAGGGAGAAGGAAAGACAGAGAGAGAGACAGAGTTGTTCCATCCTCAGGTCCACTCCCCAAAATCCACAACAGCCAGGCCAAAGCCAGGAGCCAGGAGCTTCTTCCAGGTCTCCCACATGGGTGCAGGGGCCCAAGCTCTCAGGCCATCTGCTGCTTCCCCAGGTGCATTTGCAGGGAGTTAGATTGCAAGTGGAGTGGCTGGAACTCAAACCAGTGCCCATGTGGGATGCAAGCATTGCAGGTGACAGATTAACCTGCTACATCACAACCTCAGCCCCTTCCAGCACCATTTGTTGAAAAATTATCTTTGTTGGCCAGTGCTGTGGCTCAATAGGCTAATCCTCTGCCTGCAGTGCCAGCACACTGGGTTCTAGTCCCAGTCGGGGCGCCGGATTCTGTCCCAGTTGCCCCTCTGCCAGTCCAGCTCTCTGCTGTGGCCCGGGAGTGCAGTGGAGGATGGCCCAAGTGCTTGGGCTCTGCACCCAACTGGGAGACCAGGAGAAGCACCTGGCTCCCGGCTTTGGATCAGCATGGTGCGCCGGCCACAGTGCGCCAGCTGCAGCAGCCATTGGAGGGTGAACCAACGGTGAAAGGAAGACCTTTCTCTCTGTCTCTCTCTCTCTCACTATCTACTCTACCTGTCAAAAAAAAAAAAAAAAAAAAAAAAAAACCGATCTTTGTTCTATTGTATTGTTTTTGTTCTTTTGTCAAAAATCAGTTATTGTGTTTATATGGATATGTTTATAGATTCTCTGTTCTGTTTCACTGATAACCTATTTGTCTATTCTTTGGCGAATGCCTTATTATCTTGATTACTATAACTCTATAGTGTATCTTAAAGTTAGGAAGTATCACTCCTCTGAATTTCTTCTTCTTCAATATTGTATTGATTCGGGCCGGTGCTGTGGCATAGTGGGTAAAGCCACCACCTGCAGTGCTGGCATCCCATATGGGTGCCACTTCAAATCCCAGCTGCTCCATACTTCCAATCCAGCTCTCTGTTATGGCCTGGTAAAGCAGTAGAAGATGGCCCAAGTACTTGGATCAGCGCAGCTCTGATAGTTGCAGCCATCTGAGGAGTGAACCAATGGATGGAAGATATCTCTCTCTCTCTCTCTCTCTCTCTCTCTGCTTCTCCTCTCTCTGTGTAACTCTGACTTTCAAATAAATAAATAAATCTTTAAAAAAATATTGTATTGATGGTTGTTGGTCTTTGGCCTCTCCATAAATACTTATTTATTCATTTGAAAGGCAAAGGTACAGAGAGAGAGAATGAGAATGAGACACACACACACACAGAGAGAGAGAGAGAGAGAGAGAGAGAGAGATTCTGTCTGCTGGTTCACTTCCCAAATAGTTGCAACAGCAAGGGCTCAACCCAGCCGAACCCAGGAGCCAAGCGCTTCCTCTGGATTCCCACATGGGTGGCAGGGACTCAAGCACTTGGGCCATCCTCCACCACCTTCCCAGGCAGAGCAGCAGGCTGCTGAATTGGAAGTAGAGCAGCCGGGACTGGAACCAGTGCCTACATGGGATACCGGCAATGCAGGCAGTGGCTTAACCCTCCGCGCCACAGTGCCATACCCCATAGACACTTTAGAATCATCTTGTGGACATCTGAAAAATAACTTGCTGGAATTGTTAGTGGTATTACATTGGGAAAAATATATATATACAAGGTTGGGAAGAATTGACATCTTGTCAGTATGAGTATTCCCATCTATGGATATCTATCTTTCTGTTTATTTTATTTCTTTCATCCAGATTTTATAGTTCTCTTCATATAGAACTTTTACATTCTCCTTAGATTTATTCCCAAGTACTTTATATTTGGGGTATAAATATGAATGATATTGTGTTTTTAATTAAAAATTCTGTTGCTCATTGCTGCTATTGAGGAAAGTGGTTGACCTGTGTGTGTTAACTTTGTAGTCTTCATCCTTGGTATAATCACCTGTAAGTTACAGAGGGAAGTTATATTTTTTTGTTTCTTTGTTTTTTGTAGATCTTCCTAGATTTTTTTATGTGGATAATCATATCATAGGTGTATAATACAGTTTTTATTTTTTTCTTCAAAGTCTGTGTACCTTTTATTTCATTTTCTTATTTCTTTTTTTTAATGTTTTTAAACTTTTTTTGACAGGCAGAGTTAGACAGTGAGAGAGAGAGAGAGACAGAGAGAAAGGTCTTCCTTTTCTGTTGGTTCACCCCCTAAATGGCCGCTACGGCCGGTGGGTTGCACCAATCCAAAGCCAGGAGCCAGGTGCTTCTTCCTGGCCTCCCATGCGGGTGCAGGGCCCAAGCACTTGGGCCATCCTCCACTGCCTTCCCGGGCCACAGCAGAGAGCTGGCCTGGAAGAGGAGCAACCGGGACAGAATCCGGCGCCCCAACCGGGACTAGAACCCGAGGTGCCGGCACTGCAGGCGGAGGATTTAGGTCTTCTAGTGTGATGTCAAAGAGTAGTGGTGATAGGGGACATTCATGCTGTCTTCTTTTTTTTTCTTTTTAAATATTATTTATTTGAAAGAGTTGCAGATAGAGGAAGAAACAGACACACACACACACACATCTTCTATCCACTGGTTCACTCCCAAATGGCGGCAATGGCCAGGGTTGGGCCAGGCCCAAGTCAGGAGCCTGAACTCCATCCAGGTCTCCCACATGAATAGCAGGGGCCCACACACTTGGGTCATCTTATACTGCTTTCCCAGTCACACTAACAGGGAGTTGAGTCTGAAGTGGAGCAGCCTGAAGGTGAACTGACGTTCACGTGAGATGCCATTATCAGGGGCAGTGGCTTAACCTGTTGTGCCAGCTCCCAAGCCTTGTTCTTGGTCTTAGTGGGAAAGATTCTAGTTTTTCACCATTAAATATGTTAGCTGTAGGTTTTGCTCTTTATTCTGATGAGGAAGTTCCCTCCAATCCCAGTTTACGCAGTTTTTATCATCAGTAGGTTTTGGATTTTGTCAGATGCGTTTCCTGCATCTATTGGTATGACCATGTGACTTTTTTTCTTTAGCCTATTGCTGTAATATATTAATTACATAAATTGATTTTCAAAGATTTTTATTTATTTGAGATATAGAGTTACAGAGAGTGAGAGGGAGAGACAGAGAGAAAGGTCTTCTCTCCGCTGATTCACTCCCCAAATGGCTGCAACGGCTGGAGCTGAGCCAATCAGAAGCCAGGAGCCAGGTGCTTCTTCCCGGACTTCCATGCGGGTGCAGGGGCCCAAGCACTGGGCCATCCTCCGCTGCTTTCCCAGGCCACAGCAGAGAGCTGGACTAGAAGAGGAGCAGCCGGGATTAGAACCGGTGCCAACATGGGACGCTAGTGCCACAGTCAGAGGATTAACCCACTGCACCATGGAGCCAGCCCCATAAATTGATTTTTGAATGTTGAACTTCCCTTGCTTACCTAAGATAAATCCCAGTTGGCCCTGGTGTATCACTCCTCTTACACATTGTTGAATTTAGTTTGTGAGTATTTTGCTAAGGATTATTGGATCTGTGTTCATGAGTTTTTGATATATATTGAATAAGTTAGGAAGCATTCATCTGCTCTGTCTCCAGAGGAAATTGTCAAGAATTAGTATAATTTCTCCTTGTATGTTCGGTAGAATTCACTGTTGAACACCCCATGTCCGGTGCTTTCTGTGTTTTTGCTTTTGTTTTTGTTTTTTAAGAAAGCTTTTGGGATTTTCCTCTCTTGGAAGCCCCCCCTTCATGCCGCTGTGGCTGGAGGTCCTTGATTCTAATAAATACTTTTAAATCTCTTTGTCGTTCGCTTGGAAATTCTTCTTCCATGTGTGACAAGAACCGAAGTAACAGTAATTTCTCCACTGCCGTTTTCCGGTAACATTTTTGGTGTCATGACTCAGATTGCAGCTCCTACACGATGCGGATCCAACGTCGGATCATCCCACTGGACTGGTGAGCATGTGGACTGCTGTCGCTTTTCTTTCCTAGAGCCTTCCTCTCCTTCATAGTAACTCGCATTTTTCTCGAAACACCAGGTCCCTGTCAGCCAATTAAACGTGATTAGTGCGGCTTCGGTCTTGAGACTCAGAGGCTAGGCTTGCTGACTAAGGCCAGATCAATCCCCTGGGCTGAGACTCTATCCTAACACCTCCACTCCCTCTTGCATAGACCAGCCCTTTGCGAGGGACTAGAAGAAGGCCTGAGACAACTGATAGATTCTGGCTGGGGCTACACTCCCGCATTTTCAGATCGTCTCGGGGCTGGGCACTAGGCTCCCACTGTGGGAATGGTGTTGGGCCGAGAAACGCAGTTTCCCCTGCCCTTTTAAGGAGTCCTCCCGAGCTGCAAAGCCAGAGGCTCCAGACTTCATGCTTCTCATCTTAGTTCTGGGAATGTTGGTCTGGCCCAACTCAGCTTCCTTTCACGGTGATCGGCCCAACACACGGGACTGGAGAAAGGTTTGGAGTAACCTTGAAATTCAGGCCAAGGCCACTCTCTGGTGTTTTTCAAGGACTCCCTGACTGGACGCCAGATCCCAATGGGCCGTTAGGATGTCGGCTGAAAACTGCATTCTGTTCTTCCTTTCTGGGGATTAATCTGTTGGTGAGACTGGGCACAGCCTGGAGTGAGGCCATGGGCTCCCGGCTCCATGCCTCAGTGAGTTTTTCCTTTACCCCAGACTTTGACAGATCTTCAACTCTCTCTTTGCTTCTCTAGATGCTTTCTATACCCCATGAAGTCACCACAGTTTCTACAAACTCGATTTCCTGGTCTCACTAGTGGGTATTTCCTAGATATTTTCTTCGTTAGTTCTGGGTTAAAGTCTAACTACCTTGTTTGCAGACAGGCAGCCTCTCGATCTAGACTGCCATTAGATGCAGTCCCCACGTGGCACAGACAACTCTCAGCATGTCTCTGGTACCCCCACCTTCCTTCTCCAGTCTGCTCTTGTGGGTCCCCACTGTCAGATACCTCCGAGGAGTTGTACTGGGGAGAATTATATTTCCCTTCTGCTTCTTTGTGACTTTACCTGTGTAGTCACCAACATAGGTGGCAGCCAGGGCTGGCACTCTAGCTTACAAACACCTCTGCTAAGGCTCTCGCCATGAAAGCTCATTGTAGACTGGACTCAAGGAGAGGCATAGAACAACAGTTATTTTCTTATGTATAAGAACAAAGCAACCGTGTATATTGGACCAGGCAGAGGCCCAGTCTAGCACACTGCCAGTAAGGGACCTGATCACTCCCTGTGTGTGCTCTTCTGACAAATATATACCCTAAGCTACAGGCGTAGAAGGCTGAGCGAGAGTGGGTGATTCGTGCTAACCTCCTCCCTTCCCTGTGGGCTTCAGTGCACCTCAGGACACATTGTTACCGGGGAACTGCAAGGGTACTTGTCTTCACGCAAGAAAGAATTCAGGCGTGAGACAGAGAGTAAGTGGAAAGCAAATAGCAAGGTTTATTAGGGCAGGGACATCTGTAAGAACAGATGGGCACCTCTCCAGACAGAACCTCAGAGAGAGTGCCCAGTAGCTCAGACTGGGGGAGAGCGAGGTTACATGGTTGAGTGGAGAGAGTACACCTTGGCAGGCCAGGTGGGCGACTCAGCAGAGAAGTAGAGGGCTGAGTGCGCTGTCCAGTTGGGGCCGGGGTTTTTAAGGGGATGGGCTTTGCCTTCCCCTCTTCTCCTCCTGGAACAAAGGACTTTTTGGATATAAATACGAAAAATTCCTTTCTGAGTTTTCTGCCTGAAATTATCAGAGAGGGGGAAGCCTGGCTGGGGTCGCCCCACCTTAGAGGAAGGATGGTTATTGGGTAGAAAGGGCAGGGCATGTTTGAAGTGCAGATACTGGGCTGCACCTGGAAGGTTATCAGGATGACTTTGAGATGCATATGCTGGACCTAGATGTCTCCTTAGGCCTTTGTCACACACACATAAGCTCATATCTGACTTCCTACCTAACAACCGCAGGCAGTGAGAGAGTTTTGAGAGATGTCTCAAACTCAAAAGACATAAGACCTAAAGCAAAATTCTGTTTTTATGCTCTCACTCCAGCCAGGAGGCAAGCCATCTACTTTATTTCTTTGGCCCCTGCGCTTACAGAAAAATGCCTTGTTGTTTTCTGCACCACCACCTGGCCTGCTTACAAGCTAGAGGACAGAGAAGTTAGCTTAAGTGAGTTGTAAAAAGTGCCAGCCCCTCTACTCTGACTCCCCGTCTCAGAACTCAGTCTCCGAATAGACCTCTCCCCTCTATTTCCCTGCATGTGCCCTGATACGTATTGAATTCTTTTCCAGAGCGTCACAGAGTCCTTGGGTCTACTCAGTGAGCCACCAGGGTTCTTCCTTACTGCTTGTGACTGCTGATTGTAATCCCAGTGGAGGAGGTTTTTTTTTTATCAGATGACAGTTGCCCCATAGTTTTAATTTTGCGTGGGGGTTTCTAGGCAAGAATCTAGGTCCAATAACTTCAGATGCTATTGATGTATATGGATTAATCCACATGATGACTTCTTTTTTTTTTTTTTTTTTTTTTTTTTGACAGGCAGAGTGGACAGTGAGAGAGAGAGAGAAAGGTCTTCCTTTTGCCGTTGGTTCACCCTCCAATGGCCGCCGCGGCCGGCGCGCTGCGGCCGGCGCACCGCGCTGATCCGATGGCAGGAGCCAGGAGCCAGGTGCTTTTCCTGGTCTCCCATGGGGTGCAGGGCCCAAGCACCTGGGCCATCCTCCACTGCACTCCCTGGCCACAGCAGAGGGCTGGCCTGGAAGAGGGGCAACCGGGACAGAATCCGGCGCCCCGACCGGGACTAGAACCCAGTGTGCCGGCGCCGCTAGGCGGAGGATTAGCCTAGTGAGCCGCGGCGCCGGCCACATGATGACTTCTTGAGACACCTCCCGACCTGACTCCTCATTCCTGAGACTGGTTTGACTGACAGCCTCACTATTAGACACATCCAGTATTGGCTTTGGATTTTGGAGTATAAGGTTATTGTCTCTTTATTTATTTATATTTTTTGACAGGCAGAGTGGACAGTGAGAGAGAGAGAGACAGAAAGAAAGGTCTTCCTTTGCCGTTGGTTCACCCTCCAATGGCCGCCGCCGCCGGCGCGCTGCAGCTGGCGCACCGTGCTGGTCCAATGGCAGGAGCCAGGTACTTCTCCTGGTCTCCCATGGGGTGCAGGGCCCAAGCACTTGGGCCATCCTCCATTGCACTCCCTGGCCACAGCAGAGAGCTGGCCTGGAAGAGCGGCAACCGGGACAGAATCCGGCTCCCCGACCGGGACTAGAACCTGGTGTGCCGGTGCCGCAAGGCGGAGGATTAGCCTAGTGAGCCTGGCGCCGGCCTAGGTTATTGTCTCTTTACAGGGCTTCCAGTTTTCCTCTGTCTACCCCGCCCTCTCTGAAATCACCTACCAGTTTCTCCTTAGGAATCTCTGGAGGGGTGCCCACCTGCTCTGGTGGATGTTCTCTCTCATTAAAAAAAAAAATAACAATGGTGAGCAATCTCCCGTGGACTTCCTGTCCCTGGCATGTGGGTCCCTAGTCTACAGTAACCCCTGAGACCCATCTCGCAGCTGCTAAACCTTTGGTTCCAGAAGCAGTCCCCAGTAGCTGACTGCGGATAAGCATCCATGGCTTAAGGTGTTTTTTTCTTAGAGTAAAAGGAAAAGTAGTCTCAAATTCAATTAGAATCTAAAATGATATCTTTGGTAAATAGAATTTGATTCAACTGTAACTGAACATCGGTTTTAAAGAAATTTCTCTTTTGAATCTAGGAAGATCACTGCCTTTAAAAATGTTGCTTTGTAACTTGCCAAACTTGTTTTGAGTAAATATTCTGAAATAGTGTTAAAAATCTGTTTTTTTGAAAAAATCTGCAGCATCTCCTTTTAATAGTTTTATTTAATTGGTGACTCTGTCAGTTTTCTAATTAGCTCCAGTAAGCTATTTTCTCTTCCCTAGTTTCTGTCTCTGTTAAAATTGTTCCAAGTTATGGGATAATTCCATGTGCTAACTAATTTAAGTTTTATTTATAATTCTTGGGATGACCATAGACAAGTTTTGTGTTCTGTTGAAGTTATCTACTGTGTTCTCTTAATATCTCTGTGAAATTCTAATTGTTTAAAAACAACTGAGTTTTTTTTTATTTTTAATGAGAGTATAGGTTGTTTAAATATGTGCTTATTTTAAAGCATTTGAGTAATCATTTTGTATCGATGGTCAAATTTGGTCCGTATTATGTCATGATGTAAAGGGATCCTATTTCAACCAGGTATTTTAAGCCTTAACAAATACGGCTATTTGGATTATATTAAAGGTACTGTCAAGATGTGAAGCAGTGCTAAATTTTATTATGATAATGTAAAATGCTATTGATACAAATGTCCAAAATTCTAATGATCTTGTATTGTTATCAGACATGATGATTATCTTAACGAAAAAGGCCTAGAGGCCTGAAAAGGTTAAATGTTTGATAAAATCCTACAGGTGCTTTCAAAAATGCTGTGTGGAATAAGCAAATACCTATTCTTGTTGGTTAATGAGTTTATAATTTTAAACATGGCCTTTGTCATCTACAGTTTTGTATTCTCCAAACCTTAAAAATCAGAGCTGCTGCTCATGAAGTTAAAACATTGTTGGGTCTGTGTTTAAACGTGTCCTTTCAGATTCCAAAGGACCTCTTTTCCCTGACCTCTATTGTGTTCAATACTCTGGGACAGTTCTGTAAACAGATAAAACCAATAGTGTGCTACAGGTTCAAACTTAAAAAGTATGGTTAACTCAGGTTACTAAGAGCAGAAAGTAATTCTAATTGGATGATGGTAATAATAATAATTTAAAAAGCAGCTAAAGATTTTAGAAAACTGTTACTGAAGCTGCTCTATCGTTCTATCTTGTATGTTATGTTGCACGTGTGCACCACGGGAAAATTTATTAAGAGTTCTGTTTTAATTGGCTTATAGATAAAATGTCACTCATAAACCCAAACTGCTAAGTTAATCAAAGATACCTTTTTGGTTCATGTGACCTAAATTT
This sequence comes from Oryctolagus cuniculus, assembly GCF_964237555.1. Taxonomy (NCBI): domain Eukaryota; kingdom Metazoa; phylum Chordata; class Mammalia; order Lagomorpha; family Leporidae; genus Oryctolagus; species Oryctolagus cuniculus. Next base: position 151,236,382 of record NC_091435.1, read on the forward strand.
CTGTACCAGATGTTACAAATTTGTTAACGGGTTTGCTGTCAAACAAGTTGCATTTGTGTTAGATATTTAAGCAATGTTTCCAAATATGTACACTATTATCTTGAAATTTATGGAAGGCATTGGACCATCAGGTTAATGTTTTCATAAGTTGTTACTTAACAGTTAAAATTGTTTGCTGGTTTTCATTTGATATTGTTATTGTCAGTAAGCGATCTGGGAAGCCTAACTTTTTCCTTCATTTCTCTATTCTCTTCAAGATAGGAAGCTAATTCTATTCTGAAGAACTCTCTAGAGTTCTAACATTTTTCTATAATAATTTTCTGTAATAATAGCATAGCCAAAATGAGAGCTTAAATTATGATTCCACAGCTAGATTTACTTTGCCCATGGCAAAGTAAACAGGCAACCTCTCCCCCCCTTTTAAAAAGATCTATTTTATTTACTTGAAAGACAGAGTTAGAGAGAGAGGTAGAGACAGAAAGAGAGGTCTTCTATCCACTGGTTCACTCCCCAGATGGCTGCAACAGCCAGAGCTGCGCAGATCCAAAGCCAGGAGCCAGGAGCTTCTTCTGAGTCTCCCACGTAGGTGCAGGAGCCCAAGCACTTGGGCCATCTCCTACTGCCTTTCCCAGGCCATGACGGAGAGCTAGATCAGAAGAGCAGCCGGGACTAGAACCGGCGCCCACATGGGATGCTGACGCTTCAGGCAGGGCTTTTAGCCCACTGCGCCACAGCACTGGCCCCTACCTCCCTTTTATTTAACCAAACAAAGGGAGAGAGTTTTACTAATGACTTAAAATTTAATAAATAACGTGGTCATCATTTTTGGAATAGCTTTCCTCATGGGCATTGTCTACCTCAAAGAAGAACCACTATCCAAACATGCCTGTGACTTCAAATTTCTAGTTTAGGCCACCAAAGATTAGGGTAGGAGCACCCCCTTGACTTGTATTCTTTTAAAGGTTTCCTCTGGTCTGCTTAATAGAAACCAAGAGGAAGAGGCAGCTAGGCTGCAGAAGCAATGTAAAGATAGATTTCAGGTCAGTTAATGGCGGCTTTACACAGTGATCTGCCATCAAAGAGACCCAACAGGCCAGTCCACTGCATTGGACTGCATTTTCGATGTAGAAATCCAGCTCTTCAGCAGAAGTAAGCTTATGAAGAGCCCTGGTGGCTCTGCGAGCCAAGAGTTGGTCACTGGGAATGGACCTGCCCTGCAGTCTAAGGGCTCCAGGTCAAAGCCACAGCCCTTGTTTGCTCTAAGCTGAAAAGCCCTTCACTCAGCCCAGCTTCCACAGTAACCACTGCTGTCGAGGGGATGGCTAAGTAAGGTCAACAACATTGCAGGCAGCTGTATATTAACGAATAAATGTTTTTCTTTTAGGTATGCCACCTACCTTCTCTTCAAGGCAATCTCCTCCCAGGCCAGCTAGGTAACGGAAGTCCATAGGATACCTCCTTTATTATGTACCCCATGTGAAGAGATATAGATAGGTCTGAGCCTCATAACTGACAAGGCCTTGAACCCACCTGATTACTTTCAAGCCCTTTCTGTCAGTTTGTATTTGCCTCTCAATGAAAAAACTTGCTCATGGTTTAGACACTTTTCTTAGGGTCTCTAGTAATGACTCTGTCCTCGGTTTTAGATCCTGTGATTTTAGATCCCGTGAGTTTAAACTGCTTGTTAGATTCGTTTTCTCGGCTGGCGCCGCGGCTCACTAGGCTAATCCTCCACCTGCGGTGCCGGCACTCCAGGTTCTAGTCCCTGTTGGGGAGCTGGTTCTGTCTCAGTTGCTCCTCTTCCACTCCAGCTCTCTGCTGTGGCCGGGAAGGCAGTGGAGGATGGTCCAAGTCCTTGGGCCCTGCACCCGCATGGGAGACCAGGAGAAGCACCTGGCTCCTGGCTTCGGATCGGCGCAGTGTGCCGGCCATAGCGGCCATTTGAGGGGTGAACCAACGGAAGGAAGACCTTTCTCTGTCTCTCTCTCTCACTGTCTAACTCTGTCTGTCAAAAAAAAACTTAAAAAAAAATAGATTTGTTTTCTCTGGACTTAAAAACGTAAAATTCTAGGTGGCCATGCACGTGAAACCTCTGATGGAAGCAGTTTCTGCAAGCTGGCACTGCATCCCCCTGGAGAAGCCACCTCCTGCTGAGAAGCCACCCCCGCCCCTCCTGCAACCCTGTCTTGACTCCCCTTCCCAAAGATGCCCCTTTTCTGCATGAAGCAGCCAGAGTGATCATCGATCATCGCCCAGTTCCCCCAACAGATGTTAGGGCTTCCATCTCCAGGAGGAGGGAATGTGAGCAGTCAGATGTTTTAATAGATAGTCAGGGATCCCAGCGGAATTTGGCATGTAAAATGTTGGCTTCCTTCCCCAAGACATCACTTTTAGCAAGAATAAACAGGCTGCCCTCCTTCCATGAGAATAGCAAGGAAGCTCCTCCAGAGCTCACAGCTTATTGTGAAAACAAGTTCTCTACCCCACCCTTAGCAGGCCAGACATGATGGAGAATTGTAAATGATGTCTTTTGATGGTTTTGTCCCCACCTGGTAACTGGATGCCAATCTAATTGTCAAGTTTTGTTTCCTTCGAAATTGTACTTAAAGCCAACTGCCACCAGTCCCCTTTGGGTTTTCCTCTCTTGGAAGCCCCCATCCATGCCGCTCTGGCTGGAGGTCCTTGATTCTAATAAATGCTTCTAAATTTAAAAAAAAGAAAGCGTTTATGTAGTGAATACAATTTTCATAGGTACAGCTTTAGGAATATAGCAATTCTTCCTCCTGTACCCACCCTCCCATCCCACCTCCTACTCCCTCTCCCATCCCATTCTTCATTAAGATTCATTTTTAATTAACTTTATATGCAGAAGACCAACTCTATACTAAGTAAAGATTCCCACCGTTTGCACCCCCCAACCCCCCCCCCCCACAGTATGAAATACTGTTTGAAAACAAGCTTTATAGTTAATTCTCATAGTATACCTCATTAAGGACAGAGGTCCTACATGGGGAGTAAGTGCACAGCGACTCCTGTTGTTGATTTAACAATTGACTCTTATTTATGATGTCAATGATCACCCGAGGCTTTTACCATGAGCTGCCAAGGCAATCGAAACCTTTTGAGTCCACAAACTCCATCAGTATTTAGACAGGGCCATAAGCAAAGTGGAAGTTCTCTCCTCCCTTCAGAGAAAAGTACCTCCTTATTCGATGGCCCCTTCTTTCCACTGGGGTCTCAATCACAGAGCTCCTTCATATAGAACATTTTTTGCCACAGTGTCTTGGCTTTCCATGCCTGAAATGCTCTCATGGGCTTTTTAGCCAGATCCAAATGCCTTAAGGGCTGATTCTGAGGTCAGAGTGCTGTTTATGGCATTTGTCATTCTATGAATCTGCTGTGTGGACTGCTTCCCATGTTGGAACATTCTCTCCTTTTTAATTCTATCTATTATTATTACCAAACACTTGGTCTTATTTATATGACCCCTTTGATACTTAGTCCTATCTATATGATCGATTACACACTTAATATCATCACTTTAACATGTAAGATGGCATTAGTACTACCCAGCTTAAGGGATTTAGAGTCCCATGGAAAGTTTTTAGCTTTATCCTTAGGGATAAGTCTGTGGGAATGTGTGGCAAACTGTACAGCTCCTCCCTCTCTTATTCCCGCTCTTATTTTTTACTGGGATCTATTTTCAACTGACTTTATACACCTATAATTAATTCTATGTTAAGTAAAGAGTTCAACCAGTGGTACTAAGTAGAAAATAAAATAAAATAATGAACTGTTTCTTGACAGTCAAGACAAGGGCTGTTCAAGTCATTGCTTCTCATAGTATTGTTTTCACTTCTACAGGTTTCCTTTTAGATGCTCTGTTAGTTGTCAAAGATCAGGGAGAACATAGGGGATTTGTTTATTTGGGACTAGCTTATTTCACTAAGTATGATGTTTTCCAGATTCATCCATTTTGTTGTAAATGACTGAATTTAGTTTTTTTTTTAACTGCTGTGTAGTATTCCATAGAGTACATATCCCATAATTTCTTTATCCAGTCTTCTATTGACAGGGCATGTAGATTGATTCCATGTCTTAGCTATTGTGAATTGAGCTGCAGTAAACATGGAGGTGCAGATGACTCTTTTATTTGATGATATCATTTCCCTTGGGTAAATTCCAAGGAGTGGGATAGCTGGGTTGTATGGTAGGACTATATTCAGATTTCTGAGGTATCGCCAGTTTTCCATATTGGTTTTACCAGTTTGTATTCCCACCAACAGTGGAATAGGGAACCTTTTTCCCCACATCCTCGCCAGCATTTGTTGTTTGTTGATTTCTGTATGAAAGCCATTCTAACTGGGGTAAGTTGAAACCTCATTGTGGTTTTTTTTTTTTTTTTTTTTTTTTTTTGACAGGCAGAGTGGACAGTGAGAGAGAGAGAGAAAGAGAGAAAGGTCTTCCTTTGCCGTTGGTTCACCCTCCAATGGCCGCCGCGGCCAGCGCGCTGCGGCCGGCGCACCGCGCTGATCCGATGGCAGGAGCCAGGAGCCAGGTGCTTTTCCTGGTCTCCCATGGGGTGCAGAGCCCAAGCACTTGGGCCATCCTCCACTGCACTCCCTGGCCACAGCAGAGGGCTGGCCTGGAAGAGGGGCAACCGGGACAGAATCCGGCGCCCTGACCGGGACTAGAACCCGGTGTGCCGGCGCCGCTAGGCAGAGGATTAGCCTAGTGAGCCGCGGCGCCGGCCCTCATTGTGGTTTTGATTTGCATTTCCCTGACAAGCTAGTGGTCCTGAACATTTTCATGTGTCTGTTGGCCATTTGGATTTCCTCTTTGGAAAAATGCCCGTTTAAGTCCTTGGCCCATTTCTTAAGTGGGTTATTTTTGTTGTTGTTGTTGAGTTTCTTTATCTCTTTATATATTCTGGTTATTAATCCTTTATCAGTTGCATAGTTTGAAAATAATTTCTCCCATTCTGTTGGTTGCCTCTTCACTTTTGTGTTTCTTTTGCTGTACAGAAACTTCTCAATTTGATGTAATCCCAATGGTTAATTTTGGCTTTTACTGCCTGTGCCTCTGGGGTTTTGCCAAGAACTCTTCATCTGTGCCAATGTCTTGCAGGGTTCCCCAATGTTTTCTAATAATTTGATGGTATTTGATTGTAGATTTAGATCTTTAATCCATTTTGAGTGAATTTTTGTGTAAGGTATAAGGTAGGGGTCTTGCTTCATACTTCTGCATGTGGAAATCCAGTTTTCCCAGCACCATTTGTTGAAGAGACTGTCCTTGCTCCAGGAATTTGTTTTAGCTCCTTGATCAAATAATAAGTTAGCTGTAGGTGTTTGGATTGATTTCTGGTGTTTCTATTCTGTTCCATTAGTCTGTTCATCTATTTTCGTACCAGTACCAGGCTGTTTTGACTATAACTGCCTTGTAGTATGTCTTGAAGTCTGGTATTGTGATGTGCCATCTTTGTTTTTGTTGTATAAGATTGCTTTAGCTATTTGAGGTCTCCTGTGCTTCCATATGAATTTCAGCATCATTTTTTCTAGACATGAGAAGAATGTCCTTGGTATTTTGATTGGTATAACATTAAATCTGTAAATTGCTTTCAGAAGAATGGACATTTTGATGATACTTATTCTTCTAATCCATGAACATGGAAGATTTTTCCATTTTTTTGTATCTTCTATTTCTTTCTTTAATTTTTTATAATTCTTTGACATCCTTGGTTAAATTTGTTCCAAGGTATTTGATTTTTTTTGTAGCCATTGTGAATGGAATTGATCTTAGAAGTTCTTTCTCAGCCGTGGCATTGTCTGTGTGTGGGGAGCAACTCGGACTAGACTAAGTTACTGGAATTAAGACTTATTCTATGCATCTGCTCTCCCACAATATGGCACTGGGAGAGGAGGAAACAGCTTCTACACAGCTGCCTCCAGTTCAACCAATAAACAGCAGGACCTGCTCCTGATTGGAGGAGAGCAGCGTACTCAGCGTGTGGGTAGCAGAGTTGGGATTGGTGGAAGAGGACTATAAAGGAGGAGAGAGACAACATGCACCAGGAACATCTAAGGGGAACATCTGAAGGAACACCTGTGCAGCCCCCGAGAGAGCTGGCCAGCGGTGTGCCGCTCCCCCGCGGAAGTGGGGAATGTGGCAGGGGGAACCGCCCTTCCACGGAGGTGGAAGGGTCGGTAGCCAACCCGGGAAGAACCAGCAGCAAACCTGGGGAGGGCCGAGCAGACGAAAGAACAGCACAGGGTCCTGTGTCGTTCCTCCACGAAGACGGGGAGTGACATAATGGTGCCGTGACTCGGATATGAAGCCTAGGCAGGGCTTAGTGTCGTTCCTCCACGAAGAGGGGGAGCGACATCTGTGTATACAAAGGATGTTGATTTTTTTTTTTTGTATTGATTTTATACCCTTCTTCTTTACCAAACTCTTTTATGAGTTCCAGTAGTCTTAGTGGAGTCTTTTGGATCCCCTATATATAGAATCATGTCTTGTGCAAATAAGGATAGTTTGACTTCCTCCTTCCCAATTTGTATCCCTTTGATTTCTTTTTCTTGCCTCATGGCTCTGGCTAAAACTTCCAGGACTGTATTGAATAGCAGTTGTGAGAGTGGGCATCCCTAACTGGTACCAGATCTCAGTGGGAATGCTTCCAACTTTTCCCCATTCAATATGATGCTGGCTGTGGGTTTGTCATAAATTTCCATGATTGTGTTGAGGAATGTTCCTTCTATACCCAATTTGCTTAGAGTTTTCATCATGAAAGAGTGTTGTATTTTATCGAATGCTTTTTCTGCATTTATTGAGATAATCATATGGTTTTTCTTCTGCAGTTTGTTAATGCAGTGTAACACATTGATTGATTTGCACACATTGAACCATCCCTGCATACCAGTGATAAATCCCACTTGGTCTGGGTAGATGATCTTTCTGATGTGTTGTTGGATTCTGTTGGCTAGAATTTTGTTGAGGATTTTTTGCAACTATGTTCACCAGGGAAAATGGTCTGTAATTCTCTTTCTCTGTTGGATCTTTTTCAGGTTTAGGAATTAATGTGATGCTAGCTTCATAGAAAGAATTTGGGAGGACTCCCTCTCTTTCAACTGTTTTGAATAGTTTGAGAAGTATTGGAGTTCTTTAAATGTCTGGTAGAATTCAACAGTGAAGCCATCCATTCCTGGGCTTTTCTTTGTTGGGAGGGCCTTTATTACTGATTCAGTTTCTGTCTCAGTTATGGGTCTGTTTAGGTTTTCTATGTCTTCATGGCTCAATTTAGGTAGGTTGTATGTGTCCATGAATCTCCATTTCTTCTAGGTTTCCCAGTTTGTTGGCATACAGCTCTTTGTAGTAACTTCTGATGATTCATTTTACTTCTGTGGTGTCTGTTGTTACATTTCCTTTTTAAGCTCTCCTTTTTTTGGTTAGTTGGGCCAATGGTGTGTCAATTTTTTAAAATTTTTTTCAAAAAAACCAGCTCTTTGTTATGCTGATCTTTTTTATTTTCTTTTTGATTCAATTTTGTTGATTTCTCTTAATTTTAATTATTTCTTTTCTGCTACTAGTTTTGGTTTTGGTTAGCTGTTGTTTTTCTAGATCCTTGAGATGCATTGATTGTTCATTTATTTGGTGACTTTCTAATTTCTTGATGTAGGCACCAATCACTATAAACTTTCCTCCTAACATTGCTTTTGCTCTATCCCATAAGTTTTGATATGTTGTGTTGTTATTTTCATTTGCTTCCATAAAGTTCTTGATTTCCCCTTTGATTTATTCTATGACCCACCATTCATTCAGGAGCATGTTGTTCAGTCTCCATGTGTTTGCATATGTTTTAGAGATTCCTGAGTTGCTGATTTCCAGCTTCATTCCCAGCCATATCATGGGTTTTCCCACATACCCTGTTTTTTTTTTTTCAGAGTCCCAGTACAGAAGCCTCTCACAGTCACAAGCTCCTAGCCCCCTGTTAGTTCTCTCAACCAGAGTTGGGAGTCTCTACTTGGCTGGTTGCTGGGCACAGACACAAGCTGGTGCAGCTGTTACATATACCCAAAATGGTGCCCAGTCTATTGGCTTGTTACAGGACGCCATTGTAAAGTGATAGATGAGAAAGAAACGTGTCCATCTTTTTTTTTTTTTTTTTCTCCTCTAGTTTGGCAGGTACACTATCTCCCACAGGGCCCCAAGCCGGGTTCCCTCTAGGCTCTTCCTGCAGCTTTATCACCAGTGGCTTGGGCCGCTGCGGTCTGGTCTCCCCTCACTCTCCAATGCTGGTGTGGAGGCTCTCAGCTGCTGGAGTCCCGAGATGTGGGCGTCCACGCCCTCCATGTAGGTCCACTGTGTCCCTCTAATTTTGGTAACATTTCCTCTGCCTTTTTCTCCCTAACTCTTCCCTGAGACTATACTCTCTCCATTTTTTAAGAACTATCTTCTGGACTAGAGCAGTAAGCTCCCTACTCTGCCATCTTGGAACTGCTTTCTATTTTGTAAGTTTATGAATTATAGTTTTGATTTCTTTAATAACATTCAGATTGCTTCTTCTTGGTGAATTTAGCAGATTGTGTCTTTCCAGGAATTGGTCAATTTCATCTAGGTTATTAAATTTGTATGCATAAAATTGTTCATAATAGTGCATTATTGTCTTTTTACAAATGTTGCATTTATTTTCTTTTTACCTTAATTTTTTTGAGATAACATTTTAAAATTATAGTCTAAGGCTTAATGGCTGTACTAGATAAAGAGTTAAACAAAAAAAAGTAAAAAACCAGATTCTAGAAGGAAAATAGATCAGGGCTATAACCAGTAATCAAGGAAAAGATATCCAGCTTCACTTGTATAAATTTAGTTTCACTTCATTTGAAAGAGACAGGGAGCGATCTTCCATCCATTGGTTCATTCTCCAACAACCAGGGCTGGACCAAGCTAAAGCAAGGAGCCAGAAACTCCATCCCAGTCTCCCCAAGCTCATGAGACAGCATCTGTTGCCTCCAAGGGTGTGCAATAGCAAGAAGCTGGATCAAAAGTGGAGTATTGGAGATTCAAACCAGGGCACTCTGATATGACATTTGTAGATGCCAAGCAACAACTTAACCACCGTATCAAACATGGCCCCACTTTCTTATCTTTTTAATATCCGTGGAATCTGAAGTTATGTTCTCTTTCATTTCTCATATCAACAATTTCTGTCTTCTTTTTTTTCTCTTAGCTTGATTAGAAACTTACTGGTTTTATTGATCTTTTTTGAAGAACTTACTTTTTATTTCATTGGTTTTCTCTATTGATTTCCTATTTTAACTTTCATTGATTTCTATACTAATTTTTATTATTTCTTCTGATTAGTTTAGAATTGTTTGTCTTCTTTTGAAGTGGAAACTTAGATTGCTTATTTTACATCTTGTTTTTTAAAATTTCTTGGGGCCGGCATTGTGGCATAGCAGGTAAAGCTGCCACCTGCGACACTGGCATCCCATATGGGGTAAACCAGCAGATGGAAGATCTCTCTCTCTCTCTAACTCTGCCTTTCAAATAAAATAAACAGTTAAAACCAATTAAAAATAAATAAAGTTTCTTTTGAAATTTCCTCTTTGATCCATCTGTTATTTAGTCTCCAAATGTTTTTAGATTTTCTGTTTTTATCTGTTTTTTTTTCTTTTTAAGATTTATTTATTTATTTGAAAGGCAGAGTTATGGAAAATGGGAGAGACAGAGAGAGATGATCTTCCATCTGCTAGTTCACTCCCCAAATGGCCCCAGTGGCTGGAACTGGGCATTCTGAAGCAAAGAGCTTCTTCTGGGTCTCCCATGTGGGTGCAGGGGCCCAAACACTTGCGCCATCCTCTGCTGCTTTCCCAGGCCATTAGCAGGGAGCTGGATTGGAAGTGGAGCAGCTAGGACTCAAACCAGTGCCCACATGGGATGCTGGCCCTGCAAGTGGCAGCTTTACCCACTATGCCACAATGCTGGCCCTATCTTTCTGTTTCTAATTTCTAGTTTAATTCCATTGTGACCTTAGGGTAGACATTGTATGGCATCCATTCTCATAAATGTGTTTAGCTGAGTTTTGTGGCCCCTGGTGTGCTCTATTTTGATGAATGTTCCAGGTGAACTTTAGGAGAAAGTATATTGTGCAGTTGCTGGATGAAGCAGCCTACAGATGTCCATCATATCCAAGTGACTGATGGTGGTGTTGAGTTTATGCCCCTACTGGTTTTCTGCCTTTTGTTTTGTCCATTACTAAGAGAGGGATATTGAAGTCTCCGACTAGATAAGATTTGTCTGTTTCTCCTTGCATTTTAGGTTTTTTGTTTTTTAAATGTATTTGTTTATTGGAAAGGCAGAGTTACAGAGATAGAGGGGACAGAGAAGAGAGGTCTTCCATCCATTTGTTCACTCCCCAGATGGCCGCAACGGCCAGGGCAGGGCCAGGCTGAAGTCCAGAACCTGGATCTCTGTCCAGATTTCCCATATGGGTAGCAAGGGCCCAAGCACGTGGGCCATCTTCTGATTCTTTCCTGGGAGTATTAGCAGGGAGCTGGATAGAAAGTGGAGCAGCCAGGACTTGAACCAGCGCCAACACAGAATGCCAGCATCATACTGAGCCACAATGCTGGCCCCAGAAAGTACCTTTACGTCTCCTTCACGTCGGAAGATAAATTTTATGGGATATAGAACTCTAGGTTGGTGCACTTTTTTCCTCTCAACTCTTTAAATATTCCATGCCACTCCCTCTTGTTTACAGTGTGTCTGAGAAGCCAGATAAGATGCTTCCCCTTACTCCTCTGTAGGGAAGGTGTCCCGCCCACCCACACTCTGGCTCCTTTGGGATTTTCCCTTTCTTGGGATGCTCTGCAGCCTCAGTATGGTGTTCCTGCCTGTGGATTGTTATGTCTTGTTAGGCGTTTATCCTGCTCCGAGTTCTCCAAGCTGATTCAACCTGGGAAACTCTCCATCATGATTGCTTTGAGTAGCGTTCCTGTCCCTACCCGCCCTTCTCCTGGCGTTCCTGTTACGTCTGTTTTCATGGTGCGTAGCTGCCCCAGTTCTTGGATCTATTCTGTTCCATGTTTTCTACTCCTTTTTCCCCCTTTGCTTTTCAATATTGGAGGTTTCCAAAATTGTCCTCGAGTATTCTTTCTTAGAATTCCCATCTCTCTGCTCATATTACTCATCTCCTGTGTGCTGTTTGCTTCGGTAGAGCCTTATTCGCGTGTCCACCGCAGTTATTTTAGATCGCCAGCTGATGATTCCAACATCCCTGCCATGTCTAGAAATTCCTATGGGTAGGTCTCAGTCTTAGCATAGCTGTGCCCTTGGATTGGACCTCACAAGTGCTTCTTAGCCACCGCCCCTGCCTCTGGCGGGAGAGAGTGGCTGGAACAGGCTGGAGTTGGGTGTGGGGAGGGCTTGAGGGGTGAGAGACTACTTCTCTCCCCCTGGGTCAGTTAGGCTCTGCTAAAGCCCGATAGGTTGGCTCTGGCGAAATTGTCCTCATGGCGGGCGGGCCTGCTGGAGGAGAGAGTGGTCGGGCTGCTTCTCCCCTGCTCCTGCTGCCAGCACGAGGGGAACCCTCTCCTTCTTGTGAGAACCTGAGGGCTCCTCTAGGTGGAACTCAGCAGTGTTGGTGCGCCGTCCGGGACTGGCCTTCTGGAGTCTTTAGCTCACAGGCTTGTCCACATTGCGCTTCCAGCAGTTCGTCAGCCACGGTTCAGGTTTTCCTGTCCAGGTACTGGTTCCAGGGAGGTTTGTGCTCTGGTTGACTGTGGAGCTCTGTGCTCTCCTGTCTGGGGCCGCTGCTTTGTCCTGCGATCTCAATTCTGCAGGTGTGAGGAGCTGTTGGCTCTCGGTGTGTTCAGATTTCACTTGTTACCACGGAGTGGCCACGTCCAAGCTCTTCATGTGCCAGACCAGAAGCCTGAAGTCTCAGCTGTTTATCCATTTCCTCAGGTTCTTACTATTAGAACTATGTAACATCTAGGAAAACCTTTTAAACTTCCATAAACTGATTCACATGTTTTCATGTACTCATTCTTTTCCAGCCTGTTTTCACATACACAAATTTTACTTAGCTATTATCACAGTAAATATAGAAAATTTCCAATTATATTTTTAAATTTGTTTTTTAATCATTTATTTATTTATTTAAAAGAGTGACAGAGAGAGGAGAGAGAGAGAGGAATCCTGCATTCGTTGGTTCATTCCCCAGATGTCTGCAGTGACCAGGGCCAGGATGTGCTAAAGCTAGGTGCCAAGAACTCCAAACAGATCTCCCCCGGGAGTGGCAGCAGGGACTCAGATTCTTAAGCTGTCATCTGCTGCCTCCCAGGTGTGTTAGCAAGAAGCTAGATCAGAGGCAGAGGCAGGCCGCAGATCCAGGCACTCCCATATGAGTGGGCATCCCAAGTGGTGGCTCAACCCACTGTGCCACAATGCCTGGTTCTGCTTTAGTTATTTTTATTTTATTTGAAAGGCATCCCAAGTGCCCACAGCAGCATTTGCCAGGTCAGAGACAAGAGCCTGGAACTCGATTTGGGTCTCTCTCATGATTGTCAGGGTCCATGTTAGCAGGAAGCAGTGGAACCAGAACTCATAAATCAACCACTCCAATTTGGAATGCAGGCATCCCAAGGGGCATCTTAGCCACTGCACCAAAAGCCTGCCCCACCTGTTATGTTTGTTTAATACATCTTTGAAGATTTTATTTATTTATTAGAGAGGTAGAGCTACAGAGAGAGAGGGAGAGAAAGAGAGCGGTCTTCTACCTATCTGCTGGTTCACTCCCAAGATGGCCACAACAGCCAGAGCCAGGCTGATCTGAAGCCAGGAGCCAGGTGCCTCTTCCAGGTCTCCCACATGGGTGCTGGGGCCCAAGCACTTGGGCCATCTTCTACTGCATTCCCAGGTCATAGCAGAGAGCTGGATTGGAAGAGGAGCAGCAGGGACACAAATTAGCGCCCATATGGGCGCTGCAAGTGGAGGCTTAGCCTACTATGCCACAGTGCCGGCCTCCTCTTTAATACATCTTAAGCAGATTTCATTATCAGGGTCTTCATAACTATCTTTTAAAAAGATGTATTCATTCGAAAGGCCGAGTTAGAGCGAGAGACACATACACACAAAGAAAGAGAGAGAAAGACCTTCCTTCTGCTGGTTCACTCCCCAAATGGCTGCAAGGGCCAGGACTGGGCCAGGCAGAAGCCAGAACCCCCATTGTGAATGGCAGGGACCCAAGTACTGGGGCCATCTCCCACTGCTTTCCCAAGCACGTTAACAGGGAGCTGTATTGGAAGTGGAGCAGCCAGCACTCAAGCTGGTGCTTGGGGGATGCCGGCATTGCAGGCCACAGCTTAACCTGCTGTGCTACAACCCCCCCCCCCCTTATCTTTGTTTTGGAAGGGCATATGGCACAGTGGTTAAGACACTGCATGGGATGCCTGTATCCCAGATTGCAGTGCCTGTCCATTCCAACTCCCTTGCTAATGCTCACCCTGGGAGGCAGCAGATGATGGCTCACAAACGTGAGCCCCAGTCGTCCACCTGAGAGACTCAGATTGAGTTCTTGGCCCTGTAGCTTCAATTCACTGAACACAAAGTACTGTTTACATCACATATTCTTATTTCCAGTTTATAGTTACAGGAATAGAATTCGCTTTGTGAAACATAACAAATTTATAACAAATATCAGAACCAGGATTTCTTTACTGTCATAGTTTGCCATCACTTTTATCTAATACATTTTGTCTCCTTTTGAATGACTTCCTAAGGTAAAGTCTCAGGCGTAGGCCATGACCTGTTTGTACCAGTAAGATAATGTATTCATTATCACATTACTCATTTACATTAATGTTTTTACAAATTTAGTATTTTTAATAGGACCAGTTTTCATTTTTATTTTTGTACATAAATTTAGTCTTTCAAAGCTTTTGTTTATGATTTGTTTTCTTGTTAAAATCTGTTCTTATTTATTGCCAGTTTATAATTATTGTCTTGATGTTTATATTTTACATGTAAACTTTAATTGGTCAATCTGTTTTTCTGTTATTTTAACTGCTTCAGTTTTTAGAAAGCTGATTCAGCAAATATCTAATACCTAATTCTAATTTATGCCAGTTTTCCTAACATTTGGTATTAAACTCCTCATCTGGACTTTATTTTTGTGAATGGCCTAAGGTTATTGTAATTCAGCCACCTGAACATCACTTATTTAAATCAACTTTCCCTCCCATTATTTTGAGTGTGGTGGCAAAAACAGTGTGGGTTTTTGAACAGAACACATGTGAGTGAAATCCTGGCTCTGGAGATTACACCCTTTGTATTGTAAGAGCAGCCTCCTCCCCAGAGGGAGCTATTCTGCCCCCTCTGATTTGTCTCTCCTGCTGAGAGAAACAGGAAGGAGTGGAGTTCCTGTAGGTAACCTGGGAGAGACTGCAGCCCACCCTGCCCAACCTCGTCTCTCACCACCAGGGAGCCCTGCGTGCAGAGGGCTTGGGTCTGTGTGCCAGGACGTAGGGAAGGTGGCCAGTGTTTGCCCTCTACGAGTGGATGCACAGAGCACTGAGAGTCGTGTTAGAACCAGGGGCCAGATGTGCCTAAGGCTGGCACCTTTGCCAGAGGGGAAAAGGCACGCGACTAATTTCTGGTTTAACAAAGTGGAAGGAAGTAGAAAGGCTCCATGGCTCCAGGAAGAGAGACGGAGTTGGAAGGCCGACCGTTTCTCTGCAGCTGCAAGGTCATGCAGAGAGGGCCGCCAGGTTTGTGATCCGCCCTTTCACTGAGCACCACTGAGGCCAGCAGCGTGCTGGCAACACATCTTCCCGCCGTGCGTGTGTCAAGAGCACCCCCAGCAGGTTTTCAGAAGCGGACAGCATCAGGATCCACTGCCTGCTGTTTGCTGTTTCTCTCTTGGCCATCTTGACAATGCCTGTCCCAGACACACACTTCCTGGCCTCCCCCCCACCCCGGGAGAAGGTGACCTCTAGTCATCTCTAGTGCTGGGTGCTTTGGTTGTTCCTTTCATTCAATACCAGCGATTCTAGACTATCCCATTAAGGATTGTCGTCCTGACTGAGGGACCATGATCCAGTAGCTCTACCTCGTGGGCATCCATGCCTCTCTCCTGAGAACTGGCAGCTAAGAGTGCAAGGTGATGTTGCAGCCACCATACACACCCTTAGAGACATCATGGCCACCAGACAAAGAACCTTTACGCTGTGTTCTGAGCACTGCACCGTGATTGGAGGTGTGCTGTTGGGTCGTCCTGTTTTCTGTACACCTGTTGTGTTTCTCCAGGATGTCCAGCTGTAGATCCTTAGAGAGCCTTCATTCTGGATGTGCAGAACACCGTGTGTAACAGTGTGGGTGAGCAGGCTCACTTTTTACACCCAGTCACATCATATGGGGGTACTACTGTAAAATAAGATACCGCAAGAAATTTAGATTTGTGAGTATGTGAGATGCAACCATTGTAGGAGTGCAGGGGAAGGAAAAACAATTTTCATGAAACCCAAATTTTGGAAAATCAATTCTTCCTGGGTTCCCCCCCCCCCCACACACTATAAACGAGACCAGTAAAGCATTGGAAACAAAAAGCAGCAAGAAAGGAGGGAGAACCCACCCATTTACTGTCTGTGATACACAGGCTCCTATCCTGCCCGTGGGTTAATGATGCTTTGTGTCCACTGGATGGCAGTAGGGAGCCTGCAGAGTCCCCTGTGGCAGGGGCTCTCTCTGCCCTTACAAAGGAGAAAGGAAACACGAAGTGCAAAAAAAAAAAAAAAAAAAAAAGCCGCCACCGCCTTACATAGAATACCCGGGCACTTAAGGGAGAAGCCTCTTTGTCTGGAAGTGTGAAGAGTTTCGCTGGACCTTCCAGCTGGGATGTCAGACTCTTGTCGGTGGGTCAGTGTGACCCAGGCTAACCCCTTTGTGGAGCTTGTTCTGAGTCTAGGCGCCGCCAGGTTCATGGCGAGCACACCCAGATGGACAGTGGCAAAGAGGCAGAGACAAAGCCAAAGCCAGACCTGGTGTATTCAGAAGAATGAAGCCTGGGAGGGGCTCACTGCGGGTGAATGCGGGCAGAGAGTTGCCTGCGAACACACAGCAGAGAGCAAGCCCCCTCCCTTACAGAGCAGCGGTTTATATAGTACAGAGTGCGGGAAGGGGCTGGAGGTCTGAGCTAAAGCTGGGCTGCCGAGACAGAGGGAGACCTGGGCTCGTTCTAAAGGTCCTGTGAGATCACGGTGTGGGCTGGGAGGGGCGTGGGCTGGACCCGGGCTGAGCTGCTGGGTTGGGGGGAGAGAGCTTGGGAGGAGCTCAGGCTGACGGCTGGACTCTTCTGATAGGGGTGTGTCCAGCAGTCCAGGCAGGGTGGGGCTGTATTTGCAGGGAGAGAAATGGGGGCCTGCTGGCTGTATGTAGGTGAGAGGTTAACACAGATCTAAGGTCCTTGCTGCAGCAGGAGGACCAGAGAAAAAGTGGCAGGAAAAGACTTTCTGGGAAAGACAAATAAAAGGTCTCTTTTATGATTTCTTTAAATTCAGATAATGTAAATTAGGTGGGGGATGGACATCATTCTCCTTTGGAGGAGAAAATCACAAAATTGATGAAACTAGTTTTTTTAAAGATTTATTTATTTTGTTTGAAAGAGGTACACACACGCACAGAGAGAGAGAGAGAGTGTGTCTTCCATCCACTGGTTCACTCCCCAATTGGCCGAAACAGCCAGAGCTGCACTGATCCGAAGCCAGGAGTCAGGAGCTTCTTCCAGGTCTCCCAGGCGAATGCAGGGGCCCAAGCACTTGGGCCATCTTCCATTGCTTTCCCATGCCATAGCAGGGAGCTGGATTGGAAGTGGAGCAGCCAGGACTAGAACCAGCACCCATATGGGATGCCGGCACTGCAGGTAGCAGCTTTACCTGCTATGCCACAACGCCGGCCCCAGTGAAACTAGATTTCAAACTACATAGGACTTTACAGAATGTTCTTGGCATGGGACTTTACAGAATGTTCTTGGCATCCTGTCATCTCTACAGAGAAGCGGATACTTTGTTGATTTCTAGATTCTTAGCAGGTGCCCCAGGCTGGGTTCTTCCTCTGCCACCTTTTCCTGCCTCCATCACTCTCCCTGACAAAGAGTGACAAGCTGTTTCATTAAAAAAATCAGTAGGTGTACATATAATTTTTAAAAATCTATCTACCTGCATGTGAAGTTACCTTATTAAGAATGCCTTAATCATAACCTTCCATTTTATTGCTAAAGACACATAATAAATGGCACAGCTAGGAGATGAATCATTAGCAAGGTGGGGGGAAGTAAAAATGCCTAGAGGCTGGCACGCGGCCACACGCCCGCCAAGCGGGTTTCTGTGCAATTAACCCTTTCTTTCCCTCACAGCGCGGAAGAGTTCTGTGATGCGAGATGCACAGCTTCTGCAGGCTGCCAGGGCTCCTGTCCTTGCCTCCAGCAGCCTCTGCCCCCGCCCCCAGCCTCTCTCTGGGCATCTGTCCAGCAAGGACCCCGGCTGCGTCTCTGTGGGAAATGGGGAGGCACTGGAGGGTTTTGAGGGGAGCGCCCTGGACCTCGATGGCTGCTGCAGGAGACCAGAGGGCGAGGACAAGGGCGAAGGCAGGGAGACCTGGGAAGCCAGCGGCGGCCCTGTGATTTGTCTCTCAGATTCTGCTGCCAGGCCCCGTGCCCTGGCGCGCCCTCCCCTGCTGGTGGAGGCCACGCTCTGCCCTGCCCCCTGCCCCCTGCCCCCTGCCCCTTGGCTGCGTTCACTTCTCCTTGCCGCCGACTGCCGGCTCACTCGCTTGGTACTTATATTCCATTATGGCTGAGCGTGGGCCCCGTGAGGTCTCTGTTCACCGTGTAGCCCGGGGCAATGGTGGTGCAGGTGTCCTCCTGAGCCACAGCCCGCCTCATGCCGCAGAAGATGCTGTGGCGATGAGCACTTCGTCACCCCACTGGGCGTCCAGTCAGGCCCTCCGGTCACCATTTCCTTAACTGTCAGGTCCCGACCAGCTCTCAGGACGGGTCAGTTGTTGAGTTTCCAAGAACCGCATGACTTCCAGAGCCCACTGTTCCCAGGGAGCCTGCACCCCAGTCCCCCACACATCCTGTCCTGAGCCAGATCCGAAAATCCTGGCTAGCATGGCGGGGAGTGCCTGGGCCTCTCTAGCGCTGCCCCTTTAAGAGTCAGCAGCCCCTCTGCGGCCAGCTGAGCCCTTCCAGGTCCTTGCCCCTGCCCGGCTCTGTTTCTCCTGTGACAGTTTTTGTGGTGCCAGATAAAGAGGGAAAACCAGCACTTGGACATCGGATTCAAAGGTCTCCTGTGTTTCCCCCACTCCTGGGAAGGGCAGACGGTTTTCTATTGCAGTTACTCCTGTCTCTTCTACCTCCTTACCCGTGGTTCTCTGAAACCCGACTACCTGGCTGAGTCTGCTTACCACACAGAAGCTTGCCACCTTTGTGCAAAGAATGTCAATTGTGTCTTCTCAAAATAGAAAGAAACAGTGCGATCTTGCTGGCTCTGCACTTCCCTTGCTTTGCTAAATTGCAAGTTCCTTGGACTGAAACAAATGTCCCGTGGACTAGGCTCTCAGTTAAGAAAGGGGGCCCTGTGGATGTCACTGGTTGCTCCAGGAACTCCTGGCCTGCCCCCACCAGGGACTGCTCAGCCTCAGTTTCCACGCTTCTTAGCCAGGCCACTGCTTTCCACATAAACACTGTCAACGTGACTTGGAAGCTGAAGGGACTCCCCGCAGCCCAGCCCTGTGATCCCGGCTCTGCAAACAGAGATGAGATGCAGACATTTAGCCTTGTTCCCTGCTCTGCTTTTGAGGCAAAATTCGGATAAAAGAGCTCACCCAAAGCCCCGTTTCCATTCTAAGATGCTGTAGACAGGGTCCCAGATGAAGGCAGCAGATCCTGGAAGGGGGACTTGGGCGGCACCTGTGCTCCCTGGAGAGAGAACTAACCGTTTAAGATGGGCAGGGTCGGGGTGGTAGATCGCTTGTGGTTCTCAGCGTTTAATTTGCCAAGGGTTCTGAATGAGCACCGTGAGATCTGCAGACCAGGGAATTCCAGCTGAAATGTGTGGGGTTAGGAGAGGAGACTGGGACAGGGCAGCGGGGTGCCTTGCTCAGGTCCGCACTGTGATGCCACCATTTGTCTTTGTTTAATCCAGATGCCTGGGCGGTTGGGCACGCCCACATCTCAGCAGGGCAGGTGGCCCAGCTGGGCCAGGCTGAGTGCTGCGGGTGGGGGAGGGGAAGCGACTGCAGCTGGGCGGCCAGGCTCGTTTTCCGGAGCTGGACTATTCACTGTAGAACACTCGCAAGCACACAACTGTCGCAAATAAACGTGGCTGATCTTGAGGGGAGGGGAGAAGACAGAAAGATCATTTACCTCCTGGCACCCATGGCAAGGGCTACAAACCTGGGTTTACTTTCTAGAAAATTCGGGTGTTTTCTAGATTACATTCTGTCATTCCAAAAACAAAGGGGACAGAGGAATTTATTTTTAAACAGACAGGCGTTTGAGGCAGAGGTTTGGCATCACAGAGACAAAGGTTGAGCGAGGGATGATGTCTTAAACTCAGGGTGAGGCGGGGTGGGGGAAGCTGTGCTTTGAGTGGGAGGCTGCTTTTTGCCTGTCCCTTAACAGAGTGCAGATGCTGACACTAAGTAGGAGTCAGTGGTTCCACAGCACCAAATAGAGAGTGCTGCGCTGAATGAAGTCGTGCGTCATGTTCAGAACTAACCAAAGGAATGCACGGAGAATTTTAATCCATTGCGTTTTTGCAGCCAGGAGAGCTGAGCTGTATTTTTAGGCTCATGACAGCCATGGCTAGCATAGATGGGTGACCTGCGGTGGGTTGTGTGTGGAGAGGGCAGGAGACATCATGGAATTAATGTCAAATCATTGGAATAATTGCCGCTGCTTAAAACTTAAGGGCACAGCTAGAAAAGCAAGTTGTGACGCACTGCCGTCCTGCTGAGCACTGAAAATCATAGCAAACAGTGGGTCTGTTTTGGAAACATTCTAAAACCAGCCTGTGGGCCCGGCGAGCCATTTTAGACACAGCTTGCTACGTGTTTGGAGAGAAACCTGGAATCTGTTGTCAGGAACACGAAGCAAGCGCTTTGAGCTGCAGTGCCGCTGCGGGCGAGTTTAATTGCAGGGATGAATGAATCACAGCTGTGAAAGTTAAATTCTTTACTCAGCTGTTTTCCCCTTGCCCCTTTACATTCCAGATTTATGGCCTGCATTATGTCCGGAGCCAGCAGTCAGCTCGCTCTCTTCCTCCTCGGCTGCTACGTGGCTGCCCAGGGCGTCCTCGCCGGGGAGCACCGCGCGGCTGACCGCCACGAGGCTGGCTATTACCTGGCTGCCGTGTACGAGCACCAACCCATCCTGAGTCCTGACCCTCTCGCGCTCACCAGTCGCAAGCAGGCCCTGGAGCTGATGAACCAGAACCTGGACATCTACGAGCAGCAAGTGATGACGGCGGCCCACAAGGCAAGGGGCACTCTAGGTTACGAGCTGGGCTTGTTTTGCAGCACAGCACACACGCTGTTGCTCTGTAATACCCCAGTATTAGTAATACCCCAGTATTAGTAATAGCCCCAGTATTAGTAATAGCCCCAGGCTCCCTCGGGCCCCTCCTGGAAATCGGCCCAGCTGAGTTGAGTCAGTCGCTTGGCTGGCTTGAGCCTTGCCAGTCTTGAGATGGAGTGTGGGGCAGCAGCACCCGCAGCTCCATAGCTCTGAATTAGAATTTGCATTGCAGCAGGTTCTCCAAGAGCTGCCTCTGCACTTGAGGTTTGTGGAGCCTGGGCTCCAGTGTGGGTTCCCATGGCCTAGAGTCTTGGGGGCAGGGAGGGATGAGGTCTGGGCCTTGGGATGCCTCTAAGGCTCTGCTTGGAATTCCAAGGAACAGAAAAATCTGCAAACCACTGAGCCCCGTGAGCTCTCACGCTCTGTGAGGCACTCAAAGTGAGCTGAAGTAGCACGCGCCCTCCAGCCTGCCGGGTGCTGTCTTCAGATGATCTGGCCTCTGTGCCAGACTGCGACCTCAGCCCGGACAGAACCAACCCCAACCCACACAGGGAAGGCTGGGCCAGCCTTTGTGGAGGCTTCCTGCCGGCCTGTGTTTCCCCCTCGCACCAGGAAGGGTGGGGCGAAGGAGAGGCGCCTCTCGGGGCTCTAGAAAGGGGAATGTACGTGCCAGATGCCACCTGGGGGGAAAAAGGCGGGCCTGGGAAACCCGTGAGCAAGGGGAGGCTCAGGCTGTACCCCAGGGGGTGAGCTGCCCCAGCCCAGTTGCTGGAGAAGCCCCGCCCTCGCCTGGCCAGGAGGTAAACTCAATGTGGAAGTTAGAGAGGCGCAGTGAGGCCGACAGGTCCCCCACACAGCACCTGTTCCGGAGCAGCTGGTCGGGGTGGCAGCTGCAGCCCCCCCCAGCTACTGCCACATTACATTTTAAAAATTTATTTTATCTATTGGAGAGGCAGAAACAGAGCTCCTAACTGCTAGTTGATTCCCCAGATACCCGAAATGGCCAGGGCCGGGTCAGGCTAAAGCCAGGAGTCAGGAACTCGATCAAGCCTCCACAGGGTGGCAGAGAGCCAACTCCTTGAGCCCTCACCTGCTGCCTCCCAGGGTGCACATTAGCAGGAAGCTGGGACCCGGACCACAGGCAGGAGTTGAACCAAGGCGCTCTAATGGAGGATGCCTGGCGCCTGCATTTTAAAGTTGTAGCTCATGGCAGACACACGGGTGGTGCTGGAAGGGAGCTTGAAGACCTGGCCTAGTTTCTTCTGACAGGTGACACCTCTCGCTCTTGTTCCAACCTGACGGCCGTTTCTCCTGGGACACTGCAGTGGCCCCGAGCTGACTCTCGCAGGTGCACTCATTCCAGCAGCGGGAACTTCTGGAAGGGTCTCCTGCTCAATGAGCAGCCGTAGCAGTGCCCGCGGCTGCCACCTGTAGTTGTGCAGCCCTCTCAATCCTGGCGATTCCTTGTAGATGTGGTCCCCGGGACACTGTTGGCAGCCGTGTCGCCCCGTAGATTCACAGGGCGGCGGCTACTGACCGCATCCGTGCCCTTTGCCCACACACAGCCTGTACTTATAAAGCCAAGAGCCAGGACTTCACAGGTACGGCTACTTAGGAATCCTGCATATCAGTTTCTTTCACGTCATTCACGCATATATTTGACACGCACCTGATTTATGTTTATGCTGAAGTCAGTGTAAAAATACCCGGGCTGTGCCCTCAGAGCTCCGGATGACACCGACCCTCCAAGGGCATGCATTCTCCTGGCGCGGCATTTGCCCACGTGGCTCCAGCACCTGACAGCACCTCCCTCTTCCTCCTGCTCCCATCCACGGCCCTCCCGAGATGCTGGGCACATGCTATGCGCAAGGCCGCGGCCCTCCGGGTGCACGCCCCCTGCTTTTGCGGTTTAACAACCTGCCGGGAGGAAACAGAAGGCAGCGGCTTCCCCCTCCACGTGTGGCGCTTCCAGATATTTCAGCTCCCGTGCAGTTGTATTTGCCAGAGCAGCTTCTGAGACAGCGGAGTTTCCCACGGGCCTGGCTGTGGGGCGGAGGCTCCTGGGCGAGCCGGCCGAGCCCTTCTCTCTTGGCAGAGGTGTTGGAGGGAGGAAAAGGAGTCCGGTTTAAAGAGGACTGGGCCGGGCGCTCCCCGGCTTGGTGCCTTTCGCTCCGCAGGAGTCCTCGATCTCCCCAAGGGCAATCAGAAAGTCGCTGCTGCTGCCCTTTCTCAGACATGCTAACAGCTCCCCGTCCAGGATTCCCAGCCGTGCCGCAGCCACCCTCTGCCCCAGCTTGGGTTTGGTTCCCGTCCCCATTCCTGGCTGGCCTGTGCTCGGGCAACGAAATTTGATTTCCTTACTCACGTGATATGTAAATACAACTTAAATGTTCATCTCCACCAGAAACCACTCGTTGCACTCAGAATTTTATTTTTAATAAAGGAAAACAGATATCCAAGTACAAGTTACAAAAAGTTAAAAACATGACTTTTTTTTAATTTGGTAAATATAAATTTCCAAAGTACAGTTTATGCATTACATTGGCTCCCCCCCCATGATTAGACCGCCTTATTGAACTCATTAATTAATAAAGGAACCAGCAAGATGGCAAAGCTGAATCAAAAGAGAATTGAAGGCCTGGTGTCGTGGGACAGCAGGTTAAACCGCAGCCTGTGACACTGGCGTCCCTCATGAGCGCTGGTTCAAGTCCCAGCTGCTCCACTTCTGACCCAGCTCCCTGCTAAGTTACCTTGGAAGGAAGCAGAAGATGGCCCAAGGACTTGGGCCCCTGCCACCCATGCGGGAGACCCAGGTGGAGGTCTAGGCTCCCGGATTCGGCCTGGCTCAGACCCAGCTGTTACTACCATTTGGGGAGTGATCCAGCTGATAGGCGAGCTCTGTCTTTTCCCCTCTCTCTCTAGCTCTTTCAAATAATTTTTAAAAAGATTTTGATAAATGAAATTGTATTAGAGCAGTGAGCATTTAAAAAAATTGCTAATTGATAAAAAAAACTTACAACTAATGTCCTACAAGGCAATGTAATTCTAATCTTTGAAGTGATCTTTTAAATAAAAACAAGCCACAGTACATTCTCTAGATAATTAAATAATCCTTGAGTGAGCTTGTTAAACAGTAACTGATGTAATTTGGAAATATATGCACTTTTTAATTTTTTAAAATTTTATTTATTTGAAAGGCAGAGCGAGACAGAAGACACACAAACTTCTCCCACCCACTGGTTCACTCCCTAAATGCCCACAATGGCAAGGAGCCAGGAACTCCATCCAGGTCTGCATATGGTGGCAGGGACCCGAGCACTTGAGTCGTCTCTGCAGCCTTAGCCGGAAGCTGGAATCAGGAGCAGAGCCGGGACCCACACCCAAGCAGTCCGATCTGGATTGCGGGCACCCGGGGCAGCGCTGTAGCCACTCCACCGAGTGCCCACTCTTCATCTTGCTCCGTTTCCACGATTGTGATGATTTTTCTGTTCTCATCAGTGGGCAGTGAGATAGCCAGTCTCATACTGTTCTGGGGAGAGCTCACGTTGGTGTAACCATTCTCTAAAGCTTTTTGACAACATGTGTTAAAAACTTAACAAATTTTATGCCTTCTGACCCACTAATTTCACTTGGTTTTATTCTGAAGAAAGAGGTACTCACCTGAAGATTTGTGGGCAACTGTCGGTAAGTTTTCATGCCGAATACAAATGTTCACAACAGTTTTTATTTCAAAAAGCTGGGACTGCTTCCAGTGTCCAGCAACAGAGGATAAACGGGGTGTCCTCTTAGACACAGTGTGGCCATTGCAAATGATAGCAGGGCCACATACTTATTGTCCTCTCAGTTATGCGCACACACACACACACACACACACACGGGCACTTCAGAAGGGTCACAGAGAATGGATTTAAAACAGGGTTTTTTTTTTTTTTATTTGACGCAAAACAATTTTAAATTCAATGCAAATTTTTTCCATAATATGTAAACTTTTTGAAGACTTCTGCATACCTGGGTTTTGAAAATTTTTTTCCAAAACAAACTTATCTTTTAGTTCCGCATCCCACAGTTTTTTTTTTTTTTTTTTTTTTTTTAATTCTTATTTATCTGAGAGGTAGAGAGGGAGAGAGTTGCTGTCCATTGGTTTTCTCCCCAGGTGCCTGCGATGGCCAGAGCCGGGCCAGGCCGGGACTGGGAACTCAGTCTCCTGGGAGTGGCAGGGGCCCAGTGTCTGGGGCCAACCCCGCTGCCTCCTGGGACCTGCACTGACAGGAAGCTGGAGTCAGGGAGAGAGCCAGCCGGGAGCGGAGCTAGGATGCAGATGTCCCAAGCAGCATCCAACAGCTTCACCCAAGGCCCACCCCTCCGTGAACTCTTTGAGGAACCCTTTCGTGCAGAGAGTAATGATGAAAATAGTGGATAGGAATATCCTTGGGTCATACGATCAGCATATCTTTGTCTGTTTCCCAAGTTTTCTACACTTAAACTTGTAAGCGTTGGTAACCAGGAGAAAAAGAGTGCAGTGCAGTGCAGAGGTGTGTGCCTCTGCCTGCTGCTGTGGGTCACTCGGGCCTGCAGGCCTGCCTTCTCCACCTGCCATTCTGGCCTTGGCATTTTCAGCTGTGTGAGTGGAGCGCAAGAGAAGAGTGAGCCGGTGGTGCTCAGAGCCCAGGCGGCAAAGGCAGGTAGGGAAGCCAGAGTCCTCGGGGGAGCCTCCCAGTTCCCCGTGGGGGAGTTGGTCTTTCTAGCGAGTCTGTCTCCATGCTGACATCCACGCACCCAACTCCTACCCACCGGCCTGCTGGGCCCCAGCCTCAGAGTTTGTTCAGAAATTCCCCAGCTGGTTCAGAGGCACAGGGGAGGCTGAGCAGCCCTGGGGTGGCCCAGCGATCTCCCTGCAGGTGCACCTCGCAGACTCCTGCACCTTGGTCCGCATCCCCCCCAACACACACGCCTGCTGGCCTGACACGCCCTCGGGCACAGGTGGGCATCGTTCCTGGAGGACCTTGTCCCCTTGGAATCGGACCCAGTGAGGCAGCGGCCCCCAGACCACAAGCCCCGGTGAGAGTGGGGCCGCCATCTCTGCATCACTGGCTCCCGGTGGGCGTGAGCGAATGAGCGGTGTTCCTGGTAACAGAACATGCCTGGCTGTTTGGGTTTCCAGGGCGTACAGATCATAGTGTTTCCGGAGGATGGCATTCACGGGTTCAACTTCACGAGGACCTCCATTTACCCATTTCTGGACTTCATGCCGGACCCCCGGGTGGTCAGGTGGAACCCGTGCCTGGAGCCCCAGCGCTACAACGACACAGAGGTGCGTGAGAACCCCGCCTTCTCAGGGTCCCTGGGGATGTGCGGGGCTGGGCCAAGCCCACAACGGGCTGAGACCAAGAGGAGACTCTAGGGTCCACAAAGCTAGACCCAAACTCCCCAGACTGCACGAGCCACTCATCCCATCAGGGAATGCTGGTTGTCATGAGGATCCAGGAAACTTCTCTTTGTATTATTGTACAGAAATACAAGAGTCTAAATGTATCGAACAACCTGGCCAAGTAGAAGTAACAAAAGCGAAAGTTCCCCCTCCCCTTCTCCGAGGCCACCCCCATCCTTTCCTAGAGACCCTGCCCTCCGTGCCTTGCCCTGCACCCATTATCTGCTGTGCGATACACTGGATTTTTTTTTTTTTTTAAGATTTATTTATTTATTTTGAAAGAGTTACACAGAGGAGAGGCAGAGAGACAGTAAGGTCTTCCATTCACTGGTTCCCTCCCCAAATAGCTACAACAGCCGGAACTGTGCCAATCTGAAGCCGGGAGCCAGGAACTTCTTCCTGTCTCCCTTGTGGGTGCAGGGACCTAAGCACTTGGGCCATCTTCTACTGCTTTTCCAGGCCATAGCAGAGAGCTGGATCGGAAGTGGAGCAGCCGGGACTTGAACCAGTGCCCACATGGGATGTGGGTGGCTTTGCCCACTACGCCACAGCGCTGGCCCGGTGCCTATTGTTTTTTAACTCTTACTGTTATGAGCAGTTGTCCAGTGAGTATTCTTGTTTGTGTGATTTTTGTAAACATGTTTCAGCTGTTCTCTAAGATGAAACTTCTAGATGAAACTTCTAGAAACCGAATTTTTCCAAGCATATTCATAAATGGTAGATTACTTTAAAGAGTGCCACGTTTTGCCTTTAAAAGACTTTGATCTCAGTAGTAATGGAGGGTGCCCGTTCTCTTATGCAAGATAGAATAACTTTCTGAATTTGGGCCAGTCCTAGCGGGCGCACAAAGATGGCTCATGAGTTTAATTCTTTCGCTGCCTTGTTAGTAGTGAGGTTGGGCCTCTTTTCTGGATTTGTCCTGGGAACTCACCTGTTCACGTGCTTTCCAGCCCTCTTGCCAGCTGTTCATAGCTCAGAGACACACGGCAGGAGCTTTTCTGTTTAAAACCACGCGGCCACAGTAAAGCAGGATTCCGATCGCGTGCACGCGCACCTGTCTCCCTCGCAGGTCCTTCGGCGCCTGAGCTGCATGGCCATCCGGGGCCAGATGTTCCTGGTGGCCAACCTCGGGACCAAGCAGCCGTGCGCGCGCGGCGACCCCGGCTGCCCGGCGGACGGGAGATACCAGTTCAACACGGACGTGGTGTTCAGCAGCCACGGCTCCCTGGTCGCCCGCTACCGGAAGCACAACCTGTACTTCGAGGCAGCTTTCGACAGGCCCGCGGCGGCGGACCGCACGACCTTCGAGACCCCGTTCGCGGGCCGGTTCGGCATCTTCACCTGCTTCGACATCCTCTTCTTCGAGCCCGCCGTGCGGCTGCTCCTGGGCGCGCAGGTGAGGCACGTGGCCTACCCGACGGCCTGGATGAACCAGCTCCCGCTCCTGGCCGCCATCCAGATCCAGAGAGCTTTCGCCACGGCCTTCGGCGTCAACGTGCTGGCGGCCAACATCCACCAGCCGGCCCTGGGGATGACGGGCAGCGGCATCCACACCCCGCGCCAGTCCTGGTACCACCACGCCGCGGGGGACCCCGGTGGCCGCCTGCTCGTCGCCCGGGTGGCCGCGAGCCCGCAGGGGCTCGTCGGTGCGGACCCCGCGCCCCGCCAGCTTCTGCAAGCCCCGCGGGGCGAGCCGACCTGCGAGCGGGACCCCCGGGAGGGCCGCTGCGAGGGGGCCCCGACCTTCGGCGCCGAGATGATGTACGACACTTTCACCCTGGTGCCCGCCCGCGAGGAGGCGGGCTACCTCCGCGTGTGCGCCCGCGGCCTCTGCTGTCACCTGCTCTACGAGCGGCCCTCCCCGTCGCCCGAGCTGTACGCCCTGGGGGTCTTCGACGGCCTGCACACAGTGAACGGCGCCTACTACCTCCAGGTGTGCGCCCTGGTCAAGTGCGGGGGCTCGGAGCTCCACACGTGCGGCCGGGAGGTCACGGAGGCCTCGGGGAGCTTCGACTTCGACCTGTGGGGCAACTTCAGCACGGCCTACGTCTTCCCTCTGCTGCTGGCCTCGGGGATGCGCCTGGAGACCCCCGACCAGCTCGGCTGGGACCGGGGCCGCTATTTCCTGAGGAAGAGAAGGCTGTCTTCCGGGCTGGTGACGGCGGCCCTGTACGGCCGGTGGTACGAGAGGGACTAGGGATGCGGTGCGCCCCCGGTGCGGACGGCCTGGCACCGGGCGCCAGCGCTGCCTCGCGCCCGGGAGCCTGGGGAGACGCGGAACACGCGGCTGCCCTCGTCCTCTTAGGTGTCGGTGATGGAGACGTTTTCTGGCTTCTCCCGTGCACCTGCGTCTGCCCAACCACACCTTCCTGTAGCGGATGGCTCAGTAGGCAGTTGGCTTTAAGAACTAAAACGGAAATAAATGTCGGTGTATGTTTTACATATCCACAAAGCAGTGTTTTTTGTTTTGTTTTGTTTGTTTGTTTGTTTTTGACAGGCAGAGTTAGTGAGAGAGACAGAGAGAAAGGTCTTCCTTCCCTTGGTTCGCCCCACAAATGGCTGCCACGGCCGGCGCACTGCACCAATCTGAAACCAGGAGCCAGGTGCTTCCTCCTGGTCTCCCATGCAGGTGCAGGGCCCAAGCACTTGGGCCATCTCCCACTGCCCACCCGGGCCACAGTAGAGAGCTGGATTGGAAGAGGAGCAACCGGGACAGAATCCGGTGCCTGACCGGGACTAGAACTTGGGGTGCCAGCGCCGCAGGCGGAGGATTAGCCTAGTGAGCTGTGGCGCCGGCCGGATTTATTTATTTAGTTTTTTTAGAGATACATTTGTTCAAAAAACAGAGTTAGGAGACAGAGAGGGAGAGAGGCAGAGAGAGAAGGAGGGAGGGAGGGAGGGAGGGAGGGAGAATCACATCTGCCAGTTCACTACCCAAATGGCCATAGGAGCCTGGAACTCCATCTGGGTCTCCAGCATGGGCGGTGGGGGCCCAAGTACCTGGGCCATCTCTCTGCTGAGAGCCTGATCGGAAGTGGAGCAGCCGAGACTCGAACCAGTGCTCTTATGGGATGCCGGCACCACAGGTGGCCACTTGACCTGAGTACCACAGCGGGGGGGGGGGGGGGCTGGATTTGTTCTCTTGTCGCTGATCAGGTGACCCCCAGGATGTGTAAGTGGTTTCCAAGCCCAGCCATGTTCTCAGGGAAGGACCAGAGCAGAAGCCACGTTAGAAACAGCCCTGTGGGGTCTCCCTCGCTCTGTATCCTAACAACATCCACAAAATGGCAACGCCAGGGCTGCCAGCAAACAGCTTTCAAAAATAGCGCAGCAGCTCACGGTGAATGGAATGCGGCAGGCTCCGGGCAGGCCGGGAGGCACGGGAAAGTGTGGGGAAGGTGTGAGGGGCACAGCCCTGCGCCGTCCAGCCTTGCGCCCCGCCCATGCCGGCCCCAGGCACCGAGGTCTGTGAAGCCGAGAGGCGGCGCTGCTGCGGAGGCGGCGCTGCTGCGGAGGCGGCGCGGGAGTGGGCAAAGCTGCTTTGAGAAGTCTTTCCATTCCATGCCTACTGACTGTTTTCAGATTCCTAAGGGCAGCATGGATAGTCCGTTAGATGTTGTGGCGGTTGAGTTTTAAAAATTCGAAACTGGGGTGAACACGGCCACCCAGGTCCGCACTGCCTTGCAGCCTTCCAGGAGCCCCTGGGGCTTGGAGGCGGGAAGGGTCAGAGGGCGGATTCTGGGGTGGCAGCCTCAGGCCTG
This sequence comes from Oryctolagus cuniculus, assembly GCF_964237555.1. Lineage (NCBI taxonomy): Eukaryota > Metazoa > Chordata > Mammalia > Lagomorpha > Leporidae > Oryctolagus > Oryctolagus cuniculus. The sequence continues at coordinate 151,266,143 of NC_091435.1, forward strand.
CAGCCCTGGCCCTGGCCGTGGCGCTGGGCACTTCATTGAAACCTCCTGCCCCAGTTTTCTCCTTGCTGGGATGCATGGGGAGCCTCCCGGCGCCGGCCCCCGCTGACTCACTGCTGCTTGCGAAGGCCTGGAATGAGTCAATTCTTCAGGAAATAAGCAGGAATGACTCAGAATTCCTGAAGTTTTGGGATCCCCACGCCCCGGGAAGTCCCCCTGGAACGGGAGCAGGACCTCTCCCACCCTCCCGTGCAGACCGGCAGCGGGAGGGAGCTGGCAGGCAGGATGTGGCTGTCGGCCGCCCACCCTGCTTCCCTCCCAAACCCCAGGGACACAGAAATTATCTTAGAAACGCCTGGCGTCGCCCTGAGCCAAGAGACAGAGGCCGGGAGGCCAGTGCGCAGGCTACACCCAGGAAGCGCCTGCTGGGTCCCCTCTCCCTGCCTGCCGGCTCTGGAAGTGGCCATGGTGGCCACAGCGTGGCTTTGCCCTGAAAAGGAGGCACAGAGGGAGGAGCAAAGTGAAAGATGGCGACAGGACAGGAAAACTCAGTTTTTAAAAGACTTACTTATTTATTTGAAAGTCAGAGTTACACAGAGAGAAGCAGAACCAGAGGGGGAGAGAGAGGTCTTCCATCCGCTGGTTCACTCCCCAATTGACTGCAACAGCTGGAGCTGTGCCTATCTGAAGCCAAGAGCCAGGAGCTTCCTTCAGGTCTCCCATGTGGTTGCGGGAGCCCAAGGACTTGGGCCATCTTCTACCGCTTTCCCAGGCCATAGCAGAGAACTGGATGGGAAGTGGAGCAGCCAGGACTAGAACCGGCGCCCATATGGGATGCCGGTACTGCAGGTGGTGGCTTCAATCACTACACTACACCACAGCGCTGGTCCTAAAACTCGTTTTCTAGAAGGAAAATATCCCTGGGACTAGTGACTGGGACCAGCTTTGGTTAGCTGTGGCCTCCCAGCTCAGGGGGCAAAGGGCAACCTGCTCAGACAGAGAGGCTGGGCCGAGTCAGAGTTGGGGGAGCAGCTTCACGGGGAGGCACAGCCCTGAGCCCTGCCCACAGGGGACAGAGAGCAAACTAGAGAGAGCTGCAGTGCTCTGTAATGTGTTGTGCCCTAGGATCTGTGAGCGCCCCAAACCCCTGCCACTGCCTCCATCTCCCCTTGTTTATTTTTTTTTTTTATTTATTTATTTATTTATTTTTTTTTTTTGACAGGCAGAGTGGACAGTGAGAGAGAGAGACAGAGAGAGAAAGGTCTTCCTTTGCCGCTGGTTCACCCTCCAATGGCCGCCGCTGCAGCCGGCGCACCGCGCTGATCCTGGCAGGAGCCAGGATCCAGGTGCTTTTCCTGGTCTCCCATGGGGTGCAGGGCCCAAGCACCTGGGCCATCCTCCACTGCACTCCCTGGCCATAGCAGAGAGCTGGCCTGGAAGAGGGGCAACCGGGACAGAATCCGGCGCCCCAACCGGGACTAGAACCCGGTGTGCCGGCGCCGCAAGGTGGAGGATTAGCCTATTGAGCCACGGCGCCGGCTCCATCTCCCCTTGTTGCTAAGCCCTCTGCCTGTGTTAGCTTTCTACTCCCACATAACCAGCACCCCAGGCCCCAGTGGCCTATAATCGCCCTGAACACCGGTTTTTTTTTTTTTTTTTTTTTTTTTGAACAGGCAGAGTGGACAGTGAGAGAGAGAGACAGAGAGAAAGGTCTTCCTTTGCCGTTGGTTCACCCTCCAATGGCCACCGCAGCCAGTGCGCTGCGGCCGGCGCACTGTGCTGAGCCGATGGCAGGAGCCAGGAGCCAGGTGCTTCTCCTGGTCTCCCATGGGGTGCAGGGCCCAAGCACTTGGGCCATCCTCCACTGCACTCCCTGGCCACAGCAGAGAGCTGGCCTGGAAGAGGGGCAACCGGGACAGAATCCGGCGCCCCGACCGGGACTAGAACCCGGTGTGCCGGCGCCGCTAGGTGGAGGATTAGCCTAGTGAGCCGCGGTGCCGGCCGAACACCGGTTTTTGAATTTGACAGGCTGAAGGTCAATGAGAGAGACGGCTCTCACCCACTGGTTCACCGCCTGGGATGGTCAGAGCTGGACCAGGCTGAACCTGGGAGCCCAGAACTCAGCCCAGGTTTCTCCCATGGCTGGAAGAGACCCAACCACTCTGCCATCACCTGCTGCCGCCCAGGGTGGACGTTAGCAGGAAGCTGGCGTCAGGAGCCGGGGCTGGGAATCGAACCCAGGTAGTGGCAACGTGGGACCCAGGCGTCTTAAGTGCTAGGCCTGTTATGATGTTAAGGTTTAGATGAGCTGAACTCGTTTCCCTGCAAAGTGATGCTGTTCCTTTAACTGCGGGCCTGATCCACCTACCTTCCCAGCATGCACCCGTCACATCCGGGACCAGGGCGCATGCTCAGTCCCCAACCCTGGAGCACCCCGGACTGGGTCGCCGTTGACGGACTGCTCCCGCCCTCGCTGGAGGTAACTGGCTCAGTTCTCTCTCCTTCGCAGGGAGCTCTGGCCCACTCTTAACGCGTGAATGTGTGTTTATTTCCTCACTGTAAATTCTGTTCCTATTTGCGCACCCATCTGCAGAGGGCAAGAACTTGGATTAGAAATTCCTGTATGCTGGGCCGGCGCTGTGGCGTAGCGGGTAAAGCCGCCGTCTGCAGTGCGGACGCCGGTTCGCGTCCTGGCTGCTCCACTTCCCATCCAGCTCCCTGCTAATGCTTCTGGGAAAGCAGTGGAGGATGGTTCAAGTGCCTGAGCCCCTGCACCTGCGTGGGAGGCCCAGAGGAAGCTCCTGGCCCACCATTGAGGCCATCTGGGGAGGGAACCAGTAGATGGAATATCTTTCTGTCTCTTTTTCCTCTCTTCCTGTAACTCTTTCAAATAAGTTTTTTTTTTTTTTTTTAAATAATATATTCATTGCCCACATCAGGCCTGGCCAGAGGCGCTCTGATAGTGAGTGGCGGGGGGTAGCAGCCCCTGGGAAGCTGTCAGCCAAGCAAGTTCTTGGCTCCACCGGTACGGGCTCCACCAGCCTCTCTGGGGTCTGGGGACCCCAGTCCAGCGAGCAGCCAGCAAGGCCTCCTGAGGAGCACGAGCCCCTGCTGCAGTGCTGAGCGCCTCCCGGAGCAGACACACAGGCCTCGGCCCGCAGCTCCCACGCCAGAGCCTGAAGCAGCCAGGTGCTTCCACGCGGAGCAGGGGGCTGAGGCTGGGGAAGGCCGGCCCTCATCTGAGACCCAGCCGCATCTCGGCCACAGAGCTGGGGCCTGGGAGTCCCAGGCCAGACGCAGTGCCCAGCTAGAGCTTCCCCATCGCCAGCCGGAAGAACTGGCTTGTGCCCGTTACCCGTTCTGGGTGGCTTTCCCAGCTGCCAGGATTGCTCTGTTTCGTTGGCTCGAGGCAGATACTGGGAAAATGCCACGTGGAGCTGGAGAATTGCCGCCATCAGGTTTTGTGTGAACTTGAAAGTTCTTGGGAATACGCAACTTTTGCTGACTCAGCCAGTTTATTTGCTGTCACTTTAAGAATAATCCGTGTATGTAGTTCCAGTGTAAGAAACACGGGCAGCAGGATTCTCAGGAAATCTGGATAAAACACACAGGGTGGTATTTATGGTCAGGGGACCTGTCCACATCGAACCTCCCGTGGACTGGCCCTTCCACACCAGTCCAGTGACCAGCTTTATTATACCGCAAGTGTTTAAAATTTCAGGAAATGTCACCTGATTTGGGGAGACTGAAATCCCAGATGTTGTACCCTTCAAGCTCAAGACTTGGGGTGTAGTCTTGCCACATGAACCCCGAGTCTGTTGCCACAGGCTCCCGGTGGGTTGTTGGAAAGCACGCCAGCCCTCGGGGCAGAGACACCAGTCTGTGCTTTTCCACCCTAGGACTAGGTGCACCTGCACAGTGTGTGCATGGTCAGACATTTCCATTTTGTTCCAGGTGTTAGAATGTGATGGTTGAAATGCATGCCCTAATCTAGAAACACCAGTGCTCTAAAGTGATTCCTGAATAATCAAAGAAAGATAAAATTATGCCCAGTGTTTTTTTTTTTAAAAGATTTATTTATTTACTTGAAAGTCAGGGTTAGGCAGAGAGAGAGAGAGAGAGGTTGTCCATCCGCTGGTTCACTCCCCAGTTGGCCACAACGGCCAGAGCTGTGCCAATCCGAAGCCAGGAGCTTCTTCCAGGTCTCCCACGCCGGTGCAGGGGCTCAGGGACTTGAGCCATCTGCTGCTGCTTCCCAGCGAATTAGCGGGGAGCTGGATTGGAAGTAGAGAAGCTAGAACTTGAGCCAGTGCTTGGATCTGGATGCCAGAGTTGCAAGTGGTAGGATAACCTGCTGAGTAACAATCCTGTCTCTTAATTCTTTAAAAGTTTTGTATTCAAATATGGATAGCTTGCATCTTGCAAAAGACCAGGAGTAACAATTAAGCATTAGCTCTGTGAAAAATACTGTGCTTAGAACCGGCGTTGTGCTGTAGCCTGCAACACCGGCATCCCATATGGGCACCAGCTGCTCCACTTCCAATCCAGTTCCCTGCTAATGGCCTGGGAAAAGCAGTGGAGATGGCTCCAGGTGCTTGGGCCTGTGATACCCAGGTGAAGCTCCTGGCTTCAGTCTGGCCCAGCGCTGGCTGTTGCAGCCATCTGAGGAGTGAACTAGCAGATGGAAGACTCTCTCTCTCTCTCTTTGTGTGTGTAACTCCACCTTTCAAATAAATACATCTTTTTTAAAGATTTATGTGCTAGCAACTATAGAATGTGGAGGGCAAAGTCACCAAGGGAAGATAAGTACTGGGGCGGGCATTTGGTGCCGTGGTTAAGATGTGGCTTGCGGTATTGGAGTTCCTGGCTCAAGGCCCGGCTCTGCTTCTGATCTGGCTTCCTGCTAATATTGCACCCTGGGAGGTAGCAGATGATGGCTCAAGTACTTGGGTCCCTGCTACCTGTTACCAGAGAATGGCAGGGTACTTGTCTTCGCGCAAGAAAGAATTCAGGCGTGAGACAGAATAGTGGGAGGTAAAATAGCAGGTTTATTAGGGCAGGGACATCCGTAAGGACGGATGGGCACCTCTCCAGACAGGACCTGAGAGAGAGTGCGCAGTCGCTCGGACTGGGTGGGGAGGAGCAAGGTTACATGGTTGAGTAGAGGGGTTACATACACTGAGGCAGGCGGGCGACTCAGCAAAGAGGCAGAGGGCTGAGCGCGCAGTGCAGTTGAGGCCGGGGGTTTTTAAGGAGATGGGTCTCTGTCTTCACACATCTCCTCCTATCTGAGTTTTCCCCTGAAGGTATCAGGAGGAAGCCTGGCTGGCGCTGTCCTAACCCAGGGTCCGGAGCAGGTCCAGGAGCAGGGTATTTGAAATGCAGATACTGGGCTGCATCTGGGAGACTGTGGAAGATTGTCAGGAAGAAGGGGCAGGGACCCCCACCTGGCAGGTTATCGGGTAGAAGGGGGCAGGGCAGGATACGAATACCGGGCTGCCCCTGAAACATTGTCGGGATGACTTTGAGATGCAGCATATGCTGGCCATAGATGTCTTTTCTTTAGGCCTTTGTCACACACACATAAGCTCATATCTGGCTTCCTAGCTAACACTACCCACGTGGGAGACCTTGTTTGAGTTCCTGGCTTCTGGCTTGGGTCTGGCACAGCTCTGGCTGTTAGGGTCATTGGTGAGCCAGTGCAGCGAGACCGCCCACGCTGCAGACTTAGCGCGCTCAGCGACCGCAGCGGGTCAGAGCCGCTAAATGTCAGGCTGTGTTGGAGTGCTGTCCTCCAAACGGTCTTGGCATAGCTGTGGAACTAAAACATGTAGAAAAATAGAAGGCAGTGAGGCTGCACTCTGGCAGTGAGGGGGAAGGGAGGAGCGGGTGTGTGTGTGGGGGTGGGGGTGGGGTGCACCGCACAGCGGGCAGACCAGGCGTGCTCCCAGAGCTGTGAGTCAGGCACACCGCGTGGCCAGCGCTGAGGGCTCAGCCCACGCCCCCCGAGAAGAGAGCGCTTGTCAAGGGGAGAATCACATTTTTACAACCTGCAACAAATAGTCATTTAAGACAAAAAAGAAAAAAGACGAAGGTTCTTGGGAGTTATTTTGAGCTGGGCACGTTCTAATACATCTGCTTTGAAAAGGGGAAAAGTCCTGACTGCACAGGGGCCAGGAGGGAGCGGGCTTGGCACCGATGCCGTCCGAGGCTTTCAGAGGACAAAGGCGGCTCTGAGGCTTCTGAATGGTAGCGGGCATTTCAGCGGAGCTGCCGGGACGGGAGCCTGGGGCACCAAGTCCGAGTACTGGGCTGATTGAGTAGAAGGACAAAGATATGCCTAGGGTAAGGGGCAGCATTTGGGCATGCTGAAGGAATCTGAACATGATGACGCGTCTGAATCTCACTGTTCTGCAACGCAGACACCACAGTGGGGCCCTTGTACTCGATCGCTCCCTGATTCTGCTTCAGAGCTGTCCCAGGAGGGGCAGTGTATGTGGAGTGGGTAAAATAGGCCCACGCACAAAACAGATTTATTCTTGCAATGTTACATAACGCAGAAATAAACATGCCATCAAATAGTGAGGGCAGAGTGTGAAAGGGCTGAGCTGGGAGTCCGGACACCAAGCCCAGCTCCCTCCTATGGCTGTGTGGCCTCAGGCACCTGTGTCCCCTTACCTCTCCGGGCCTCAGGTCCTGTCCTCACGAAAGGGGCGGAGCTAGATGCTGTGGGTCCAGACACCCTGGGAGACTCATCCCTTCCCGGCTGCCTGCTCCGACAGTAAATGAGGAGGCGAGCGGTAGCCACGCGTGGCCGAGCAGCTCTGACAGAATGGTTTGTACAGCAAACAGAAACAGGCTCGGTTTGCAAGATGAGTCATCTCACTCCCGGCCCATTCATCTGCTTCATGTGTTTAGATTCTGATAATCAGTGTTGTGATGATCTGTTGCTAAGCGAAGGGAATACTCTGAAACCTGATGGCTAGTGACAGCCGTTTCATTTGTTCATGAACTTGGGGAGGGCTCAGCTGTGCAGCCTGCCTCTTCCCAGCCCGAGCGGCTGGAGCTGGAGACCCCACTTCCGGGCTGTTTCTCCACTCACGTCCCTGGCACGCTGCTGGGGCAGCTGGGGCTCCTCGGGGCCCGCCCAGTGGCCCGCCAGGGTGTGGGCTCCAGCACAGCTGAGGGTTCCCAGGGACATCTTTCGAGGAGATGCCAATTTCTTAAGGACTGGGGCCAGAGACCAGCTCAGCGGGCATTTCCGCTGTGTTCTTCGGGAGGGAAGTTGCTGCAATGGAGCCTCCCTACATTCAAGGGGAGGACACACACCCCACTTCCTGGGGGGGACAGGGTCTGAGTTTGCGGCGGTTTTAAATTTCCCTCCGTGTACGCTGCTACACTGATAGTGGTTTTTATTGAGCTCTTACTGTTCCGGGCACTGTAACTCATTTCATCTTTCCAGCCACCCTGAATCTTTCTCGTTCCTACTTTCAGTTGAGGAAATCGACACATTGAGGGGCTGAGCAGATGGCCTGAGGCCACTAGCTGTATGTGAGTCTTCTGGAAGTTGCACCCCTTTAATCCAGGGTCCCAAACACCGCAGACAGGCCACTGCACACGGCTCAGGCCCCCGTCATGGCTGGTAAGGCTCCTGCTCCCCTCTGCTCTCCCAGCCCTGTGGGGAAGCGACCTGGTGTCCCGTCCACAGCCAGAGCGCCCTGGGGACAGCTTCCTGAGCCCTCACCGCCGGGCGCCCACTCACCGCCGCCTCACCGGGACCCCGTGGTGCCTCCTTCCACGTTGGACAGCGGTGATGAGGCTTGGAGAGGCTGTGAGACTTGCCCAAACCCAGTTTGTTCCAGCTGCCTCCTAAGCCCCTGAGTCTGGTAACACAGCCCTGCTGCCACCCCCTACTGCATCTCCTCCACTCACACTCGGCCTGTGAGGTCCTATCCTGACACCTGCTTCTGGGAGAACTCGGACTAACAGAACAGATAGTTCACGCTGATTGCTTCTGTCCCCTCTGAGCAGCCTGCACGAGGGAACAGTGCTGTGGGCGCATCAGCTCCCCCAGCCTGGAACACAGTAGGGTGGCTCTCACTCGCTGATGGACCATCTCGGGTTCCGGCAGGGTCGGTTACTTGTCCACGTGTCACACACAGCCGGCAAGCGGCAGAGTTCAGATGCTACACTGCTCATTACCTCATTAAATCTTTCCCATAAAGCAAGAACCAGCCCCGCATGCCTCCATGCACTCGGCAGCTTCTCCTTCATCTCCTGCCTTGGCCCCATTTAGCAGGCGGAACACTGGGGCAGCTCAGAGTTTGCCTCCGGCCGTGGCTGTACCTCACTCCCGCGGGCCTGCCCCGGCCCCTGGGAGAACTCGCTTTCCCTCGCCCGATTCCGTGGCTGCAGATGGTTCTAGTCTTGCTCTCAGCGCTGCACCTCTGCTTCCCCCTGCCTCAGTCTGAATTCCCATAAAACATAAAAGCTGGTGCTTCCAGGGCCTGACACGGGAACACTAGGAAGCCACTCAGCACCATGTGTGTTTATTGCATTTATATCTGTGCACAGTGTGCTAGCACAGGAATTTAGAGTACAGCAAGAGAAAAAAAAATGTGTGCACATGATACATAACATCAGCCCATGAAATATGACTCAATAATTACAGTGGAGGGAAATACAAAAGCAGTTTTAGTGTGCGGCAGGCAGTGCCCCTCCCAGTCAGGGTACTCTGCTGCCCCGGAAATCCCTGTGCTCCGTCCGCGTCCTGCCCGCCAAGCCTCACAAGCACTGTGTTTCCGCTGTCTCTGGTTTTGCCCCTTAAAAAAGTTATTTATTTGAAAGGCACACACACACACAGAGAGAGAGAGAGAGAGAGAGAGGGAAATATCTTCCATTTGCTGGTTCTCTCCCCAAATGGCCCTAACAGCCCGGACTGGGCCAGGCTGAAGTCGGGAGCCCGGAACTCCACCTGGGTCTTACATGTGGGTGGCAGGGGCCCAAATACTTGGGCCACCTTCCAGAGCTTTCCCGGGTGCATCAGCAGGGAGCTGGATGGGAGGTGGAGCAGCCAGGACTTGGACTGGCACTCATATGGGATGCTGGTGTCTCACTACTAACCTGGCTTAACCTGAAGTGCCGGGCCCTGGTTTCTTTTTTTTTCTTTTCTTTTTTTTCTTTTTTTTTTTTTTTTGACAGGCAGAGTGGACAGTGAGAGAGAGAGACAGAGAGAAAGGTCTTCCTTTTACCGTTGGTTCACCTTCCAATGGCCACTGCGCTGATCCGATGGCAGGAGCCAGGAGCCAGGAGCTTCTCCTGGTCTCCCATGGGGTGCAGGGCCCAAACACCTGGGCCATCCTCCACTGCACTCCCTGGCCACAGCAGAGAGCTGGCCTGGAAGAGGGGCAACCGGGACAGAATCCGGCGCCCCGACTGGGACTAGAACCCGGTGTGCCGGCGCCGCTAGGCGGAGGATTAGCCTAGTGAGCCGCGGCGCCGGCCAGGCCCTGGTTTCTTAACACATACTTGTAGTCCGGATGCAGCACGGGTCATCCAATCGCCTCTGAAGGACATCTTGTTCCCTCTATGTCTTGGCAGTTACGAATGAAGTGACTATAAACATCCATGCACAGGTGTTTGTGTGGGCGTCAGTTCTCCATTCCTTTGGGTAAATACCAAGTGGTGCGATCGCAAGAGGGGGTTTGCGTTTGTTTTTGTATTCCCGCAGGCAGTGGACGGGTTCCCCTTCCCCCCTCCACCCCGGCGTCTGCTGTCGTCAGCCTTCTGGGTTCTCAGCATTCTCACAGGGGTGGGTGTCCTAGCACTCCTCCCTTTCCCTGACGGTGCAGGACAGGGAGCAGCTTCCTGGCTCATCCGCCATCTGCATGGTGGCAGTACCCCCTCATCTCCCCTACTGGGTGCCTGAAACCGTGGGGAGTACTGAGTTGTAGGTATAGTTTTAGTTATTTTTTCTATACATCTATGCCCCTGATGGTTTATAAGTTAGGTGCGGGCTCGTCCTGAGAGGCCCGCGCACTGTCGGGATGGTGGGGTGACGGCGTTGTTCAGTAAGAAGCACCGGGGACAAGTTTTGGTGAACATGTCCGTTTAGTCACAGTCAATCTCAAGCTTTTAAAGGGCAGGCAGAGGGGCCGAGGCTAGCTCAGGGCAGCACTAACTCCATAGGATAAAGCCGATATTGGCGCCGCTGTGCCTCTCCAGTCGACTTGAAGGTCACCTTGCCTAGTAGCCTTCCAGGTGGGCCTGATGGGCCTGGGCCACACCCAGGAGCTGTTTGCCTGATTGGCAATGACAGGGCCCTTCAACAGGGAGTGGGCGGGGAAATGTGCCTGGGGCTCCTGCGCCAGCCAGCAGCCAGGCCAGCCGCCAGGCCAGCCCACGATTCTCAAGTGAGCGCTTTCCCCTTCTCATTAAAGGAAGAGCCCCTTCTGGCTTCTCTGGCAAATCCCAGTGGCCAGGGTCACTGCTCCAGCGCTGAGGGGCCACTGAGTAAATAAGTGTCACTTGAACCAAGCACTGCTGTCGCTCCCCGTCTTCATGGGGGAACGACACAGGACCCTGCGCTGTTCTTTCGTCTGCTCGGCCCTCCCCGGGTTTGCTGCTGGTTCTTCCCGGGTTGGCTACTATCCCTTCCACCTCCGTGGAAGGGCAGTTCCCCCTGGCCGCATTCCCCACTTCCGCAGGGGAGCGGCACACCGCCGGCCGGCTTTCTCGGGGGCTGCACGGGTTCCCTCAGATGTTCCCCATAGATGTTCCTGGTGCATGCCGTTTCTCTCCTCCTATATAGTCCTCTTCCGCCAATCCCAACTCGGCTGAGTACGCTGCTCTCCAATCAGGAGCAAGTCCTACAGTTAATTGGTTGAACTGGAGGCAGCTGTGCGGAAGCTGTTTACTTCTCTCCCAGCGCCATATTGTGGGAGAGCAGATGCATAGAATAAGTCTTAATTCGAGTAACTTAGTCTAGTCCGGATTGCTCCCCACAGATCCCCCTTTCTTTTTATTTTTTAGCGTTGATACGCGCCTGTCTTCGGTGTCCCGCGGCACACTCTGCTCTACTTGCTAGAGTTGCCACAGGCTCTTACAAGTCCTATCAGGCAAACCGAATCCGGGTCCTCTCTTCGCCATGTTGTGAGGAGGTTTTTAGGCGCTGATGCGTGCCTGTGTTCGGTGCCCTGCAGCGCATGCTCTGCTCTGCTAGAACTGCCTGCAGGTGTTTACAAAACCTATCAGGCAAACCGAATCCAAGCCTTCTCATTGCCTTTTTGTGGGGAGGCCTTACTGATGTTAATTCGTGCCTGTCTTCGGTGACCTGCGGCTAGCCGCCCAGGTGCTCATCGCCTCACTAATCGGGCAGACCAAATCCAAGCCTTCTAATTGGCATGTTGAGGGGAGGCCTTATTTTTCTCTATTTCTCTATCTCCGGGCATTCCTACCTCTCCCATTTCACTTCTATCTTCCAGCATTCCCATTTCTCTTTTACTTCACTTCCAAACTTCTGTTTCTCTTATCCCTGCGGCTTTCCGGCACCTCGCCCCGCCGGCGGGTTCCCGGCTCTGCGCCGCTTCAGCCCGCGCGCCTCTCTGCGCGGCTTCCCGGCTTTGCGCGGTCCGCGGTCTCCACGCTTAACCCTTTCGCGTCTGAACCACGGCCTACGCCAGCATTCCCTATCTATTCACGCCCCGTGCTCTCTCTGCACGCGGCGGCTTCCGCGAGTAACACAGCGTAGCTTGCGTCTCCGCCACTAGGATTCAATCTAAGTTCCCCGGGCTAGCCTGGCGAATTCAACCCAGCGTACGTCTCCGCCCCACGATCTGGCTTCCCGTCCTTTGCTCCCCGGGCTAATCAGACGGATCCCAATCTGGCTTACGTCTCAGCTTCTGGTTTCAACTTTTCGCCCCCTATTCCCGGGCTAACTTGAGAACCCCAAAGTGGCTTTCGTTTCCGCCTCGGCCTGCCCCCCGCGGCTTCAATTTCCCTAACATTTTTCTCTACCCGGTATATTTCCCAAGCTTTCTTCCAACGATATTCCTCCCTCATTTCTCCTGGCCTCTCCCCACAGTCCGCGTCCGAGTCTGTTTGTTCTAGCTTTCACTTTCGACCTTAAAGATTTCTCCCAGCTTCCCCCCGTAGTCCGTATCTGAGTCTATGCCTAGGCTTAATAGCTTCTTCCGGCACCTTTTTCGTCCGGCTTTTCCCTAGGCTGTTTGCTAGTCTCTCTCTCCGGTATTTTCCACTTCTTCCCGTTTCTTCCCTCTTAGGTTTCCTATCCGTTCCAGGTATCCTATCCGAGCTAGGTTTCCTATCCGAGTCACGGCACCATTATGTCGCTCCCCCTCTTCGTGGAGGAGCAACACAGGACCCTGCGCTGTTCTTTCGTCTGCTCGGCCCTCCCCGGGTTTGCTGCTGGTTCTTCCCGGGTTGGCTACTATCCCTTCCACCTCCGTGGAAGGGCAGTTCCCCCTGGCCGCATTCCCCACTTCCGCAGGGGAGCGGCACACCGCCGGCCGGCTTTCTCGGGGGCTGCACGGGTTCCCTCAGATGTTCCCCATAGATGTTCCTGGTGCATGCCGTTTCTCTCCTCCTATATAGTCCTCTTCCGCCAATCCCAACTCGGCTGAGTACGCTGCTCTCCAATCAGGAGCAAGTCCTACAGTTAATTGGTTGAACTGGAGGCAGCTGTGCGGAAGCTGTTTACTTCTCTCCCAGCGCCATATTGTGGGAGAGCAGATGCATAGAATAAGTCTTAATTCGAGTAACTTAGTCTAGTCCGGATTGCTCCCCACACACTGCGTCCTGTAGTGACTGATGTAGGGACCTGGAGGGCCACCACGCGACTGACGGGTGGGCAGTGTGCACAGCATGGGCACGCTGGACGCAGGGCGGGTGCAGGGTGTGCGACGCCATCACACTGCTCAGGGCGCTGATGCGTGCTGGCTGGAACAGCTTTCATATTTTCAGCCCTCAGTTGGTAACGGAAACCACATGAAGCAAAACTGAGAAAACGGGGGAACTATTGTGTATCTTCTCCGGTGAGGCGTCTCTTAAGGTCTTGACTGGTCCATTTCTTAAAGCAGATTTGTGGGGGCCAGCGCTGTGTTGTAGCAGTAAAGCTGCAGTCTGCAGTGCTGGCATCCCATATGGGCACTGGTTCAAGACCGGGCTGCTCCCCTTGCCACCAAGCTCTCTGCTATGGCCTGAGAAAGCAGTGGAAGATGGCCCAAGCGCTTGGGCCCCTGCACTGGCAGCTTCAGATCGGCCCTTCTCTGGCCATTGCAGCCATCTGGGGAGTGAACCAGTGAATGGAAGGTCTTTCTGTGCCTTTGCCTTTCAAATAATTAATTAATTTTAAAAAACCAGATTTGTGTTCTGGAGTTTTAAAAGCACTTTGTGTATCTTGAATAGTATTGGATCACACCTTCAGTATGGGTTTGCTAAACCCCAGGCCGTCTAGATTTCCTCCTAAGAGTTTGATAGTTTTGCATTTTACGTTCAGGTTTCTGATCTACTTGGAGTTACCTTTGGAAGTTTCGTGTTTAACATTGCTGTGCAAGCAGATGTCATTTCCAGTATCATTTGTGTCAATGACTATTTGGCTCCTTTGTCAAAGACCAGTTGACTGCACTGTTGGTATTTTCTTGGCTCTCTGCTCTATCCACTGACCTATTTGTCATCTTTTTTTGGGGGAGGGGGTCAATAACACTATTACAGTAGCTTTACATTGTCTATTTTTAAAAAGGTTTATTTTATTTATTTGAAAGAGAGAAGGAGAGACAGAGAGGATCTTCCATCTGCTGGTTTGTCGCTCCCCCATTCCCGGAGGAACGACACTGGACCCTGCGCTGTTCTCTTTGCCTGGCCCTTCCCGGGTTTGCTGCCGGCCCCCCGGGTTTGCTGCCGGCCCCCTGCCTCCGCAGAGGGGCGGCACCCCCGCCGCTTTCCCTGCTTCCGCAGAGGAGCGGCACACCGCTGGCCGGCTCTCAGAGGTTCCTCAGATGTTCCTGGTGCATGTTGTCTCTCTCCTCCTTTATAGTCCTCTTCCACCAATCCGTGCTCTGCTACCCACACGCCAAGCACGCTGCTCTCCTCCAATCAGGAGCAGGATCAGCTCCTGCAGCTTGTTAGTTGAATTGGTGAGGCAGCTGCGTGGAAGTTGTTTGCTCTCTCTCAGCGCCATATTGTGGGAGATCAGATGCATAGAATTAGTCCTAGCAGTTCCAGTAATTTAGTCTAGTCTCAGTTGCTCCCCACACTGGTTCAGTCCCCAGATGGTCGAAACTGCTGGAGCTAAGAAATCTGAAGCCAGGAGCCAAAGACTTCTCCTGGGTTCCCCATGTGGGTGCAGGGGCTCAAGCACTTGGGCCATCATCCACTGCTTTCCCAGGCACAATAGCAGGGAGCTGGATTGGAAGCAGAGCAGCCAGGACTCAACTGGTGCCCATATGGGATGCCAGCACTGTAGGCTGGGACTTTAACCCACTGGACCACAGCACTGGCCCCTACGTTAAGCCTTGACATCAGGTGATTTCTATCCTCCATCTTGGTTCCCTCCCTTTAGTATTCTATTTTAACATTAGTATTCTATTTTAACATTTAAACATTTTAAACATGTATCTTTTTTTTTTTTTTTTTGTGATAGGCAGAGTGGACAGTGAGAGAGAGAGAGAGAGAGAGAAAGGTCTTCCTTTTCCATTGGTTCACCCCCCCCCCCCCCCAGTGGCCACTGCAGCCGGTGTGCTGCGCGGCCGGCTAATCTGAAGCCAGGAGCCAGGTGCTTCTCCTGGTTTCCCATGTGGGTGCAGGGCCCAAGGACCTGGGCCATCCTCCACTGCACTCCTGGGCCACAGCGAGAGCTGGCCTGGAAGAGGAGCAACCAGGACAGAATCCGGCACCCCGACCGGGACTAGAACCGGGTGTGCTGGCGCTGCAGGTTGAGGATTAGCCCGAAGGCTCCCCAAATGGTTGAAACAGCCAGGGAGGGCCAGGCCAAAGGAAGGAGCTGGAACTCCTCCTGGGCCTCCTGTGTGGTGCAGGGGCCCAAGTACTCAAACCATCCTCTGCTGCTTTCCCAGGCACGTTAGCAGAGAGCTGGAGCAGATGTAGCATGGACCAGAACCTGCTGCACCACAGTGCTGACCCCAGCTGCAGGATTTCTCCATGCCTTCTTCACTAAGCTGAGGGAGTACCTCTAAAGTTCCAGTTAACTGACTGTTTACCATACATTAGTGTTGGGTTTTGTCAAATGCTTTTTCTCCATTTAGATGTGATTATGTGACTGCTGTAGCATAGTACATTAAACAAATACTGAGCCATTTCTGCACATGGTGTATAACTCTGCATATATTGTTGGATTTGGTTTGCTTTTGTTGTACTGAGGATTACAGCATCTTTGTTCAAGAGAGATTGGTTTGTAGTTTTCTCGTAGTATCTTTGGTTTTAGTAGGGTAATGCCAGCCTCGTAAAATGAGTTAGGAACCCATCGTACGAGCTATCGCTGGAAGAGCTTGTCTAGAAGCTTCCATTTCTGGAAGATTATAGAGGACTGGTATAATTTCTTCTGTGTATGGTAGAATGGACCAGTGAATCCACATGGACTTGGTGCTGTTTTAGAAGGTTATTATTGATTCAGTTGTTATGTGTGCACGGATTTCAGATTTTTTTGTCAATTGTATCATTTTCTATATTTTAAGTTTTTAAAAAAATGCTTATTTTCTTCTACTTGAAGGGCAGAATGGTAGAGAATTCTATTCACTGGTTCACTCCTCAAATGCCTGCAGCAACGAGGGCTGGGCCAGGCTGAAGCCAGGAATCAAACTCCATTCAAGTCTCCCATGTGGGTGGAAGGGTCCTGGGCACTTGAGTCATTATCTTTGCCTCCCAGGATCCTTTAGCAGGAAGGTGGATTGGAAGCAGAGCAGCTGCTGTGGGATGCAGGTGTCCCGAGCAGTGGCTTAACCTGCTATGCTTCAGCACCTGCCCCTCCACGACCCGTGAAGGCCCATACACAGGGCTGTTCGGATACGGATGGCTCGTGTTTCGGCAGACCGTGCCATTCAGGGACCGGGCTCGTGTCCGTTTCCTGTTGATGGACTATGCGGAAAGCCCTCGCTTCTGACATTGCTTGGTTTTGTCCTTTGACTTTCTTAGTCTGGCTAACAGTTCATTGATTTTTATCCATCTTTTCAAAGGACCAGCTTGGATTTTGTTGCCTTTCTCTACAGAAATTATTTTCCGTTTCACTGGTTTATGTCTTTGATGATTTGTTTGCGACTCGCTTTGGCCTACATTTGCTCTTCTTTTTCTGATTCTCCTAATGCGGCAGTTTAGGTGCTTATGTTAGACTTCCTTCTTCTCTAACACATGCGTTCAGTGCCGTGGATTTCCCTCCAAGCTCTGCTTTGGGTGGCATCCCACACATCTTTTCATTTAGTTCAAAATGTTTTAAAAATTTCTCTTCACGTTTCTTCTCTGGCCTGTGTTGTGTTTGAAGTGCGGTAAGAGTCTTACTCGTTTCTGATTTAATCCCACACAGATACTGTTCGCTTCTCGTTAAAGCATTGTAAGGCCCGGAACATGGATGACCCGGGTGATTGGCCCAGGTGTGTTCTCCTGGAGTCGGTAGCTGTCCGTCATTCACGGGTGGCTCACGGCGCCGAGCTCAGCCACGTCCTCCCTGGTTTCCTGCCTTGCTAGTTTTCTCTACTTCGTGGTGTGTGTTGGGGGGTGGGGGTGGGGGTGGGGGGTGCTGAATTCTCCAAGTTCTGTCAGTTTTTGCCTCATGTATTGGGTGCTGCTGTTCAGCGCATTGGTAACATCGTCTTTGGGAGCCCTAGCCTTGTTTTCCTCCGGCTGGCTGCTCGGCTGCACCAGGCACGCAGACTCCATTCTCAAGGCTGCTGCGGAGCCGGAGAGTGAGTGAGGGCGCGACCAGGGGCCAAGGCGGCTGTCCCGCAGAGGTGCGGCGGCTTCTCTCCGACGCCGTCTCTTTCACTTCCGTGAAAGCGGACTCACTGCTTTTGTGCAGAAGCAAAGCTGGGGAGGCCCTTAGCCATCAGCTTCCTGACTGTAGTGTCCTGGGTCCCACTTCTCTTAGTCACGGAACTGCAGGCCTCACGGGCTCGCCGCTGCTCCCTGCTCAGCCTCGGGCAGACAGCGCTCGCCTGCGCCCGCCCCTATTCCTTGAGTTCTTGGCACTCAGGTCCTGTCGGATTTCGGCGTTCCTTCTGCTGCGAGGCTTACCCGTCAGAACCAGCGTGCTGGTGCTGCACCTTTGCCGTGGGAACAGGGCCAGCTGGCTGACAAGAAGCAGGGTTGAAGCAAAGACAGGACCGGCACCAGCTGAGCCTTCTGGTGGTTCCCACGAGATCTGGGCCAGGAGGACTCTCAGTGCCTGCTGCTGCTTTGGGCACCAGAAATAAATCAACTCACTGTTTCTAGCCACTGGGTGACACACATGCTTTAGGGCTCTGTGCCACTCCAACCCCAAGGCGGAAGCCATGGAGCCAGCAGGTATTCTAAAAGGGCTCCTTTCAGCAAGCCCGGCCCCCACCCCTATGCAAACGATCCTTGGGTTAGCTTACGGCATGTTTTGGGGTCTATGAGTATCCGCAGGTTTGCATTTGTGCGTTGCATGTGCCCTTTCTGGCCTCTACTAGTTTGTTAATTCCTCCTCCTCAGCACCTCAGGTCAGAAGTGCATTTGTCCCTCAGTGCGTGATATAGGTAAGGACTCTTATCCTCCAGGACCTGCCCCAAACACACAACTCAGCGACGATGCCGTTGCACTCACAAGTCCTTCTTTGCAGAGTATTTTTCTTGCTGGCCTCCCTGGCTAACATGTAAGTTTCTTAAGGGCAGGGAACTTTATTTGGTTCATTTTGCAACCCTAGTGCTCTCTGGTGTTGAAGACAATGCCTGCCACAAAGTGTGTACTCAGGAAGTGTTTGCGGAATGGCTAAACAGGCTTTAAAGGTGGAAATTTAATTCAGTTTAGAGAAGGGTGAAGAGAAGAAAAATGTTAAATTATATTTTTGAAATTAAAGGAAGTACTAATCTGTATTTCAATTCTAACTGAAACAGCAGACAGAGAATCCCAGGGTTGGGGTAGGCATTCAGTCCGGCAGTTACGATGCTCACGTCCCACACTGGAGACCTGAGTTCAACATTCAGCACTGGCTCCTGGCTCCCGCACCCTGCTCATGCGGACCCTGGGTGGCACTGGTGCTGGCTCAGGGATCTGGGTTCCTGCTACCTGTATGGCAGTGAAAAGGCAGATGGGATGACTGTCTCAGGTAAAAAAAAAAAAAAAAAAAGAGGAAAAAGAATCATAAGGGCACAGGAGTGAGAAAAACACAAGGAAATGAGAAATAACAAAAATAGAAGTTAAGCAGTGCAGGACGGGAGAGATGGAGAGCAGACATGGTCCGGGTGGAGAGCTTTAGACAAGGCTATATTGAATAGCAGTGGTGAGAGTGGGCATCCTTGTGTGGTTCTGGATCTCAGTAGGAATGCTTCCCTGTTCAATAGGATGCTGGCTGTGGGTTTGTCATAAATGTGTTGGTTGTTCTGAGGAATGTTCTTTCTATACCCAATTTGCTTAGAGTTTTCATCATGAAAGGGTGTTGTATTTTATCAAATGCTTTCTTTGCATCTATTGAGATAATCATATGGTTTTTGATCTTCAGTTTGTTAAAGTGATGTATCCTATTGATTGATTTGCGAAATCTGAACCATCCCTGCATACCAGGGATAAGTCCCACTTGGTCTGAGTGAATTACCTTTCTGATGTGTTAGATTTGATTGGCTAGTATTTTATTGAGTATTTTTTTTGTCTATGTTCATCAAGGAAATTGGTCTGTCCTCTTTCTCTGTTTGCATCTTTTTCAGGTTTAGGAATTAAGGTGTGCCCAGCTCTGTGGCACAGTGGGTTTATCCTCCACCTGTGGTGCCAGCATCCCATATGGGTGCTGGTTCTAGTTCCAGCTGCTCCTCTTCCGATCCAGCGCTCTGCTGTGGCCTGGGAAAGCAGTACAAGATGGCTCAAGCAGTTGGGCCCCTGCACCCATGTGGGAGACCCAGAAGTAGCTCCTGTCTCCTGGCTTTGGATCAGCCCAGCTCTGGCCTTTGTGGCTAATTGGGCAGTGAACCAGTAGATGGAAGACCTTTCTCTCTCTCTCTCTCTCTCTCTCTCTCTCACACACACACACTCTCTCTCTCTCACACTCTCTCACAGTCCTCAACTCTACCTCTCAAATAAATGAAATCTTTTAAGATGATGCTGGCTCCATAGAAGGAGTTTTGGGAGGACTCCCTCCCTTTCAGATGTTTTGAACAGCTTGAGAAGAAATGTAGTTAGTTCTTCTTTAAAAGTCTGGTAGGATTCAGCAGTGAAGCCTGTCACTCCCCCTCTTCATGGAGGAACGACACAGGACCCTGTGCTGTTCTTTCGTCTGCTCGGCCCTCCCCGGGTTTGCTGCTGGTTCTTCCCGGGTTGGCTACTATCCCTTCCACCTCCGTGGAAGGGCAGTTCCCCCTGGCCACATTCCCCACTTCCGCAGGGGAGCGGCACACCGCCGGCCGGCTTTCTCGGGGGCTGCACGGGTTCCCTTAGATGTTCCCCATAGATGTTCCCGGTGCATGCCGTCTCTCTCCTCCTTTATAGTCCTCCTCCGCCAATCCCAACTCGGCTGCCCACACGCCGAGTACGCTGCTCTCCAATCAGGAGCAAGTCCTACAGTTAATTGGTTGAACTGGAGGCAGCTGCGCGGAAGCTGTTTACTTCTGTCCCAGCACCATATTGTGGGAGAGCAGATGCATAGAATAAGTCTTAATTCCAGTAACTCAGTCCAGTCCGGATTGCTCCCCACAAAGCCATCCGGTCCTGGGCTTTTCTTTACTGGGAGGGTCTTTATTACTGATTTAATTTCCATCTTGGTTATTAGTCTGTTTAGATTTTCTGTGTCTTCATGGCTCAATGTAGGTAGGTTGTTTGTGATCCAGGAATCTGTCCATTTCTTCTAGGTTTCCCCGGTTGTTGGCATATTGCTCTTTGTAGTAATTTCTGATGTTTTGTTTTATTTCTGTGGTGTCTATAGTTACATTTCCGTTTTCATGTCTAATTTTATTGATCTGGGTCTTCTCTCTTTTTTTTTTTTTTTTTTTTTTTTTGGTTGGGCAAATCTTGTCAATTTTATTTTTTCAAAAAGCCAACTATTTGCTTTGCTGATCTTTTGTATAGTTTTTGGTTCAATTTTTAAAATTTCTTCTCTAATTTTAATTATTTATTTTCTTGTAGCCTATTAGTTGTGGGTTCAGTTTGCTGTTTTTCTGGATCCTTGAGATGCATTGATAGCTCATTTATTTGTTGTCTTTTAAAATTTCTTGATGTAGGTACCAATTGCTATAAACTTCCCTCTTAACACTGCTTTTGTTGTATCCCGTAAGTTTTGATATACTGTATTTTCTTCATTTGTTTCCAGAAAATTTTTTTTTCTTTTTTGATTTCTTCAGTGAGTCACTGTTCATTCAGGAGCATGTTGTTCAGACTTCAGATGTTTGCTTATGTTCTAGATTCCTGAGTTGTTGATTTCCAGCTTCATTCCATCGTAGTCAGAGAAGATGCATTGTATAATTTCATTTTTTTTTTTGAATTTGCTGAGACTTGCTTTATGGCCTAGCATGTAGTCAATCCTAGAGAAACTTCCATGTACTTGTGAGAAGAATGTGTATTCTTCAACTGTAGGATACAATGTTTTGTAGATATATTAGGTCCATTTAGTCTATAGTTTTGATTAACTCTTTTTTTTTTTTTTTTTGGACAGGTAGAGTGGACAGTGAGAGAGAGAGACAGACAGAGAGAAAGGTCTTCCTTTTGCCATTGGTTCACCCCTCGATGGCCGCTGCGGCCGGCACACCGCGCTGATCCGAAGCCAGGAGCCAGGTGCTTCTCCTGGTCTCCCATGCAGGTGCAGGGCCCAAGGACTTGGGCCATCCTCCACTGCACTCCCTGGCCACAGCAGAGGGCTGGCCTGGAAGAGGGGCAACCGGGACAGAATCCGGCGCCCCGACCGGGACTAGAACCCGGTGTGCCGGCGCCACAGGTGGAGGATTAGCCTATTGAGCTGCGGTGCCGGCCTTGATGAACTCTTTTGTTTCCTTGCTGAGTTTCTTTCTGGTTGATCTGTCCATTGCTGAAAGTGGGGTATTGAAGTCCCCTATTACCATTGTATTGGAGTCTATGTCTCCCTTTAGATCCATTAGCGTTGTGTTAAATATCCAGGTGCCCTGTAATTAGGTGCATATATGTTTATAATAGTCACATCTTCCTGTTGAACTGACCCCTAATCATTACATAGTGCTATTTTGTCTGATATTAGGATGGCTATACTGGCTCCTTTTTGGTTTCTGCTAGCATGGAATATATTTTTCCATCCTTTCACTTTCAGTCTGTGTGCAGCTTTTTTGGTGAGATGTTTCTTGTAGGCAGCAAATAGACAGGTTTTATTTTTTTAATCCATTCAGCCAGTCTCTTTTAACTGGAGAGTTGAGGCTATTTACATTCAAGGTGACTTGATAAATAATGACTTTGCCCTGTCATTTTCCCATAAATATTCCTATTTTTTTTACTTTGGATTTCCTTTGTACTTTTACTGGGAGATTTTCTGCCTTCACCTTTTGTAGTGAAGACTGTGTTTCTGTGTGCAGCACATCCTTAAGCATCTTTTGTAAGGTTGGACAAGTGGTGACAAATTCAATTTCTGTTATGGAAGGTCTTTATTTCACCTTCATTCATAAATTAGAGCTTTGCAGGGTACAGTTTTCTGGGTTGACAGTTTCTTTTCTCTTAAGACTTGGAATATATCTTGCCATTCTCTCCTAGCCTGTAGGGTTTCTGATCAGAAGTCTGCTGAGTCTAACTGGAGATCTCTGAACGTACTCTGGCATTTCTCTTGTGCACATTTTAGAATCCTTGTTTTATTGTAGAGTTTGACTAGAATGTATCGTGGTGAAGATCTTTTCTGGTCTTGTCTGCTAGGGGTTCTTTGTGCTTCCCGTACTTGGATGTCTTTCTCCAAATTAGGTAAGTTTTCTGTAATTATTTCACCAAAAAGGCCTTCTAATACATTCTCTCTTTCCATGCCTTCAGGAATTCCTAAGACTAGTATGTTGGGTTGTTTGATAGTATCCTATAGATCTCCAACAGTATTTTAGTTTTGTAACGTCTTGTTTTTGGTCTGACTGTAAAATTTCCAGAGATTTATCTTCTAACTTGGAAGGCTTTCCACTGCGTTCTTTATTTGTTCTATTGAACTCTTCATTTCCATGATTTCTTTTTAAGATCTCAATTTCATGGGAGAAATTTTCTTTCATGTCATATACAGATTTCATTAGTTTGTGGATTTGCTTCTGATTACTTCTAAGTAATCCTACAATCAATTTTTTGAATTCTATTTCTGGCATTTCTTCACTCGTCACCTTTACATTCTAGTATTGAGATGTTGTGTTCTTTTGGGGTGTCATGTTGTCTTCCTTATTTTTTCTTGAATTGCTGCATTTATTATTCAGCAGTTATAGAGAAACTTGTTTGTTTCTTTTTTGTTTTCTTGTGATGGCTTTTATCTTTGGATTATTCCTCTGTGGCTTAGTGGAATGTCTGCTTTTTCAGTGAATACCCAGAGGTGTGTGGTGGGTGTGGCCAGCGAGCTCTGTTCAGTGATCCAGGGTGAAGGGAGAGTCCAAGGTGACACACCCAGGTTAGACATGATAAATCCTTTTTTTTTTTTTTTTTTTTTAAATCAGAGGGGAGGTTATTTCTGCTCTTTTGGCATTGTCTCATGCTCACCTCTCCTTAAATGAAACCAGTGCCTCAGTGCTAGCCCCAGGGGGTACAGTATTCATCCACACAGCAGCAATGACCCTTACCAGGGAATCAGGGAGCCCCAAGCTTGTGGAGCCGGAAACAGTGACTGCCCAAAGTCCCAGCCACACCCTGTGCCCTCCCATGCAGCCAGTGTTTTCACAGTCCCAGTACACAAGCCTCCCACAGTCATAAGCACCCAGCCCCCTTTCAGTTACCCCAGCTACTCAGGTATCTCTGCTCAGATGGTTGCTGGGCACACGGACACAACCTGGTACAGCTCTATGCATGTCCAAAATGGTGCTCACCCTCTCTTGGCTTGTTACAGGATGCTGGAGCAAGGTGGTCAGGGAGAGAATAGTGCCCCCCTTTTTCCTCTAGTTTGGCAGGTACACTGTCCCCCACAAGGCTCCAATCTGGGCCCACGCCAGGCTCTTCCCGAAGCTTTCCAGTCAGTGGCTGGGGCTGTTGTAGACCCGTCTCACCTCTCTCCAAGGCTGGTGCTGAGGCTCTGGGCTGCTGGGGTCCTGAGTTGCGCGTGTCCACAGCCTCCATGTGGGTCCACAGTGTCCTTCTAATTTATGTGAAGTTCTTCTGCTGTTTTCTCCCTAACTATTCCCTGAGACTGCACCCTCTCCGCTTTTTTAAAAACTGTCTTCCCTTAGACTAGAGCAGTAAGTTCCCTCCTTATTCCACCACCTTGGATCTCTGCTACCTATTTTTACATTTGGACCACCCACACCCCACATCAGAAGGGTACCACAAAAAGGGAAGGAACAGGCAAAAAGGAAAGCCTCGGAAGCATTGCCCATGTTAACCGTAACAGGGACATTAGTTGGCATCATTTTAGGGGTAAGTAGAATTGTAGAAACTGAACCCAAGCTGTCCTCCCTGGCATGGCAAAGAAATACTGTCCCATCACACTGAGGTAGGGGATGCGGCCTGACTGCTATGGACAGGGAGGGCTGACAGACGTGACGCACCCGAACAGCGGATGGGCTTGCCTTCTGGGAGGAATTCTTTGTAACTTTAATTCTCCAACCCAGGTCCTAGGACAAACACAAGGGACAGCTGCAAGTCCAACTCATAACAGAGCCCCAGTTTGGAGAAGAGTCACCGACAAACCTGCAAAGTCACAAGACAGGATGATTGTTTGAAGTCCCTGAGGTGGGCGGTCAGACGAGAATAGCAGCTGAAGCCTGAGAAGCGTCATTCATTCAGGATCCATTTGTTACCTCTTCTTTACCACTCGAGGCCTAGAGTGAGGCAGCTCCTGGCACCCAGATTTTCAATAATCAGCCCTGTACTTTTTTTCCAAAAACAGTGACCTAGGAGAAGAAAACTGAAGGGAACTGGTGTGATTTAGTAGTGTCCACTTCAAAGCCACCCATGTTAGCCAGCACCAGAAACACATGACAGTAGGTCATGCTGAGCCGCCCGGTTTTGAATCTAGGGAACTGAATTACCAGCCAGGAGACCGTGGGCAAAGCCTACTGTCTCACTTGCTCTCTTTCCTCACCTGTTATGTGGTGCTATGAATAGTCCTAACCTCCTAAGACAGCTGTATGAGTAAAGAGAGGATATATTTCAAGCACTCACAACCCTGTGCAGTGTGTGAGAAACTGCTGTCGAGGCATCTGCTGTAGCTGTCTTGCAGAGAGACAGTTCTGACAAAGGCTACCAAAGCCCCTTTCACCTGCCTGTCCAATCACCTGTGGACATCTCTCGGTTCTCACTTCTGTTACGGAGTTCTCCGGACGTATTAAAATCAGCTGTGTGGTGTGTTTTCATGATCTTTTTATGCCAGGTGCTGATGTCCATTTCCTCTCCAACTGCTGGTTTTGTCTTTTTCACAGAAGATAACATTTGCTCAAGTCGTATTTGTCCCGCAGGGTCCAATCTGAGTGCCACCTTCTCCATGAAGTGTCCTGCCCCACCCTCACCACGCTCTTCTTGTTCTCTGTCTTAGCAACTCATCTTCACCTCATTACCCCCACTTAGACCTTTTCTTTCTTTCTTTTTTTTTTTTGACAGGCAGAGTGGACAGTGAGAGAGAGACACAGAGAGAAAGGTCTTCCTTTTGCCGTTGGTTCACCCTCCAATGGCCACCGCGGCCGGCGCACCACGCTGATCCGAAGCCAGGAGCCAGGTGCTTTTCCTGGTCTCCCATGGGGTGCAAGGCCCAAGCACCTGGGCCATCCTCCACTGCACTCCCTGGCTACAGCAGAGGGCTGGCCTGGAAGAGGGGCAACCGGGACAGAATCTGGCGCCCCGACCGGGACTAGAACCCGGTGTGCTGGCGCCGCAAGGCGGAGGATTAGCCTAGTGAGCAGCGGCGCCGGCCACTTAGACCTTTTCATAATGAAACCATAAGCGTCTTTTAATTTCTAGGCTTTCTACTCATTCCCATCCCCAAGTCTACAGCAGACAAGCAAAAAATAGTTACTGAGTGGCTGTATTTAGATACGTTCATTCAAAGTCTAAAAGAGCTTTATCAAAAAAGATACTTGTTTTAACTGAACACTAACCAGACATTTTAAGGGAAAAGTAGTTTGCATGTAAAGAAGAGAAACACTTAATTTCTTGCATTAAAAAACTTTATTTCATTTAAAAGATCCAATATAAGCCAAATTAAACCCCGAATTTACAGCTACATGTAGTGATCTCCTGAACTAAATGGCACTGTTTGAGCTGACGTCTTGTTAAGGAGGTCATCTGCTTGTCCCACCATTTCCCCCAAAGTAGTTTTAGAGCAGAAGCTGGTATTGTTATAATACACACCAGAAATTTCAGATGTCATCTTTCATGCAGAAGTTAAAGAAAGCAAACAGGCTCTTCTGTTCTGTGCGAGGAGGATAAAACACACTAGGGAGCAGGGCCTGACTGCTTCTGACATACAAGGTGTAACGATAAAGAGCTCACTGTGGCGCTGCAGCGGTTCAAGTACTCTGTGTACTCATTCCAGCAGTACTGCTTGGTGGTCAGCTACTACTCAGGAAGTACATTGCGACTTCCCCTCCTCAGGCGCAGACCAAAGGAAGTGGCCCATCGGGCTGGGGACAGACTGTCAGAGATGCAGGCACAGAGCACCGAGATCATTTTCCCAGTGGGCTGGCGACTGCAAGAACCACTTCACGCATCTCAGTAGCCGCATCGTTTACATAAAGTGATGCAGGATCTAAGTTCTGGGCTGGGTGAGGCTAAATTAAAAACAGCCTTGTTACTTTATAGCTACACCTTGGGTGTGATTAGATGTGGTTTATCTCAAAGTGTGTCCAAGGAGTCCTGGAAATCACTTCAGCAGAGGAGTCCAACAGCCTGTAAGAGAGAAGACACGGCAGAGGCACGAGATTCATCCTCGCGACATTGTCTCTGAGGACAGACCAGGGCCCGAGACAGGAGTCGGCGGGAGGGAGGCTTCCATGCCAGCCAAGGAAGACCTTTCTAACAGCTGCCCAGCAACTGAATGGACTGCGTGTTGAGGTAGTCGCTGCAGGTGTTCAAGGTGGAAAGGGCACCTTTGTAGGAGGGACTCCTGCATTTGTTAAGAGGTTACACTGGATGAACCTCAGGTCTCTTTCAATTCTGAGATTCTAGAAAATTCCCTCAGGGAATTCAGAGGAGAATTCCTAAAAGGAAAGAGAAAGCACACATACGTATACTTTTAGAATCCTCTTGAGTTTTTTTTTTTTTTTCAAAAGGTACAATAGAAAACGCAGTCCACTGTGTTTAAAATGCATATTTACCTTCCCACTACTCAGTTAGGAAGGTTCATTATGATTTCTTTATATTATAAAGAAAAGATGGAAGATTACATTTATAATTTTTGTAAATACTTTAGAAAAACTCCTTAAAATCTAGTAGTCTCAATGCCCTAGAAACTTTATAGATTTTTAGATAATATGCACAGATACAAATACATTATTCATTAAATACAACTCACATCTGTGTTTTATTATACTCTAAAATATACAGGAATCTTGATGTACTGAAAGAGTGCAAGTAAATACAGTATTCAAGCAGTCACTATTTCTATGTACATGCTCATTAATTCTTCAAAAACCCACAAAATTATCAAATAGATCAAAATACTGTTCTGTGTTTTCACACTTTATATTCAGAAAAACCAGCTGATAATTTACAATGTCATAAAGTTTCCAGTTTCACAATACAAAAAGGATAAAATGAAATTGGATATTTTTTGCTGCAATCTATGGAACTTTTACCCAGACCTGTTCAAGCCCCCCGACGTATGCAAAATCATTTTCGCTGGGAAAGTGAGTTTATAGTAACAGCAGAATCACATAAACTGTTATTTAAAAGCCTAAACACTGGCCTTTTCTCTTTGTTATTTGAAAGGTAGTCTTCCATTTGGCAGGCAGTTTCTTCTGTCTCCCAGTAGTGACAGGTTACTAGAACATGCTGCTTTAGAGCCGTGTAGGACCTGAACGCTTTAGTGTTTTAAATCTTGTCCAATACAGAAATGCCTTCCAAGAGACCCAGTGATGCTTACTTTATGAGTATAATGGATTTGGTTCCCTTCTGATTCTTTACTTTTTCAAAACTCAAAGATCAAAATAAATGACAGCAACAAAAATCCCCCAACCCACGGTGGAGGCACAGAAGTGACGCTGAGTGACAGAGGTGTATGCAAGGGTAAGGCTGACGCTTCCGTTCCCCAGGCCCATTTCGCTGCAACAGGGCGGAACAATCTTCTGACTTCATGGATTTTTTTCCCTAGGAAATTCTTTACATTTTTAAACAAAAATAGTTCAATTTTAAATGCAAACCATTCAAAACTGGGCGATAGCTCCTACCCCACCACATGTCTATGTCATGTGTATTTCCACCCTTACTACACCCAGTCAGCTGGTTTTCAATTCTAACATTATAAAAATTGGAATTTTAAAATTTTTATGTAAAAGAAAAACATGTAAAAATACATCTGCTTTCTTTCATGGTTTAATACAGTATTGGAAAGCTTTCTTTCAGATGTTTTATTTAAAAAAATCAACACTTAAAATCAAATCTCAGCTTCATTTTCTGAAATATTAAAGTTTAGATAATGTCTCATGTTTCCCCTACCCCAGTTTCCACAAAATGGCATTCTACTGAACCTTTGAATTATTTGGTCCTTTGGCAATTTGCTGTGCACACAATGCCCACTGTACCAAACTTTTATTGCCTTTAAATGTAGCTGTAATTTTATTGGTAAAATTTGAATCTAGTGTCTTTATCCCTCTTTTTCAACAGCGTTGGCTTGTGTGAGCAGGTTAGGGTACACAGTGTCCCAAATTACTCCGGGCACTGCAAAACCAAATTAAACACTTCCACAGAGCAATCTGACATCAACATGTTTTCCTCTGGTCAAGTCTATTTCAAGATTCTAGGAGTTCCTTTTGCAAAACTTGCCTTTAAAATTATTCTTCCTAATGTCATGCCATCTCTTACATTCACTCACTGTGCGATCGTTGTTCTCGCGTGGATTTGTATGTGAATGAGAAGGTGCCTTTTTCCTGAAAAAGCACAGTTTGAAGCGTTAGTGTCAGAACTTCCTCCCTGGACCTCAGGCTCAGCCTCTCAGTAGGTCTCGGAGTCAGAGTCATTGAGCTCGTCCACGTCAGTGTAGAGGTACTCCTGCTCCCCGCCGATGTTGTTGAAACTGCAGTAGGAGCTGGGTTCATTCCTCATGATGGGCAGAGCTTCAAAGCTGACAGTTTTTGAGGTGTTGGTGTAACGGTTAATGGCATTGAATGTCAGGGATGTTAAAGGGCTACTTGATGAGACAGGCATCATTGTGGCCAAAATGAGAGCCAGGCAATCGGCCACATCCTTATTGGGAGCACAGGCCAAGGCTGGGGTGTAACCTAGAATGAAAGATAAAATCAGAAATTAATGTCTTGCCATGTATTTTACTAAATATAAGGAAATAAGCCCCCAAGGCTCCAACTTCACACATTTTAAATTACTTGGCGTATAAACTGTCTGAACCAGGGTGCTTCGCAGTTTTGCAGGAAGGAGAAAACATCACAGAAATCTAGAGTGGACAGAGCCCTTGTGGCCTGGAATAACACAAGAGGAAACCAAAGCCCAGAGATGTGCAGTCTGTGCGAGATCCCTCCCAACACAGCCACAGCCGTCGGAATTCACACAAGATGCCGGGCTAGAATACAAAGAAAGAAATTAAAACGTCTTCCCTCAGCACGGGGAGCAGAGATTTACTGTCCATTCGCAGTCGTGCAGCCCTTGCACGCTGAGAAACCTGGATGTGCATGGATTCATGATGTATGCACTGAGTGGGTCCTCCAAGCTATGTTTTCAGTGAACGGCACGAGGGCTGGCAACTCAGTGTTTCTCTTGCAGTCAGTCCACTGAAGACAAACAGCAGAGAGACCAAGACAAATGCTGCTTCTCCGACTGTTCCTTTTAAAGCAGCAGAGGAATGACCTTAGGCACAGGGCCGCACAAAGCATCAACACAGCCAACTGAGGAGGAGACACTGAGCGCTCAGTTGGAAAGACGCAGCCGGAGTGGGAGAGGAGAGGGAAGACGCGCTGTGCGGGCTCAGGCCTGCCACTCCACACGGGCTTCAACTGTTCACATTTGCTATTTTCAAAATATTTACATGAAAGAAAGAGGGAGGAGGAGGAAGGATCTATCTGCTAGTTTGCTCCCCAAATGCCCTGTCTGTACCAGCTGGGGTCAAGAAAGGTCAAGGCCATTATTTTTTAAATATTTACTTATTTAGAAAGTAGAGTTAGAAGCAGAGGCAGCGATAGATCTTCTAACTGCTGGTTCACTCCCCAAATGGTCACACCAGCCAGAGTTGTGCCAATCTGAAGCCAGGAGCCAGGAGCTTCCTCCTGGTCTCCCACGCAGGTGCAGGGGCCCAAGGACTTGGGCCATCTTCTGCTGCTTTCCCGGGCCATAGCAGAGAGCTGGATCTGAGGCCTGTATGGGATGCCGGCACTGCAAGCGGAGACTTTACCCACTATGGCACAGAGCTGGCCCCAAAGCCATTATTTTTTTATTTTAAGCCACATGGAGCTAGTAAGTATTTAGCAACAAACTTTTTTTTTTTTTTAAACAGGCAGAGTGGACAGTGAGAGAGAGCAACAAACATCTTGAAAGTCTTAGTTTACAGCTACATTCAGACACTGCTTCCTCTATTACATTTCCTCGTTTTTTAACCGTCGCAGATATGAATATAAATTTTATTTGTTTGAAAGGCAGAGAAACAGAGATCCTCCATTTGCTGCTTTGCTCCCCAAATGCTCACAACCATCAGGGCAGGGCCAGGCCAAAGCCAGGAACCTGAAACTCAACCCAGGTCTCGTATGGGGTGGCAGGGACCCAGGTACTGGAGCCCTCACCTGCTGCCTTCTGGGGTGTGCATTAGCAGGAAGCTGGAATTGGAAGCCAAGCTGGGACACCTGGACAAAGCAAGCACATGCCCCAAGTGGTATCTTAACCAGTGCACCAAATGCCTGTCCTATATATATTTACAAAGCCGTGTTATGTAAACTGCTGTATGACTTACTTGCTAACCATCATGCAGGGTAAGAGAGAACATTCCTAGCCTAACAGATTCCACATGTCCCCACCCATCACTAGCCCTCTCCCTCGTGCACAGTGGCAGCCACTATCCTGCCTGGCCAAGAGCCGCCAGTTCCTTTTCTTTCTTTTTTTTTTTTTTTTGACAGAGTGGACAGTGAGAGAGAGACAGAGAGAAAGGTCTTCCTTTTGCCGTTGGTTCACCCTCCAATGGCCGCCGCTGCAGCCGGCGCACCGCGCTGATCAGATGGCAGGAGCCAGGATCCAGGTGCTTTTTCCTGGTCTCCCATGGGGTGCAGGGCCCAAGCACCTGGGCCATCCTCCACTGCACTCCCTGGCCACAGCAGAGAGCTGGCCTGGAAGAGGGGCAACCGGGACAGAATCCGGCGCCCCGACCGGGACTAGAACCCGGTGTGCCGGCGCCACAAGGTGGAGGATTAGCCTATTGAGCCACGGCGCCGGCCATGCCAGTTCCTTTTCATTGCTGTGTAGTATTCTCCTTCATGCTCAGAGCATGGCGTAGTTACATACTTCAACGAGTGGGCACGTGGCTGTCCCCAGCCTCCTGTATGTTTCCATCCGTGCTATATGAGCGCTCGTCAATGAAACAACACTTTTCTCCCCTTTATAAAGTTTTGTCAGTGGTCAAAAGGACCAGCTGGCATCCCTGGAAAAGGAGGCAGGAGTGACCAATGGATGTGCCTATTTTCAACCAAACTGGATTTACTCCGTGGCCCACACTTCCAGCTGGGGCCCTGCTGCTGGCAACAGACCACTCATCAGATGGCCACCAATGCCTCGGACGAGAATGGGGCTGAAGAGAGTCTTGGCAAAGTTTTCTGGTCAGAATAGGACCCCAAACAGGCTCCTCTCCTCTGCAGAGGGTTGGTGTGGTCAGTTGAGAGAGACTAGAGAAGTTACTCTCAAGGTCAAGGGTCTCCTACATCCCAGGCAAATGCAATGTCTTGTCTCCTCCAGAAAAATCAAAATATAACCAACTCCATTCTCAGAGGGATCACAGGCACACTATATACTACCAGCCGCTCTGTCTCGTCTAGTAAGACTGCAGAGTACAATTAATAACCAACACTGCTGTTCTGTCAGCAGAAGCAGGAACTGAGATCAGGATGGGCCGTAACTTGTCCACTGTGGGCCACAGTTACTATCAGAGACCTTACTTAGGTTTCATTATCCTTTCTATCCCTTGTAAGACACAATCAGATGTGTAAAGTCTTGAAAATGACCCACTGAGTTACACAGCAGCAGATTTAGTGCTACTGATTCCTCAATCTATGTCCAACCTGGTGTTTATTTTGGGGCTTCAGGCCTATATGCCCAGTTGCTGACTTGGAGTTTCCACTGGACTTTTCCTGGCTGAACCCAGCACCTTCTTCATACATTCTTATTTCAATCAGTGGCACTTTGGTCCCCAGAGCTTTCCTCTTTCACCTGCCACACCTCACCACTTCTTCACCCAGTCCCTGAGTCAGCCACCTTCAGATCTCTAAATACCATCCATGTCTTTTCCTCCCCAAGGCCTCCTGCTTAATCCTGGCTTCTACCTTCATCTGTGACTCTTGTATGTACGCATTTGAAAGCCAGTGAGAAACAGAATGAATGAACGAATGAATATGACCAATCAGTCTTCCATCTGTTGGTCTACTACCCAAATGGCTACAATGACCAGGGCTGGACTAAGCCGAAGCCAAGAGCTAAGAACTCCATCTGGGCTTCCTGCATGGGTGGAACAGAGCAGCTGGGATTCAAACAGGTGCTCCTGATATGGGATGGTGGCATCACAGGTGGTTGCTTAACTCACCATGCCACAATACAGCCTCCATCTTTATTTTTTTTAAAAGGTTTATTTAAAGACAGAGTTACAGAGAGAGAGGTCTTCCATCTGCTGGTTCACTCCCCAGATAGCTGCAATGGCCAGTGCTGCACCCATCTGAAGCCAGGAGCCAGGAGCTTCTTCTGGGTCTCCCATGTGGGTGCAGGGGTCCAAGGACTTGGGCCATCTTCCACTGCTTTCCCAGGCCACAGCAGAGAGCTGGATCGGAAGAGGGGCAGCCGGGACCAGAACCGATGCCCACATGGAATGCCGGCACTTCAAGCCAGGGCTTTAACCTGATGCACCACAGCGCTGGCTGCCTACTTCCAACTTCAATGTAAATTTTTTTATTCTAGTCTTGGATTCTTTCAGATAAACTGTTGTCTTACAGTGTGCAGACCCCTGTCACTGGATCTAATGGATTAGGGCCTATTCTGTGTTACTTGCACCCTCACCTCTGCCGGCCATGTTAAATCTCTTAACAGTCTATCGTGTTTGCTTAGAACGTCCCCTCCCCACTTTGGATGGAACATGCTAGGTGTACTCCAGTCAGGCTGTTTCCAGTGCATCGCAACAGCTTCCCGCACTGTTCCGCACTGCATCCTCAGGGCGTGGCACGGTGCTTGGCACAGTCACTCCTACAGCACACATGAAGAAACTAAGAAAGTTCATGGAAACACAGAATTAACAGAGGGGCTTAATTTGGTGCAAAAAATTTTGAAATCCATTCAGTTTTCCCAGGGTATGCATCTTCCATGGACTTTAGCCACTGAAACCCCACTGTGTCCAGGCAGCGGCTCAGCGCTTTGAATACATCCCAGAAGGCAACTGACAAGCATTCTCTGCTCTTGTAGGGCTCACATTCTAGTGGGGGAAACCCACAACATAAAAAGAAAAAAGGTTAAATTATACACAGTATGTGAGGAAACAAGCCCAATAGAAAATAAAAGAGGAAAACAGAGTAGGGCAGGTTAGCAAGGACTGAACACACGGTGGTAGGGCTATGTAGCAGACCACCACACAAAGACAGTGGTCGTCAGGATAGACTTCATTGAGAAGATGAAACTTGAGCTGATCTACAATAGCTGATGGATTTCGTCAAAGAATGCTTGGAAGGCAGAGTGTTCCAGGTGGAGGAAACAGCCAGAACAGATCAGAAGGCATGTACAATGCTGCTATCGAGGGGTGGCGTGGCAGAATGGAATGATGGGAGAGAAAAATTTGGAAATGCAAGCAGGAGGGTAATGAGTGGGTCTTACGACTGAGAAACCTGAGATTCAGAGGAATAAAACGTTCCCATGTGCTTTAAAAGGATCTACCAGGGTGGTAGCCATAGATAAAAAAGTCCACTGAGTGTCAAAGAGAAGGTGTCAAGGGCAACTCCTAAGCGTCTGCTGTGTGCAACAAGGATGGGGCTGTTCTTAACTGAGACCAAGACGGGCGCCAAGAACAAGACTGTGGAAGAGGGGTCAAAAGTTCAGTTTCTGGACATGTTAGCTTTGAACTGTTTATTAGATTACCATGTGGTATTGATGATTAGGCAGGTGGATATATGAAAACAGAGATGGAGAGAAATAAATCTGGGAATTCTTAGCGTAAACGCATCCATGCTATTTAAAACAAGGTTGCAATTACCTAGGGAATCAGTTCTGCCAAAAGTTGATCTGTCCAGTACAAGAGAACTAAGAATTGACTCTCGTTTTGTTCCTCTGAATCTGTTCTCTCAGTCGTTCTAAGACCCACTTCATTACCCTCCTGCTTGCATTTCCAAATTTTTCTCTTCCATCATCCCATCTGCCATGCCGCCCCTCGACAGCGGCGTTGTACATGCATGCGCATCGTGAGAACAGCGCTGCGGTGTGTTGGGAGCAAAGACCTGACTGCAGGAGACTGAGGAGAATGAGCGAATGAGAAGGGAGTCCTCAGGAGCAGGAAAACCCGTCCTGACTAGTAGTTGTACTGCAAGAGAGAACACAGAAATACGGCAGCAGTAGAGGGATTAATAAGATATATTTTAAGATGAGAGAACTAATGTTTATATGCCAAGGGAAACAATCCAGAAAGAAAATTAAAAAATGTCACTGCACAACACTAAAGAGAAGAATTATTAAAGTGATATTCTCAAGTTGGCAAAGGGAACAGAATTTATGCATGCATGGAAGAACTGGCATCACAGAGTACACACGTCAGGGCCTCGGTGAGTTTCTTTAAACACAATCTGTGGCTACGGAGATGAACAGACATGTGAGTGCAGAGTCCATCTGTTACATGCGCTCTTCCTGCGTCCTTGCCCTTGCTCCTTTGCCAGTAAGTACTATTCACTATTAACAGTCTCTCCCTACTTTGCCAAATAAAAACTAGACCAATTTTTTTTAACTTCTAATATGGATCTAAAGATAAAAGCGTCTAGTAAGATATAGGTTAAGGGAAAAGAACGTGGAGGCTACTTACCATTTTCATCTACTGCAAGCACACTTGCTCCTTTCCCCAAAAGTTCCTGAACCACCATCGTTAGCCCGTTTCGGGCAGCAACATGCAGAGGTCTGGGGGAAAAGTAATTACACATGTATGCGTATGTACAGACACACACCTCTGGCTGTCAAACAGCATGTTGCCAAGCTGTGAGTACCCACAGATACAAACCCA
Organism: Oryctolagus cuniculus; assembly: GCF_964237555.1. Taxonomy (NCBI): domain Eukaryota; kingdom Metazoa; phylum Chordata; class Mammalia; order Lagomorpha; family Leporidae; genus Oryctolagus; species Oryctolagus cuniculus. The sequence goes on from NC_091435.1 coordinate 151,301,046, forward strand.
AGGCAGCCAGTCCCACAGCAGGGCCTCTGTGGGGCACAACCGCCACACGTCATTCATATGTACAAGCTTAGCCCTGGGTCCCATCACAGGCTCCCACTGTCATCAATCCTGCTGTTACTTCCCATAAAGACTCATTGTTTATAAAGATTTTTCCCAGTGAATTTTTTTTAAAGTTTACTTTTTTTTCCTTTTCTTTCTTTCTTTTTTTTTTTTTTTTGACAGGCAGAGTGGACAGCGAGAGAGAGAGAGACAGAGAGAAAGGTCTTCCTTTGCCGTTGGTTCACCCTCCAATGGCCACCACGGCCGGCGCACTGTGGCTGGCCCACCGCACTGATCCGATGGCAGGAGCCAGGTACTTATCCTGGTCTCCCATGGGGTGCAGGGCCCAAGGACTTGGGCCATCCTCCACTGCACTCCCTGGCCACAGCAGAGAGCTGGCCTGGTAAAGTTTACTTTTACGTGAAAGGCAGAGTTAAAGAGGGAGAGAGAGTGCTATTGGTCCGGTTCACTCCCCAAAATGCCCGCAACAGCCAGGGCTAAGCCAGGCTGAAGTCGGGAGCCAAGAACTCCATCCAAGTCTCCCACATGGGTGGCAGGGACCCAAGTACTGGGTTATCATCTGCCATCTTCCATGGTGTGCATTAGCAAGGTTGGAAGCAGAGGCAGGACTTGAATCTGGCTACTCTGATATGGAATGTGGGTGTCCCACGTAGCAGCTTAACCTGTTGTACTATAACCTCCCTGAAACTGCATTCTCAAATTGTTTTAAGAAATGGGGTCACCCAAAAAATATGGGAGAATACAGAATAAAAACTGTACACAGCACTAGTACAGATTTTAACAGGTTTTGAAAATAGCTTACAGGTGCCATGACTAATCTTTGGACCCTCAAAGAATGTGAGTGACCCTAGGCTGTGAATCAGTATTCTTAAGATTTTTCTCTTTCCCAAGTATGAAAGCAGAATAGCAAATGGAAACCGAGAGAGGACCATTGGAAACGCTGATCTAAGATCTGTCAACTTGGAGGCTGGCTGCTCTCATGACCCAGAGTCTTTCTGGAACCTACTTAGATTATAGGCACACATGAAGCTCCTGCCTCATCTATTGCCACTGTCAAATCATATTTTTATAGCCGACACAGAACAGTACTGTTTTCCTTTAGAAAATTATATGGGTGAAGGATTGAAAGAAAATGTAGTATTGTTAATGTTCTAATAGAGTTTCAGTTCAAAAGGTTTTTTTAGTAATAAGTCTTTTGAAAAACTTTTACTTATTTATTTTCATTTTATTTGAAAACCAGAGAGGCAGAGAGAGATACAGACAGAAGGAGATCTTCTATCTGCTGGTTTACTCCCCCAATGCCTGCAACAGCCAGGGCTGGGCCAGGCTGAGGTCAGAAGCCAGGACCTCTATATCAGTCTCTCATGTTGATGGCAAGGACTCAAATAGAGTCATCACCTGCTGCCTCACAGGGTACACACAGGCAGTAAGCTAGACGCAGAAGCAGAGCCAGGACTAGAACCCAGGCACTTTAAGATGAGACGTGAGCATCCCAAGTACATCTTAACGGCTTGCCAAATGCCCGTCCTGAGTAATAGGCCTTTTAGTTGTGATGACATTAGAAATTAGTTTTGTCAACTGTAAAAACTACTTGTGGCTGATGCTATGGCATAGTGCTGGCATCCTGTATGGGTGCCAGTTAAAAGTCCCGGCTGCTGTGCCTGGGAAGGCAGCGAAGACGGCCTAAGTGCCTGGGCCCCTGCACCCATGTGGGAGGCCTGAAGGAAGATCCAGGCTCCTAACTTTGGATTGGCCCAGCTCTGGCTGTTGTGGCCATCTGGGGAGTGAACAGCTGATGGGAGACCTCTCCCTCTCTCTTTTTCTCTGTAACTCTGCCTTTCAAATAAATCTTTTTAAAAAACCCAAAACCGTTCTTTATTTTTAACTGTTTTTGTAACTAATGGAGCCTAATCTAATGGTCACATGTCAAAAAAAAAAAAAATCCAGTCTTTTTTTTTGGAATTACAGGTCAACAAAGAAGTACTCACGTTTGCAAGGCTGCATTGGTTGCATTGATGAGGTTTCTATCTGTTATCTTTTCCAATATTAACAAGGCACTAGTTTCATGACCCTAAAATTGTGGCAAAATAACTCTTTAAGAAACTTGAGCACTATTAAAAATAAATTTATATACACCCAATAATTCCCAGCTGTAATTCAATATAATATGTACAAGACCATACATGCACAAATTTTCCTGGCTAATGCCTTAAAAATTTGCCTAACTATGTGTTAGGAGTAGGGGTAGGGAGAGAGGATGAGAAGAATTTAAGAGTGAAGCAAAGATGGTAAGTATGTTCAGGCTTGTAGTCTACAACTTACTTGGCTTACTGGAGAGTTTCATGTACCATGGTGCCTAATAAGTCAGTGTTCCTATACAAGAAACCTGATGCCAATTATCATGAGAGATTTGGTCCCTGGCTCTGTCTATAGTAGTGAAGAATAAAAACTTGTAACATCACTGCTGAGCTCCACAATGAACACATGTCCCTACGGTGCGTACATACCTTGCTGCAAGCCAAATGCAGGGCGGTGTTTTTACTGTTATCTTGTAAAGTCAGATCTGCACTAGCACTGCTGACCAGCATCTCTGGGAGGAAAAAGTACATCAATTCTAAGTTTATGGACATGTTTCTTAGATTACCAATAATCACTGCAGAGAAATGAAGATATAAAGCAAGAAAAATCCCTTTCACAAAAACTTAAGTGCAAGAAAAATATAGAACACTGTATTGTCTCATAGAGTACACAGAATAACTATATTGCTGTATAAGTCATGGATAACAACAGCAGTTAACATTTATTTTGAGTCTTTCCTCAATTTTAAATGCTACTTTGCATGCTCTGTATTTACAGTCATTGATTTTGCCCCAACACCAGCTCTACAGAGGAGGCACTGCTATTTTTCTCACTTTGTGAAAGCACAGAGGCGCACAGTTGCGCATCTGGAAGTGCTGTGACTTCCATCCAGGCGGTCAGGCTCCGGGCGTGTTCTTGACCACCACGCTACACTGCCTTGCTAACCTCTTCTGTCAGTAAGGGAAATGAAAACGTTGTGCTCCTAGATGAAAAGGAGGGGTGCGAGCAGACTGAAGTGATAAAACTAGCAGAAGTCCTGGGCCTGGACTCTAAGTCACACACAAGCAGTATGCATTGTTGTCTTTACCAACGGTATTTGTTTGTCCGTTTTCTGCAGCCATCATGAGAGGCGTTTTCCCAGAAGAGTCCACAGAGTTGACTTGAGCATTGTGGCTGAGCAGCAGCTGTAAACACTCAACATGGTCTGTGAAGGCGGCCGCATGCAGAGGAGTTCTAGGACACAGAGAAATCGAAACAGAACGATGTAATCCAAAAGTTGCATATGCTGAAAAAGATCTTAATTTACGACGTGCAATTTTCCATAGTTTACATATTATTCTACCAAGAAATTGCCTAGATACAAAAAGGCTTCATAGAGCTTACTCATTTCTGCCACAGAAATGTGTACTTTTGATAATATAGAAGGCTTTAAACTAGAACTAGTATTAAAGTAACATTACATCATTAAATTCTTTGATAATTAAATTCTAACCCCAAAACCTTTTACAACTGCTGCGGCCTCTTCCAGCCATTATTCCTATTTAGAAAAGTGCTAATTTTTTAACAGGGACTTCTGAGTAACAAACATACGTCTTAAAAATGCAGGGCTGGGGGGTCAGAATCTTTGCATTAAAAAATGTTTAATAAGACTGCCATAGGTAGATAGCAAAGTCCTTTATAATGCAAAAAGATTTTACAACAGCTTATGCTTGCAAATATAAAAACTGACTTTCAATTAATAATAGATTCTCAGGGCTGGCACTGTGGCTAAGCTTCTGCCTATCTCATATGGCCGGGGTTAATGTCCCGGCTACTCCTCTTCCGATTCAGCTTTCTGCTTATGGATGGGAAAGCAATGGAATGTGGGCCCTAGCACTTGGGCCCCTGTAGCCCTCCTTGGGAAACCTGGAAGAAGATCCTGGTTCCTGGGTTTTGATTGGCCATTGCAGCCATTTGGGGAGTGAACCAGTGGATGGAAGACCTTTCTCTCTGTCTCTCCCTCTTTGTCTATAACTTTGCCTCATAAATATATAAAATCTTTTTTTTAAAGAAAAACAAATAATGGATTCTCCATAAATTCTTACATCAAGTTAGAAGCTGAACATTTTTCCTATGGAAAGTACATCTGTTTCCTGCACAGCTGAATTCTCACCTTCCTCTGGAATCTGTAGCGTTCACAATGCTGGCGCCTAACGCATCAATCAACATCTCAGCAGCACCTTCGTTGTCGTTGATTCTGTGTAAGGCAACAGGGTGATCACTCACAGCAGTGGTCTGCTTCTTGAAACATTCAACCCAAACCTGACTCACTCGGCTTTACTTACACAGCACAGTGCAACGGACTGAAAGCATTTCCTTCTGTTTTCTGGAAAACTTCCTGTTCTAAGAGAAGTTCTACACATGTCTCATGACCTGGATAGGTAAAGAAGAACCAGGTATTAAAATCTAGAAAAGGTAGTGGCAAAAGTCTCAAATGCTCAGTAGTATTCAAAGGAAGATGGTTCAGGTCCCTCCCATCCCAATTCCTGTGATCAGGTCCACTCTCCAGGGTACACCGCTGTGGTTCCACTGCTGCAGGAACTTTCTAGGCAAATGCACCCACATACATAGAAACACACTCCCTTTTTTAAAAATGCAAACGAAATACTTGGTTCTGCCACTAGCTTTTTACTAAATTGTAGAATACCCTCCTCCGGAGAGCACACATAGAAATCTTACTCTGCCACAAAGTGTGAATGCTCATCACCAATGATTTAATTTATGAATGTCTGAGGTGGCTGTTAGTTTTAAAAAGGTCTCCATGGTACTATCAGTGGGAATGGAATGGAACAGAACATACTGGCACTTTATAGAAACAAAGATTTTTGTCAGACAGGTTCCTAGAAATCATATTACTGTGGTAAAGGGCAAGCATCCTGACAAAGCCACCAGGTCCACAGTCCCTGCTTTAAATGGCAAAACCCTCTTGTTCATTTGATTCAATAAAAACAGGCTGCACAGGAACAATTTTTTAATTTAATTTTATTTTTTTTGACAGGCAGAGTGGACAGTGAGAGAAAGGTCTTCCTTTTTCTGTTGGTTTACCTCCCAAGGGCTGCTGCGGCTGGCGCACTGCACTGATCCGAAGCCAGGAGCCAGGTGCTTCCTCCTGGTCTCCCATGGGGTGCAGGGCCCAAGCACTTGGGCCATCCTCCACTGCACTCCCGGGCCACAGCAGAGAGCTGGCCTTTGGAAGAGGGGCAACCGGGACAGAATCCGGTGCCCCGACAGGGACTAGAACCTGGTGTGCTGGCGCTGCAGGCGGAGGATTAGCCTAGTGAGCTGCGGCGCCGGCCAGGAACAATTTTCCTTTTTCTTTTTTTGACAGGCAGAGTGGACAGTGAGAGAGACAGAGAGAAAGGTCCTCCTTTGCTGTTGGTTCACCCTCCAATGGCCACCATGGCCAGCGCACCGCGCTGATCCGATGGCAGGAGCCAGGTACTTCTCCTGGTCTCCCATGGGGTGCAGGGCCCAGGGCCCAAGTCCCAAGTACTTGGGCCATCCTCCACTGCACTCCCTGGCCACAGCAGAGAGCTGGCCTGGAAGAGGGGCAACTGGGACAGAATCCGGCGCCCCGACCAGGACTAGAACCCGGTGTGCCGGCGCTGCAAGGCAGAGGATTAGCCTAGTGAGCCGCAGCGCCGGCCCTGGAACAATTTTCAAGTCCAGGGAGACAGCAGCAGTGACAGCTGCGGTAGCTGACACAGCATCTCCTTGCGGCCCCACACAGCCTTCTCTGAGGGCCTCAGCGATGCACTCAGAAGCCTGTAAGAGACACAGGACTTCCTGAACACCTTCCCACGGTCTGCTCCTGCTCATTCATTGCCCGTTATGCGTGTGGCCTACAACAGTAACCATCACAATGCAAAACGCAAAACTGAAATCCAAAAGAGGAAAAAAAAAAGCAACAAAAAGCCAACACCAAACAAAAACTTTTGCCTGAAGCTTTGGGGTAGAATAACTTCCCCACCCATCAACCAATGCGATGGGACCAGCAGCACCATGGCAATGCCCACTGAAACAGCAGGCCCACAGTTCTGAACAGCAATTTGGAAAACAAGAAACTCAAACCCGATTTTTTAACTCAATTTTCAAAGCCAGGGTTTTGGCAAAAATTCCCTTATTGCTGCAAGTGAAATACTGCTTCTTTTATTCCACTAGACATTTGGAATCTGCTTTGAGAATAAATTCAGTTCCTACACAGCCTCTTTATTTTCATGGCTTAAAATCTAACAAAGTGATATTAAGTTTTCTTTGCTAATTATTCCAACATGCTCCAACAACAGCTCAACTTAAACATTATAATTGTTTCACCAAGGAAAGAGAAGTAATTTTTAGGAAGCATCTCTCTTTTTTAAAAGGTTTTATTTATTTGAGAGGTAGCGTGACAGAGACAGAGACAGAAAGGTCTTCTATCCGCTGGTTCACTCCCCAAATGGCCGAAAGGGCAGGGCTGATCTGATCCAAAGTCAGGAGCAGGAAGCTTCTTCCAGGTCTCCCACACGGGTGCAGGGGCCCAAGCACTTGGGCCATCCTCCACTGCTTTCCCAGGTCAAAGTAGAGAGCTGGATCAAAAGCGGAGCAGCCAGGACACGAACCAGCGCCCATGTGGGATGCCGGTGCCACAAGAGGAGGCTTAGCCTAGCACACCACAGTTCTGGTCCCTTTAGGAAGCCTCTTAACTGTCAGTTTTTCTTCTAATCCAGTGGTTCTCCAGTGTAGCTATTACGCCCGTCAGAAGAAACCTGTCGACGTCTAGACATTTCTGCTGTCGCGGAAGGGGATGGAGGAATGCTACTGGCACCTGGTAGGCAGAAACCAGGGTTGCTGCTAAACGTCCTGCAGTGTACAGGACAGTGCCTCCTAAGACACACTCACGGGTCCAACAGGCCAGTTCTCTCTCTGAGTATTAACTCATTACACTGCTTTAATCCCATCTCTCTAAATGTTAACTCGTCACTGAGAGAGAAACAGCAATGGAAAGCTGATCAGTATTGATTTAAGAGCCTTTCCACTGAACATGAATTAGTGTTACCTAGGAAATCCTGGGTTATACTGAGAAGGTGTATTCCAGATGGAGCAGGCATCCCATATGTGCACCAGCTTGTGTCCTGACTGATCTGCTTCCAATCCAGCTCCCTGCTAATGGCATGCAAAAAGCAGCAGCAGATGATCCAAGTGTTTGGGCCCCTGCCACTCTCGTGGGAGACCTGGAGAGGCTCCTGGCTTCTACCTGGCCCAGTGCAGCCATCTGGGGAGTGAACCAGCAGATGAAGATTCTCTCTCTATCCCTCTAACTCTGAATTTCAAAATAAATAAATCATTTTTAAACTAGTCATTCAAGAGAATTACCATTTGTCAATAAAAAGTATTGTTTTAAAAAGTTTTCACAAAATTATTTGTACTAATATGCAACATTATTTAATAAATCAATAAATATTTTAACATTTCTCAGTTTCAGTTTCTATCACTATCAATATCAGTTTCTATCAATATCAATAGACAGATTCTGAGGCTACACAATATGAGAGCGACCACTTGAGTAGAAGTAGACTGAGTAAAAGGATTTCTTGGTTACCTACAGAAATCATTAGTGGCTGAAATCAAGCCAACAATCTCACCACACTGCATCACAGTTGATAATGGACAGAAAAGTAAGCCCTGTTCATGTTTTAGTGGGTGATTCCAAGGAAGCTTACAGAATCATAAAAATTTATCAGTTTTTAAAAGGAACAAATGAGATAGTAAGGACTCAATTTCTTGATTAAATGACTACATAAACTGAAATTTTTGAACTTTTAAGTTCAGCCTGTACAGCCCGTTCTTTTCTGAAATTTGGCCACCACTTCAAGAGAAAGGTTGTTTTCTGTTCTGTTGGAGTGCTTCCAAATTCTCTTCTCCAGCCATACTAGTAATTACTAATAACCAGTCACATTGAAACCATTTTACATATTCTACTTCAAGAACACCAAGTTACAAACAGACTTTTGGCTGTAAATATGGTATTAATTTTAGACTGCCTGTACAGTCTCTTACTGCATACGGACAACACATACTTAGCTCCTTCTAGCTCAATTCAGAAACACCACAATCTTGCTACACTCTGAACATCAGACACATCTGTTAGGATCTTTCAGTGGCAACCAGGCATGTTATTCCTGCAAAATGCTGCGTCCTGAACAAAAACATGCTTGAAGAGTCTACACTGGGCGATGACAGAGCAGGGAACCTGGTGAGAAATGTGAGAGCAACTCCAAGGAGCAGTGACCACGCATTTACAACTAAATGCTCCACCTGAGGAAGAATACCCTGCTGTGTGACTTCCACTGGGGTGTGTGTCGGGGTGTTTGTGTGTGTCTAGCCGTCAGAATTTGCTTCAGAACAATTTTATAGCAATGCCCATTTTAAACAAAATTCACATTTGTGGATGTTGTCCCACTATATTAGGTATTAGGAGTTTTCCTTACACTTGTAAATATCCAGTGACATTATAAACGCAAATCAAACTCCCAAGGCAAGAATACAGTATCTTCTAGGGCTTGGGGACTACTGTTTGGTCACTTCACTATACTCATTAAAGACCAGCATTACTGAGTTGAAAAAGGAAAAAAAAAGTCAATCCCGAATGTTTTAGAGTTTTCAAAACTGCTGGTTAAGGATCTGAGGCAATGAAAAGGAAACAGATTAACCTTCAGTTTTTTGACTGAGCAATATATTTAATTATTTGTATTGTGTATACTGTGAGCACTCAGAACTGCAGGATGACCAAGAGTAACCAAAAAACAATTTTGGGGGATAGCCCAGTACTTTCTCACCATATAAGAATGGATCTCTCAACTCTGGTATAGGATTAGCATAAACATTTAAATTTATCTATGAAACATTTATTAAAATAATTTAACTGTAATTTCCCAAGATTCACATTTCTCCTCTTTGATCATAATTCCACATTCTCTGTCCTAATGGTTTCCAGCAGAAGAACCGGGAAGTAGCTGATTACAGAAAGATGGCAGACCTCCACTTTCTGGTGAGGGAGGCAGCTGATCTTAGAACAGACAGACCTGGAACCAGCACTGTGGCCTACTGGGCTAAGCCTCCGCCTGTGGAGCCGGCATCCCATATGGGTGCAGGTTCTAGTTTCTGCTGCTCCACTTCTCAACCAGCTCTCTGCTATGGCCTGGGAAAGCAGAAGATGCCAAAATGCTTGGGCCCCAGCCCCCGTGTGGGAGACCTGGAAGAAGCTCTTGGCTTCATATCGGCCCAGTTCCAGCTGCTGTGGACATTCGGAGAGTGAACCAGCAGATGGAAGACCCTTCTCTGTCTCTCCCTCTCTCTCCAATTCTACCTCTCAAATAAATAAATAAAATCTTAAAAAAAAAACCACATTTTTTAAGCAAATAGTTATATAAAGAGGTAATTCATATTTCCTTCACACTTTTAGAGAAAGTTGTTAGAAATGCAAACTATGCTTTGTAGGTATGTTGCTACAACTAAAACTTATCTCAGTGCTGTACTAAGATAAAAAAAAGAAACAAAAGCACCTCTTTTCTCTGCTAAAGCCTTAAGTCCAAACAAACTTCAACAAGACTGATGCTTACAATGTATGTAATATATGAATGTTTTCTATGATGATCAAACCTAGGGTCCTGCAAGAAGGGAAAAACTAATATATTGCTTTATTCAATAAATTATTTTAATAGTGATATTTCATGTGCCAAACTCAATTTTATCATTTACACCTTAAAAATAGCTTTCTGTCCACTCTGCCTGTCAAAACAAAAACAAAAACAAAAAAAACAAAAAAACACTTCCTGCTTCCCTGAATGACCTGCTGAGAGCCTGTGACAGGTACAGGGTAACTGCGAGCCTCTGGCCAGGCAGCAAAGCTCACCATCCAAGTGTCCAAGATCTGCTTCAAAACACTGAGCATGCGTGTCAGTGGTGAGACTGCGATGTGCTCAGAACGCACACACTGACCGCAGTTCTGACGTGATGCAGTTCATTATTTCCTCTATTCTGATCACCTTTTTCTAATGGAACAGCATTCAGGGGCCAGCACCTGCAGTGCCAGCATCCCATATGAGCGCCAGTTTGAATCCTGGCTGCTCCACTTCCGATCCAGCTCTCTGCTATGGCCTGGGAAAGCAGCAGAGGATGGCTCAAGTCCTTGGACCCCTGTACCCACATGAGAGACTCAGAGCAAGCTCCTGGCTTCAGATTGGTGTCGCTCTGGCCGTTGCGGCCATCTGGGGAGTAAATCAGCAGATGGAAGACCTCCCCCCCACCCCCACCCCCACGCCTCTCTGTAACACTGCCTTTCAAATAAATAAAATCTTAAATTTTTTTTTTAAAAGAGCAGAAGACAAAAGAACATCGTCAATACAAGCATATTATACAAAAGGTATGAAAGTATTTTAAAAATCTCTTAGGAATGCATATCTTGGTTGAACTAAAAGGTCTGAGAAAACACTTCAAAAAATTTCATGGATTATCATGAAATATCTTTGACAACTAAAGCCTTGGTTTCAGCATGGCAAAGGACAGAAGTGAGTTACAGCTACAAGGGGGGCTTGTTCCTAGGCTTTCTACTCTTAAAGTTTCCCTTATTAACATATCATTTTCCCTAGTAGCAGAATGCATGACAGCTGTCTGCTCAGCACATTTACAGGAACCTGAGGCAGTTTCTGTGGTGTACTTAACCATTGTAGCAAGCCCAGTGAAGCGCGGTGTAGCCATGATTGTCTGCGAGGGCTGGGTTTGCGTCCATTGATGCTGCTGACTGCAGCAGGGCGCCAAGGACACCAATGTGTCCACAGGCCGCTGACAAGTGTATGGGAGTTCGACCTCTGCTATCCCGGAGCAAGCACTTAGCACCATGCTGAAGCAACGCATCTACACATTCTTCATGACCCGTAACCGCCTGAAAGAAAAATAACTTGTAAATAGCTGAATCCTTGCCAACTTCAGCTAATTTAAACATTTTAAAGTCTATATTACTCACATCTTTTCACCAATTAGGGTTGTTTATAATTTTCTCAGTAATCTAGTATTTTTATTGAAAGTGGCTTAACAATCCAGTTAAGCAGAACCACAAAAGTAGTATGAAAAATAGGGAGATATAATCCAGTAAAAATAATGAAGTTGAAAAGTTAAAATAAAGATATGTAAGGAAATAGCTGAGATAATGGGAAAAACTCAAATTGCTATTAATTCTACTCAAGGTTTTTAGGCTTTTATAATTTTCTTCCAGCATTACTGTTCTCTGGATTAAGTTATGCTTTGTAATTACTTAGACTCATATAAAACAAAGTTACTGGGGGAACAGATAATCCCTAAGATCCTGTAAGTAAAAAGCCAGTAAACATGACTTGGTAACAGTTTAATGAAGAAAAGTCCACAGCCTAGTTTTATATACTAAGAGGCTGGGAGACGAGGCATTCTGCTTACCCCTCTGTGCAGGGCCGTCCTTCCCCACTTGTCTTTGGCATCCACGTTGGCTCCCTTGTTCAGCAGTGAGTAGACACAGTCCGTGTGCCCGTTGAGAACAGACAGCATCAGAGGCGTCCTGGGCAAGAACAGCGACACGTTCAGCGCCACCACTTAGGACTGCACTCTGAACACAGTCAAACCACACGATGGCCTGGTTTCCCAGCACGCCGCTCTCCGGTGCAGCTTTGAATTACGCTTACATTTAAACACTGCATTTGGGGGCAGCACACATGCTCCCTTGCCCATTCAAGCTGACTCCCACAGATTTTATCCCTCCGGAGGACAAAAACCCAATGCCAAAAGACCCAAGAATCAGGGATATGGAGTGCTGTTCTTTCCCTGTCTGAAACCTGCCTCTGTATCTTGCAGATGAGTGCTCTGTGAAGGTGTCTGAGGGGACACTCAGGACTGAGGTGGTGAGGACCGATGGGCAGGTGCTGGGCGCAGCACCTAAGTTGCCACACGGGACCTTCCACATCCCACACTAGAATGCCTGGTTTGAGTACTAACTACTCCACTTCCATTCCAGCTTCCTGTTACACCTTGGGAGTTAGCAAATGATGTGGCTCAAGCACTTGGGTCCTTGCCACCCATATCAGAAACCAGTGAAAAAGACCCAGGCTTTGGTTTGTAGTAGTGGACATTAGAGGAATCAATCAAACAAAAAAGAATTCAGTTCTCTTAAAATGAAGATACTATGTTTGATGCTGCTCAGTAACATATATGACAGATTTACTCAAACAGGAGCATATGAAAACTAACAGTTATCCCAAAAGTAACTTAAAAGTTACTGAAACTTACTGTCCATTTCCATCTTGAATATCTACCGCATTCTGTGGTTCTGCATTTCCTATTAACAGCCGTAAGCATTCCGAATGACCATTTGTTGCTATAAAGTGAAATTTTGAAATTTTATTATACAATGATAAAAATAAAAAATGTACACCTACAGCACATTTTCTAGTATTTAATCTGGGGACTGAATTTAATATGAAATAATAAAAGCTACAGGTACAAAGGAAGTTCTACTGCCTCAGGACAGTCAGCACAGCTCTCTTCCACTGAAACTCCCACCCTCAGCATCTGTGAGCTAATGGAATGCTCATTTTATATAACTTTCTGGTGCTGTGATCAGGGCAAGCAGCCTGCTTGCAGTCAATGGGTGAAATCACGTTAGACCAACAACCCCGTTCTCTTTGCCTGTGATCAGTTAAGGTGAGCACATGGTCCAGACTTGACCACTGGGATTTTGAAGTCCACAAGGCTTCTGGGAAATACCTTTATGTTTGATAATGGAAACACCCCTCTTTCTTGATTTTGGATGGGACCCTGTAAAGAAGCAGTGACTATCCTGCAACACCAACACAAAAGGCAGGCATCTGAAGAGTGAACTAGCAGATGAGAGCTTGTTCTGTCTCTCAAATAAGTAAGTTAAACCCTTGCACGCCCACTTTTTTTTTTTTTTTTTTTAATAAAATAAAAAGAGTAAGAGAATTTGGCCCAGGAGGAATAAACCAAACCTGGAAATGCTTCTAACTCTGGCCATTTTTTAAAATTAAGATTTATTTATTTACTTGAAAGGCAGAGTTACAGAGAGAGAGGATGAGACAGAGAAAGAGAGAGAGAGATCTTCCATCTGCTGGTTCACTCCCCACATGGCTGCAAAGGCCAGGGCTGGGCCAGGCCAAAGCCAGGAAGTTTTTCCAGGTCTCCCATGTGGGTGCAAAGACCTGAAGTAATTGGGCCATCCTTTGCTTCTTTCCCAAGCATATTAGCTGGGAGCAGGATTAGAAGTGAAGCACCCAGGACATGAACCGGTTGCCCATGTGGGTACTGTCTACACCACAACACCAGCTGTTTTCATGTCCAACGCCTTAACCACTTGGCCATCACTGTCACACTCTCTGGCTGATTTATGTGAAAGACTAAACACCTATCACTGAAACCACTTTCAGTTACGTATTCTGTTACCGATAGCTCAAAGAATTTCATCTATGAAATCATGCTTATGTATTTCCAAATAACACAAAATGGGGAAGGATACAAGCAAAGTCATATCCCAAAGAAAACAGAAAGCTTTTAAAGTCAGTTAAATCTTTTGCTTAAGTGTGGTCTTACTCATATATACAATCAAGTTTGAAGTTTAAAAGCATATATAAGCCATATAATGAAACAGAGGTGAACACTGTACCAATATTCTTCTTAATCAGATGACAAAACTAGTGAAAGCAAGCTAGCTACCACAATTCGGAAGTATGTTCTGATACCTATTTTAAATTCTAATAGTAAGATTTGTAGCTCAAAACCATCACCCCTTTCCGACTCCATCTAATCTGAATGCTGTACTCTGCTCAGTAATAAACAGACCATAGCCGGCACCACAGCTCACTAGGCTAATCCTCTGCCTGCGGTGCCGGTACCCCGAGTTCTAGTCCCGGTTGGGGCGCCGTATTCTCTACCAGTTGCCCCTCTTCCAGTCCAGCTCTCTGCTGTGGCCTGGGAGTGCAGTGGAGGATGGCCCAAGTGCTTGGACCCTGCACCCGCATGGGAGACCAGGAGGAAGCACCTGGCTCCTGGCTTCAGATCGGCGCAGCGTGCCAGCCACGGCGGCCATTGGGGGGTGAACCAACAGAAAAGGAAGACCTTTCTCTCTGTCTTTAACTCTGCCTGTCTAATTTAAAAAAGAGAGAGAGAGAGAGAGAGACTATAACACCTGGGGATAGTTCAAGGAGATCTTATTTGGCCCATCATTTTTGAAAAGATTCATGTATACTCATTGCACAACAGCTACTGAAGAGTGTTTTTGTGTCAGAACACCAAGCATAGCATCACTCTGGGAGATAACTGGCTCACCTCCAGAAAAAAAAATCTGAGTTTTTTCATGACTTACGCTCTCTGGCCTCCAAATTTGAAAGAGATCTACAGAATGGAGGCTTGCATTCATTGAATAGGTAGGTGCTAACATTAACCTGTAAGTTTTTTTTTTTTTAGGTAGAACTTATGCTGGATTATATGGCATTGTTGAGCTATTTGTGAGGGACTGGTAAGTTTCTTAGTTCAACACTGAAATATTAATGCAAAACTCCATGAAAGCTTTAATTAGTTCTACAAATGACCTGTGGTTACAATATAATTTTTCTATTTGTTGGCTGACAGAACTTTACGCTTTTACAGAATAAGCTAACTACAAAGTGATAACATTTGACCTCTTAAATATAAATTTATTTGGGGTCTTAATCCATTATTAAAATATTTGCCTCTGATCCCTGTTTGAGTATTTGATAGTTCTGAAAGACTGCTCTGGGAGCCAGAGTGGGTGCTACCTATGGTCTTCAATGCAAACTTTACAAATAAAATAAACATGTATAGAAATAAAATCCAACCTTCAAATGATCTCAAGGATCATTCTGTAAAAGCAGACTAAGTGAAATCAATCTAATCATATAAAGATAGCCTACTGAAGATAAGAAAAACACTCAGCTAACTTTTCTTCAGTTGTACCTGTCGTGGTTATTTAAAATGGGGTGAGCATTTGGTGAAGGGGTTAAATCTGGTTGCATCCATACTGGAGTGCCTGGTTCGAGTCTTGGCTACTCTGCTTCCGATCCAGTTTCTTGCTAATGTGCACCCTGCGAAGTAGCAGATGATGGCTCAAGTACTTGGGTCCCCGACACTCCCATGGGACACCCAGATAGAGTTCTGGACTGTTGGCTTTGGCCTGGTCCAGCCTTGGCTGTTATAGACATTTGGGGAGAGAACCAGCAGATTCAAGATCTGTCTGCCTTTCAAATAAAATGCAAATAAATTTAAAAGATAAAAATGTAATTCCTGTAGAGAACTGTGCCTCTGCACTTTCTAGTGATAAACACCTGGTATCAAGTTGCTTTAATGACTTGGTTACAGATTTCTGTAGTCTTTACATTACCAGTAACGTCACAAAATTACAATATGAAGTAATTCTTACATAAAGCAGATGACCTACATATTTTGTCTGAAAAAATGGTTAATGCAGAACACTGGTACAAAGAGTCAGAATGTTTATCAATTGTTGAATAAAAGCCATGTTCCAATCCAAAATAACTTCCATCAAAAAAGAAGTAAAAAAATTACTGCTTTGATAAAGAATTTAAAGAATTGATATAAATACATCTTCTAAGACAGAAAATGACTTCTTAAAGTTGGTATATCTTGCTGGCTTTCCTCTAAAAATACAATCATTTTACCATTTGAAGTAAAAAACTTAAAGACAATTTACCAGGAGTATTGTATACTAGAAACTGAAAGAGAAAATATTAGATGGAAAGCAGTAAATAAATCCAGGCTAACATCTGGCATACCTGCTGCATGGATAGGTGTTCTCTTCAAAATGTAATCCTTCACTAAGATTGAGGCTCCCTGGTTAATGAGCACATCCACACATTCCACATGGCCCTTAAATGCTGCCAGATCTAAGGGTGTTCTTCCACTACTATTTCTCACATCAAGATCTAACAAAGATTGCACTAGCACCTCCAGTGCTTGATGGTGACCGTGATAGGCCTAGAAATAAATAAAAATATCAATTAAAAATACATACTTAGATTGACTTCCTATTATCTTTATATTTGACATAATACAAAACTTCTATTTTAAGAATTAAGAAAGTTAACTATACTTTTTCTAGTTATTAGTATAGTAGGCTACAGTTCTAGGGAGCAGGTATTCTGAAAAAAATGAAGTTCAAATGACAGATGATCTTTTCGTGAGTATACAATGCCTGCTTCATGGCAGATATTCAATGGATGTGTGACATGGGTTCATTTAAAACTCCGATGCAAAGTCTACTGATTCCAAAGCCCATATTCTTTAATCAGAGTTTGGTACTACACATTACCACTGATAAAATTTTTACTATTATTAAAAATCACAAGATAGCCAGACCAACTTGAGTCAGTGGATAAAGCGATGACCCCCACCTCATAATGTGCCGTAACTTCTTTTAACATAGAAACACTAAACTGAGCCTTGTTTGAACACCTGCCACACACCAAGCATTATCCTAGCTGTATAGGAGGGCAAGAAGATTTGAAAGTCTGTTAGACTGAATCCTCCCCCTTTCTTTTACAAAGTCAGATCAGGGTGTTTCCCCGGTAATTTATTTCAATTAAACAACATGTCACCTGAACATATGTTATTTACACTGGGCAGGATGCTGAGCAAGACATAAAACAATAATAAGGAACATAAAGCAATTTCTTGTGGAAAATGTCAAAAAATACATGAGCAAACGATGCTGCTTGAGGCCTTACTGGTTTTGTATGATGCTTTTGTGTAGGAAGTCTGAAAACCAACAACCTTGACTGCCCCAGAGATAAAACTGTCTGTAGGTCACAGAACTCTACTGCTGGAGGATCGCATCTAGTTTTGTTCCTTAATTTCAGGTCAATGAAATTATGCTCTGAAAGAATGAACTCTGAGGTTCCCACAGTGTATGCAGAAGACAGTATAAAAATGAGGATGACCAGGAAACATGATGATTTGTCACAGGGTTCTTCCTCCCAAGATTTTCTTATTCAGAACTGGGCAAAGGTGCTCATCCACCTACTATGAGCAAAATTAGGAATTAAGACTAGTTTGCTTGAGTCTGAGGTGTTTTCAATATGCCAAGTTGTCTTGATCTCGATAATTCTGAAAGAATCTGGAATGAAAAACTACTTTGAGGAACTTGGAATAGATACCAATTGCAAAAGTGTTACTATTATTGCATTTCACTGAATGTATTAAATTATAGAAGTACTTCCATTCAGTCTAAGAACAGTATTTGGCATTATTAGCAGTCACAGCAGCACCTATTCACAACAGCCCAAAGAGGGAAGCAACTCAAAGTGCTGTCCTTCAGTAGACTAATGCACATAGAAAATGTGCTGTCTGTGAGTGGATATAAAACAGCCTTAAACATGAAAGAGATCCTGACACATGCTACAACATGGATGGACTCTTCAGGACGTCACGCTAAGACTGTCACAAAAAGAGAAGCATGGCACGATTCACTTACATGAGATCTCTAGATTAATCAAATTAGAAGAACAGTGGTTGCCAGGGACTAGAAGGGGAAAGTGAGGAGTTGTTCACTGGGTACAGACTGAGTTTTGCAAGATGAAAAAGATACATAAATTGGTGGCACAATAATGTGAATGTACTTAACACTGAACTGTACAACTAGGAGTGGTTATAAAGGTGTATTTTACACTTTTTCTTTTTAATTTTACCTCCACCAAAAAAAAAAAAAATCACCTTTGGAAAAACATAAAAAGTAATGGAGAGGGGCCGGTGCTGTGGTGTAGCGGGTAAAGCCGCCATCTGCAGTCCAGCATCCCATATGGGTGCCGGTTTGAGTCCTGGCTGCTCCCCTTCAGATCCAGCTCTCTGTCTGCTGTGGCCTGGGAAAGCAGTGGAAGATGGCCCAAGTCCTTGGGCCCCTGCACCTGCGTGGGAGACCCAAAAGAAGCTCTTGGCTCCTGGATTTTGATCGGCACAGGTCTGGCCACTGCGGTCATATGGGATATGGGGAGTGAACCAGCAGATGGAAGACCTCCCCTCTCCTCCCTCTGCTGCTCTGTAACTCTTTCAAATAAATCTTAAAAAAAAAAAAAAAAAAAAAGCAATGGAGAGAATGGAGAGAAAAAAAGCCACTATTCACTCTGTTAATCTGTAAGCTCCAAATGTGAAAATTCCTATAGATGGCAGAACTTTTGGAGTTTTACCATGCTGCTATTTGCGGAATCTACCCAAGGGGGAAATACCCAACTGGGCAAGTGCTCAAGGAACGACAGTGCTATCACTACGGTGGCGAACGAGCAATGATGCAAGAGCAGCCTAGTCATTTGCTCACACTTCGTTTCTTGTTACTAATAGTAAAGTGGGTATTTTCTCCACAGCTGGCTTTGCCTTGTTCACACTCATTTCCCACTCAAATCTGTGAGAGATGGCAGTGCTCCAAGGAGTGAAAGGGTAAGGAAGCAGGAAGCCTCACCCTGACAGGACGTCCTAGTGGGGAGAAAGGGCGGGAAGAGCAGAAGATGCAATGTGCATGCATCAGTGTTAGCGCATTTGCAAGAATAGAACATGTGAAAAGAAACAATTAAATCGACCACTGAACTTATAATGATCCACATTAAATTAAGAATACACCTTTAGAGGCATTTTATTAAACTTACAACCAGAGGTCTTCGAGCAGTGTCAGTACCCTTATCTCCTAACTCTCAAATCTGTCTCCTACCCTGAAGTGCAACATGCTTTACTTAAATAAACAATAAGTTATTTCAATACAGAAAGAGCTAGACTGGGCTCTACCTGAGGGTTCCTCACGAATTCATTTCTGTATTAAATTTATACAACTGTCACTCTCTCCCCTAACCTTCTCTTGGTAGTTTACACTGAGGAAAAATTTAGAGATCTGAAAGTAGAAGGAACATTACAGAGCATGTGGGCAAGTCCTGAATGAGCAACTCAAGAACTAGTGAATATACAGCAGTTAGCACCTCATGATCATGAGGTAAGCAAGAAGCTGCAGAAACACTACAGAATGTGTGTGTATGCCATCTGCCTAGCCAGTCAGAGATCACCCACCAGGGTAAGGTATTTTATCATCATCACAGCATATTCTCTTCCTTAGGGGTCTAGGGAGGTGTGGGGAGAGGCGGTGGAAAAAGACATAGCAAAAAACAAAACACCATACAGAATTAATTCTCTATTCAGAGAAATGTTCTCGAAGTGTTCACAGCATGGTAACTACTATAAGGATCAACAGTTCAGGGTACTAGTTTGGGAGTTAACACAAATAGATATATTAGATAGTTTTAGTACAGCAATCATGAAGGTGGCTATGAAGGCAGTACTCACAGCCAAATGTAATGGGCTTATTGTTGCTCGGTTATCTGAATCATTTAGCATATCCGTCCCAGAGGTTTCCATTAACTGAAAAAGAAGAGGTATTTGAAATGTTAAAAATGACGCTTTTAAATATAATAAAGCAGTATTGCCTCCCCTCTCCCCAAATACTTTTTCAAGTGTAAACTGGTAGCTCTGTAAGCCCACTGATCAGGATCAAGAAAGTGTAGTAAGGACCAAAAACTAATGGCCTTCAGGAATGGCTATAAAAACCAGGAGTTTGGAGGAAATGCTGTGAAACCATCACCAAGTAAACACCTCCCCTCTCTCTGTATACGTGGTTTCTGTCACTATCTTTGCTCCCATGACTATGTAAGAATAGCTTAAGCGCTATTAACTCAAAGAAATAAATATAATATTCTGAAAGAGAGGAAGAATCAATGAATACTTACAACATCTAAAGGAGTTTCACTTGCAATCTGAAATAAAAGTTAAAAGAAAACATTCAGGTTAACAAGTATTCACACATAATGAAGTCTACTCACAGAGAGCTTTGTTAACTTCTAAATTTGTGTTTTTGTCTCCAAAAAACAAAACAAAACAAAAAAACACAAAAACCCAAGTCTTTTATTAAAATCAACAACTGCTATTTTTGTAGAGGATTCTAAATGGTGTATTAAATATGTTAACCTCCTTTTTCTATCTTCCACATCTATTCTTTAATTTTATTTCCCCTTGAAGGGATGCAGAATTTAACAGTGAATAACTTAGGTCTAAATAAAGGAACCTTTAACTTGAAGCATTTGTTACATACTTGAGCATCTTTTAACTTATCCCTTACTTTCCTTTTGGTCTGGCAAAGTGGGGTGAGGAGTAATACACATTTCAGAATGAAGCCATGCTTGAAATACAAACTTCCTTGCAAAAGTAGTTTTGTGACAGGCAGCTGGTAGAGCAGTGAAGTCACCACTGGGAGTGCCTGTAGCCCGCACTGGAGTGCCTGATTAGTGCCCTGGCTACTCTGCTTCAGATTCAGGTTTCTGCTAAAAGCGCATGCTTGGAGGTAGCAAGTAATGGCCCAAGTAATTGGGTCCCTGCCACCCACAAGGGAGATCCGAATGGAGTTCTGGGCTCTGGATTCGGCCTGGCCCAGCCCTGACTGTTGCAGGCATCTGGTAAGTGAACCAGTGGAAGGAAGACCTCTTTCCTGTCTCTCTGCCTTTCAAATAAAATGAAGCAAACAAACAAATGAGTTTTTAATTAGTGGGGGATTCGGAAATGAATGGGCCTCTCAGAATTCCCTAAATACATGCGGTGAAATCATCCTCTGACAGGGACTTTCATTTCTCACATGAGACATGGTTATCCATTAGAAATTCATAGAAAACATTCATTTACAGGAACAGAGATGCTACAAAGACATGGGGCAATATAAGGGAAGTGAGATCTAAGTAGCCCTTCCAGAGACTAGGTTTTTTCCTTTCTTTCTGAAAAGGAAAAGGGAATGAGGTATGCTATTGAGGCAGGTACGAATTTAGGAGACATATGAATTCTGAAAATGTCAGAAAGCAAAAACAGAATTTGTCCCTTGCTGCATTTATTCTTATTTTCATTACACTTAGACTATAAACTCATATGGTCTCTTCCACAGGAATTCAGGAATCTTACCAGCTGAAGACACAGACGGTGACCATAAGCAGCTGAGTAATGAACTGCATTGTATCCTTGCTTGTCCCGGATCCCTGGATTTGCATCATTTCTTAATAAATATTCCAGGCACCTATACACAGTAACAATACAATGAAAAATTCTGAAATCTGAACTATAACTAATGACAAAAAGAGACTGAATTAAAAACTGAACTTTTCTTATATCTGAATAATTTAAAAGCCATAAATTTAGCTATGCTACAAAAATCTATCATTTAGATGACAGTGACTGAAGCACAAGAAGGAGCCACGTGAATTGTTCCTAACAGCACCCCTTCATTCAAGGTGGGAACCTTCACGTTTCTCCAAAGGCTCAGGATTGCTGATTAAACTCACAGGGGTGGTGAGCAGGCACTGCTGGCAATATTACTGCTTCTCTATGAAGAACACACAGTAAATATAATTTCTCATCAGGGAGCTCAAGAAAATATGTTTAAAAAAAGTTCCCGACCGGCACTGTGGCTCACTAGGCTAACCCTCCGCCTGCGGCACCAGTACTCCGGGTTCTAGTCCCATTTGGGGCACTGGTTCTGTCCTGGTTGCTCCTCTTCCAGTCCAGCTCTCCGCTGTGGCCCGGAAGTGCAGTGGAGGATGGCCCAAGTGCTTAGGCCCTACACCCGCATGGGAGACCAGGAGGAAGCACCTGGCTCCTGGCTTCGGATCGGCACAGTGTGCCGGCCGTAGCAGCCATTTGGAGAGTGAACCAACAGAAGGAAGACCTTTCTCTCTATCTCTCTGTCTCTAACTTTGCCTATTAAAAAAAAAAAAAAAAAGTTCCCAAGAATCCAAGGTGAGAAGTCAGCAATCTTGAGGGACAGGACCAAGAGGTGTAGAAACATACACAGTGCAAGTGGTACAGATGGGGGCAAAGATCGTCTGTTAGAGAGACTTCACTCCTTTGAAAAAATATTTGTTTTTATGTATTTCAAAGGTAGACAGACTTAGACACAATGAATGACCACTTGTTTCATTTCTACGCTACTGAAATGTGAAGAAAGTAATTTTAAATGCTACCACAAGGATCACAGTTTGTTATAATAAATTTTATTATGGTGGTCAAAAAAAGGTACTACATTAGAAATAGAAAGATTTTCCTCTTTAGTTAGTTTGTTATCAATGGCCTTGTTTTTAGGTTTATGGTGAAATGGCCTCTGTTCACCTGGTAGATAAAAAGTGGGAGTTCACTAAATAATCTAAAGTCCATTCATGTTCAAATTCTTAGTCTGTAATTATGCAGTGATTTGTCTTATATTCTAATATGTCTACCTTAATATTAATGAAAGAATTCTACAACTAAATACTCCTTGCTAAAAATTTAAGTTTCCAGGACACGTTGCTTGGCTTAGTAGGTAAGCAGCAGTTGGGACACCTCCACATCAGAGTGCCTGGGTTCAAGTCCAGGCTCTGCTCCAGATTCCAACTTCTTGTTATTGTACATGCTGGGAGGCAGCAGGTAATGGCTCAATAATTGTGTCCTTGTCACCATGAGGGAGATCTGGACTGAGTTACCAGCTACTGGATTCAGCCTGGCCCAGCTCCAGCTACTGCAGGATTTGGGGAGTGAACCACTGAATAGGAACTCTGTTTCTCAAATAAAATAACAAAGATTCAAGTTTCTACAATTGCACTTAAGCTATATGAAATGAAATGAAAAGAATCTAAAGCAATGTTTTCTGTAACTCTAGCATATAAATTAAGGCCCATCTTTTAATATCTAGTCTTTAATGCTAAATTGCTAAAACTCTTTACATCTCTCAGGATTCACTTTCAGAATCTTTATTTAGTACAGCCTCAATGGCAGCAAATGGTCATCCTTCTAAATACAATTTTGGTATTTATGCATGCTAAAATTATTTGGAGTCAACATGGTAAATAAGGAAGGCCATTAAATTAGTATCTCGGGGATGGGAGCTGTGGCGTAGTGCGTAAAGCCTCTGCCTGTGGCGCCGGCATCCCCTGTGAGCACTGGTTCAAGTCCTGGCTGCTCTACTTCCAACCCAGCTCTCTGCTATGGCCTGGGAAAACAGTAGAAGATGGCCCAATTCCTTGGGCCCCTGCACCCACATGAGAGACCCAGATGAGGCTCTGGGCTCCTGGCTTCCGATCTGTCCAGCTCCAGCCACTGCAGCCATTTGGGGAGTGAATCAGTGTATGGAAGACCTTTCTCTCAGTCTCTCCCTTTCTCTGTCTGTAATTCTACCTCTCAAATAAAAAAACTTAAAAAAAAAAAAAAAGAATAAGTTGAATAACACTGGGGAAAAAACAAACAAACTCAGATCTAGCTCTAAAGTAACAAGACAGGCTTTTTCTGGGGGTTTCATAACCGAGTTATAAGTGTACTTCCAGAACAAGAAGTGTTTCAAGCACAGTGTAACTGTCCACACTTTCCTCGGTATCCACACCAGAGGACAGACCTCACTGGTTGTAGGAAAGGCCTGCAGGCCTGTTTGCAGGGCAGCCTCACTACTTCACAGGCATGGCATTTCATCCACAGGTATAAACGTCCTTCTAGAAAATCAAGTTCCCTAATGTGAATAACTAAAGCAGAAAGAGCTTCCCCTTATTGACACTTGAGTGCGGGCATATTCTACCAGTGGAACAAACTATTTTAAGATAACCCACTGATACATGAGTACTGAGGAAACAATTTATTTAAGGAAAGCAAAACAAGTAGGTTTAAGTTCCTGTTTACTTTCTAAAGTAGGAGAGGGTGTTCTACACATTATTTACAGTGGATACTGTCAAGCTGACAGCATTACATGGTTTGAAATTTAAATGTTCTAAGTGCAGTACTTCTTACATAATACTTAATTTTTACATTAACAAACAAAAATTAGGCGGACTTATATGAATAAAATTCCCTTTTGTGGCATGCTTTTTATATCTGGCTAGGCAATATGTATTTTAGTAATTACTTTGTGAGGTAAACTTGGTAAATAATATCTTTAACAAATGAAAAAAATTATTGATGCTCAATAAGTTTAAATGATTTGTCCCAAATCTTTTGGCTAGAATAATAGCCTGGGCAGGCTACTTTCCATCTATTATTCTTTTCATGATCCCACAAAGGTTCCCCACAGTGTTAATGAATAATAGTAATAAATTAATCTGAGTAATTGTAAAATAATGAGCTATAAAATTACCAGATGTTGAAAATCTGGACATAAATTTTAATTTGCAAATAACGAAGTAGGCTGATGAGACTGTATTTTCAGGTTTTCTGATTATAAATTAACACATGCTCATTTTGTAAAATCTAGGTAATTAAGAAATTAATCTTGTAATCTCTTTTCTCCCCTGAAATAAGTATGCAAAATATGGAATAACATTTATGGCTAAATTGTAAGTTATTATTATTTTTTTTTGACAGGCAGTTAGACAGTGAGAGAGAGAAAGAGAGAAAGGTCTTCCTTCTGTTGGTTCACCCCCAAATGGCCGCTACGGCTGGCGCACTGTGTTGATCTGAGGCCAGGAGCCAGGTTGCTTCCTCCTGGTCTCCCATGTGGGTGCAGAGCCCAAGGACTTGGGCCATCTTCCACTGCCTTTCTGGGCCACAGCAGAGAGCTGGACTGGAAGAGGAGCAACCGGGACAGAATCCGGTGCCACAACTGCGACTAGAACCGGGGTGCTGGCGCCGCAGGCGGAGGATTAGCCTAGTGAGCCATGGCGCTGGCTGTAAGTTATTCTTACTCATAGTTTTCTTCATTCAGTATATTAGACAAATTAAGTATCTTTATCCCAATTAAGCACATAAGTCAAAGTACATTTCAGACTATTTAAATTTCTCCTAACTCTTCTCCCCCACCCACAGGTCCCTACAACTGTAAGTTTCACTGCAGATTCGGACTGATTCAAATCCCTGTCCAAGAGGGACACTCAGCCCAGGAGAAGGAACGTGGCACTGTTGCTCCCAGGAGTCCTCCCTTCCTGTTAGAATTTACTACAGTGCTTTTACAAAAAAAGAAAAAGGATGTTAAGCACAATGCAGCTAACTCTTAAAAGATGACCATAATGTATCAGGTACTGTTCCAAGCAATTCATATATACTAAAGCCATTTAAACTGCACATGGCCATGGGAAACCCAGAAGAAGCTCCTGGCTTCGGATCAGTGCAGCTCAGGTCATTGTGGCCATCTGGGGAGTGAACCAGTGGATGGAAGACCTCTCTCTCTCTCTCTGCCTCTCTGTAGCTCTGCCTTGCAAATAAATAAATAACTCTTAAAAATTAGGTTTTTAAAAAAAGAATCTTTAAGAAATAAGCAAACATACATTATTAATTCTTGTCTAAAGTATTTCAGTCTTGCCTGGCAGAGGTAAACGGTGCCTTTTCACAGAACCTCTAGGGAGGCAGGTAATGGGAGTGGGTGCTTGCCTGGCAGTCAAGGCACCCATGTCCCACAGTGGAAGTCTAGGTACAATTCCTGGCTCCAGCTTCCCATTACTGCAGCTCTGAGCACCAGTGGTAAAGCCCCACATCGTTGGGTTCCTGACATTAAATGTGTGAGACTAGGGTTGAGGTCCTTGTCCAGGGCGTAGGCACCCCCTCATGAGGCCTCAGTGGGCACGAGAAGTGAATCAGTGGACATAAACCATCTGTCTCTCTCAAAAACAAAAACAAAATAAAAAGAAACAGAGGGCCAAGTTTTTTTTATGTTCACAATTCCATTTAGTTTTCTACACAACCTCTGATCGATAATCACTTGCCTGGGGGCAGGCATTTGGCACAGCAGTTAAGCTGCTGTTTGTGATGCCCACGTCCCATATAGGAATGTCTAAGTCTGAGTTCCAGTTCACTTTTTTTTTTTTTTTTTTTTAATTTTTTGACAGGCAGAGTGGACAGTGAGAGAGAGAGACAGAGAGAGAGGTCTTCCTTTGCCGTTGGTTCACCCTCCGATGGCCGCCGCGGCCGGCACACTGCGCTGATCCAATGGCAGGAGCCAGGTGCTTCTCCTGGTCTCCCATGGGGTGCAGGGCCCAAGCACTTGGGCCATCCTCCACTGCCTTCCCTGGCCACAGCAGAGAGCTGGCCTGGAAGAGGGGCAACCGGGACAGAATCCGGAGCCCCAACCGGGACTAGAACCCGGTGTGCCGGCACCACTAGGCAGAGGATTAGCCTAGTGAGCCGCAGCGCCGGCCTCCAGTTCACTTCTGAATCAGCTTCCTGCGAAGTTGAGCCACAGGAGGCAGCAAGTGATGGCTGAGAACCTGGGCCCCTGCAGTCCATGTGGGAGACCCAGATGGACTTCTAGGATCTTGTTTCAGCTAAGCTCAGCCCTGGCTATTGCAGACATTTGAAGAAATGAACCAGATGAAGGAAGACCTCTGTGTATCTCTCTTTTGTTTGTCTTTTCTCTAACTTTCTTGTCTTTCAAAAAAAAAAAAAAAAAAAAAAAAGAGGAGGAGGGCCAGCATTGCACCATAGCAGGTTAAGCACCTGCCTACATTGCTGGCATCCCATACAGGTGTCCCGGCTGTTCCACTTCTAATCCAGCTCCCTGCTAATGGCCTGGGAAGGCAGTGGAAAGATGGCCCAAGTGCTTGGGTCCCTGCCCAACGTGGGACACCCCAAAAGAACCTCCTGGTTCCAGATCGGCACAGCTCCTGCTGTTGCAGCCATTTGGAGAATGAATCAGTAGATGGAAGACCTCTCTGTGTCTCTCCCTTTTTCTGTCTATAACTCTTCCTCTCAAGTAAAATAAACAATTCTTGAAAAAAAAAAAAAAGAGGGAAAAAAAAAAGAAAATCCTTTAAGAAATGACTTGCTTTGGCTTAAACAGGTACAAAATGGAGGCCCCAAGATTTAAATTGGGTCTGAGTCCCAAAAATCATCTCCTTCCAGCACAACAGGCTGCCTAATGTAAATACCAAGACTTCAATGCTTAAGGAGTAAAAGTCTGTAGCCTGCTTGCTAAAAACAGTTTACACTGGGTGAGGACACTAATAATCTAATTCACTTTAGTACTAGCAGAAAGTAGAAAATGTAAATTGGCTTAAAAAGAAACCACAAATCCCCAGCACAATAGGCTGAACACTGTATTATTCCTTTCTTTTTTCTTTTTCCATTAGAATTCAGGTTTAATGTAAATGTCTAAGGGTAGGAGGACCCCAGAATAGCTGGGAGAATGGCTGGGGGTGACCTCTCATTAGATTCAGATCATGAATTGCACCTGGTTACCAGGCTGTGGGGGCAATGGTGAAGGGTCACAGATGGTGATGAAAATCACTTCAGGTATAACCTATTTTAAGAAAATTTATATATTAAATCCAGAAATTATAAAAGTAAAAAGTTAGAGAATAATATGCATATACTTAATCCAAGTTTATCAAAGTATTTTCTGATTTAAAGTCTTTATTACAAAAAAAATTTTTTTTTGACAGGCAGAGTGGACAGTGAGAGAGACAGAGAGAAAGGTCTTCCTTTACCGTTGGTTCACCCTCCAATGGTGAACCTCCAATGGCCGCCGCGGCCGGCGCACTGCGCTGATCCGATGGCAGGAGCCAGGTACTTATCCTGGTCTCCCATGGGGTAGGGCCCAAGGACTTGGGCCATCCTCCACTGCACTCCCGGGCTACAGCAGAGAGCTGGCCTGGAAGAGGGGCAACCGGGACAGAATCCGGCGCCCCGACCGGGACTAGAACCCGGTGTGCTGGCGCCACAAGGCGGAGGATTAGCCTCGTGAGCCTCGGTGCCGGCCTATTACAAAAATTTTAAAAGCTATTTGCTACTATCCAAAACATACTTTGAATAATTTAATTTCCACCCAAATATCTATATGTAACTTCTCTGGTACAAACAAAACCATATATAATGTGGTATACATGAAATTGTACAAAGTATTATAGTCCTGCAAATAGAAAGTATACTTTATAAGTACTTTCAAGATTAGATTTTTAGCCGCAAGTATGACATAACAAAAGGTCACTGAGAAAAGTGGCTTTGAAATCAAGTTAACTGGTTACAGAATTTATACTAAACATTAATATCATTGAAGTATGCCTTCTGAGGATAAAAGTATGTCATAAAAGCCAAAGAAACAATTCTATGTTAAATGCAACCTCCTTGAAGCATATTTTATATAATACCTTTCCCTAGAAGCCATTATTTTTCTCAATGACATTTTTATTTTTCACTGTCCTACACACATGAAAATATATGTACTGACGATTGCTTTTCTTTCTTCAATGAGTTTAATTTTTTACAAGAAAAAATATATATTAAAGTTATATATATAAATATATATATAAAGTTAAATATATATAAATATATATTATAATAGATCTGGTAACTGGGTGGATATTACAAAATAGTTTATGTATCACTCATTCTTTTATTCTCACTCATTCATTAGTAGCACTTACTTATTATTGAACTACCTTTCTAGATGCCAGTTTTCAAGGATTCCTAGCATTCTGCACACTGAAGGATACCTGAATCCCAGTCTCTCCCCAATCTTCCAATGACACTGTCCCTCCCTCTGCTCTCTCCCTTCTCACACGCTACACTCAAGGCTTCAGCCTCTGAGAGGACAGATGGGAAAACACTGAAGTGATATTAAGCTGTTCTTCTCAGAGGAAGCATAAGAATGGACCTTTATGCTTCTTCCACCAGATCAGTCAGTAAGGCAGGCTGCTCAGCAGAATGTAACAACTATGATTTAGGAATAATTAAGAAACCAGTTTATTTCTCAAACTGGAGATTCAGGGAAAAATAATAAACAACAATTGGAGAAGTGACTATACACTAGAAACAGTGTCCTTCCCTCTCACCACAGTACTTACTTGCCGTCCGTGTCTGACGTGGCTGCGTAGTGCAGGGGTGTGCAGCCTCTCTCATCAAGGTCATTCACACTCGCTCCTGATCCCACAAGAGCAAACAGGCACTGGTAATTGCAATTGGCAGCAGCGTAATGCAGTGGAGATCTTTTATGCCCAAATTAATAAAAGAAAGATAAAAGCCAGGGACATGCACTAGTAAACAAGAGCATAGACGACTCTACTCCACCCAGTTTCCAGTACACATGACCATAAGCCTCAGGCTGCCTCTATCAGACACTAAGTCTTTTGAAGGGCTGAACATAGAGCTAGAAAGACATAGCAAGATGGCAGAGGCTTTTAAAACAGGAAATAAGACTAACACAATACAACTATTTCACGGCTCCTAGACAAGACCAATCCCATCCCCTTAAACTGATTATAAATAACATTCATATTCTGCTCAAAAACTTGAAAATGTTCATTTTAACAAAGCTTCCCCATATTAATAAAGATGTTCCAGAGTACAGCAGTACTGTCATGTGTCCGAAGAGGAATAAAGGTAACAGGAAAAAAGAGAAGCATTAAAAATTTATCAATGGCATGACATGGCTGGAGTGTAGAATCCAATTTCTCAAGCAACAAATGCAGTTGTGAAGACTTCACTATCAAAAGAGCTGCTTTA
This sequence comes from Oryctolagus cuniculus, assembly GCF_964237555.1. Taxonomy (NCBI): domain Eukaryota; kingdom Metazoa; phylum Chordata; class Mammalia; order Lagomorpha; family Leporidae; genus Oryctolagus; species Oryctolagus cuniculus. The sequence goes on from NC_091435.1 coordinate 151,330,728, forward strand.
ATTTCTAAGTGTGAATGTTTGTAACTCATGTCTTCCTGGTTACTGACGTGAAACAGACTGTTACTAACTTTAGGAGAACTTGAGTTTGGATTACAAAACTATGATGATTCCATGACTTCATTAAGAAAAAATTACACTGAAAAATGAACAGCAAATTTAGTCCTAAGTCTTCATGGTATGTTTCCTAAAACATTTATACAGTAAAATGGTAACAAAACATTACTTTGTCTTACTGGGTAATACTAGCACTAAAGTGACCGTTTAAAACAAAAATGCACTGAGCTCTGAATTCTTTGAGGACTCCAAACTCAGAATCTGCTTTAGAAACCTTCACTGCTACTTGCAATATAGGAAGTTAGAAGTGGAACACAGTATCCAACACGAATGGGATTAAATTCTAAAAGTAAATTAGCTTTAAAAATACTGAATTCCAAAGGCAAACAAAGTGATTTTTGATTTTGTGGGCCATTAGTTCCATTAGTACGCTTATGAGAATGAAGATTTTGTTGCTGTTGTTGTTTTATTGATTTCTGACTTCCTATCATACATAATTCTTTCTGCTTCTCTTCTGCACTGGTCTCAGCACATGCAAGAAACACATTTACACACTTCCTTTCTGACATACACTCTTTCTTCCCTGTCACAAACTTTCATGTGTAGAATTAAACTGTCAACAAACACAGTTTTGTTTATATTGCCATATTTGTCTTTCAAATCAATTCAAACTGCCTTCAATTCTTTCCCGTATAGTTCTAATGTACTCTGTGAGTCAATTCTTATTTTAACTAACTTAATGAATGGTGGGAGTCAGCATTGGCTGACTACAAGGAAACTGTCATGGCACCAGCAGTGGTGTATGTGCATATATTTGAGTGTGAAATTTATATAGAAGAGAAAGGAAAATTATATTTATATAAAAGACAAAGGAAAAGGTTATGTTTGTAACCTCTTTCCTCCCTCTTATTAGTACTTTGTAACCAGATATGGGAGCAGACTCTCTCACAAAGGAATGACTCATAGATAGGAGGACTGTGCTACTACTGTATCCTATGCCCTGTGAGTTTCTTGAAGAACACAGGACCCATGGGGTTTATACTTCTGTGGTTGTAACTACAGGAAAAGATGTGATACCAAGAAGTACAGGACTATATAAGGGGGGCAAAGGCTGTGGCTGGGAGCCGGGGGCTGTGGAGAAGACCCACGTGAAGAAGACAGGGGATGAGAATGACTAGAAGTTGCTGACATTTGTTGGGACTCTCATTAAATCACAGCCACAGTGTAAAAGATGCTAACTCATTCAGTGCATTCTCAGAAGTCAGAAGATCAAACAAGTCATTAAGTAAATAAAATTAATTAAGCTCAACAGAGGAACTGTGTAATATCCTACCTCCCAAATTTGTCCTTTTTGTTGAAGTCTGCACCAGTGTTCAGCAGAAGGTTTAGGCACTCCAAATTCCTATTCAAGGAGAATATAATTTGAAAACTAGTCAGTGATTTTATAACGAAATTGGTAAGTTTAAATAAGTATAAAAGCATGTTATACTAAATGAGTGAATGTGAATGAAATGGTATCATTTATATTTTATGAAGAATGAAACATTAAAACTCATCTAGAATTTTAAAAGTTATGTAAAAGTATATGGAAGAATGAAATTAAGAAGCCAGCACTGTAGCGCAGCAGGTTGAGCTGCAGCTTTCCATATCATAGTGCCAGTTTGAGTCCAGGCTGTGCCACTTCCAATCCAGCTCCCCGCAATGGACCTGGGGAGGCAGCAGAAAGTGGCTCAACTACTTGGGGCCCTGTCACCCATGTGAAACATGATGGAATTCCTGGCTCCTGGCTGCAGTCTGGCTCACCCCTGGCTACTGTGGCTATTTGGGGAGGGAACCAGAGGATGGAAGATCTCTTTTTTTCTGTTGCTCTGCCTTTCAAATAAATAAATCTTAAGGGAAAAAATGACAATGTGCATTTTCCCTGAACTTCTTGAAGCGCCCATGTACATATTGGCACACTGATAAAATATAATCAATGAATCATGTTGTCATGTTTAAAAGGAAGATTATGCTTGTAAAAGAGATTCTAAGGAGGTTTAGGGAACAATGTACTTAAAGTGGTTGAAATGGAAGTTTTTAAAAAATATTAACTTAACTGGGTTTAAAAAAGCAAATCTGAAAACATGATAATGTCCCAAGTCAGCTTTTCCTTATCTTCTTCCAAACTATGATCGTTTACTCAGATGTTACCTTAGTTAAAACTGTAGGAGAGTACATTACACATATGGGTTCTCTTGTAATTTAATCTTTATAAACCTGAACATGAACTTTTTATATTACAATACAAACTTTAACTGCCCTGAGGTCAGACATTCAAGCCTGTTGTCCCTCTCTCTGTAGGCAAGTTATAGAAACTTTGGTTTAACTGGAGGGTAGGTCTTCTAGTGACTCTGGAAGAACATGGGAGCCAGAAACATGCTCACAATCCCTCCTTACAATTTGGATTGGTTTGTTGGTATTCTTAGTTTAGCAAAGTTGTCCTCTGAAATCACTGGCAATTTTTATTATTATTTTTTTTTTATAGGCAGAGTGGACAGTGAGAGAGAGACAGAGAGAAAGGTCTTCCTTTGCCGTTGGTTCACCCTCCAATGGCCGCCGCGGCCGGCGCACTGCGCTGATCCGATGGCAGGAGCCAGGTGCTTCTCCTGGTCTCCCATGGGGTGCAGGGCCCAAGCACTTACTTGGGCCATCCTCCACTGCACTCCCGGGCCACAGCAGAGAGCTGGCCTGGAAGAGGGGCAACCGGGACAGAATCCGGCGCCCCATCCAGGACTAGAACCCGGTGTGCTGGCGCCACAGGCGGTGGATTAGCCTAGTGAGCTGCGATGCCGGCCGACAATACGATTTTAAAAATACAGAGCACTATTACCACTGAGAATATTCCTAATATTTTCTCATTATACACACACACACACACACAAGTATATATGGAAAAATATGTCTGTGTGTGTATGTATACATGGAAATAATTTTTAAATTTTGAGAGACAAAAGACAGCTCCAGTCCTCTGGTTCACTCCCCCAAATGCCTGCAGTGGCTGAGACTGGAGGAGCCTGGAATTCAATCCAGGTCTCCATGTGGATGGCATCTCTGCTGCCTCGCTGGGTCTGCAATGGTAGAAAGTGCGAATCAGGAGCTGGAGCCAGGATCAGAACCCCAGTACTCCAATGTGGGATGTGGGTATCTTAATCACCAAGCTATAAACACTTGCTCCCTAAGATGTATTATATATTCTAATGTGAGAAATCAGTTTATAATTATTTTCATTTATCCAGCAATTACTTCTCTCATGGAAGGCAATACTTCCTTTGTAGTTTTATTCTCTCTCCTATTCATAACCTATGACATAGCTGGAAGATGCAAATAGCAATTTTTCTATCTTATACTTTCTTTTCTGAAACTATTCCTGTTAGAGTTTTCTACTTTGTGAACAGAAACTAATAAACAATAAAGAGGAAAACTGTCATGAACAGACACTTTATTCTTAAAGAAACAAAGAATGGTTAACACATACCCTCCAGCTGCAGCTGCATGCAGACAGGTCCTGCCAAAATCATCTGGAGTATCTATATCAAATCCTACAAAAATGAATATACCTCATCTGTATTACAGAACTATTACAGATGTATTGTTTTAAAGTATTATGCTAAGACTCACATCTTCTCCTCCAATACCAAACAAGACTATGAGTTCTAGATAGGAACAAAATGACTGATGAGAAAAATATATGAATAATGTGTAGTATTACAAAAATATTAGCAATAATGGATTGGGGTTTTGGGCCCAAACTAGAATGCTTGTTTAAAAGTCCAGAGAATACAATGAAATATTATTTGGCAATAAAAGTGAAGTACTGACACAGATACATGGGTGCCCCTTGGGAACACTATGCTACTTGAAAGAAACCAGTCAAAGACTACATTTTGGGTGATTCCATTTATATCAGGGATGGGGAATGCGTAAGGCCCACAAAATCATCTGGATGGCTCTGCCAAGCAACACAGGCAGGACTTGACATTCAATCAATCTGTACAGCAGGCTAATATTTAAGTTGCTAATTTTGTATGGCCTGTCTATGATGTTATAAATATCCAAATGGCCCTTGGCTGAAAAAAGGTTCCCCACTCCTGATTTATATGAACTGTTGAGTACAGGCAAATTTAGAAACAAAAAGTGGATTAACATTGTGTAGGGCTGGGGAAGGGGGGTAATAAAACCTAACTGCTAAAGGTGCTTCTTTGACAGGGAGTGGCAATGTTTTAAAACAGATTATAATGATGGTTATGTGCTCCCATAAATATATTAGAAATACTGACTTGTACACTTCAAATGGATGGTTGGTAGAGTATATGAATTATATTTTAATAGAAATGATAAAAAGTTATAGATATTCTGTTTTCTGTGATTCTTAAACTAAGAAGAGATTCTAATATTCCCTTTCATGGAAAATGAGCATGTGAATACTTGTGGACACACATACACTTGAAAAAATTAAAACAGAATTAACTCACTTAAAAAATATCATTAAGAAAAACTCAGATGTATCTGTCTCACTCCATAATGTGAATTTTCACTGAAATGTTCTAATTCTTCCAGTACATACGTGAGTGTAAACATACAATTTTTTCAACTTTCTTAACACTATGAGAAATAGAAAACCATTTAAAATCAATTAAGTCTTATTTTATCTTTAGTAATTCTATGCACTTAACAAGGATCATAATTTAGAATATGTAAAGATATTGATCCTATTCTTTTCAAATCAATTATGATTTTAAGCTACTAAGTAGACACTGCATCATTTCACAAACCACAAAGTTATGGTTAAATGGCTTTTAAATAGAAACCAAGACTAGTATGACATTCAAATCAAGATATTTTGCTTCCAGACATATCCAAGACAACTACCATCAATTAACAGGAGCTGTTCTTGAAGTATTCCACATTCCACTTCCCAATAGAGAAGATCACTAGAAAAAATAAAACATTTCCCAGAACCAAAGAGGAAACTGACTTTCAGGAGAACATAATGTTGTCTGAAACGTTAATGAGTGATCTATACCTGGACCCATCTTGTATATGTAATTCCAGGAAAGCAGGATAAAGAGAGTGTCTTAAAATTTTGAACGTTTTAGGGAGATGATTTAAAAAAAGAAAAAGAAAAAAAAATCTATAAAGGTTCAACTCACCTGAAGAAAGAAGTTTCCTGCAGCAATCTGAAAAACCACTTAAGGCTGCCAAATGGAGGGGGAACATTCCATGTATGCCGCGCCTGAAGTTGACATGACAGTACCTTCATTACTACACACACACACACACACGCGCGCGCGCGCACACACACACACATATGCAATTAAATAAATTACAGACTACGTAGTGAAAGGTAACTGAATCAAATCTCTAATACTTTGGAGAGCAATTTGGCCAAGCCCGGAACTGAAGGTGGGCATAACTTATTACGTAGCTATTTTTAACAAGCAGGTTTTAAACCTTAGCACTCCTGTCATTACGGACTTCATTGAAGGAGGCTCTCCTGTGCATACAGGACATTCCGCAGCATTACTCGGCTCTACACACAGGATATCAACAATGCCCTCCTTTATAAATTATGACAATCAAAAAAATGTCTGTACATTTGCTGATGGAACAAAACTCACTCCCATGAAACAACTCCCAACTGAAAAGCACTGCAATATGGCAACATATTCCAGAATGTTCACTGAAGTAATTCTGTAATAGTGAAAAATCAGAAGCAACTCCTGTTTGTAAATGGGAATTTATAGTGAAATCTTTATTCCATGAAATGAATGAGCCAGAGCTTGGAGAGGTGAGAAAAAAGTCCCAAATTTATACTTCCCTGGCTAAACCATTAAGTTAACATAAAAATATTTTTAGGGGCTGGTATTGTGGCATAGTGGGTAAAGCTGCCGCCTGTGACACTGGCATGCCGTAAAGACACCAGTTCATGTCCTGGCTGCTCCACTTCCCATTCAGCTTGCTCCTTGCTAATGGCTTGGGAAAAGCAGCAGAAGATGGTCTGAGTGCTTGGGCCCCTGCCACCTACCTGGGGAACCCAGCTGAAGCTCTTGGCTCCTAGCTTTAGCCATTTGTGGAGGGAACCAGGGGCTGGAAAACCTATTTCTGTGTGTTACTCTCTCATTCTGAATTTCAAATAAATAAATAAATCTTTTAAAAGAAAGCTTTCTGAAGTTGTAAAGATATGCACAGTAGCATATCATTTATTGAAAGTATGAAAGGTTTAAAATTTGTTAATGAATACATATAAACGTGATGTAAGTATAAAAATACACACAGGTATGACCAACACTGGTTTCAGTGGGCATTTACTTTGGACAGTATATACAGGAGGATCTATCTTTCAAACATTTACATGGAAAGTAAAACATGTAAAATAAATAAAATGGATTTGTTCTGGTCAAATTGGGGGGAAAGGATTCTTTGTAGTAGTAATCATGGCATCCCTGAGCTCCACATAGTATGGTTTGAAAACTATTATTTACAAATAGTATTTAGATGATGAGGAAAAGTGTGTGCTATGTACAACACTTTTTGTCTTTCAAGTACTCCTGGATTAAAAATAGATAACAAAAATTAAAAACTGCATACTGTTTACTCATGTGAGAGAAGTGGGGTAAAATATGTAAAAATATTTTATGTTGGCTTACCAAATAAAATCATATTTAAACATACTAATCTACCACAATGTCAATATGAAATGAAAAAGGTTCAAATATCAGTACAATATTGAGGACAAAATCCACATTTCCAGCTGCACTTTCTAGAAAAATGCAATCCACTTGCTCTTGTATTTCCCTGTGACAGCTATCGACACCTTGAAGTGCCACTTACTTTGCAGTGTCAGCACCACTTGTAATCAGAGTGTTGATGAGTAGCTCATGGCCATACCGTGCTGCTATGTGCAAAGGGGTGTTTCCATTCTTATCCTCACAGTCAATTACAGCCCCTGCAATAAGGATGTACTGTCAGACACTCAACTACATCATGATCAAGTCAAGCCCAGTATGCAGAAAGTTGCAAACAATGATGTTCAAGCACAAACTAATTCTAACTAGATTCCATTCAGATCATATTTACAGATTTATATTGAAAGCAATTCTGTGAACTGAGCCTAAGATTTTAACACATTTTAAATTGACAAAGGATTGTTGGGTCCAGTAAGTTTGAAAACCAATTTATGAAAACAATATTAGACAAACTTCTTTATAGCAAAAATCCGTGGAACGTTAATGTGCATACTTTGTACATCAATAAGACTGCACATAGTGCTTCGAAATTATTTAGTCATGAATTTATTCCTGGTTTCCCCTGCAAAACCATAGCCTCTATTAACTTGAGGACTACTAACAATTCCTGGGAACAGGGATAGGGAAATACTGATTTAAGTGTTTAACACAGCTAAAAGTTCTTTACATCTAAAAGTTAGTTTGTCTAGTACTAATTCAAACACAAAAGAAAGCAAGTTCAGAAAAGAAGCTAAAATTCTACAGATCATGCAAAAAATATTCAAAAGGGACAAATGATAAAATGCAATAGAGTACATGTGTTAATACGGAGTACCAACTGGCAGAAAGCTTTCTAAGAAGCAGCACTGGGAAAAAAGTCAACACTAACAGCAAGAGAAACAGTGCTTATAATTCAGGGGAAACAAAACGAAAATAAAAAATTACAAAAGATGCATACACATGGTATTTTATAATCTAATATTTGATTATCGTGAATGTGAAATCAAATATTAAAAATATACAGACTGCTATTCAGTACCATTTATTTTGTGGATGTTTTTACTACATTTAAGAAATAAAAACAAACAGAAATACTTTTTACCACTCTGGATAATGGTTTGTGATCTGGAGAATCTACCATGGAGGGCAGTCATGTGCAGTGGGGTTTTCCCATCTTTACTCTGAAATAATGGAACAAAATACTTTAAAAATTACTCCATTATACCCATAAGATAAATTATATAACCATTCATTTTATTTTGAATATCCTCCTTTATCTTTGCTTTCTATGATTTACTCAGGCATTTAGCTGGACTATGGTGGTAAAATATTCTGAAGTATTATAGCAAGTGTATTAAAAGGCACAAATACACACACAAAAAACTTATGCCCACAGTTTAAAAAAGCTCTGTGCGGTATGTAGGTTATAAACTTTGTATCAATCTATTTAATGTGTGGGGCAGCTGAAGTACAAGGAGACTCTATGATTCAACAAAGGTCATTAACCACGAATGCTACTGCTAAGAAGTACTTTCCAGTCTCAGACACACAATTTGTCACTGTTCCAGTGTTTTTGATCCCAAAAAACCTTCAATCTCCCTCCTTCCCAGTCATCCAAGGAAAATTGAGTATTAGAGTCAATTTTGGCCAGTATAATTCACTTAAAAACTATATGTATCTATTTATAGATATATTTATTTGTAATAAATATTACTAATTTATTTAATTACTTAAAATAAGTCAGACTGGTTGTGCATATGTATATTCCACCTAGAGATTCTAAAGGAGTGCTAAATATAAAGACAAACAACCCTCGAGACAGATGATGATTTTATTCTTTAAAATCTTTTGGTTAATCAAACCATGTTTGTGAACAACACAAAGAAAATGAAGTGTTTTGCAGCTCCTAATCCCCTGGTAATATTCAGCACCCCTTTTGTGACCACTGTTTAAATTTATACTAACAATGTACAATGCCAATCTCTTTAAGAAATCAGCATGTCATTAAAATGGAGTATTAGAGCAACACTGTAAATACCTAGTTAGGTATTTGATTCCATGTTTTCATGAGTATTTTGAGTAAACAAGCCATCCAACTGGCAGGGAATCTTAAAGAATTCCTAATCTGGAGGCAGTGTGAGGAAGGCAGGGTAGGAGGAAGAGAGGATGCGTGCACGCATGGGCTCCAGAGTCAGAGCAGCCTGAATATGGACTTCAGCTCTTACACTGAACACAAGCAAGACTGCCCACTGTCTTGAAGCCTACAATTCCTCAACTGAAAATCAGCATAATATTATTATACTTCATAGACAGAATAATCTTTTGAGAAAAGTCCCTATCACACACCAGAACCTTTATAACAGACTGTCATTTTATTTAACAAAAAGCACAAAAGCATTTTAGCAAAAAGATTCTGGTTTTGTCTTTTCAAAATGTTCCCCAAATGATGCACCTTCATTTTCAAGGTTTATCTTTTACCTAGAGTTATTTTTAAAGATATAACACACACACACAAAAAAGAAACTGGCTGAAAAAACATGAATTCACACAAAGAAGACATTTAGAAAATGTAACTTTAGTGAACATTTATATTAGTCATTGAATTTTCACATCACATGAAATAGATATCCATCATTTCTGTTTTATAAATGCGGAAACTTAGGCCCTGGTGTTCAATAATTTAACTAGATCATCTCATAGCTAACAAGGAGTGGAGTGCGTCATTATGACACCATACTTGGCGGCAAGTTAACATTTTTTACTGTCTACATAATGATCATATAAAGTACTCTAAGTTTACTAAAGAAAAAAAGTGATTGTGATTACTAACTGCAAAGTCTACCTGAAGACATGGTAAGAGGGAGGACATGTTCATTTCTCTCTGAATCGCAGAAACAACATAGAGATTTCTTTGAATCACCTCGAATTATTTCAGAATCAAATTAGGAGTTTTAAGCAAAATTAAAAAAAGATCTACTAAAATTCGAAGAGTTGGTTTCACAAATAGCCAAAAGCAGTACAATAAAAACATCACACCTTTCACATTATACTTTTTTAGATTTATTTATTTATTTAAAAGGCAGAACTACAGAGAGAGAGGAACAGACATACAGAGAGACCTTCCATCTGTTAGTTCCTCCGCAAATAGTCTCAACGGCCAGGGGTGGGTCAGGCCAAAGTGAGGAGCCTGAAACTCCATCCAGGTCTCCCTTGTGGATGGCAAGAGTCCAAGCACTTGGGCCATCATCTGCTACTTTTTTCCCAGACACATTAGCAGGGAGCTGGATCAGAGATGGAGCAGCTGAGACTCCAATTGGTGCTTATATGGGATGCCAGCATCACGGGCAGAGGCTTAAAGCTGCTGCACCACAATGCTGGCCCCTCACGTTACTTTTTTAGGTTTAAATTTTAAATCAAGTATTTTATTTAGCTGACTATAATTTGTTCTTAAAGAACACTGCTGGCAGGAAAAGGTGTGCATGTAAATGAAACAATCAAATACAGCAAGACTCATGTTAACCAAAGTTTAATAGACCAAGTCTATGCTGTCTTTTAATCTGCAATCATTTTACTTTTATAACCAACGTAAAACTTAGAAACTGAATTATCACAAACTTAAGTTCACAGCCCAATTTTTTGACATCTACAAACTTAATCAAGGGCAGAAGCAACAAAGCAGAGAATGGGGCAGGAGGAAAAGATGAAGCAAAGAAAAATAAAATGGTATTTTTAAGGACAATTCTATATTTGTTATACCACAGGATAAGTGTAAGTGTCAGGAATCTGGTCCACTAGCCAGTCTACAGCTCGATAAAATACCAATTTGAAAAATATGCATATAGGAAATACAGTTTTCAGTAATGAATAAGCATGTTGTTGGTTGAAAACTCGTATCTATCAACAATATTTGTGTAATCTTTGACTGGAAGAGACCCTAGAAGTTACCAAAATGGGAAACCTGTTTCAATGAACCTTGGTAATAAACCAATTAATTCAACAACTGCATATCAATGGGATGTCATAGATCCTTAGGTGAAATTAAGGTAACTTTAATGAAATTTACTTCCAAACCAATACCATAAGCTGTTGTCCTCAAATCTACTTAGACACATCTTAATCCCTTGGCCAAAAAATTGTCTTGTTATGTATGAAATCCACCAGTGTATTTTCTAAATCACTAAGGAGGTTATTTCAAATAGGACTTGAGCATTTTACTGTAAGGGAATCTCTCTTTAGTACTGATTCTCAATTCTAAATTTCAAAATAAAATACAGACTAAAACAATTATAGGTATTTGTGATAGAGATAGTAACACCAGTCAAGGGACTTATCATAAAATTATATTAAATATTCACACATCTAATGGAAGTATATAAAATAGAAAGCCCAACTTTTATCCTTTAAAGAGAGTAACATATAAAGAGAAAGATGCATAATAAAATGGGATTAGCTAATGATACAGATAAGCTTCTATTGTTTCCATAAGATTTAACACACAGATTTCAACTATTTTATAATAAACTGGTCTAAAAAATAGAAAATACCAAAAATTAGGCTGTGAACTTTGCTTCTGAGTAATGTCAAGATTACTTCAAAAATTTTAATATTGGGGGCCAGTGCTGTGGCACAGCAGGTAAAGCTACCGCCTGCAGTGCTGTATGGGCACCGGTTTGAATTCTGACTGCTCCACTTCCAATCCACCTCCCCGCTAATGTGCCTGGGAAAGCAGAAGATGGTCTAAGTCCCTGGGTCCCTGCACCAGCATGGCAGATCCTGAAAAAGCTCGTTGACCCTGTCTTCAGTTAGGCTCAGCTCCAGGCGTTGCATCCATTTGGGGAGTAAACTAGTAGATGGAATCTCTCTCTCTCTCTGTCTCTGCCTCCTTGTAACTCTGCCTTTTTTTTTTTTTTTTAATTTATTTATTTTATTTATTTTTTTGACAGGCAGAGTGGACAGTGAGAGAGACAGAGAGAAAGGTCTTCCTTTGCCGTTGGTTCACCCCCCAATGGCCACTGTGGCCAGCGCTGCTGCTCAATAGGTTAATCCTCCGCCTGTGGCGCTGGCACCCTGGGTTCTAGTCCCAGTTGGGGCACCGGATTCTGTCCCGGTTGCCCCTCTTCCAGGCCAGCTCTCTGCTGTGGCCAGGGAGTGCAGTGGAGGATGGCCCAAGTCCTTGAGCCCTGCACCCCATGGGAGACCTGGAGAAGCACCTGGCTCCTGGCTTTGGATTAGCACAGTGCGCTGGCCGCAGTGCGCCGGCTGTGGCGGCCATTGGAGGGTGAACCAACGGCTCACCAAAGGAAGACCTTTCTCTCTGTCTCTCTCTCTCACTGTCCACTCTGCTTGTCAAAAAAAAAAAAAAAAAAAAAAAAGTGATTGTGACCCTCCCTTAAAGAAAAACCAAGGAACAACCATTCATTCCTCACGTGTAACACCCTGCTACTACTGTTTTTTCTAGCATTAAGAAAAATTTCAACAGAAAAATTGAAAAATTTCATAACAGGAAAAATATCAAAACATTACAAAGTGGGGTCTTCCATCTGCTGTTTCACTCCCCATATGGCCGAAATGGCTGGAGCTGGACTAATCTGAAGCCAGGAGCCAGGTGCAGCAGCCCAAGACTTGGGCCATCTTCCACTGCTTTCCCAGGCCAAGCCATCAGCAGAGAGCTGGATCAGAAGTAGAGCCACTGGGAGATAAAATTGGCACCCATATGGGATGCCAGCACCATAGGCAGAGGTTTAACCTACTGTGCCACAACACCGACTCCTACAGCTAACATTTTACTAGGTATCAATCGTTTGGTACTTTTTAAAGTTAATCTTAGGCATCACCATGCATCACTTCTAAACATATCACTGGGTGTTTAATTTCCATCTAAGAGAAAATTCACTCACAATGAAGCATACAGATCTTAAACGTACCAGCTTATGAGCTCTGACAAATTCTCATCTATGTAATACAAAGTCCTACTGAAAAAATAAAACACTACCATTAGCTTATATCACCTTGTATCTGTTTCACTCCTCCCCTCTAGAGATTTAGAACTATAGATTTAGAACCCCCTTTAAGTGGAATTTATGTTCTAGAACCTTTCATCAATGGAAACAGTGTACATATTCTGCGTAAGGCTTTCACTCAGCATAATATTTTTAAGATTTATCCATGTTCTTGAGTTTGTCCTTTTTATTGCTGAATGGTATTCATTATTGATATTATTTTAAACAGTGCACTACTATATACTTAAATATGGATTCTAATTATGTTTCCTACCTTCATATTGACGTCGGCACCGTTGCCAACCAGAAGCTCTAAACACAGTGCTCCATGAGTTGATGCAGCAGCAAAGTGCAAGGGAGTAAACCCTTTTTCATTCTTTTGATTTACATTAGCACCACAATCTATGAGTTCATTCACTACAACATCTTGTCCATTATAACAGGCTACATGAAGAGGTGTATTTCCATAGGCATTTGGTTCATTCATCTATTGGAAGAAATGTAAAAGTTAAAATAGTGTTGCCATTTATTATTGTGCACTATTTTAGCAACCCTGTCACAATCATATTATTAGAAGATACAGAGATGAATAAATACACAGATGAGCCTTATGATTCTAAGGTTCTTCTAAAACAAGGAAACACTAACATGGATTTCTGGTGTTACAATGTACCTTCAGGGAATATAATTCATATATACAATGTCTATCTCAAGACAAAAGTGAATGGTTTTAAGAAAGACATTTTAGAAAATAGAAATTAAAATAATGTATTTTAAAAGTCACTTATTGGGGCTGGCACTGTGGTGCAGTGGGTTAACGCCCTGGCCTGCAGCGCTAGTTCGAGACACGGCTGCTCCACTTCCAATCCAGCTCTCTGCTGTGGCCTGGGAAAGCAGTAGAAGGTGGCCCATGTGGAGACCCGGAAGAGGCTCCTGATCCGGATTGCAGCTCTGGCCGTTGTGGCCATCTGGGGAGTGAACCATCGGATGAAGACTCTCTCTCTCTCTGCCTCTCCTTCTTTCTCTGTGTAACCATGACTTTCAAATAAATAAATAAATCTTTAAAAAAAAAAGTCATTTATTTGAGGGCAAGAGAGAGAGAGCTCCCACCCACTGGTTCACTCCTCAAATGCTTACAATAGCTGGGACGGGGCTGAGGCAGGGGCTGGAGCCAGAAGCAGGGAACTCAATCCAATAACACGCGTGGTGGGGACCTAACTACTTGAGCCATTAGGTAATGGCTTCCAGGGTCTGCATTGGCAGGAAGTTAAGAGTTAGGAGCTGGAGCTGGGAACTGAACCCAGTCACTCCAGTGTGGAACACAGTCACCTTAACTGCTGGGCTGAACACCTGCTCCATAAAACAAGTATTTTTAAACGCTTTCTAGGTAAGGAACACACCACCGAGTTAATTCTTAAGAATCATAAAAAATGAACATACAAACTGAAGATTCTGAGATATGTTCAGTAATATGCATATTTTCAGCTTTTTCACTTTGCAGTGACAAAAGACTGAAGTTAGTCATGAAGCAGAGATCAGTAGTTTAAAAAAATGAATAGCACATTCTTCTATTTATTTAATTCATTTTCATTACACACTTGAACTCTAAATATTTTCTAGCTTCCCATGATGACATTTTATCACAAGGTAAAAGAATGTGCTGAATGAGAAATAACTCACAACTCAAGTTTTTATTTCTTTTTCTAAGAATGAAAAGGAGAAATCTTAAAGTTCACATGATTTCCATAGTAAATAATTATGCTAAAGACCTTATTTATCTGAGAGCTAGAGTTAGAGAGAGAGAGAGACACTGACTTCTATCTGCTGATTCACTCCCCAGATGGCCCCAATGGCCAGAGCTGGACCAATCTGAAGCCAGGAGCCAGGAGCTCCCACACGGGTACAGGGGCCAAAGTACCTGGGCCTTCTTCTACTGCTTTCCCAGGCCATAACAGAGGGCTGGATTGGAGTTGGAGCAGCCAGGATTTGAACCAGAATCTATAAGGATGCTGGAGCTGCAGGCACAGGCTTAGCTTACCATGCCACGGTGCCAGCCCCTATAGTAAATAATTTGACTCTGCCCAAAGAGAGGTCTTGGTTTCAGGGAGGTAATCTGAAATACCCAGTAACAGTGTTGTTATGTAGTGCTGGGGGGTATGGAGGATAATCACACCAGCAATAAACAGATAATGGGATTTAAGGGTCATGAGGTATCAGTGGACTTGGAGATGGGCAATCCATAAATCATGCCTATGTATTGGGGCCCCCAAAACAACTCTGAAAATGAAGCTCAAGTGAGCATCCCTCGCTGGCAACACATGTCACACAGATACTGGGAAAGTAACCTGCTCTGCATGACTCCACAGCAGGGGTCGATGGAAACTCTGCATTCAGAATATCCTAGATTCTATCCCTACCTTTGTGCCTCTTTCTTTATTTGTACTGTTCTCCAATTATAATGAATTGCTTTTACTGAGTTCTGGGAGTCCTTCTAGAGGATTACTAGACCTACGGTGGTCTGGGGAACCTCTCAAATTTAGAACTGGTCTAAAGTGAGGGGGGCATTGGAGAGAGACTGTGCCCTCCTTTCTGAGGTCACTGGGAACAGAAATTAGAGGATATAAAAAAGTAATATAACTTTAATCTAAGTATCTAGATTGTTATCATCAGAAGCCAACAGAGACATGAATAACTTCTCTCTCTGAGCCTTTAGAGGAATGAACCTTGCTAATTCCTTGATTCAAGATTTCTGTAATCCACAAGTTTGAGATTAAACTGTTGTTATAGGCTTTCTAGTCTGGGAAATTTGTTATGGCATCCTAGGAAACTAAAAAACCATACAACTGGAGGTTACCTGTCACTAAAAGGAGCTATGGTCACTTACTTCAAAGAACACTCTGCCACCAGAATCTATCAAGTTACTTTACTGTCAGTACAGTAAGTGTGAACATTCCACAAAGATGGACTGAAAACAGTGATCAGAAAGAGGCTGCCTCACTTATGCACATCAGCAGTCTGCTGGGTTAAAATGAAAACTTGATCCATTCTGTACTCTAGGGGCCCTGAATGACAATACCTCTGAACTGTTAAAATTTTAGCAAATGCTTGTTATAGGTAAGGGGCTTCACAGGGTCGCAACATTAAGAGCCTATCTAGCTGGCACTGTATCACTGCAGGTTAAAGCCCTGGTCTGAAGTGCCGCATCCCATATGGGTGCCGGTTTGAGTCCTGGCTGTTCCTCTTCTGATCCAGCTCTCTGCTATGGTTTGGGAAAGCACTAGAGGATGGTCTAAGTCCTAGGGCTCCTGCACCTATGTGGGAGACCCAGAAGATGCTCCTGGCTTCAGATCGGTGCAGCTCCGGCCGTGTGAGCCATCTGGGGAGTGACCCAGCGGAAGGAAGCCCTCTCTCTGTAACTCTGTCTTCCGAATAAATAAAAATAAATCTTCAAAAAAAAAAAAAAAAAAAAAAAAGCCTATCCAACTCTACAGGTATGCCATGTATTCTTCCAACCAGGATTATCATCCAGTTTTTTTTTGTTTTGTTTTGGCAGCTTATCTCCTTCTAGCTAGCCTCTTCCTCCTTCTTTTCCTAATATATTGTTCTGAAGAACCACTGAGTTTGTCAGAATCCTATCTAAAGTAATAGAAAATACACAAATACACTAAGAGGAATAAAGTACGCATGTTTAATAAAGCCCTGCAAAATCTACAGGTATTCTTAGCTAGCTCGATTCAGGAATCATATATCCAGATAACGCAGCATCCCTGAAACCAAAAGAATTCCAGAGTAAGAATACTTACACTTGGTACATAAGAACCCCCTTGTTTTCCTGCCTGGCTCTTGCTGATATTCTGTAATGTGAACTGTTACAGTCATTTCAAGAGATATTAGACTAACTACTCAAGTAAGTCTAACAATAACCTAGCCACCTAATTCAAGTGTGTCTGGCATGCTGGTTCCCACAACCATAATGGAGTTACGGGGCTTTGAATGCAATGAGGAAGAAAATTTGTGGCGATCAGTCATGCATCTTTTGAATATACTTTACATCTTCACATTTTTCAATTAAGTATCTTGAGCATAAATCAGTGTAAGTATTATAAATATATGGTTAAAGGACAAAAACATTATTGTAAAAGATTATCTTTTATATCTGAATTATTTTCTGCCAATAATGCAGTAACAATATAAAACACTACATTATTTTCTATTGTTCACACTGTACACTCACATCAACTCCAAGATCTAGAAGGTACTTGACCACACTGATCATCCCACTGGAGGCTGCTGCGTGAAGAGGTGTGTACGACTTCTTATCCTTGCAAGTCACTTCAGCTCCATGTGCCACAAGTAGTTTCACCACATCGATGTGACCTGAAGTGTGTTCATGAGTAAATAAGAGATGAGCAGACGGAAAAGACTAAAAATAATTCTGAATATATTTAAAGAAAGATAGAAATGAAAATTAACTAAATGCAACACAGGTCACCAGTATATCATGTTATAAATTATGAGAGAACAGGAAAAAATAAGAATGCAGGATAATTTTGATAAATGTTAGAAGAGGTAACTAATAATTAAAAACAATATATTTATTTTATCCAGTAATAATCCTGCAATCTATCCTCTTCCTTTTACCTACATCTTTTTCCCCTCTGACATTGTTTTAATACAATCTTAAGTTCTGAAGTTAGTTTTTTATGGCTTTTATAAGGCATTAATTATATTCTTTGCCTTACTGGAATCTTCTACTTAAAATCTTGGAATTAAAAATGTTAAGTCTTTAGAACATGCAGCTGAAAAATCTTTTTCCTTATTATGTATACCAGATCTCATTAAGCAACTCAGTCTGCTACTCATCTTTCTAAGAACCAGGACAGGCTACAGTATACTGAACTGTGGACTGACAACTCTCAAATATCAATGGCTTAAAAATTAATCTTTTGTAACCGCTCAGTCACTCTGTAACAGGTTGGCAACAGGGGTATGCTCAGTCATTTACAGACTCAGGCTCCTGTGACTGGCATTAGCTTGAGTATGACTGGTCACCATGGAGTCACACACCATTAATTAAATGCTCTGACACAGAAGTGATGCTTTCAATATGGTACCAGAACTAGTCTTAGGTCCCACTCAACCACACAAGAAGCCTAGGAATGAGGCCATGTATCTGAATGATCAGAGAGAACCATTATTATTTTATAATACTTCACTTTTTATCAGGTTACACTATACAACATGCTCTCTCTCCCCATCCCTCACAATTCTTCCCACCTCTATGTCTTTGTTCATGAGATTTCTATCTTATAAACAAAGTTCTGCTTGGATGTCTACTCCTAATCATTGCTGCTGCTCCTTGCAGGCCCATGTCAGACCCCACTTCCCTACCAACCCAATCATCTCTTTCCTAGAAGACCCAAATATCAAAAGCATCGGATACACAGAAATCTCACCTAATAATCATACAATGCTTTGTGATTATTCCTAAAATGAAATTATTAACTAATACTTTTATGTACTGAAATTACATTATACACCTTTCAAAAGCAAAGGCTATGTTCACTTGGTATATTCCAGAGGGCAAACAGCAGTATTATATACAAAACAGGCACCCAATAAATATTTGTTACATTAAATAAATTGCTTATGATGCCAATCTTTTTTTTTTTTTAAACAGGCAGAGTGGACAGTGAGAGAGAGAGTGACACAGAAAGGTCTTCCTTTTCCGTTGGTTCACCCCCCAATGGCCGCTGCGGCCAGCATGCTGCGGCTGGCGCACTGCACTGATCCGAAGCCAGGAGCCAGGTGCATCTCCTGGTCTCCCATGTGGGTACAGGGCCCAAGCACTTGGGCCATCCTCCACTGCCTTCCCAGGCTACAGCAGAGAGCTGGACTGAAAGAGGAGCAACCGGGACAGAATCCGGCGCCCCAACCGGGACTAGAACCTGGTGTGCCTGCGCCGCAGGCAGAGGATTAGCCTAGTGAGCCACGGCGCCGGCCTATGATGCCAATCTTATAATCTCTTCATATACAATGGGCATATTAAGTTAATAAACCATAAAAATGAAGTTTTCAAACACAGGCCTGCATCCCATATCCAAATTAAGCCAGGATACTACATGATGCACAATCAGACAGATTTGGTTGCTTATATGTAAATTATCAATTGAAGTAGTATCCTTCAGCTTCCGCCCAATCCAAAAAATCATCATTTATGTTTTAAGGAAAAAACTCACAAAGATAAGTATCAAATCATAAGGTGCTAAATTAAACGTGAATATAGCCCCCGGCGGTGCTGTGACATGGTAGGTTTGCTTCCACCTGGAGTGCCGGCATCCCATGTGGGCTCCAGTTCGTGTCCTGGCTGTTCTTCTTCCTATCCAGCTCTCTCCTGTGGCCTGGGAAAGCAGTGGAAGGCACCCCACGTGGGAGATCTGGAAGAAGCCCTTGGCTCCGGGTTTTGGATCGGCCTGGCTCCAGCCATTTGGGGAGTGAATCAGCGGATGGAAGACCTTTCTCTGTCTCTCCATCTATAACTCTATCTCTCAAACAAATAACTAAAATCCCTCCTCCCCCCAAAAAAGAGTATTAAATGGCATAAGAGATCCCTTCTACATACTACTCTGATCTATGGCTCTAAAAAGTATTTGGGTTAACTGTAAGGTAGTGGCAACTAGGACTCTGAACATCCAGGAGGCTCACATGTAAATACAGCTCTTTACACTCCAAGAGCATATTATTCACCAATAGCCAAAAAGTTTTCTGGACATTTCAAACTAGAAGGCATAGCTACAAACATGGAGAAACTATTCAAAACCAAGACATCATACCAAGTAATGGAGACCATACTAAGTTTGGGTGCAAACAAGCAGATTCCAGCAAGTGTAAACATTTCCTAACATGATGAAAGCTCTATTTTAAGAGGACAATGGATAAGCAAATCTACAAAATCAAAATTGACAAATATTTGAGCACATTTCAGAAATATGGATCAATCCCTTTAATAGGCCATTAAAAACACAGAAGGCCTTTCATAGTAACTATGACAGAGACCCAAAAGGATTAGGTATCTTCAAAAAGTTCTTGAAAAATGTATCCTATGAAAAAACTCTGCATCTAAATAAACTTACCTTTTAATTTCATTTTCCCATGAATGTTCTGAAGTATCTTTGTATTAAAAGAAAGCAAAGAAAACTCTAGAGTGAAATAAATGTGTTATGTGTCTTCTTTGTCAATTCACAAAGTCATTCTACCAAGGGGACCAGACTTCATTTAATTCATCCCAGTCTACTTTTAGGATGGCATCTATCAGAGATGCATGATGTACAGGACTTACTGGTCAATGATGACATCCTCCCAAAAAATGTGAATTTGATAAACATAATCACTATCCTTCAGATATTTGGAATATTCCTTAAATTTTTCCTTTGTTTATAAATGCATAAGGAAAGAAAAATAAGTGATGTGTAGAATTTGTAGGGAAAGGAGGAAGGAAAAACATTCATTTCACAACCATTCAAATTATGTACTGCTTCAGAAAGAAATAATGAGTTGCTAATCAGGGTAACCTGCATCTATTCAGTACTTTCTACGTCAAAGTTATCACAGTAAAGTAACCTGTGGTAGAACTTAGTTGGATATTGTTAAAAGTACTGAGAACAACAGAAAAAATGAATGTGCATAGCAACCTCGTTGGCTGGATGAAGCACAGTGTAGGAAGAGGGTAATGGGGAAAAGACTGCTTCACCTAGGGATGGATGGGGTGTGGCTGAGAAGGTGGCACGAAACAGACTAAGACATGTATTAAGGCCCACGACTTTTCAATCACAATCAAGAGGCTTGACGGTGAATCAGTGACGACAACAACAATATGTCACTTCACATGTGGATTCTTTGTATCAAGAGGAGCCAAAAAGACCAGATGCAGAATTATAATCCTTGGCAGTAAGAGACAAAATCCTGAGCTTTATGGCTCTGTTTAAAACAACTTGTAAAATGAACGTCAATACCCATGAGCTCCTCCCAGAGCCACAAGCCCAGCCTCACAGAACTTTCAAGGTTTGTGGGCGGGCGGTCTTTCCCACACTTGGCCATATACTTCCATCTGCCTGGTCTCGGCACCCACAAGCCAGCATTTCTATTCTGCTGCTTTTGCCTTTTAAAATACCCTGAGGTAGGCTGATGTGAGTTTGTGGCTCTACAAGTTAATCTTAAGACCACTCTGCTGTGGTCAGAGTGCTGTAGGTTCTGAGTGGTCCATCTCAGACCTATCTTCCCCACGAGCTTAATTACTTTCAGAGTGCAGTTGTAAGATTTTTTTCTGGAACACATATCCAGGTTACAGTAGAAAAGCCTATATTTTAAAGCCTCAGTTTCTTTCTGTAAAATTAATGTTATAGACATCAAACAGGATCATGCACATTTAATTTGGTGTGTGGCCCACAGTAATGGATTCCTTAACATATTTCATTATTTCAACCTTAATATTCCCATGGAAACAAGGACGGGTATGAGAATGGGCTCTTAGGAAATATCAACCCTAAGTTTTGTGCCCTAGGCCTGTGTCTGGGATTTTTCCCTTTGAGGATAAACACAATTTCAAACAGCTTTTAGATGAACTGGATTCACCCACTCCTGTTGCAACAAGCCTCTCCAACTACAGTGCTGGTTCCAATTGGCCGGCAAATGCAGACACAGTGTAACTTTTCATTATACTAAAACAACAAACGTTACACAAATGGCAAAAACATGAAACCTTTCCTAATTACATAACATTCAAAAAGTAAATTTAAAAAACACATACCCATATATGCTGCCCAATGGATAGCACGTCTATCTTTCTTGTCAAAAGCATTAATATTGGCACCTCTAGACAAAAGTAATTTGACCATCTGAAATAAAAGTATACATAAATTTTAGCAAAATTAAGAAGTAGAATTATTCACTAATATCCCTGAGTAAATGACTACTCACCTCAATTTTTCTGGCACTGCATCTCTGCATTTATGGAAAGAAAGGAGCTAGACTAAATATTGAAGGCCATTTAACATAATAACAGAACAAAACATGAAAAACAGGTTCACTTTCACTGTGAGTGTTACTGAAGTCAGGTTTCAGTATCTTTTTAAAATGTCACATTTTATCTTGGTATTTTCTGAACAATTAAGTATGATTCCTGAAGTCTAAAGCTGGGATATCTAACAAGAGGTTTTCTTCCTATTACCAGCACAAAGTCTTATTAAAATACAAAGTGCATTCTCATGCCAGAAATGTCTTAAATCTAAGTACAAATGCAGTGTACCTAGCATCTGATTAAACCTGAAGGTCCCTGAAAAGACTACTTACCTCCTAATGTTCCAAGGACAATAATTATACCTAACCATATTTACAACAGTTTCTCCATGGGAAAGGCTACCCAACATTTCAAATAGAGACACATCTGTAACCTTAACTGCAGTGGAGGCAAGGATTCTTTCTGTTGCAAAATCAGAAGTATAGTGAAAAGAACACAGCAGACACTAGCTCCCCCAGCCAAGGAATCTTGGGAATATCACTTTATCTCTTTGACTTTCTGTGTTGCAATAAAAATGAAGGCCTGGAAAAGCTGGCCTGTAAACTATTCTACCTCTACTTCCTCTTCCCAAAGTCTCCCTCGTGCAGCAGAGCCCACTCCACTGCAACACCTAGCACAGGCAATGCTTGTTATGTACGGCAACTAAAAACTGTCTCAAACTGTTTTCTTTTGATGATTCTGCCACTGAAGAATGCTCTAAATGTTGACAATAAACTAAAAGAAACTAAGTTTTCTAAACTCTGCCTGCTTTGCATAGAACTGTCCTAGGAAATAATGAAATTGCCATTTTTCCTGATTATTTTTTCCCACAATGACGGAACAGACTTTTCATGTTGTATGATAGTTGGCAGTGTTCTCTGCTGTTACCTGAGGCTGACTATGAAATTCAAGTGCAAGGGCAGTATGTCCTAAATAAATTTCTAAATTTGAAAAAGTTATACCACACAAAAAAGTGACAGTCTGCTAAAGGCAAATTTCGATGACAATGAGCAATAGAGATATTTTTGTGTACTTTTACCATGGGCTAATGAGGGGCTAACAAAGGCAGATTCACTAAGTGCTAGAGGGGTAGAGGGCGGTAGAGAGTGTCACTTTAACTGAAGGCCACCTACCTCGCCATGCCCACTGAAAGCCGCGTGGTGCAGTGCAGTTCTCCCCGCCCGGTCAGACACGTTCACGTTACTCAGGAGGGGGACCAGAGCTTCAGCACACTTGACAGCTTTATTAGCAGCAGCTATGTGTAAAGGGGTTTGCCAATTTTTGTCTCGTGCATTAACATCTGCAGAATGCTTCAAAAGTACCTGAACTGCTTCCTAAAACATATGAAGAAAAAATTATAAAAAACAAATGAGCTAACAGATTCAGAAATTATATAATTTCCTAAAGAAATGAAATTTTGATAGAACTAACTATAAGCAAGTAGGAATTTACCCAAGAAAACAAACTATTCTGGATTTAAATAAAGTACTCAGAACCACACAAGATGAACCTAGATAAAACATTCCCTTTCCCTACCTTCTTATTTAAAGGTACTAAGAATTCCTATCAAAACGTGCAAAAAGTAATACTGCCAAGTATTCTTCAAAAACATTTTTATTTTGTTGTTCCAGATAGTGAGATACAACTCATTCATACTTGTAAAAGTTGTAAATTTATTACTTTGCAATTGAATAAATAAAACTTAAAAACATCCTATTTTCCAAAGTATTTGTAAAGTATACTTTACAAAAAAAGGAAAATGAAAAGCCAGTATGATCTAGTTCATCAAAAACAGAACAAAACAAAAATGTCATAAAAACAAGGTCTTTGCTTTGAGGCTCCCTGGAGAGAGGCCGATGTTAAGGCAATTTAAGAGTTTCCTGTCTAGAGGGATTTATCTCCCAGAAGCACATGGAAAAACTTCACAATACCACATTCATAAACTGGACTCATGGCAGGATCCCAAAGAATTCATTATACCAGCAACATTAAGCAATGTAACAAGCAGAACTAAATTTAGCAAAATTTTTCTCCTCACAGTGATAATCCTATCTTTGGTAGACAAATGATAAAGTATGTATTAAAATGAAAAGGACTAGAACCAGGGCAGATTCTTGATTTTATTATTCACAAAGTATACTATACAAGTCTTGTATTACTGCCCCTCAATGTTTTGGGGGGTGGGTAGATAACACCATTCTCTCTTACCCTCCTTCAAGGCACAAAATTAACATGCATGACAAGTCTAAGAAAATGTAAACAACAAATATACAAATTATCAATGAGGACTAAGCAAAATATAATCATCCATGGCTTTTCAAGATCTGAAATAAAATGTCATCAGAACTGTCTTAAATATGGGGAACAGAAGAAGTATTTAAAAGTGTTAGCAAAAGACTGCATAGAGGCCCATCATCTATAACCTGTGAAGGAAGTTAGCCAGCTCACCAAAGACACACTGAAGCCTCTGACTCCCTGGTCTCACTCTGGTCATTTACCCAACAGAAACTTAAAAAAAAAATCCACCCAAGAGTGCACAGAGCAGTTTTATTCATAACTACCAAAATCCAGAACTGCAAATGTCCAACAGAAAAATGGATTAACTGCATGTTTACAATGATAATACTACACAATTTAAAAAAAAATCAATAACGTGTGCAACCACATGGACAAATCTCAAAATTTTATGGCAAATACAGTAAGTCAAGATGTAAGAATATATATATATATATATATATATATATATATATATATATGAGATTCAGTTATCTGAAAGGTAGAGGCAGAGAGAGAGAGAAAGGTCTTCCATCCACTTGTTCACTCCCCAAGTGGCCACAACAGCCGGAGCTGGGCCACTCTGAAGCCAGGAGCTTCCTCTGGGTCTCCCACGTGGGTGCAGGTGCCCAAGGACTTGGGCCATCTTTTACTGCTTTCCCAGGCCACAGTAGAGAGCTGGATTGGAAGTGGAGCAGCTGGGATAGGAAGCAGTGTCCATATGAAATGCAGACGCTGCAGACTGGGGCTTTAACCCGCTGTGCCATAGCGCCGGCCCTAAGACTTTATATTATATGATTCCATTTTTTATAAAGTTCAAGAATGGGAAAATTACTCTATGGTAAGAGAAATCAGAACAGTGGCTGTCTCTGGGGACTGAAAAGGATGCTTTCTAGGATGGTGGAATCTTCTACATCCTCACTGAGATAAAGGTTACACAGGTATATACACCTATCAAAACTCAAACAGTGTATACTTACATTTTATTTTAAGTTATATTTTAGTTTAAAAGAGGAATGTAGAAAGAGTCCATAGCAGAATACTTAAAATTATGGAAGACCACCACAAATGCTATCAGAATCCCTTACCTCCACCTCTGTGACTCAAAGGATACAACTAACACTATATTGGGAAATGTTAGCAGGTATGTTGGTACTAGAAAATAATTAAAATTAAGATAAAGAATTCCTAATGGCATAAACTGGAAAAACAAAGTACATTAGAAATGCCAGTCTTGCCCTATTTATTCCCACTTTGAAATTCACAATACAAACATTCAAACTTTTGAAAAGTATAAGAAATGTTTATATTCCATTAGTAATAACACAAAAATCAAAATTTTTCTTTTGCTTCATTGAAAAGCAAGAATAAACCCAGTTCATGCTAGATAAGGGTGTATTAAATGGCAGCTATGGAAGCCTGTAAACTTAACAACTAAGACTCTGATAGAGTAGCATTAGTCTTTGAAAATTGAGAAAATATACTAAAGAAAATTTCAAAAGGCTACAGATAGTTAAAAAGAACAGAGAAATTTCTAGGACTACCAAGTAAAGAGAATGATGTCATATGCTAGTACAATTCTAGATTCCATTATCAGTATATTATAAGCTCACAGAAATAATGTGGAGATATCCAAGGGCATATATGGCTTCACTAACAGTATTACCAAAGAAATTTCTATTCCAATTTTCAGTTGTTAGGGAGTTTGTATAAGAAATGTTGATGGTGTGCCCAGATTTTTTTTAAGTGATTATACCCCATGACATCAATTTAAAAAAATTATGAATTTCAGGGTGATGATAAAAGGTTAGGCAATTATACTCAAAGGGCCTTTACTATTAACCTGAGCTCAATCTATGAGAGCTCTACAGCACCAGCTAGGAAGACAAAGAAAAAAGGACAACAATCTGCAAATAAACACAGTTTGGGTGGCCAACTGATATGTCACAATATAATTTAAAATGTATTAATTATTATTATTATTTTTATTTGAAAAGCAGAGAGAAGGAGAGAAGAGAAACATCAGAGGTGAAAATTTTACTCTCGGTGAAATCTATCTCAATTTTAGACATATTGCTAACTTTATTATGAAAACGAACTGCTAAAGACAGAGAGTATTCCCATTCCTTTGAACAGGGGGCTACAGACTGGCACTGTGGGTTTTTTTTTTTTTTTTTTTTTTTTTGGACAGGCAGTTAGAGAGAGAGAGAGGGACAGAAAGGTCTTCCTTTTCTGTTGGTTCACCTCCCAATGGCCGCTAAGGCCGGTGCGCTGCGCTGATCCAAAGCCAGGAGCCAGGTGCTTCCTCCTGGTCTCCCATGCGGGTGCAGGGCCCAAGCACTTGGGCCATCCTCCACTGCCTTCCCGGGCCACAGTAGAGAGCTGGACTGGAAGAGCGGCAACCGGGACAGAATCCGGTGCCCCAACTAGGACTAGAACCCAGGGTGCCGGTGCCGCAGGCGGAGGATTAGCCTAGTGAGCTGCAGCGCCAGCCCCGGCACTGCTTTTCCCAGGTGTGTGTGGTTGGTACCAGGGGAAGGCAGCTCCATCAACACTATAAAATGCATCTGATTAGGTTAAAAACTGTGTTCCCTCCAGGGGATCCAGCAGCCTTAAGTTCAATTCTTAAACACACACCTTGGTCCCCTACATGAAATAATCAAATAACCTTAGTACTTGGAAATCGATTTATTCAGGGACAGATATTTGGGCATCAGTTAAGACACCACTTGGGATGCCTGCACCCCATATTGGAGTGCTTGGGTTCCAGTCCCAACTCCATTCCCATTCCAGCTTTCTGTTAATGTGTGCCCTGGTAGGTGGCAGGTGACTGATCAACTACCTGAATCCCTTGCCACCCACGTAGGGGACCCAGTTTGGGTTCCAGGCTCCGGGCTTTGGCCTGGCCCATCCTTGGCTGTTGCAGGCATCTGAGAGTAAATTAGAGGATGGGAATCAATCTCTCTCTACCTTTCAAATTAAAAATAAAAATAATTTTTAAAAAACTTGTGGAATCTACCTCAAACTTGTGGAATGCTACCCTCAAAGAATGAAAGTCACAAACCAGAGTGGTAGGGACAGACTGAGGCAGCCAGTCCAAGAAGAGACATGTTGGAAAGCATATACACTGCTGGAGTTAGAGGGTCCCAGTATTTAGCCTGAGGCCGTCTTTAGCAACCTAGGTTTCATGAAGGATTTAAGCCCTAAAGCATTATTGTATGTGGTAAATGCTGTGTGTGTCCTTGGGAGAATTTAGAACACAGTCACTCCTTTATTTCTCTCATAGTCTCAAAAACATAAATCAAAGAATACCTAGAATCCTAAGTAGATTTTCTAGCAGTTCTGCTAATTATGACATTCTTTTTTTTAAAAAATTACTCGTGTTTACAGAAATAATAATTCCATGGAGTTTCCATATTTTATAGCTGTTTCCCATATCCTACAAAAGCAGTCAATACTACATAGTTCAGTAATTTTTAGAATGAAGAGTAGACTAAAACACAAAGTTTACCTTCTGATGATTTAAGCTCCACTGACTTTAATAGCCACATTCCCAAGAATCACACTGAAAACTACATAGTTATAACATTAATAGGTTCCAACAATGGTGATGTACATGTTAACTGCTTTTATTTAAAGAAACACCTTTATGGAGGATTAACCACAAAATCAGTAACGTATTACCACAGAATTTCAGATTTCATTGTACACTGACTAGTTAGTATTAGTTTTGGAACTTCCAGATTTGCCCAACACCATACCCTTAAATAGTTGCAGGTGGTAGCTGAAGCGGATTTCTCCAAGTCTAAGGCCTGTAAGTTCATCAACTGTAGCAAGCCAAGGACCCAGATGGGAGTGGGCTGTGTGCTCCAGTGTCTCTCACTCTCCCCAAACCGGCAGGCTGCGGCTAACAGGCTGCCTCTGTTACCTCACAAGGTCTGCAATCTTCCCCGGTCACTTTTCCACTTTACTGCTCCTCATTTACCAGCTCTTGTTTTGGGTTGCTCACATGGAGTAATATGAAGAAGAGAGTGGCAGGAGCTTCTCCAGTTTCTGCTGAGGCCCTGGTTACAGCTCCCTTTCCCTCTCCAAACTACCTGGTTTCATGATGGGGAGAAGCAAAACAAGCTACACTTAGGAGCTCTCGTTTCTCACAGTTTGAGCAACTCTGAAGAAATAATGGACTAATATTCACCTATATAATCACATAAACTTACATTTCAAATTACTTAAAATGTTTTGAAACAAGTACCAACTATAATAAGGTATATACTTTACATAGGTAGTAAATGACAGCAGAGAAGAAGGTACAAGCTTTTATCCCATCTCTACCATTGAACTACATAGTTTCTTCAAAATATTTATACTACAAAGATGTCATGAGGACGGAGGATATGAAAAAGCACTGAAAAATACAAAACACTTTGCAAGTAATGAATAGTCTCTAAAAATGTCAATTTTCTTGATGAGCAAACAATACATAGGGCTATAAGCAAAAAGGAACTATTCTTCCTTGAAAGATTCTTCAGATATTTTCAGACTGTATATTTACAATTAATAAAATGAAACATTTTTGACTAATTCTAGTGTTTTATGAAATGATATTTCAGTTTATCAGAATAGACTCACAAGACTATCTGCTGATCACAATCAGTGGAACGTTTGCGACAGGTTACTGTCAACCTCACAGAAGTATCCCGAGGAGGATTCTGTAAGATTAAAAAATAACTCCTCCTATAGGAGGGGCAGAAGCAAGATTTCCTACTCTGTTTCTTCAGGTCTCTAGGAGGCCTTACATACAAAAGGAGAAATGAAACAATTAACTTGATTTGTACAAATTCTAAGTAGCAGTCTAGATATTTCAGTTGTTACTGACTTCTTTTGCGAACAGAATATTTGAGTATAGACTCACAGGTGGCCTACTTAATGTTTTCACATACAACGTATGACTAAGAGATGTTTCATACCTCACTACAAGATGCAACTGCTCTGTGTAAAGGTGTCAACCATTTGCTGTCTTTGGCATTAACTCTAGCTCCTGCAACAAGAAGAAAAAAATAAATTGAAATAGTTTACATTAAGTATTTTTAATAAATCTCTTGAAATAATAGTTCTATATACAGTCCAAATTGGATGAATAACAACTGAAAGAGTATTTTTATACTTTCTGCTAATAAATTACTCTTACATCACAAAATTATCCTTTTAAATTGACGTAATTATCCAGTAAGGCATTATTTCTCTCTATTAAAGATAAACACTTTATATACAGGCTAGAAAAGCCACCTTTATACAGAGCATATCCAAGGCAAAAATCAGACCCCACTTTAAAATGTGCATTTAAAAACTCAATACGGAAATAAATGAACATAAGAATAATAAGATATTAAAATGCAGATTATTCCAAAGTCTTCATTATACTTCTTTATTAATGAATGTATCATGTCATAAAGTAATATAATAATATCAGAATGGTTCTCCAGCCATGATTAAAGACACATTAGCACTGCAGAGGTATTCTATAAATTGGATACAATGGCTATAGACCTGGGGGAAAATGAGAAAGAAATGAACCAACCCACATCTTTCTGGGTTTTACCTAAGGTTTAAAGAAGAATTTTTTTAAAAAAAATGAACTATGTATGATTCTTTAAAAATCATTAAGTCAACAGGTAAAAATTAACCTTAGCAGAATACAAACACATTTATTATGACAAAATGTGTTACATAATTTGAAAGGGGGATCCGTCTGAGACAAAATACACTAATTTAGTACCAAAGTTCCAACCAAATAAAAGTAGCAAATGGCAGGATCACTCTACTTCTAGGAAGAGAGGGAACAGCAATCGTTTTGGGGAATGTAGAGGATTTCACTGACAGGTCCTATCCTATCACGATCCTAGATTTATACTCCAGATCCTAACTAACTACTTATTTTGTAAATGATGAAACAGAGGTACAATAAACAGCCTAGCATTCACACCAACCATGGCAGAATCATGGCTAGAGGTTGTAACTCCTGATGCTTAGATTATGTCTATGTCTTCAGTTCAAAGGTTTTTTTTTTTTTTTTCCTGATCAAGGCTCCTTTATTGAATAGATGCAGTAGTATTTAAACATGACCAGTTGTTTACAAGAAGGAGCACAAAAGATTTACATATCAAAAAGGCTCTTAAGGTTACAAAGAGTTCCCAATAAGGTTCTTAATTATTGATTACAAGGGTACAATAAAACACTTAGGTGATAAATGCAGGTTACAGGTGTGACTGAATAATCAAGTGCAGCGACTTCTAGTTACAGCTCTAGCAATTACCAGCTGTCAGCCCCTAACTACTTGTTTGAACTCTCTAAACATGAATTTCTTCATCTATAAAACATAGCTTATAATATCTTGCTATAAAGGTAACCTGTGGGAGCCAGCAATGTGGCATAATGGGTTAAGACGCCATCAGTGATGCTGGTATCCCATATTGGTTCTGGTTCGAGTCCCCGCTGCTTGACTTTCAATCCTGTTCCCTGGTAATGTGCCTGGCAAAGCAGCAGAAGATGGTCCAAGTCCCTGAACTCACGCTTCTATGTATGAGAGCAGGAAAAAGTTCCTGGCCCCTTGGCTTTGGTCTGGCCCCACCATGGCTTTTGAGATCATTTGGGGGAGTGAACCAGTGGATGGAAGATCGATCTCTCTCTTATGTCCTCCTCCCACCCCAACTCTGCCTTTCAAATAAATAAAAAAAAAATCTTAGGGCCCAGCACTGTGGCATAGTAGGTTAAGCCTCTAGCTTTGGCATTGGCATCCCCTATGAGCGCTGGTTTGTGTCCCAGCTGCTTCTCCTATCCAGCTCTCTTCTTATGGCCTGGGAAAGCAGAAGATGGTTGAAGTCCTTGCACCTACGTGGGGGACCCCAAGGAATCTCCTAGCTCCTGACTTTGGATCGGCTCAGCTCTGGCTGTCGTGGCCATCTGGGGAGTGAACCAGTGGGTGGAAGACTTCTCTCTGTCTCTCCCTCTCTCTGTAACTCTGCCTCTCAAATAAATAAGATCTTTTAAAAAGATAACATATAATAACCATACCTAGCACACACAGCCTAGATATGTTATAGGTCAATGAATAAGCTTTGAATTTGGGAAAATAAAATTAAACTGGAAAGTTAGGAAATATCCACAAAAGTAGCAGTTGAAATTCTGGAAGTAATTGGGTTCTCTGTATGCACTAACATTGAGGACACTGAACAAATCAATGAGGGAGCTTAAAGGAATGCTCCGAGTTAGACTTCAGAAGTACAGGAAGCAGCAAAATAGAAAAGCAGTCAGAGAGTGGCATACTCATGTATTCAACATCTGAGTAACACTCTGCCAGGCCTTTGTGGAGTTTAATATGGTTAAAACACAGCCTCTCGGTCCACAGTAACTTCAATGTTTGAGTAGACAGTAAAAACATTTGAAATGTTTACCAACTGGAAGGTTAGAGTCCTGGTGACAGTAAAAGGCCAATACAGAAGCTAGAGTCTCTCACTCTCCCATTTATCTGCATAGGGTTCCGATAATCCCTGTGTTTATGTGCACTTCTGTATTTGTACAACAGAAGGGCAAGCCCTGGCAGTAAAGCAAGAAGGATATCAACAAAGACGCCCAGAAGAGTTAATATCCTGTATCAACAAAGGCAAAGAAGAAGGAAGCCTCATAAGGGGCCTTAAAATTTTTGATTAAAGGAATTAATTAACAAGAATACAGAATGTGGCTGTCATGAAAAACCACGGAAGTCCTCTATGTGCTGGTAAGGATCTGAGACATAGGGAAAAAAGTAGTAACTGTATCAACAACATGCTTTACGTTAATGCAACAAAAGGAAGAGATGAGTATTCCCACTGGCTTTACATCACAAGGAGACTCTAGGAGCTAACACATAAGTGCGAATGGGTGTCTGTTTCTGCTGGTAAGGAAGTGCACTAAAAACTATGAGACTGGGGAAAGAGGACGGCTTCCCCACATACTGTGTGCTTCAAAATCCATACACAGGTTGAGCATGACTAATCAGAGAATCAAAATCTGAAATGTTCCAAAACTCTCAACTCTGAGCTCTGATAGGACACTACAACTGATAAAATCCACACCTGACCTCATGTTAACTGATCACAGTTAAAATGCAGGCACACTAAAAATACTTGGTAAAACTCCCATTCGGCTTTGTACACAAGGCATGTATTGAATATAAAATAGTTTTGTATGTAGACTTGGATCCCACTCCAAGAGAGCTCATTATGTATATGCAAGCATTCAAAAATATGAAAAAAATCTGGAATCTGAATAATCTGGTCCTAAGCATTTCAGACACTGGGTGTGTATACATATTTTTTATCAAATAAAACTGAAATATTGCCCATTTAAGACATAAAATAATTTAACAGAATAAATGCAGTGATCATAGAAAATATTCCAAATATTCAGCC
Organism: Oryctolagus cuniculus; assembly: GCF_964237555.1. Classification (NCBI taxonomy): domain Eukaryota; kingdom Metazoa; phylum Chordata; class Mammalia; order Lagomorpha; family Leporidae; genus Oryctolagus; species Oryctolagus cuniculus. The sequence continues at coordinate 151,363,321 of NC_091435.1, forward strand.
CCAAGTGCAAATGAAAAATTAAAGTAATTGGGAGTAAAGTGAGGATAGTTTTTTTCTTTCTTAAAGATCATTAGATAAGCAACTGCATGAAGAAAATCTGATTTTAATGGTGCATCTGGTATACCAAAATAAAAAAATTTCTGCTGGTTGCATCCTGTCATTTAGTTATAACAATTTTCTTCTCTTTACATGTAATAACAATATCAAAATTAATCCACCAAAATGCTTAAGTGATTGCAAAGACTACACTGATAGATGACTGAGAATATATCGCTACTTGTTACAAACAGAAAATTTGATTAAAAATTTTGGCTTTTTAAAAATTTTTTAAAAGATTTATGTATTTATTTATTTATTTGAAAGGTGGAGTTACAGAGCAGAGAGAGAGAGAGAAAGAGAGACAGAGAGAGAGAAAGAGGGCTCAGTCTTCCAACCTCTGGTTCACTCCCCAAATGGCCACAACAGCTGGAGCTGGGCTAATCTGAAGCCAGGAGCCAGGAGTTTCTTCCAGGTCTCCTATGTGGGCCATCTTCCATCACTTTCCCAGGCCATAGCAGAGAGCTGAATTGGAAGTGGGGCAGCCAAGACTTGAACTTGCACCCATGTGGGATGCTGGCACTGCAGGCTGCACCTTTGCCAGCCCTGGCTTTTTAAAATTTTAATTATGGGGCTGGCATTGTGGTTAAGCAGGTTAAGCTACCATCTGCAATGCTGGCATCCCTTATAGGTATGAGTTCAAGTCCCAGCTGCTCCACTTCTGATCCAGATCCCTACTAATGTGCCTGGGAAAGCAGCAGAAGATGGTCTGAGTGCCTGGGCCCCTGCCATCCACGTAGGAGATTAGGATGGAGTTCCAGGCTCCTGACTTTGGCCTGGCCCGGCCCGGCCCTAGCTGTTGTAGCCATCCGGAAATTGAACCAGTAGATACAAGATCTCTCTCTGTCTGTCTCCCTCTGTAACACTGCCTGTCAAATAAACAAATCTTATAAAAAATTTTTTAAAATTTATTTAATTTTATTTGAAGAAGAAGAGGGACAGGGAATGGGAGTGGGGTATCTTCCATCTGCTGTGTCACTATCAAATGCCTCTAACAGCCAGAGTGAAGTCAATGCCTGAAACTGTATCAGGGTCTCCCATGTGGGTACATGGAACCCAACTACTTCAGCTCTCTGAACCACCAGGAAGTGCATTAGCAGGAAGGTGGACAGGAAACGAAAAGGCACTAGAACTCAGCACCCCTGTGTGGGAGGTGGACCTTCCAAGTGGCAACTTAATCACTGTGTTAAATAACTGCCCCTGGCTTGTTGTTTTGATTCTAAAGACATTCATCTTCAGGAGGATCAGCACAATGGTGTTTCAGACCTAACTCATAATCTTTCCCAGAAGATTGTAACTGATTAACACAAATTAAATCATGAGTTTCTTTTCATAGCACCAATCAAATGTTTTAATTCCTTGGAAAATAAAGGTCAACTATATGAGAAATGGTTAGGCCATCTTTGAGGGTACCAATGAAACAAATATTTCTCCTGTCCACACTGGCTGATTAATGTGTAGGTCACATATTAACAGAAAAATATGACACAGCAATGGATATTCTAAGAACAGGAGCTGGCTGTGTTCCCGTAAAATGAGAAACAGCCCAAGGGCCATGAACATAGCGGTACTTCAGATGGTTTAGACTTCCAGGGCCCACTGCTGTATACTTTCGAAAGACAGAGACTTCTGCTCCACACACAGCACCCCGGTTAACTCTATATTCACATACACATCAAACTACAAAAGTCATTCTAGTACTGCAAGGAAGATTACTTCCTTTACTACTTTCTAGTCATTAAAACAGGAAAGAACATAAAAAAGCAGTCACATCCCAACTGCTGAAGTCAGGTTACTGATAGGCCACGGCGGTAGAGAATACTGCCAAGAAACTTGAGACAATCAAGATACCAATTTAAAGATGTCATGACTGCTGCAAAAACAATACTTGCAGTAAACCTCATATGTGCCATGAGTACATTTCATGAATTCCAAAACAGTTATATCCAACTGTACAATCAATATTTTCTTTATTAGACTTCTCTTCCCTCCATTAATTCGTGCACGTTGTCTAAATTTTCTTATAAGACAAATAAGTTGTCAGGGCCTACACTCACACACAAATAACTGAATTTGAACTCATCTTTTCAGGGTATACTGTGTTCTGATTTCTGGTATTAAATGCTGTAACTAACAAGCAAATACTAACTGCAAGATTAGCTAAATAGTTTGTATATATGATATCACAGCTAGGTTTTACAGAAAACTCCAGCTAACTTTCTCCTACCCACCTCTTCATTTAATAAATCACTCTTGAAATAATAGTTTTTTAAAAATAAAATGTTGAGATTTCCAGAATTAAGTGAATATTGAGCTTATCTGGAGAAAAGCAATGTAAGTAACTAGAAAACAAAAGCAAGGCCTCTTGATTTAATTAAGTTGGACTAGTTTGGGCTCTAGACAGTAATGGAGCTGAAGCAAGGGTTGGTCTTATGAAGAGACCTTGTGGGTGAGTGGCAGGAGCCAAAGAAAGACCTGTTTCCTAACAGTAATTCTTCTTTCCAAAAAAAAAAGGGGGGAGGGCGGGGGGAGCAGTGCTGTGGTGCAGTAGGCTAAGCCTCCACCTGCAGCACTGGCATCCCATATGGGTACCAGTTCATGTCCCAGCTGCTCCTCTTCTGATCCAGCTCTCTGCTTATGGCCTGGGAAAGCAGTGGAAGACAGCCTAAGTGCTTGGGTCCCCACGCCCATGTGGAAAACCAGGAAGAAGCACCTGGCTTCAGACTGACCCAGCTCCGGCCATTGTGGCCATTTGGGGAGCGAACCAGCAGATGGAAGACCTTTCTCTCTGTCTTTCCCTCTCTGTAACTTTACTTCTCAAAGAAATTAAGAAATAAATTTAAAAAGATGTATTTGAAAGGCAAAGTGAGAGATAGAGAGATTGATGAATCTTCCATCTCCTGGTTCACTCCCAAATGGCCACAACAGTTGGGGATGGGTCATGCCAAAGTCAGCAGCCAAAAACTGAAGGAACCAGAGCCATCATCCACTGTTTTTGCAGGCATGTTAGCAGAGAGCTGTATTGGAGGCAACTAACCTGGACCTCGAACTGGTTTGTATACACCCCACAAGTGATAGCTTTTTTTTAAAGATATTTATTTTTTGAAAGTTAGAGGTACAGTGGTGGGGGTGGGAGGGTGGGGCAGATCTTCCATCCGCTGATTTACTCCCCAAATGATCGCCATAGCTAAGACTGAGCCAAGCCAAAACCAGCAGCCAGGAACTCCATCCAGGTCTCCCACTGTGGGTGAAAGGTGCTCAAGCACTTGGGTCATCTTCTGCTGCTTTTCCCAGGCCATGAGCAGGGAGCTGGATGGGAAGGAGTAGCTGGGATGTGAACCAGTGCTTGTATGGGATTCCAGTGTTATAGGCAGTGGCTTTACCTACTACGCCACAACACCGACACCCCAAGTGGTAGCTTAATCCACTGTGTCACACTACTCACTGCCTAACAGTAATTAAGTAACCAGGAGATTCTTCACCTTGTTAATTGTAATCCTTGAATGTGTGCCTGGGACTGAGGGATGAGAATGGGTCCCAGGTTTAAACAATACAGGGTGCTCTTTACAAAGTGAAATCTACATCAGCAGCTTCTATCAGGAATTTTCCATTTGACTCCAACTCTCATCATGCAAAATAATGGCTCAGGAGCTTTCTTTCTAATGTAACCAGTCACCAAGTTCGGTCAATTCTTTGGTTTCTGAACAACTACCTGTAAAATAAGAAATTGTGCTAAATGATCCTTATGATCCATTTCCAGCGATAACAATATTCTCTTACTATGAAACATTCAGAAAATTATTTTACACTTACCAAATACCTTGTCAAATTGTCGGAATGTGTGCATTCTCCTAAAATTCATAAGTTGAAATCCTAACCTCACCAGTGATTGTATTAGGAGATGGGTCCTTAGGAGCTCTTTAGGTCATGGGCCTTCATAAATTGTTAGTATTTTACAAAAGAGGCCTTTGGTGGGCTTTCAGCCTGGTGGTTCCATACCCAGCTTCTGACTCCAGATTCCTGCTAATGCAGGCTTTGGAAGTGGCAATGATGGCTCAAGTAATAGGGTTCCTGCCACCCACACAGGAGACCTGGACACAGTTCCTAGGATATGTATTTGAGGAGTGAGCCAGGGGATGGGAGCTCTGCTTCTCAAAAAAACTAATAATAAAGCTGGGAGTGGGGGTAGAGGGAGAGACCAAGAGAACTCCCTCCCTCAACCATTCTGACATGTGAGGTTATAGTGGAAAGACTGCTCTCTATGAGCAAGGAAGTGGGCTCTCATCAGATACCAGACAGGAAGATAGGAATTCCCAGACTCCAGAACCACGAGAAAGGAATTTGTTTATAAGCCGCCCAGTTTATAGCATTCTGTTGTAGCAGAACAAAAGGACTAAGACTCCTTGCTATACTTTAACATTAACTATATGAGGAAGTATCCTTATAATCTATACTAGGGGTCTTCAAATTATGGCTGCCAGTTGCTTAATTTGTAAAGTTTAACTGTAATCAGCTATCCCTATTCATTTAAGTATAAACTATATAGCTTCTAGACTACAACAGAGCTGAGTCATTGCAGAATGGCCTGTAAATACTATATGGCCTTTTATTTCAACTTCTGATCTAGGCCAAGCACTTGTTGATAGGTACTATTAAAAGTTATTTTTATTTTCATTATTATAAATTGCTTCATTAATCCTTTACCAAACTTTTATTTGCAGAGAGAACTGTCTTCTTTTCTGTTATAAGTCAAAGAAGAGATGGTACAGACCCAGTGAGCTGGGGCGGGTGCCAAATGCTTCCATCTCTCTTCCCAAACTGGAAATAACACTTTGTTTTGGCTGCCTAACAAAAGCAGTGGCAAAAGTTTCAGATTCTGTTTTCAGGTTGGGAATGGGATGAACAAAAACCAACTGCACTTTCACTTTGCCACTCACAGTACTGAAAAAAAGAAGCTTCTGCATTACTCTCTGAGACAGTGTTGCGGACATCAGCTATTGTGCGCTTAATTGTGTCTCCCCAAACTCGCTCCCAAATTCCTATGCTGAAGCCTTTATCCTTGGAACCTCAGAAAGTGACCCTACATGGAGACAGTCTTCACAGACCTCACCAAATTAAAGTGAGAACATCAGGGTAGATCCTAACCTAATCTGACCGCTGTCCTTGTAAGAAGAGACTTGGACACACACATGTGAAAAGACCAAGGCAAGAGGTCTAGAACAGATCCTTTCTCCAAGGCCTTCCAAAGGAACCAGTCCCGCCAACACATTTATCTTGCACTTCCTGCCTCCAGAACTGTGAGTGATACAGGAAGTTTCTGGTGTTTAAGTCACTTAGTTTGTGGTATAGATAGTCATGGCTTGTTTAATGAAGAGGATATGTTCTAAGAAATGTGTTGTTATATGATTTGTCATTGTGTGAACACAGAGTGTAATTACAGAGACCTGGATCGCACAGCTTACTACACACCAGGGCTGTATGATGTGTATGTATATAGATACACATCTATGGCATAGCCAATTACTCCTAGAACCATGATGAACAAACTACAAGAGGTTAAGTTGAACACAAGAGAAAATAACACAATCAAGATACAGTAAGACACCTCGTGTGATGTATGAGGTTGCTGGCAGGATAACATAGTATACTATTTTATGGTAAACATTTTTAAAATAAATATAGTATAAATAAGAACAAAAAGTGGAACAATCAAGACACAAACCAGTGCCCACTTGGGATGATGGTGTTACAGGCAGCAGCTTTACCTGCTACGACACAATGCCAGTTCATTTACTTCTTTACTTGGATAACAGATCAGCTAGTTTTAATTCTAATTTATAACACAACTTCTTAAATTTATTATAAGCTTGGGGCTGACACTGTGGTGTAGCAGGTCAAGTTGCCACCTGTCGTGCCAGCATCCCATATGGGTGCTGGTTTGAGACCGGGCTGTTCCATTTCCAATCCAGCTCTCTGCTATGGCCTGGGAAAGCAGTGGAAGATGGCCCAAGTCCTTGGGCGCCTGCACCCATGTGGGAGACTCGGAAGAAGCTCCTGGTGCCTGGTTTCAGATCAGCGCAGCTCTGGCCGATGCGGACAATTGGGGAGTGAACCAGCAGATGGAAGACCTCTCTTTCTCTCTCTCTGTGTAACTCTGTGTCTCTCCTCTCTCTGTATAACTCTGACTTTCAAATAAATAAAAGAATCTTTAAAGAAATATAAGGCTGCTATGACATACCCAGAATCTAATTTGGGCCTCAGCAGCCATGGCTTCCAAATCAGGTTTAGGTAGACCCCGTAAAGCATCTCTACAGAACCTTATATTTACTGACGATAGTCAGTCCTACCCCTGCACTTGAGGTTTTGCTTTCTGTGGTTTTAATTACCTGAGGTAACTATGGTCCAAAAATATTAATGGAATATTCCAGAAGTGACATTTCCTAAGTACACCATTCTGAGTAGCCTGATGGAACTCTCACACTATCCCATTTGGCCACGAATCACACCTTTGTCCAGTGCTTGCATTCAAGAAAACCGTATTTCACTTAGAAATGGCCCCAAAGCACAAGAGCAGCAGTGCTGGAAATTCAAATACTCCAAAGAAAAGTCATTACGTGCTTCCTTTAGTGAAAAGGTGAACTTTCATGATTTAATAAGAAAAAAAATCATACACTGTGGTTGCTTAGTCTATAGTAAATTTTTATTGTTAACCTCTTACTCTAATTTATAAATCAGACTTCATCATGGGTGCATATGCTTAGGAGAAAAACAGTATATATAAGGTTTGGTATAATCTGAAGTTTCAGGCATTCCCTGATCATTGTACTGTCAGAATATTACTCTTCTGAAATTTATTCTGAATTAAAATTTGGATATGGTTAACCTTTACTAATTTGTAATTATGGAAATCTATTTCAGGACTTAGTTTATACTTGTTGACATCTCAGATGTGCAACATATGCTCTATTCTAATCAACTTTCAACATTAAGAGTTAATGGAGGGACCAGGGCTGTGGTGCAGTGGGTTAAAGCCCTGGCCTGAAGCACCGGCAGCCCATATGGGTGCCAGTTCTAGTCCCAGCTGCTCCTCTTCCGATCCAGCTCTCTGCTATGGGAAAGCAATGGAAGATGGCCCAAGTCCTGGGGCTCCTGCACCCTGTGGGAGACCAGGAGGAAGCCCCTGGCTCCTGGCTTCGGATCGGCTCAGCTCTGGCAGTTGCAGCTAACTGGGGAGTGAACCAGCAGATGGAAGACCTCTTTCACTCTCTCTGCCTCTCCTTCTCTCTCTGTGTAACTCTTTCAAATAAATTAAGCAAAATTTTTTTCAAAAAGAAAAAAAAGTCAATGGAAACTTTAAATCAATATATGAACAAATATCCACCAAACGAAGACTCTTTCTGGTTCAGATTTCAGAATCTCTTCTGCTTTCTTTCTCGATTATTTAAAGGGGTATTTTTATGGATGTCCATGGTAATGGTAGTTATCATCTACAGTGTCAACTTTAACTGTCAGGTACACACCCCTTTACTACCTATCCTTTTTCTTATGACAGCTATGCTATCTAATGAGCCTTTATTATTTGCTAAGCTTCTGGGGGGCCCTTCTCTGTACTTACATAAACCTTCACAACTGTTTCTTGGCTCTAGAATTTGTTAAATAAGAATACACTTGCTCCATTTATAGAGCATATAAAGTCTACTCTCCTCCGTGATTACAGGAATATGCTCTTTTCCATTTTTCCCTTACAAGCAAGTCTTTTGATCACTTCAGGATGTGACTAGATTTCAAAATTGGCAGAGGAGAATTTATAAGGAAGCACACCTTAAAGTCACAAAAAAGGCAATTTCTGACATCATGGAACTTGTCAGGACCAAAAATGTTGAGGAAAGAAAAGAGAAGGGTTTATAACAGCTACAACTTTGAGTACCATATGCCAGGTGCTTTTCCAGACATCCAGATTGCAACATTTCATTCATTTCTTTAGGTCTCTAAAATTTATATTTACTCCCACTTTTCAAATGAGGACACTGAGGCGCAGATACTGAGTAAATCCCCAACAATTACAGGGGTGTTACGAGGAAGAGCCAGGATTTGCATTCAAATCTGTGTTGCCAAAGTACCACCGCTCTTCACACTAACTGTTGCGATGCTCCTGGCAACCCAGAGCCTGGTTCCTTTCTTTACTTTCTCATTCGTGAGTAAAACTCAGGCTCTAGTTTACTAGAAACCTAGCCTTGAACTTCACTTCAACTCACATTATTCTAAATCCAAAGAAGTTTTTATTTTTCTTAAATGGGAACCTGAGTGGTAAGTCTGAGGAGAAACACAATCTAGAGAATTTCAGCAGCATCCACAGGAAAGCAATCATCTGCTTCCTTTCTCTTTTCACTTACCTGAGCCCTTCAACCCTACACAACTGTCCCATATCTCCATCTCACCTCTCCTCACTTCCACTAAAGAACAAGGACACTGAGACCAAAACGGAAACAAACTTCTGAAAAACAGAGAGCCAGAACCACAGATCCAATCAGCAAGCGCATCAGGCCCCTGCGTGCTGTACCTGCGTACTCAACAACCACAGACTGAATTTATCTCAACTAAAAAGAAATGGGATTTTTTTCCTTAAACTCCTTTCCTGTTCTTATCTCTAATAAATTTCCATTGAAACCTATTGAGCTAGCATTCATAGAGAATGGACATCTTTAAGCAAGTGCATTAGAGGTAAATTTATTCATAAAGAAGCAATATTAGCTGAGCCCATCTTTAACCATATTTCATTCCATCACATAATCAAACTCATGTTATAAAAATCAAATTTTAAAAACTTTTTATGAATTTGTAATGGAAAAACTTTATGTGAACTACTATTTAGTGGGAACTTCATGCAAAATTTTTCTCAGCCCTCCACGCAAAATTTCAAAGCAAGGACATTTTTTCAATGTTTGCAATACGACATTTTAGGCTCAAAACAACTAAATCAACTATATTCATCATTTCCCAATAAATATCATGGCAACAATATGGCTATGTAACAAAATATTTCCAAGCACTGACTTCCTATTTTAGGACTGCAGGTAGTTTGAACCGCAAGAAGAGCTATTTTTCTCTAAGAGATAGTTCAGCACAGCTACATATAATAAAGACTTGAACAGTTTAAAAGAAATAAAAAAGTAAAGTACAACTTTATTACGAAGGGTTTTACAGGTCCTCAAATGGAATTATGTAAAGCTATATAAGATAGGAATCTTGCTGGCACAGGCTTCAAAACATATCTACAACCAGACAACTGCCACCCGCCTCCACTGCTATACATGGTATGAGGCACTGCCGCCCTCCCGTGCAGAGCTGCAGCCATCTCTCAGTCACTGTGTGTTCAGGAAGGCCCACTCCAGGTACCCCATGTACAACTAAAGAGCACTTACCATACTTCCTTTATCTTGTCCTACCTTTACATTCTTCCATAGCATTCATCATCATTTAATATAGAATAAAATCTATTCATGTTTATTGGCTATTTTTTCTTATCTGAAAATAAACTCTGCAAGGCAGCCATTTTTGTTTTTTCATGTACTCTAATTGGCACTCAGAATAATCAGAACAGGGTACACGCACAATATTTATAGAATAAATGAATAAGTAAATTTCAGCTTTTCAACAAAGACCAAGAACCAGATCATGCACTAAATAGTCAATTATGTTTTGGAAACATTAATTATGACAAAAATATTTATAATGTGTTCTTATTAGAGAGGTCACCATACCAGATAAAATGAGCAGTTCAATGATTTCTGCATCTCCAAGATAGGCAGCAGCATGCAGTGGGGTTCTCTTTTCACTGTCCTGTAATAAGCAGGGAAGGCAGAACTTAAGCTTTAAAATAAGGTTAATTTTCACATTGTATAAATGAAGAAAAATCATTATTAACTACAAACACTACCTGCACAGCTTTACTCTAATCTTTGAATCTTATTAATTAAATAAAAGGTATTTCCCTGTAGGAAGAAGCAAAGTCTTAAAAAAAACCCTTTGTTTTTAAAATACTAGCATAAAGTACAGCAAAGAATAAACACAAAGCTCTAACATGACCAAGAAATAGCTTCTTATACTTTATGTGCATACAGATCCTGTTGCTGATACCCACTGACAAATCTCTTTTACTTGATATTCTTTTATTTTCACCAATGTATTTACACAGCTTAGAAATATTGATTGACCTTATTAAATAAAACAAATCTTAAGAAATCAAAAGATTCACTTATCAAAATATTTCCACAGGAAAACCCAGTCACAAAGAGAAAACATCTCTGGGGAATTAAAATTATCCTTTAAAGCTATCTTACGATTTTTCTTTAAGTTGTTGTCAGTATTAATTTCAACCTCAAAGAATACTGATTCTGTTTTAGTATAAAAAGTACATATTCCTCCAGGAGGAGAAGCTACATTTAATGCATTGCTTCATGGACCTCTTCCTTGAAAATAGTGCTCTCCAGTTAGGGAAGCAAGATCTTAGGGTAAGGCCACATTCAGGGATTTTTATTTTAGGATTTATTGATTTTGTTTGAAAGGCAGAGTTAGAGGAGAGAGGAGGGGAGGGGCGGTGAGGGGATGGGAGGAGAGGGGAGGGGAGGAGAGGAGAGGGAGAGAGAGTATTTCATCTTTGAATTCACTCCCCAAACGGCCACAACAGCCAGGGCTAGGTCAAGCCAAAGCCTGGAACTCCACCTGGGTCCCCCATGTGCATGGCAGGGGCCAGTACTTGAGTCATCTTCTGCTGCTTTCCAAGGTGCATTAGCAGAGAGTGGGACTGGAAGTGGAGCGGCCGGGACACGAACTGGCATCTCATGTGGCAGCCTAACCTAAGCCGCAATGCTGGCCCCATATTCAGGGATTTTTAATTGATGCTTTCCCGCTCCCTCCAAAACACACACACACAAATTTTAAAACAGTGTTGCTGAATTGGCTGCATTTGCCAAGATTCAGAAGAACTTATTTTGAAACTCAAATCCAGTATCTTTGATGAAGGTGAAAGGTTAGTAGTTTTCTGCTGTGTTCTCCCTTTTGTCCACAGGAATCAAGTTTTAGCTGGTCATTTAGCATGGAGAGAGAGAGTATATTCCTAGCCTCCCTTACAGCTGTGTTACTTAATGTGGTAGTAGAAGTTACTAGGTACAGCTTCCAGATCATCTTCAACACAAAAGACCACTACTCCAGAGCTGGGATAATCTTCTTCCATTTTGCAAGGCTGGAAGGCAGATAGAAACCTGAACCACAACTGACCATGCAGATGTGGGCCAGTATCTTAAGACTGTTAAACAACAAGATCCTAAATGATCCTCACCAGCTTGAAATACTGACTTTCAGACAATGAAGAGAAATAATTTATTTAAAATTGATATTTTCAATTGCCCTGTGTATTTTGATATTTTTATTTAGAAGTTTTGTTTGCTTTCTGATATTAGGTGTAAGTTACTCTGTGTTTTATATAATATCCTTTTACCCCTTATTAATATTTTACAGCAGTATTTTTTGTAATGTGAGGCTGCAAAATTTTTCCCTTTTGTTATTCTGTATGTGAAAGATTACAACATAAAGCTACTCTGCCATTTGAGTGCTCAGAACTGAACGTTTCTGTAGACCTTGTGGCATTTGTCTCTCTAGTGTGATACATAAAGGTGCAATTAACAGATTTATTATTCTAATTAAGTGTGCTTTCACACATCAGCAGTATAAAAGCTAATATATTATATGGTCTTGCAACAGTTTTAAGCCTCTGCATAATTAATAATAAAAATGCATGATTTCTTTTCTAATAGACTTCTAAAATTATAATTTTAGGGTTAACTTTGTACAGTTGACTTTTTGACATAGCAAGGCCAAATAACTTTCAGAATATTTTTTCTTCTGTGTAAATAAAAAGGACATTTTTCACATATAAGTGGGCTAACCAGTATTTTCAAAAGAATTTATCACCGTGCAACAAGCACTAGCTTGTCTTTAATTATGGCAAGTTCCTTATTGGTGTATGTGAAATTAGCAAAAACTGCAGTGTAACACAACTGAATGATTCTCCCCCACAAACACTCTATCACCCAGGTTAACTTAACAGTTCTATTAACATCGAGGTTGATAAAATACTATTGATAAAAAAGGATTACGAAAAACACCCAAAATTATTTGGCATGTCCATCTTACATGCTACATCTCCTACAAAAAAACTAAATATTTAAACAGTGGAGAATTGAAAAGTTAACCTTACTGCTGATGTATGTATGATCTAGTACACAGATGTCATTTTATTTTCAAAGCACTACAGTGAAATATATAAATAAAAAAAAATTTTAGTCCAGCGCCGCGGCTCACTTGGCTAATCCTCCACCTGCGGCACTGGCACCCTGGGTTCTAGTCCCGGTCAGGGCCCCAGATTCTGTCCCAGTTGCTCCTCTTCCAGTCCAGCTCTCTGCTGTGGCCCAGGAAGGCAGTGGAGGATGGCCCAAGTGCTTGGGCCCTGCACCCACATGGGAGACCAGGAAGAAGCACCTGGTTTTGGATCAGCGCAGTGCGCCCACCGTAGTGGCCATTTGGGAGGTGAACCAAAGGAAGAAAGACCTTTCTCTCACTGTTTAACTCTGCCTGTCAAAAAAAAATTTTTTTTGGCTGGTGCCGCGGCTCACTAGGCTAATCCTCTGCCTGCGGCGCTGGCACCCCGGGGTTCTAGTCTCTGTTGGGGCGCCGGTTCTGTCCCGGTTGCTCCTCTTCCAATCCAGCTCTCTGCTGTGGCCCAGGAGGGCAGTGGAGGATGACCCAGGTCCTTGGGCCCTGCACCCGCATGGGAGACCAGGAGGAAGGACCTGGCTCCTGGCTTCGGATCGGTGCTGCACACTGGCCGCAACGCACCGGCCGTAGCAGCCACTTGGGGGGTGAACCAATGGAAAAAGGAAGACCTTTCTTTCTGTCTCTCTCTAACTCTGCCTGTCAAAAAAAATTTTTTTTTAATTTTAGATACTTTATTTCAGGATCCTCTACCCATATTAGAATACAGTTACCATTTCCAAAATTTAAAAAAATATATATGACAAATTCAGGGCTGGTGTTGCAGTGCAGTGGGTTAAGCCGCCACTTGCAATGCCACTAGCATCCCCTATCAGAGAACCAGTTCCTATCCCAGCTGCACTGCTTCCCATCCTGCTTCTTGCTAATGCGCCTGGGAAGGCTGCAGATGATGGTTTATCTGCTACCCACGTGGGAGACTAGGATGCAGTTCCAGGCTCCTAGCTTTGGCCTGCCGCAGCCATCTGGAAAGTGAATCAGTGGAAGGAAGATCTCTCTAGCTCGCTCTCTGCCTTTCTGTCTCTCCCCTCCACCTACTCGGCCTCCCTCCTTCCCTCTCTGTTCTCCCCATCACTCAGCTTTTCAAATAAATAAATCACTTTTTAAAAATGAAAATTTTATTTCACTTTAAAATAATTTTTTGGTTTAGGAAAGTCAATTACTCTAAGAAAGAATGGTTGGGAACACTAAGAATATACTGGGAAAAAAACTATAAAATCAAAAACCCATGCTAGGCAAAAGAAGGGTTATATATCTATAGAGAATCTAAAAAAGGCTTAGCTATAGTATATAGAGATATTATAAAGATATATGTAACTTAAAATTGTGGTCTCTTTGTATATTTCTTCTTATAATTTTAATCATAACTCTAAATTATAATTAAATTATAAAGTATAACTATAAATTATAATTATAATTTAATTGTAATTATAAGTTATAATTTAATTTTAATTATAATTATGTTATTATAATTTAATTTTAATTTTAATTGTGATACTGTTTTTGTCCTTACAAAAAGTACTCAAAAGAGGGTGATATAGGGCTATGGATGTCAAACTACTTATTAGTAAGCTGATGGCTTCCGTCTCTCAAACCATGATTTAAAAAAAAAAAAGTGGTCTTGTGGAAATTAAAGATTTATTTATTTGAAAGGCAGAATCACAGAGAGGCAGAGGCAGAGAGAGAGAGAGAGAGAGGTCTTCCATCTGCTGGTTCACTCCCCAGATGGCTACAATAGCCAGAGCTGGGCCAATCTGAAGTCAGGATCCAGGAGCTTCTTCCAGGTCTCCAGCATGGGTGCAGGGACCAAGGACTTCGGCCACCTTCTACTGCTTTCCCAGGCCATAGCAGAGAGCTGGATCGGAAGTAGAGTAGCCGGGACTCGAACTGGCGCCCATATGGGATGCTGGTACTGCAGGCGGCGGCTTTACCTGCTACGCCACAGCGCAGGCCCCAAGAGAGCACTTTTTTTATTTTAATTTTAATATATACTGCCAAGTAATAGAATGCTCTACATCTTGCTAACACTAAAATATCTGGATTTATTCAAATATGGGTCCTATTTTAATCATTTGCTAAAAAGGACTCTGTGTCTAGACTTTTCAGTTTTACTCTTAACAGTTTTAAATATGATCAGATATAACCAAACTGAGGACTGTATCTAGTGAACATAGTTTATCATGTTCAGATAGCACAGGGACAAGGAAAATGAGTCATTTGTATATGAGAGATGTCTGTAATTCTGTGACTCAATACTTCGAACACTATTAATGTGTTAGATGACTCATATGATCATGCTTTTTCCTCTCTATAAATCAAGTTAAAAAAAAAGGGGGGAACTGGCTAATTTTAGAAGAAAATTTATGTGTCATATTTTATTTTACTACAGTTAAATGCTGGAAACTAGGCAATAAGATTCCCTTCAGAAAAATCTATAAAAATGAAAAAAATGAGTATTTCCTTATACACAGCAATACACTTCAAGGAATTTTTTTTAAAGATGAAGATAGGGCTGGCGCTGTGGCATAGTTGGCTAAGCCTCCACCTGCGGCACTAGCATCCCATATGGGCGCTGGCTGCTCCTCTCCTGATCTGGCTCCCTGCTATGGCCTGGTAAGCAGAAGAGGTTAGCCCAAGCGCTTGGGCCCCTGCACCCACATGGGTGACCCAGAGGAAGCTCTTGGCTCCTGGCTTCGGATCGGCCCAACTCTGGCTGTTGCAGCCATTTAGGGAGTGAACCCATGGATGGAGGACCTTTTTCTTAGTCTCTCCCTCTCTCTGTAACGCTCTCTCTCAAATAAATTTTTAAAAAAAATCTTAAAAAAAAAAAAGATGTAAATAGTTACTAAAATGTGCAGATACAATGAATAAGTATATTTATTGGATGATTACAGAAAGCAAAATGCTGGAAACAATTTAAATGCCCAGGAAAGAGTTACCTAAAGTTATGTAAGACAGGAGCTTTTAATCAACCTTTATTTAACTGACATATCTAAACCAATATTCTTGATTTTCTGAGTCAAATAATGAGGACTCTGGCACATCAAGTATTTTAAACCAGTAATGTACCGCTAATAAGCCCACACATCTTTGCTTTAATAATGGGGTTATGTTTACTAAGGGTAAAGTGTGTTTAGTACCACAACTGTTCATGTTAATTATATCTGTGATTCTAATGACATGATTCATTTAAATAGTGTTTATACTGATGAAATAGGAATGAAAAAAAGCAAGTTGTTTCTGTGATCACTGAATTGAATACCACAGACTCAGTAAAGGTAAGCTATCTCCCAAGAAGGTGCTACTGAATTGGCTGTAGCTGAGACACAAAAAACATTAAACACCTGCTTCCAGGAGAAGACATTTAGCCTAGTGAT
This sequence comes from Oryctolagus cuniculus, assembly GCF_964237555.1. Lineage (NCBI taxonomy): Eukaryota > Metazoa > Chordata > Mammalia > Lagomorpha > Leporidae > Oryctolagus > Oryctolagus cuniculus. The sequence goes on from NC_091435.1 coordinate 151,379,121, forward strand.
TAAGAAAACCCTTCACCTCTCCCATAGGTGCCACATGGGAGTGCCAGGGTTCAATTTCCAGCTCTGGCACCCAACTCCAGCCTGGGAAATTTGTGCCTAGAAAAGCAGGAGAGAATGATCCAAGTCCTTGGGACCCTGCACCCATGCGAGAGACCCATAAGCAGCTCCTGGATCCAGGTTCTACCCTGCCCTAACCCTGGTCATTGAGGCCATTTGTGGAGTAAAATAGCAGACTGAAGATCTCTGTCTCACTTTCTCTGTAACTCTACTTTTCAAATAAATAAATAAATCTTAAAAAAAATCAATGGAGGCAGAATTTTCTTGGTAATTTCTTTCTCTACTGTTCCTTATTTACATCTACTGGTCACTCTCTTGCTCCTATCACTTTTGGCTTTTTCTTTTATTCATATTGTTCTCAGACTAAAACTTCCCAGCTGAATATGTGTATCTCACTTTTCAATGTTCATTTTCTATTCTACATACCTCAGCTGACCCTGCCTAGTATTTACTGGACTCACTTTTCTCTACCTTTATAAAGTAAGTTGTATGACTGCCCAGCTATCCTTATGACCCTGCACCAAGAGAAGTTTTGTTTCATCTGCAACTGAGGTGATCTAACTACCTGATCTCTTGGATCCCTTTCCAGTGCCAACTATCCCACAAAATGAACAGTTCTCTCCCTGAGACAGGCATTTTAGAATTTATCATGTTTTAATTCAGACACTGCTGCATTATAAAACAACACTACTGGCCGGCACCACGGTTCAATAGGCTAATCCTCCGCCTGAGGCGCCGGCACACCGGGTTCTAGTCCCGGTCGGGGTGCCGGATTCTGTCCCGGTTGCCCCTCTTCCAGGCCAGCTCTCTGCTGTGGCCAGGGAGTGCAGTGGAGGATGGCCCAGGTGCTTGGGCCCTGCACCCCATGGGAGACCAGAAGCACCTGGCTCCTGCCTTTGGATCAGTGCAGTGCGCCGGCTGCAGCACGCCGACCGCCGTGGCCACTGGAGGGTGAACCAACGGCAAAAGGAAGACCTTTCTCTCTGTCTCTCTCTCTCTCACTGTCCACTCTGCCTGTAAAAAAAAAAAACAACAACAACACTACTGAAATGACAGATACACTGGGCACCCTATTCCAAGTACTGAATTTACTTCATCCTACAAATTTAGTAGTTACTGGATACTTCCAATTAAGACCCACCTGCTTTTCATACTAGAGAAATAAAACACCAGAATTATAATATACATCAGTAACAGGGCCTACAAGAATCACAACTAGGAATGATGTTAAGAAATTGGAAGAAATAGAGTTCCCTAGTTCCAGATTTCCTCACAGAAATCCAACTATCATCTATCCATAGAGAAGAATATCTTTGTAAATACCCTAGCACTGTGGAGAGAGGCTGAGATACCCTCTTGGATGAAAGAACTGAGAAAAGCCACGTTGGAAGGGTAAGAGGAATCATTTTCCTTTGACTGTGTCACCCCTCCCCCAAACCAGCACACTGCTCCACAGAGAATTTTCCTGGGAGCATGGTTTCTACAGTGAGAAAAGAAAACCAGAGGAGGACATTCAGCTTCTCCAGCCCCTGGGATGTTTCAGACAGTCCCAGAAAGCACTGAGAGTACTGAAAGGCCTCAATCATCTGGGGTCAGCTACACAGGGCCAGAAGCACGGACAGAGGTCCCAGTGAGCAGTAAAGGATCTTAGTTAGTGGCTCTGAGGTGCCTCACTACAGAAACCAACGTCACTCTGCAAGAAGAACAGTAGACAGGTCTGCCATGCTTGAGTCCCTAGCCAGCTTCATCAGCCTGGATGCTCCACTTTAGGGTTCCCTAGACCTGAAGCAAGTACATGACAGTGAGTATGTGCATAGGGCAGTATCCAGCCCCACCTGACCCTAGTAGCTTATAAGATCTCCAACCAGTCTCAAAGCTCTGTGAGAGACTTCCTCAGTACAGCAAACAACACTATGCCCACATTATCATTTTGGGGGTGGGGGTGGTGTGGTGAGGAAGCAAAGATTGCGATGCAGTAAACCCAGAGACCTTGCCTATCCCTCAGAGCCCAGCCTGGGACAGCAGTGCTATTCAGTCAGAGAATACACCTCTGTTAGAGGTGATCACAGATCCCAGCCATCATCTATCACGTCACTGCACCACAGCAGCTCCACTCAACCTCAGTTGGACAAGCCAACTACAGAAACTGACAGCAAATTCTGCTGGTCCACAGATGCTATCAGCTACCCCAGCAAGAAACTCATGCTGGATTGCTGAAGAGCTATCATCACCAAAGAACACCAACAAACCTGAAGATACGGTTATTTCCGTGCAAAATGCAGACAGCAACACAAGAACACAAGAATTATGAAGAATCAGGTCAATGTGACACCATCAAAAGGAACTAATAAAGCTTAAATGATGGACCCTGAAGAAACGGAGATCTATGAAATGACAAAGAATTAAGAATAATCTTGGGGCTGCCTCTATGGTATAGTGGGTAAAGCCTCCGCCTACAGTGTTGGCATCCCATATCGGTGCAGGTTCGAGTCCTGGCTGCTCCACTTCCAATCCAGCTCTCTGCTCTGGAAAAGCAGAAGATGGCCCAAGTCCTTGGGCCCCTGCACCTGTGTGGGAGACCCCGAGGAAGCTCCTGGATCCTGGCTTCGGATCAGTGCAGCTCCGGCTGTTGTGGCCACTTGGGGAGTGAACCAGTGGATGGAAGACCTCTCTCTCTCTCTCTGCCTCTCCTTCTCTCTCTGTGTAACTCTGACTTTCAAATAAACACATCTTTTAAAAAAACTCCTTATCCCATAATAAAAATAATAATCTTAAAGAAATTAAGAGCAACTTTTTTCTATATACACAAAATGTGGATAGAGTATTAAATAAAATTTGGGAAATGATTTATGATGAAAGTGAAAACTTGGACAAAGAAACAAGAACAATAAAAAAAGAAAATGTGCAAATAAAGGGTACAATAATTGAACTGAAAAAATTTGGCAGAAAGCTTTAAAGGCAGATTTAATCAAGCAGAAGAAAGAATCAGTGAGCTAGAGACAGGACATTTAAACTTACCCTCTGAGAGAAGCAAAAAGAAAAAAGAATGAAGAGGGCATATGAGAATATGGTTCACAATTCACAGAACTACTTGCATATAAGAGGTAGAAGAGAGAGAAAAAAGAAACCATACTTAAGAAAATAGTGGTTCTATGAGGCCACTGCTGTGGCGTAGTGGGTCAAGCCACTGCCTGTAGTGCCAGCATCCCATATGGACACTGGTTCGAGTTCCAGCTGCCCCACTTCCAATCCAGCTCTCTGCTATGGCCTGGGATAGCAGAAGAAGATGGTCCAAGTCCTTGGGCCCCTGCACCGGTGTGAGAGACCCAGAAGAAGTTCCTGGCTCCTGGCTCCAGATAGGCCTAGCTCCAGCCATTGCGGCCAACTGGGGAGGGAACCAGCAGATGGTTTCTCTCTCTGCCTCTCTGTGTAACTCTTTCAAATAAATAAATAAATAAATATTTTTTAAAGAAAGGAAAATAGTGGTTCTACTTTTCCAAATATGGGGAAATATGTCAACATTCAGGTATAGGAACCTCAGAATTTGCCAACAAAATTCAAATCAAAGAGTTCATCAAGGTACATTATAATCAAACTATCAAAAATCACAGGTGGGCAAGCATTTTCCAAGTGTTTTGAAAACTCTAGCTGAGACAACTTGCATCCCAAATAGGAGTTATCTGAGTCTGAGTCCCAGCTCTGTCTCCTAATTCCAGGTTCCTACTGATGAACACCCTGGGAGACAGCAGGTGATAGCTCAAGTGGTTGGGCTGCTGCCACCCATGGACATGGGAGACCCTAGACTGAGTCCCCACCATGAACTTTGGCACGGACCCAGTCTGGGCTGTTGTGGGCTTCCAGGAACAAACCACCAAGTGGGAGATCACTGTCTCTTGTCTCTTAAATAAAAATGTTGAGAGAAAAAGATCAAAGATAATAAACTGTTAAAGTAGCAAGAGATTAGAAACATATACAAAGGAATCCAGTTCTTTAAGCTTGGATAAAATGTCACTAATTTACTGTAAAGGTGGTATGTAAAGCAATTTTATAGTAAATATGAAGGTTAAAACACAAAACTATCAAAAATAACTGTAGCTTCAATAAATTACTAAGGGGAACAAATTACATAAAAACATTAACCTTTGCTATCCAAATCATAAAATGTAAATGAGGGGGAAAGTGCAGAACTTGTGAGTGTTATTGAAGTTGTTGTCACTTCAGAGTACTCTACTAGAAAAATGTTTTATGTAAGCCTCCTGGTAACTACAAAACAAATATCTCTAAGTTCGGGGGTGGCACTATGGTATAACAGGTAAAGTCACTGCCTGCATCACCAGCATCCCATATGGGTGCTGGTTCAGGTCCTGGCTGCTCCACTTTCAATGGCCTGTGAAGAGCAGTAGAAGATGGCCCAAGTGTTTAGGCCCCCGCCACACACATGGGAAACCTGGAAGAAACGCCTGGTTCCTAACTTTGGTCTACCCCAGTACATGCCATTTTGGCCATCTGAAGAGTGAACCAGAGGATGGGTGATATCTGTCTCTGTCTCTCACTCTCTTTCTAAATCTGTAACTCTTTCAAATAAATACATGAATCTTAAAAGAAAAACCCTAAGTAGTTACACAAGACCCAGAAAAGATTCAACGATTCAAAGCATACCACCAATTAAAAAAAAAAATCAAAAACCCATCAAACCATCAAACTTCCAAGGAAGACAGCAAGAGAAAAAAAAATATACAACAAAACAATCAGAAAACAGATTACAAAATATCTGTAGCCAGTCCTCACCTATCAATGATTACCTTGAATGCAAATGACTCAAACTTATCAACCAAAAAGATGAATTTGTAAAAAAGCAACAAAAAAGCCCAAAGATCCAGCTATGTGTTGTCCATAAAAGATGCACTTTATTAGTGAGGAAAAACAGACTGAAAATGAAGGGATAAAATCAAGATACTGATGGAAAAAAGCCAAAAGATGTCAAGTGTAACTGTAATTATATGAGACAAAGTAGATCATGTCAATAATTGTAAAGAGACAGAGTGGGTAATTATATAATGATAAAAATAACGATTCATCAAGAGCCTATAACAATTATAAATAAATATACAATTAACATTAGAGCATAAATATATAAAGTACATGATCTCAAGGGACAGATAACAATACAGTAATAGTAGGGACTTCAATACCTTAATTTCAACAATGAACAAATCACACAGAAAAATCAATAAGGACATACACACTGGACTTAAATTACACTTTAAACTAAATGACAGACATCCACATAATATTTTAACCAACAGTCAAATAATATACATTATTCTTAAGTGCATGCAGGAACATTCTCCAGATTAGGTCATATGTTAGGTCACACAGTAAGTCTCAAATGTAAAAAGACTGAAAACATATGCAGTACATTTCCACTGCATGGCCATGAAATGAAAAATCATAAATATGTGGAAATTAAGCAATATGCTTCAGAAAAATCAATGAGTCAATGAAGAAATCAAGAAGAAATGGACAACACCCAAGACAAATGAAAATGGAGGGGCCAGTGCTGTGGTGCAGTAGGTTAAGCCACTGTATGCAGCATCCCATATGGTTCCGTGTGCTCCACTTCTGACCCAGCTCCCTGCTACTGGCCTAGGAAAGCAGTAGAGAATGGCAAAAGTGCTTGGGTCTCTGCCCCCACATGCAAGACTCAGATGAGGTTCCTGGCTCCTGGCTTCAGAGTGGCCCAGTCTCAGTCATTATGATCATTTGGGGAGTGAACAAGTGGATGGAAGCTCATTCTTGCTCTCGCGCTCTCTCCCCTTCTTTTCCTCTCTTGCTATAATTCTTTCAAATAAATAACAAAATCTTTTAAAAAAATATGGAAACACAACATATCAACCTTATGGTGAGAAGTACTTGTATCAAAAAAAGAAGGTATCAAATAATCCAATGTTATAACCTGAAAAAGAAACAAACTAGGCTCAAAGTTAGCAGAAGGATTACAATAACAAAACTGAGTAGAAACAAACAAGAGATTATAGAGAAATAGAAAAAAATCTACAAAACTAAGAGTTGGCTTGTTAGGGAAAAAAAAGACAAATCCTTTAACTACACTAAGATAAAAAACACAAATACAAAAACTCAGAAAAGATAATACCACAGACTTTTTATACAAAGGAGACACAATCGATAAGAAACTACTATGATCAAATATATGACAACAAATTGATAACCAAGAAAAATGTGTAAGCTCAAGAACATACAACCTACCAAGACTGACTCAAGAAGAAACAGAAAACTTGAATAAAGCAATAAAGAGAAAGGAGTTCAGATTAGAACAGAAAATTTCACATCAAAGGAAAGCCCAGGATCTCACAGCTTCATTGCTGAAACTCTAGGAAACATCTAAAGAACTACTATCAATTATTCTCAAATTCATTGAAAACTTCAAGGGGTAGAAATATATCCAAACTCATTTCATGAAGCCAAAATTATCCAGGTACAAAATAAACAAAACTATAAGCCGGTATCTCTGAAGAACACAGATGCAAAAATCCTCAATAAAATAGCAGCAAACTGAATTCCACAGCACATTAAAAAGATCATTCATGATGTTCAACTGGGGTTTATTACAGAGATGCAAGGATGGTTCAAGATAAGCAAACCAATAAACACTATACTTCATATTAACAGAATTAACAGAAACACAAAAACCAGATGATTATTTCAACAGATGATGAAAGGGCACTTGACAAAAAACTCCGCATCCTTTCATTATAAAAATTCTAACAAATTAGACCTAAGAGTAATAAATACACCTCACCCCAATTAAGGCCTATATGAAAAACTCCATATTCAATGTCCATTATTTTCCCTTACCATGTTCACTGCAGCATTATTCCTAACAGCCAAGATAAGGAATCAGTCCAAGTGTCTGTGAACAGGTGATTGGATGAAGATAATGTGGCACATACACACAACGCACTACTCAGGCAGTACAACAGGAAAAAAAAAAATCCTGTCCTTTACTGAAACACGGATGATCCTGGAAGATATAAAGCTTGGGGAAATAAGCAAGGCACAGAGGATAAAAACTGTATGATCTCATTTATATGTGGGATCTAAAAAACTTGAATTCGTGAAGTAGCCAGTAGAAAAGTGGTGAACAGAGGATGGGGAAGGGAAGGGAGGTGGAAGAGGGAGAGAATAGAGTTTTGGTCAAAGGGTACAAAGTTTCAATCAGAAGGAGAACCGGGGGTAGAGCATTTGGCAGTTGTGCCTACATCCCTAACGGGAGTGCCTAGGTTAGAGTCTCAGCCTGCTTCTGATTCTAGCTTCCTGCTAAAGTGCAAACTGGGGGGAAGCAGTGATGGTACAAGTAGTTGGGTCCCTGCCACCCATGCAGGACACCCAGACTGAGTTCTCAGCTGCTGGCCATGCTGGGCTTAGCCCAGGTCACTGCAGGCATTTGACCAAGTGGATCAGTGGATGGGAGCTCCTTCTCTCTGCCATCAAATAAACAATCAGTGTAAAAAAAGGGCTAAGTTGGCCGGCGCCGTGGCTCAATAGGCTAATCCTCCACTTAGCGGCGCCGGCACACCAGGTTCTAGTCCCGGTTGGGGCGCCGGGTTCTGTCCCGGTTGCCCCTCTTCCAGGCCAGCTCTCTGCTGTGGCCCGGGAGCGCAGTGGAGGATGGCTCAAGTGCTTGGGCCCCGCACCCCATGGGAGACCAGGAGAAGCACCTGGCTCCTGCCTTCGGATCAGCGCGGTGTGCCGGCCGAAGAGCGCCAGCCTTGGCGGCCATTGGAGGGTGAACCAACGGCAAAAGGAAGACCTTTCTCTCTGTCTCTCTCTCACTATCCACTCTGCCTGTCAAAAAAAAAAAAAAAAAAAAAAAAAAAAAAAAAAGGCTAAGTTTGTGAGACCTACTGCACACCAGGATTATATAGTCAATAAAAACATACTATGCATTCCGAAATAGCTAAAAATGTAAATTTCAAAGATTTCACCACAAGAAAATGAATGAGCAAGACATTAATTTGATTTAATCAATCTACATTGTATGCATGGATGGTCACGTATAATCTCTCAATTCAAATTAAGTTTATAATAATTTTTAAAAGACTGAGGAAATAGATATTAAATCATCTGTCTGCAGAATTTTAAATTATCAAATGCAACAGACTTGTTTGTATCTCAAAAATACTATTAAACTATTACAGAAAATTGCCATTTCACAAAATAGGTAAGATCTAAGTCTGAAACCATTCAGTAGTTCGTTCTCAATAGTTACAGAAAGAAAGAGACCTTCCCCCTGCTGGTTCACACCCCAAATGGCTGCAATAGCTGAGGCTGGGCCAGGCCTAAGTCAGGAAACTGGAACTTCATCTAGTCTCTCAAGCATGTGGGCCATATTCTGCTGCTTTCCCAGGAACATTTGCAGGGAGCTGGACAGGAAGTGAAGCTGCCAAGCCTCAAACCCATGCTATTATGGGCTCTAAAATGCTGAATTATTTTACAGATTCAATGGAATTTCAATAAAAATGCCAATGGCATTCCTAACAGAAATAGAAAAAGTAATCCTAAAGTTCCCATGGAATCACAAATGATACTGATATCTAAAGTAATCTTGAGCAAAAAGATCAAAGCTGGAAGAATCACAGTACCTGATCTTAAGACACAGCTCAGAGCCACAATAAACAAGACACCACGGTAGTGGCGCAACAACACACAGATCAATGGGACAGAATGGAGAACACAGAGATAAATCCACTCATACAGAGCTGGCTGACTTCTGGCAAAGGCATCAAAAACAATGAATGGAGAAAGGACATCCTCCTTAATAAATGCTGAGGGAAAAACTGGTTATTCACATGCAGATGAATGAAACCATATCCTAATTTCTTATCATGTACAAAAATCAACTCCACATGGATCAAAAACCTAAATGTCAGACCTGAAACTGAGAAACAATTAGATGAAAATATAGTGGAAACATGTTAAGATATTACTATATGCAATGATTTTTCAAAGAAAGGACCATCAGTGCATAAACAAAAGCAAAAATGAATGCATGGAATTTTATCAAACCAGAACTTCATACAACAAAGAAATCAATCAATAGTGAAGAAATGGCCCATACAATTGGAGAAAATTTTCATAAATTACTGTGACAAAGATTATCCAGAATATATAAGCAGCTCAAAAACTTACCAACAAAATAATCTGATTAAAAATGCAGGCAAATGATCTGAATAGACAAAAAGAATATACGAATGGCCAACAAGTATTATGAAACATGGTCAACATCACTAATCATCAGGGAAATGGAAATTAAAAGCATAGTAACAGACCATCTCAACTCAGCCACAATGAGTGTTCTGCCCCCCAAAAGGCAAAAAATAGCAAATGCTGTCAGTTTGTAGAGAAAAATTTATTGTATACACTGTTAATGGGAATGCAAGTTAGTATAGTCACTGTGGAAAAAAGTATGGAGATTTCTCAAAAATCTAAAAACTATAATAACAATCCTGCTATCTTACTTCTGGTATATGTACCACAAGGAAAAAACAGCTTATCAAAGAGATACCTGCACCCCATTTACTGTAGTACTCCTCACAATAGCCAAGATTTGCAATCAACTTAAGTGTACACCAATGGATAGATGGACAAAGAACATGTGGTATAAATATCCAACAGAATACTGTTCAGCATTAAAAAGGATAAAATTCTATCATTTGTGGGAAAACAGATGCAACTGGAGAATATTATGTTAAGTGATACAAGCCAGTCACAAGAAGACAAATATTGTATATTCCCACTTATATGTAGAAGCTGAAACAGTTCATCTCAAAGAATGATAGAGTACAATAGTGATTACTACAGCCAGAAAGGGTAGGAGGGGAAGGGAGGACCATTGAAAGAGGTTGGATAATGGATATCAAAATACAGTTAAATAAATAGTGTTCTACAGCAGCTGAGTGACAATGGTTTAAAGTAACTTATTAAATATTTTATGAAGAACGAAGAAAGGAGATTAGAGGCTCTAAACATAAAGAAATGATACACAAATAAAGCGACAAAAATGCTGGGGCTGGAACTGTGGCACAGTAGGTAAAGCTACCACCTACAACGCCAGCATCCCATATAGCACCGGTTCACATCCTGACTGCTCCACTTCTGATCCAGCTCCCTCTAATGGCCTGGGAAAAGCAGCGGAAGATGGCCCAAGTGTTTAGGCCCTTGCTATCCACGTGGGAAACCTGCATGAAGCACTTGGCTCCAGCCTGGCCCAACCCTGACTGTTCTGGCCATCTGGGGCAAGAACCAGTGATGAAAGATTGATCTATCTCTCCCTCTAACTCTTTCAAATGAATCTTTTAAAAAAAAAAAAAAAAAAAAGAGGGAGACCGAGAGACAGAAATGCTATTTATCTTGATCTGATCACCACACAGAGTATATACTAAATTATCACACTGTACCCTAAGTTTATATAATTATGTGTCAGTTACAAAGTAAACTGAAGTGTGTGGGGGGAAGCATTACAGCACAGTGGTTTAAGCTGCCTCCTGGGACACCAGCACCCTATATGAGTGTTAATTTGGGAAAGCAGGAGAAGATGGTCCAGGTACTTGAGCCCCTTCCATCCACATGGGAGACTGGGATGGAGTTCCAGGCTCCTGGCTTTGACCTGGCACAGCCCAGGCTGCTATGGTCACTTGGGGAATGAACCAGTACAGGGAAAATAATTTCTATCTCTTATCTCTCCCACTCTCTATAACTCTGCCTTTCAAATAAATAATTTTTTAGAAAGTTTTAATTAAGAAAGGAAAGAATAATTAGGGAGTAGGCATTTGGCCTAGTGACTAAGATGCCTGGAGTGCATCCTCAGAGTGACTGGGTTCGATTCCTGGCTCCAGCTGCTGACTCCAGCTTCCTGTCCAGGCAACACTTTGGGAGGCAACAATGATGGCTCAAACAATTGGGCTCCTGCCACCGATGTGGGAAATCTGGACTGAGTTCCTGGCTTTAGCTCTGCCCCAGCTTTAGCCCTTAGAAACATTTAGTGAGTGACTCAGTGATAGGAGCACTGTCCATCTGTTTCTCCCTCCCCCTCTACGTCTCAAGCAAATAAAAAAGAAAAGAAAAAATTTAATTTAACTTAAAATAAAAGAAAGAAAACAATTTAGCTGTTTCAAGTAATGTTTCCCAAATTTTTTTTGACCAAGTATCATTTGGTGGAAGAACACCTATAATAACTCAAGGAACTTAGTATCTGAGGAACGCATTTTATGAATAACAACATAACAAATATCTCACTGCCCAGGATATTAGTAATCTAGAGTTAATCAGCTGAAAATGCTCACCCATCTATCTAAACTTAAAGTTGGGCAATTTAAAGTAATAAATGCTTACTTAGAAAATATCAACGTGTATCACTGAATTTTATTTATGTAAATGATACCACCCCCAATGGTTGACTTTTTGAAAATAAAATTCTCTAAACCACAAAAGAAAGAATATAACACAAAACAGGAACAAAAAAAATAGCAATAGATACAAAACAGTTACAAAAATGCTAAGTAGGAGCCTAAGCCTGGTGCACCAGAATGTCTTATGGGTGCGGTTCAAGTCCCAGCTGCTTCTCTTCCGATCCAGCTCTCTGCTATGGCCTGGGAAAGCAGTTGAAGAAGGCCCAAGTGCTTGGACCCCTGCGCCTGCGTAGGAGACCTGGAGGAAGCTCCTGGCTCCTGGTTTTGGATTGGCTCAGCTCCAGCCGTTGCAGCCATTTGGGGAGTGAACCAGCGGATGGAAGACCTCTCTCTCTTTCCTCTGTCTGTAACTCTACTTCTCAAATAAATAAATAAAATCTTAAAAAAATGCTAAGTAGCAATCCGACTATATTAGTTATCACTTTGTCAGGGTCTAAAAACACCAGTTTTAAAAAAAGATCAAAAAGACTGGGTAAGAAAGACACTAGATAGTGTCTGTAAAAAAAAAGAAAAAAACTAAAGAAAAAAGAAAACATTAAAGTAAATGACAGGAGAGAATTCTGGGAAGAATTTGAAAATAATTAGACTTGCGGAATCTGTCCAATTTAACTCTTCTGGAACTCTGTAGCTTATTGAAAGCTTGCAACTTCCAAGGGAAAGCTTAAGCAGGAAAACGGTAATTTACTTTGGTCAACTGAGGTTAACTTCAGTCAATCTCAGCTCTTCATACAATTAACAGCTACCCGCTCTCCATCCCTCAGTACAGGGTAGGCAGTTGTACACATATCACACAAATTCCACGCGTGTTCCAGAACAGCCTAGACATAGCTTTTTGGAACCTGCATGGGTAAAAAGGATACTATCTTCCAAATATCCAGGATTTCTGCAATTCTGATGATTGTTTCAAATTACAAAGGTACAAACAGAGCATTGGCAGCAATTATTACTGAAACTCCCTCCACTGCTACAAAGCCCTTTTGTGACTTCCAGTGTCCTTTTTGACCTCCTTTCATTTTTCTTTCTCCCTTCTGGGAACCAGACAACATTAAAGACTAAAATATTCAAAAGCAATCACAAATTCAAGGGAAATTATAAAGTCACCACACATGTTCAGGGAAAGGTGCAAACTCAGAAAGAGTTAGCAAAGTCCAAGTTTACCCTTAAGACTGCTCCTGAGCAAAGTGGCCACCTAACAAAAACAAAATCAAAACCAGAAAACTGCAAAGGATGCAAAGCTGTGGATGAGGGAGAACCTAATTTCCAGAATTAATCCATTATTAGCCTTAACTGCCCAAACAATTTATACCACTACCAACAACAAAAAAATCACACGTCATACAAAGAAACTAGTCCATAGACTACTTTTTAAAAGCAAGCATTTGGTCTAGTAGTTTAGATGCAGCTTACGACACTCACCTCCCATACTAGAGTGTCCGAGTTTCAGTCCTGACTCTGCTCCCAATTCTGGCTTCTTGTCAGCGTGCACCCTGGTAGGCAGCAGATGAAAGGTAGCTCACGCAGTTGGATCCCTGCTACCTCTGTGGGAAACTTACACTGAGTTCTGGCTTCTGGCTTTGGCCTGGCCTAGCCCTGGTTGTGGTGCACATTTAGAATTACAGTAAAACAGAGATCTCTCTCTCTCTCTCTCTCTCTCTCTCTCTCTCTCTGCCTCTCAAATAAATAATTTTAAATCAGTCTGTAAAATCATGCACAAAGAGTAAAGTTATAAATCATCCATGTAATACTACCACCTTATCTGACTGCCCATTATTGACCTTCACTGAAATCTCATGTATGTGGTTCCAGGTTACTGTCTAGTGTCTTGACTTCTACTTGGGGAATCCTGTCAGCATTTTTCTCAGGGCAGGTACTCCTAGCTCACTAGGAGCTCCTATGTTCTTCCTGCCCTTCTCTCATTTCCTCTTGGAACTTCCACTTGATAATGTCCCACTGATACATTAAGGTATTTTTTTAATATTTATTTTATTTATTTGAAAAAGTTACAGAGAGAGAGGTCTTCTATCCGCTGGTTCACTCCCCAGATGGCCACAATGGCTGGAGCTGTGCCAATCCGAAGCCCAGAGCCAGGAGCTTCTTTCGGGTCTCCAACGTGGGTGCAGGGGCCCAGGGACTTGGGCCATCTTCCACTGCTTTCCCAGGCCACAAAAGAGAACTGGATTGAAAGAGGAGCAGCCGGGACTAGAACTGGTGCCCACATGGGATACTGGCACTTCAGGCCAGGGCTTTAACCCGCTGTGCCACAGCACTAGCCCCAATTTTTTCTTTTCTTCAATCCTCTTTCTGTCCTGAAATTCTAGTTTCCTTTGTCTTATCTTTAGGGTCATTTTTCCTATATGCCTTTGAATTTCTCTAGTTAATTCTTCATATCAGTTATTCAAATTTCCAGCTTTAGAATATTTTTTCTCTCTAGATTTTCTTTTCTGTCTTTATATTTTCATTTTTTTCCCCAAATGCTATTTTCTTGACTTTCTCCATATCTTTTAGATTTAATCCATCTTTGTCTAGTAGATGTGTCATCAGGTCTTTTTCAGTGTAAAGTTTCTGTATTTTTTTTCTCTCCAACTACTTGGTTACCTATCATCTGCTGCCTACCAGGTACACACAAACAAGAAGCTAGAATTGGGAGCAGAGCCAGGATGCAACCCCCAGCACTCTCATGGGAAGTGTGTGCCCCAAGCAGCATCTCAACTACTAGGCCATGGGAAAGCAGAAGATGGCCCAAGTCCTGGGCCCCTGCACCCACATGGGAGACCCGGAAGAAGCTCCTGGCTCCGGGCTTCAGATTGGCACAGCTCCAGCCATTGCGGCCATCTGGGGAGTGAACCAGCAGATGGAAGACCTCTCTCTCTCTCTCTCTCTCTCTCTCTCCCCCTCTCCCTCTCCCTCTTCTTCTCCTTCTCTCTCTGTGAAACTCTACTCAGACTTTCAAGTAAATAAATAAATCTTTAAAAAAAAAAAAAACTACTAGGCCAAATATCTGCTATAAGAGACCAACATATTTTTTAAAAAAGCAGTTAGTCTAACGACTAGTATTATTGTAACTTTAGTTTACAACTTCACATTTTCTTTTCTATACAGGGTAAGGGGTAGCGTATTTAAAAATTTGAGTTTTTTTTTTTTATAAATCATGTATAAAGATTTAATTTCATGACAAAAAAAAAAAAAAAACAAAGGAATGGGAACAGAGATGTAAAGAAGCAAGTTTGTATGTTATTATAGTTGGCCTATATCCAAATTAAGAGTCAAACTTTAGGATATTAAATGTAATCCCCATGGTAACTACAAAAAGAATAAGGATTATGGGTATACAAAAGAGGAAATGAGAAAGGAATTTAAAATGTTTCACTACCAAAATAAATCAACTCAACACAAAGAAGACAATAATTCAAGAAATGAGAGAAAAAACATATGGAACACAAACTGGATAATGATAGAAGTCTCTACGTATCAGCCTTGAAAAAGAAAATTCTGACATATGTTACAGCATGCATAAACTTGAGTACATTATGCTATGTGAAATAAGCCAGTCAAACAGGCAAACAGTATGATTCCATTTATATCCAGTACTTAAAGTAGTCAGAATCACACAGAGCAGAACGGCAATTACTGGGAGCTGGGGGGAGAGAGGAATAGGGAGTTACTATTCAGTGGGCACAGAGTTTCCGTTCTGCAAGATGAAAGGCATTCTGACACCCCTGCGTGGTGATGGCTGTATAACCCTATGAACACACATACCACACCGCTGCACTGCATACTTAACAATGTTGACGATTACTGTCTGTCTTCAAGATTTTATACAAAGCAACATAAAGTGAAATGGTCTTCTCAATGGTGCTCAAACAAGCGGATATCCATATGCAAAATAAGTAAATCTAGATATAGACCTTACACCTTTCACAAAATTTAACCCAAAATGATCAGTCTTAAATGTAAAACACAAAACTATAAAACTCCGCCCATAAAACAGCATAGAGGAAATCTATTCAACATTAGTTTGCACAATGACGTTTTAATACACCAAAGGCATAATCCAAGAAAGAAACAAACAGTAAACTGGACTTCATTAATATTAAAAAGTTCTGGTTTGCAAAAGATACCACCTGAGAATGAAAAGACAAACCACAGACTGGGAGAAAATACTTGCAAAAATTTTATAAAGATAAAGGACTGTTAAAGCTCAACAGTAAGAACGTGAAGAGTCCCTGCTTGCTTTAAAAAATGGACGGGGCCAGTGCTGTGACGTATTAGGCTAAGCCTCTGCCTGCAGCGCTAGCATCCCATATGGGCATCAGTTCCAGCCCTGTTTGCTCCTCTTCTGATCCAGCTTTCTGCTTATGGCTTAGGAAAGCAGTGGAAGATGACCCAAGTGCTTG
This sequence comes from Oryctolagus cuniculus, assembly GCF_964237555.1. Taxonomy (NCBI): domain Eukaryota; kingdom Metazoa; phylum Chordata; class Mammalia; order Lagomorpha; family Leporidae; genus Oryctolagus; species Oryctolagus cuniculus. Next base: position 151,395,061 of record NC_091435.1, read on the forward strand.
GGCTCCTGCACCAGAAAGAAGCTCCTGGCTTCAGATGGTACAGCTGTGGCCATTAGGGAAGTAGACCTGTGGATGGAATACCTCTCTCTCTGTTTCTCCTTCTCTGTAATTCTATTCTACTTCTCAAATAAATAAATAAATAAATCTTAAAAAAAAAAAAAAAAGACTAAATAGGGGCCAGCATCACGGTGTAGCAGGCTAAGTTGCTGCCTGTGACACAGTATCTCATATGGGCACTGATTTGAGTGCCAGCTGCTCCACTTTTGTTCCAGCTCCCTGCTAATGTGCCTGGGAAAGCAAAAGCAGACGGCACAAGTCCTTGGCCCCCGCATCCATGTGGGAGACCCAGATGAAGCTCCTGGCTTCGCCCTGGGGCAGACCTGACTATTGTGGCCATTTGGAGAATGAACTAGCAGATGGAAAATCTCTCTCTCTGTAATCGGTAACTCTGACTTTCAAATAAAACAAATGAATCTTAAAAAAAAAAGGCTAAATGCTGCCAAGGCAAGTAGAGAAATAAGGGGTCTGTTCATACCTGGGGAGAACACAAATTGGCAGTTACTTTGGCAGTTTCTTATAAAACAAAACACACTCCCTACCATATGATCCAGCAACTGCATTCCTTGCTTTAATCCAAAAGAGCTGAAAACTTATGTCGCCATAAAACCCTGCATATGGGTGTTTACAGTACTTTATTCATAACTGCCAAATATGAGGAGGCAACCAAAATGTCCTTCAGTAGGTGCATGGATAAATAAACAGTGGTATATCTAGATAAGAGTATTATTCAGTCCTAAAAAGAAATGAGCTATCAAGTCATTGTAAGAAACTTAGCTATGCATGACAAAATCTACACAGGCTACATACTCTATGATTCCTACTATATGACACTATGCAAAAGCAGAACTATCGAGACAGTAAAAATATCAGTGGCTATCAGGGCCAAGGCAGGAGGGAGAAATAAGTAAGTGAAAATCAGAGGATTTTTAAAGAGAAACTACTCTTTATGAAATTATAAAGGGGGATAATGTCGTTGCACATTGGAACAAATCCACCCACCGTACAACACCAAGAGTGAACCCTAATGAAAACTATGTTCTTTGAGCAATAATGATGTATCGATCAGTGTAGGTTCCTCAATTGTATTCCCACTCTGATGGTGAATAATAACAGAGTAGGCTGTACACAAGTTTCAGCACATGGGAAATCTCTGTACCCTGCTCTCAATTTTGCCAGGAACTTAAAACTCCTCTAAAAAATAAATTCTATTAAAAAGAAACTGTAAGACAAAATCATACACATTATATAATTCCATCTACATAAAATTCTAGAAACAAAGAATAGATACTTGATCTCTACAGAAAATGCCATTATTTACCTACCACTAATTTATATGTGTGTGTATATCACTACTATAACTGATTTAAACACAGAATCAAAGGAACATGTAGTCTGAGAAGCTGATAATACATTTAATAATTTACAATACACTCTAAAAATCTGCTTGTCCACTGAAGCAGAATCACATTTATGATTAACAATCAAGGTTAATAGCTGTAATAAAAGGGAACTGGTCAAATAAATTACAGTACAACTACATAATGAAATATTATGCAGCTGTAAAGAATGAGAAACTGTCAACAGACTAATGTGGACTGACTCCCAAAATATTTTGAGGATGAAAAAAGGAAAATTCAGAACACACATATAACATATTAAATAAATATATCTATATGAGTGGATTACAAAAGCATGTTTTCAGGGCCGGTGCTGTGGCATAGCAGGTAAAGCCACTGCCCGCAGTGCCAGCATCCCATATGGGCGCTGGTTCTAGTCCCGGCTGCTCCACTTCCCATTCAGCTCTCTGCTATGGCCTGGGAAAGCAGTGGAAGATGACCCAAGTCCTTGGGCCCCTGCACCCGCGTGGGAGACCTGGAAGAAGCTCCTGGCTTTGGAATGGCGCAGCTCTGGCTGTTGCGGCCAATTGGGGAGTGAACCAGTGGACTGAAGACCTCTCTCTCTCTGCCTTTCCTTCTCTCTGTAAATCTGACTTTCAAATAAATAAGTGAATCTTTTAAAAAGTCTTCATCAGTGGCCCGGGAGTGCAGTGGAGGATGGCCCAAGTACTTGGGCCCTGCACCCGCATGGGAGACCAGGAAAAGCACCTGGCTCCCAGCTTCGGATCAGCGCAGTGCACCGGCTGCAGCATGCTGGCCGCAGCGGCCATTGGAGAGTGAACCAACGGTAAAGGAAGACCTTTCTCTGTCTCTCTCTCTCTCACTGTCCACTCTGCCTGTCAAAAATAAAAAATAAAGTAAAAGTCTTCATCAATTTCTAGCTACAAAAACTGCTGGTTCTAATAGACAATACCTGCTTTCTTTCAAAACTATTCTAACAGTCATTTAGTCACAATGGCAAAAGATATGTATGACCTTGGGGACAAACTAAAATAAACACCAATGAGGAAAATTTTAAATTTTGCAGTTGAAATCGAAAACCACCGCTTCATTTGAGGAGAGGTGTCATTTTTGTAATGAGCTGCTAGTGTGGAATACTCTCCTGGGTGGAAGCTAAATTGGTTCTCCCACCATACCCACCTCCCTCCACTCCTTATCCCACACAAATCAATTTGAAGTTGGGTGGATATACTTGAGCTGGGGATGAACAGCTGTGGCTCCACCATTAATTACTGTGAGCAGCTACAAGAGAAGAGCACATATAAACACAGTGTTAGGCCAGAAAGCACACATAACCTCAAATAATGGATGAAGAGGCATTAAAAACTCGGAAACATCAATAGCTAGATAAACTGACGGCCAGCAGAAATGACATGTGGCCACAAGGAAAGATTTGTTGAACATTAACAGCATGTCTGGCTAATTTCTAGAAAAAGACTTAAAGATATTTTGAAGGATGGGTGTGGGTGGCATTCAGGAAAATTTACGGAAACTTAGGGTTTACTACTTTATCTTTTTTTTTTTTTTTTTTTTTAAAGATTTATTTGAAAGACAGAGTTACAGAGAGTAGTAGAGACAGAGAGAAAGGCCTTCCATCTGCTGGTTCACTCCCCAGATGGCTACAACAGCCGGAGCTGTGCCCATATGAAGCCAGGAACCAGGAGCTTCTTCTGGGTTTCCCAAATGGGTGCAAGGACTCGGGCCATCTTCCACTGCTTTCCCAGGCCATAGCAGAGAGCTACATTGGAAGAAGAGCAGCCGGGACTAGAACCAGCGCCCACACGGGATTCCAGCGCTTCAGGCCAGGGTTTTAACCCATTGCGCCTCAGTGCCAGCCCCTTCTACTTTACCACTAGCATGGGAAGGCAGTGGAGGACAGCCTAAATGCTTGAGACCCAGAAGAAGCTCCTGGTTCTGGATTAGCCCAGCTTCAGCCGTTGCGGCCACTTGGGGAATGAACCAGCAGATAGAAGACCTTCCTCTCTGTCTTTCCCTCTCTGTAACTCTATGTCTCAAATACATAAATAAAATCGTTTAAAAAATTAACTTTCCTATAAAAAAGTTAAGAGTGTTCCTCTGTGATAATGTTATTGATACTTTGGGTTAAATTATTTGGAGGCACAGGAGTTTAGTGTTGTAGTTAAGACACTGGTTACAACACTCCATACTATATCAGAGTGCCTAAGTTCAAGTCCTGGCTCTGACTACCAATTCCAGCTTCCCGCTAATGTGTACCCTGGGAGGCAGTGGTGATGGCTCCAGTGGTTGGGCCCCTGTCACCCACATGGAGTTCCAGCTTCTGGCTTTGACCTGGCCAGCCCCAACTGTTGCACACAATTGGGGAGTAAACCAGGAGATGGAATCTCTGTGTGGGTCTATTTTTCTGCCTTTAAATAAAAAAAATTTTTTCATTTTTTGGGTTCCACAATATGGCCATTAAGTTTTAGTAAGTCCTAAGGAAAGGTATTTCTTTATTATTTTGGCCACAGAAATACAGAAACATAAGTGAAGGTTTCTGTGCTAAAGCAGAAGGCCTGGCTTTGGCCTGATCCAATTGTGGTTATTGCAGGCATCTGGGTGTGAGCCAGCAGCAGATGCAAAGCTGTTTTTTTTTTTTTTTTTTAACTTTAAATAAAACAAATCTAAATTGGAAAAAATTAAAATTATACAATGACAAACACAATATAGTAGCAAACTGGAACTTAAACCTATTCTAAAATCTTAAAAAAAAAACTTAAAATTTTCATGAAAGCTGTTTCACAGTATTTGTTAATCTTAAATACTCATTTAAATAAATTTATTAAAAAATCAGTCATGCTGACATAAAGCTGAAAAATATTTTACTGACATAAAGCTTATAAATATTTTATAGCCTGTCACAAAATAGTGGATTTTAACACCCTGTTTCTTAAAACCCTATGATTCCTAACCATAGCGAACAAAAACAAAGAAAGAAAAAATTATCATCTTAAATTAGAAGACCACCAAATATTTCATAAATCTTAATATTATAACAATACTTTTAACAACTAAGAGTCACAACCATAAAAGCATCTGTCAAAACCCATACAGCACTGAGGACAACTGTGACAGTCACCCTCAGGAAATTTGATGAGTGAACTGATACTCAAAATATTGACCCTGAATAATTTTCTAAATTTTAGTACAATTTGGATATAACAGAAAAGCAATAAAATTTGTAGTGATGAAGAAATTAGTCATGGAAAGTAGGATTATAGTGCAAATTTTTCACCAAGATTTGTTGGTACTATTAAAATAAAACAAACAAAAACCTCCTAAAAGTTAAACAGAACAGAAAACCTATTTCCTTCCCTTTCATAAATCTATATACACCTAGAGCTATTTTTTGTTCTAGGAAAAGTAGACTCTCAGGGCACCCTAATTAGGTAAAGTGACCAAACGTTCCACTTAAAATAAATAAATTCTGAATCAGCTGCATGTTTCTAACTAAATATAAGTGTGAAGGCAATTCACTTAGAGAAAGTTTAAGGAAAAAAAAAAAAGATAGCATTTTGATCAATATCCAATATTAGAATTAATCAGTTCAGTCAGTGACTCAAATTTATTCAGATAACCCAAGTTTTTAAGATGAATTTAATGTTTTTCATATCTATCAAACATCAAGTGGTCACAGCAGTGCTACATGAAAAGGAAGGAGGAAAGATGGGGGTGAAGATGAGCTTTCAAGGAGTGCATTCTCAGAACTACTCATTTATGTCATCTGTTTCTCAGAACTACAATCACATTTATGTCATCTGTTTGGAGTTGCTACAGTAACTTCATGAATCATATTTTTCACCCCTCTATAACTCAGAGGTATGTTTGTTTCCAATGAAAATATAAGCATTAATGAATTAGATCTTGGTAGAATAAATTATGGGGCTAGCCTTGTGGCACAGCAGGTAAAGCCACTGCCTGTGATGCTGGCATCCCATACGGGTGCCTGTTTGAGTCCTGGCTGCTCCACTTCTGATCCAGTTCCCTGCTAATGTGCCAGGGAAAGCAGCACAGGATGGCCCAAGGCCTTGGGTCCCTGAACTCACAGAAGCTCCTGGCTCCTGGCTTCCAACTGGCCTACCTCCAGCCATTGCAGCCATTTGGAGAGTGAATCCATGGATGGAAGATATCTCTCCCCCACCCCCAACTGCCTTTCAAATATATAAATCAATCTTAAAAGAGCCATAAAAAGAAATTACGTATGTTCAGTCATAATGTAATAAATTAAAGAACTACTGGCTGCTGGAGAAACATAAAAAGAGAAAAGTATTCATATTACTACTTTTTCTAAAATTGGACTGCAGGTAAATCCTGAATATTCAATCTACTATATCTTGAAGTTTGGAAAATTTTCAAACAAAGTGTCTGTTATTGAAAGCCAATCAAAATATAATCAGGAATCTTTGATATGCACTTACTATGATTGTTTTTTTTTTAATTTATTTATTTATTTTTTTTTTATTTTTTTTTTTTTACAGGCAGAGCGGATAGTGAGAGAGAGACAGAGAGAAAGGTCTTCCTTTGCCATTGGTTCACCCTCCAATGGCTGCCACGGCTGGCGCGCTGCGGCTGGCGCACCGTGCTGATCTGATGGCAGGAGCCAGGTGCTTCTCCTGGTCTCCCATGGGGTGCAGGGCCCAAGCACTTGGGCCATCCTCCACTGCCTTCCTGGGCCACAGAAGAGAGCTGGCTTGGAAGAGGGGCAACCGGGACAGAATCCGGCGCCCTGACCGGGACTAAAACCCGGTGTGCCGGCGCCACTAGGTGGAGGATTAGCCTATTGAGCTGCGGCGCCGGCCAACTATGATTGTTTATAGAAAGCAAATATGATCTTATAAAATCAAGTTAGGTATATTATAAACTTTAAAAAGTATCTTTGATTTCAAGTTCACAAAAAAGAACCCTCATCTGAAAATCACACTGAAGTATTTCACAGCAAATGTTATGGTTTCTGCAGCTTACTTTCAAATGGGTTCAAGGAGAAAACATATATGTGTATATAATCTGTGTAAATATAAGAGGAAAAGCAAATGTGGCAAAGTGTTATTAAAGCCACAACTAAGTGAAAAGCATATGGGTGGTTCACAGTACTTTTTTCAACCTTCCAGGATTTGAATAATTTCAAAATAAAAAAGCTGGGAGAACGTGGCTTCTAGTACTCTTGCACTTTTAGTGATTATCCTGAATATGAGGCCAGTATTTTCCATTTTGCCTCAAGACCCTTCTGTACTCATTTAAAATAGTGGTTACGGAACTGTGTTATGCCTTTGAAAGAGAAATCACAATTCTAGGAAAGAGTTTTTAAAGTAGGTTTAAAGGTTGCCATCAATGAATTAATTGTTTTACCTGAAAGTTAACATCTTCTTTCTTAAATATTAGTGCTCGAACTTCATCAGGATCTCCATTAAATATAGCTTGCACCAGTGATGGCTAAAATATGAGAATAATAAAAACATTAGTCACACATCATGGATGATTCTGAAGATATTTCTGTATAACTTTAAATCTTGAACTTTTCTTCCCTGTAATATCAATTACCTTTTCACACTAACCAGAAGTTTTATGTAACTAAATCATACCAAAGTACAGGATTCGTCTTTGGAAATAAAGAGTGCTGAATTTTTTTTAAAAACAGAAATTTACTTTGACAAATTAGGCAATAACAATCATTTTATTTAAGTGGAAACTTTTCATTTATAAATATAAAAAGACCAACTCTTCTAAATATAAACCTGACATCTCAACATCTACTTGTGGAGCAAATCTTGTTAAACAAGCAATTCCCAGGCCACACTGAGGCCCGTGAAGAAGTCTATTTGAGGCATCAACATAACCTGCAGGGGCTAGCATTACATGTATAAAGATACAGATCCAAAGAGCAGACCTGATGGCTGATGACAATTACTACTACTCAAAGACCAAAAAATACCACACACTGGAGTAACACGGAAAGACAAACACATGCATGTTTAAACATTATAGCTTCCTAATCAATAATACTGCCTCTCTAATAAGGGATCACATTACACTAGTCAAATAAGGAGCCATTGACAATAGCATTACAAATAAAGTTATGGATGAGTCTGATTTTTATTTCATATGTCTTGCAGATAAATACATAAAATCCATTACGAAAAGGTCACGCCTTGGCACTGCCAGTAGTCAACCTTTGCTAAAATATGCAGAGTTCTTGATTCTTGTCACATCAGTTTCTAAAGCCACAAAATGAAAACAGAAACGTGGTTTCCATAACTACTAGATTATTTTTAAAACATCTTTTGAACAGCCTGAAATATTATTTAACCATTTAAGAAAGCAGAAAATCAGAAATGTGTGCATTTTATATGCAAAAATAATACTGTATCATAGTGCTACACATATTTCATTAATTTGGTTTTTTAATAAAGTTAGTGGGAACTTTTGTTTACTCTTTAAAAATAAAATTTACACTAGCCCAGGAGAATATAGTAAGCATATAAACTGTCGTATCTTACCAATATATTCCCAGGTGGAGGATGTAGACATTTACTTTCCTGTGGCAATTTAGAAATGAATGGAGGAGATTCATCTTCTACCTCCTCCAAAACAACAATACACACTCGACTCATTCGCTCTTTTAAAACTCTAAATTCCAAGCTATTTGATCAAAGTCCCAGCTGGAGGAACACAAGCAATTTTTCCTTCTCTTCTGTACAACACTTACAAACATTCTCTGAACAGCGCAGCTGGTTTTCTGAAGTTAGGAAGTACTATCAGAAAAACTGAAGTTTAAAATTATGACTACATGAGCCCGTAAATTCCTAAAAATAACAAAATTCTATTCTTTTTCTACTAGGTTACCTCACTCATTAAAAGATCAATATGTCAATAACTAAAACTGAGTCTAGTACAGGCTCACTTAAAAATATTTCCCCACTACCAAAACAGTCATATTGCTCTGTCTCTGAGATTACTTGCACAGAATGACCATTGTTTTGGTGACACAACAGCCCAAGATGCAGAATGAAATGAGAGACAACTGCCGTTACAGAGGCGATCACAGCAGACCCACTCTAGCCTGCAAGGTCATTTAGTTACCAGGAGCTGGACTGCTTACAAGTGAAAATGAAAAATTAAATCTCACTATTCTGTTTCCACTTTTAAATGGTCTTCATTTCTTCAGCTTCACTGGCTTAACACTATCCAGAAAACAAAACACAAAAAGCCAAACAAACCAAAAAACCAGACCTAGAGTTCAGCACAAATTCCAAAAATGAAGCTCAGAGGTTGACAATTCTTTCAGTATTTGGGAAAAGAAAAAACAACAACAACAACAACCACTCTGCATTAATAGCAAAGCTGCAGTACATTTACATGTGATGAGTCAGACCACAAGAGACAATAGGACCCTTGGTACTAGAATACTGCCTGATTAATCCAGATTTCCCATACAACAGGAGAAACACAGAGAGCTTTATTCCCATCGGCAGCATAAGAAAATCAGAGCATTTATTCCTTCTCCATCAGGCAGCTGTCTGTGGCTGCTCCAGCAAAAGGGCACCGGCACCAGACAAAAATGGTGTTGGAGGAGAATCCCAGCAGAACACGCAGGCTGCGAAGGAATTAGAGGGCATCCGAGCTTCAGGCTTTTCTTGACAAACCAAAACCACCACGTAGTTTATCTTCTAGTGTTTCCTCTGATCTCCACAGGAGCACAGCTTCCATTAAATAGTCTTCATTCAGAGGAAAAAACAGCAGACTGTGCATCTTCCTGGAGCCAACTACTTTATTCAATCATCCGCCTCTGTGCCAGTACAGTTTCTTTCCACCGCGAAAACTGCTAGTTATTTTTTCAGTAGATTTCAGATGCCTTCGTGTTCCTCAGATGATCTTGCAAAAACGCCACTGACATCCCCACCGAGTAGGTCCTGAAAAAATATCTGTTGAACCTCAGGATGGACCCCACGGAAGCATTCCAACTGAGCAACAGTCTGAAGAGCAAAGACTGCAGTCCCGCAGGACGAAATGCCTAGTAATGCTCACATGTTACACTTACCAGAGATCTGAGCTACTGCTCAGGATGTAACTTCCTCTAGCAGGAGAAAAAAATAGTACATTTGGACAGCCTTCACAATTAGAAGTTCATGCCAGTTCTGTGACTAATCCAGATCAAGCTGAAAAATTCTATAACTGAAAAATGAGTGCGCTTTTAACATTTTCCACTAAAAGCCACAAGGAAATCTGGTGCACTGCCTCTGCTGACTAACACTGGTTTTAGCAAGTAAACAATTCCAAACAGCTTAACTGCTTTCACATGTACAATACGGCAAATGTTTAACCCTATAATGACAACTACAATAAGAATGCAACTGCAGTGAACTCCTAAGAAATATTCTATAAGACTAAACAAAATCAATAAACAAAAGCTAAGGCTTTATTTTTTAACTATTTTAAACCTATATTTAATCTGTCTGATATATATTCTTTTACAGAATGCAATGAGTTTTAAAGCAAAAGAAACTTAAGATTTCCCAAGGATTTCTAAATTGCTGAATTTACACAATAATTGATTAATTAACTGTTAAATAGCTACATAAAACAACTCTTTAAAGTCCAAACTATCTGTATGTCAAAAGAGTACACAGTAACGCAAAGAAAACCTCTATGGGCCCTGTAAAATAATTTTCCCAATGCTACAACCAAGTACCAAAAACAACCATTTTGTAACTGACCCCCCACCTTTCTCTGTTTTACTCAATGACAGGGATATTTCCCAACAGAAATTTTTTTTTTTTTCAATTTGTTTTCTTCCACCAACTAGTATATCTATTAAACACATTGGTTTTGAAAATTTATGATATGCTAGGGCTGTACCCTCATTTAATTCTCTCAATAACCTTTCTATATCTAGTTCCACATTATAAAGGAAAAAGCAGACTCAGAAGGTAAATATTTTGTCCAAAGTCATAAAAATTAGCAAAGTTGTGCCTAATTCCAAACACATGCCCTTTCTAAGCTATTCAGCTATCATATGAACACACACACACTTGTTCACTCACTCTCTCCTTTCCTCCAACCCTTTCTTCTTTCTTCCTCAAGGTATTTTAACCCATGGTACTGGCTTGTAAAAGTGACATAAAATAAATCTGAGTGTAAGTAATAAAGGAATATGCTATTAATTGCAATATTCCAGAGCATGCTATTTTTAAGTGGATATTTCAGAGCTAATCTTACCTCACGTGTTTAAACCAGTTATCAAACCATGAAAAGGAAAAAAAAAAAAACATGATACAGATAATATAAGAATTACAAAATTTAAGAACAGAAACCGGCCGGCGCCGCGGCTCACTAGGCTAATCCTCCACCTAGTGGCGCCAGATTCTGTCCTGGTTGCCCCTCTTCCAGGCCAGCTCTCTGCTGTGGCCCGGGAAGGCAGTGGAGGATGGCCCAAGTGCTTGGGCCCTGCACCCCATGGGAGACCAGGAGAAGCACCTGGCTCCTGCCATCGGATCAGCGCGGTGCGCCAGCCACAGCGCGCCAGCCACAGCGCGCCAGCCGTGGCGACCATTGGAAGGTGAACCAATGGCAAAAGGAAGACCTTTCTCTCTGTCTCTCTCACTATCCACTCTGCCTGTCAAAAACAAAACAAAACAAAACAAAAAAAACCTTTGAATGCTATACAATATCAATCTTTGAAGGATATACCCTAACCCATCTGTGCCAAGATATTGAAATATGCTAAGAATTCACTATTTGTATTTTAAAATGAGACACTTTTCAGTCAAGTTAAAGATATGTAAATGCTTTAAGACACATGTTATCCATCTCCACATGCCTAAATTAAACCTTTTAGTAACAACATCTTATATATCCATTTTGAGTTTTTTCCACCGAAAGCAAAACTTTTTTATACACGCCATTTTAACTTGTTCCAAAGTATCTAGTGCATAAATTAACCTACTTAGACTTAAGCAGGTACATCCTGTTTCTTGTTCTAGATCAACTTCCTTACTTAGGTCTTTCCCAACCAGAAAGCAAGCTCCTTGAGGGCAGGGACTGTGTTATATATCATACATATTGTTTCCTTCCACTTTCCTCCACCTGTGAACAATTTCATTGAAATGAGTTCCATTATTTAACAATGGTAGAATTATTAAAAAACAAAAACTGAGGATGATATCATATACTTAAATCAGAAAACATTGGAGATAGGTGCATCAACAATGTGTTTTGAACCTCTAATACACGAGCAATAAAAATTCAAAAGTTGATAGGATATAAAACAATGATTCAGGATGATGGCTTCAGCTAAGAGCTCAGGGACAGTCTACTTGAAGTTCACTGATTCCTCCACTACTAGCTGTGTCCTGGGCCTAAACTTCTTTACACCAGAGATTTCTATTGAGGATAATACTGTAACAGCACAATGGCTTAAGAATATAGGCTTTATAGTCAAAATGCCTGGAGCGCTAGTCCAGGATACCCACTAACTGACCTTACCTTGTGACCTTGAACTAAGTTACTTAACCTCCCTATTTGATTCAACATCTATTAGATGACACAAAGAGAATCTACTACAAAATGTTGTGAAGTTTTATTAATACTATTATTATGAATACCTGAATGAAGCCTCATGTGAAGCCAGTGAGTTGATAAAAGGCTGTTGACCCCCAAAACAGAACTCCTTCCCCCCAAAACACTCACACCCTCACACACACAACCAAAACCAGTGAGGTAATCTAGACTAGTATCTGGAGACACTCCTTTCAAGTGCTAAATCCTCACACTTTTTAGAGTCCTCTTTCCCTCTTCATAGACTGCTACAAGCTTGTCTTGGACTCTTCACTTACTGTTACCGGAGAGTCGGGCAGCAAATGTAGGCAATAAAAAAAAACATAAGGTTTTTCCTTTCTTTCCAATTCAGTGTATTTTATGGTTTTGAGAAAGAAAAAGGGTAGAAAGTACTGGCCCATAAGGTAAAAGAAAGCTATCATAAAGATAGATGAAAAATAACTGATATACTATACTTCAAATATTCTTATTATTTAAATTAGCAGTATCAGAGTACTATTTTGTATCTTAACTACTACTGGGAAAGGCAGGCCTCTACCCTCAAGGAACTCATACTTTAAAGGAACGATAGGTAACTAAATATATTTTAGAAATTAGAAAAGGAGGAAGCACTTCTGATGAAAAATTACTGACAAAGATTGCGCAAACTGTAAGTTCAACGTTTTTCCCCCAGTTAGAGAAACAGCAAAGGGATGTGGTTTTTTTCTTTAGGTACTAATTTTTTAGGCCAAGTTAGATTAAGTTTCTAGTAAGTTAACAAAATCAACCCAGAAAGTTTCATAATCCTTCCATTCTTTATATAAAATGTATCCTTATCAAAGAGCTTAGAGCCACTATTCACAGAATCACATAACAGCAAAGATGGTTTAAACTTTCATCTTCCTGAAAACTAAAAGTTCTAAATTATTTCAAGTTCCTATAAATAATTTTGTTATACCAGAATTTCTTTTTCTGATTCAAATGGTTCCTTCTTTCTCCACTAAGATGCAATGTAAAGCTAAACTTATCTTTTATATATCTGGGAACTCCATATTGCTGACTTACAGAATAAAATACTTCACTCACAGTTATATTAAGTGGCTACTCTGTGCTAAGTACCAAGCTAGTATCTTAGTATTCAAAATCAAAAATGCTTGTGGTAAAAGATTGGTAAGGAAGTAGGTTCAAACCATGTTTCAGAAAACATTTCTGACAGATCAAGAATCCTGAACAAGCTTCTTCAACTAAGACTTACCTGAAAAGAGGTAAAACAAAAGTGTGAAGGGGAGTTAGGAAATAGCTGTTTTCTAGCCTAAGGTCAGAATCTATGTGATTAATAAGAGCCAATGCAAAAAATCCATTATACATTTTTTAAATGAACTCAAAATCCTAATAATCAGATATAATTCTCCATATATATTTATGATTCAGACCACTTAAAAAAATGTGTATCCACTCATACTTCCAAAATGGTTAATAACCAATGTCATTCGAAAATCTCAAGTGGTTTCACACTACTAGTATTTGTAATAGTTAACCCTTCCTTTATTAATTTTGCTATACATTGCATATTATTAACATCTATTAATATCACATGTGTTCTTGCAATGAACCTATATTTTACACTGAATTCTTCCCATCTTTCAGGGAACTATAATAACCAGCTTTTAGGTAGTTACAGAGCCTCTCAAATAAAGACTACATTTCTTAGCTTCCCTTGTCACTAGGATCCAAATGACAAACCTCTGACCAGCATTTTAAGCAGAGCTGTGTGGCTTCCAGAAAACTTTCTTAAAGGATAACTAGCATCTTCAGTCTGCTTACTAAGACACAGGTGACTGGCCATCTTCAACCAAACAAGAAGCAGAACCCAAGCTAGTGAAGCTAGAAGGCTAGAAGTCCTTGATGACTTTGTGGGCAGAACTGCCATAAAAGCCCTGGACTGCTCACTGTCCAACTTTTTATTATTATTATTTGAAAGGCACAGCTACAGAGAGGGAGAGAGGGAGAGTGAGGGGGCAGGGGGAGAGAAGCGGTCTTCCATCTGCTGGTTCACTCCCCAGATAGCTTCAACAGTAGAAGCTGAGCTAACCTGAAGCCAGGAGTCAGGAGCTGCTTCCAGGCCTCCTATGCGGGTGCAGGAGTCCAAGGACTTGGGCCATCTTCTACTGCTTTCCCAGGCCATAGCAGAGAGCTGGATCAGAAGTGGAGCAGCTGGAACTCAAATTGGTGCTCATATGGGATGCTGGCACTGCAAGACGTGGCTTTACCCGCTATGCCACAGCACTGGCCCTTCACTGTTCAACTTTTATGTTAGAAATAAAATGTTCTGTCATATCTAATTTACTGTGATTTTGCATTTATGGTACCTGCAGCTGACCTTAACTCTAAAGGATAATCTTATTCTTCCTATAATTATCTGAGTGAGCACATACCTTCCAACCCAGCCACACCATGTAGCTACTTAAATCTTCAATAATGAAATGGGTTAGAAACACTAGCTGCAACAAATGTGACAGAAACAGTAAATGACTAGCAGTCAGTTTGAGAAACAATTCATGACATTATCTTGAGTAAGGAGGGAAGAAGACATGGTTGTCACAGCATTCTCACAGAATCTCCAGTCACTTTTGGTAGGTACTAATATTTAATCTACGTATGGGGAACAGAGGCTCACTCAGTAACACCCTCATTCATCCATCATCCACCTGGTATTTGTTCATTGTACACTATGGGCTAGCTGATGAAACAGAATTATGAATAAATAATTAATCCTTTTTCTAATGGTGGTTACATACAAACTGTGATAAATTCTAGAAGAAAAAAATTGAGAGAGAGCAAGGAGTACAACAAAGGCCCCTCTGGTTGCAGCAAACAATCATCAGGGATATGCAGATGGAGAAACAGACAAAGTCAAGATATATAGGGCCTGATGAGCCAAGTTATAAAGCCTGCATTATTTATTAACTGATTTAAATATGACATAGTACCTTAAGAAAAACTAACCAATACAAGGTAAGGCTACAAAAATACTAAGTATGAATATACAATATAGACTATACTCAATAATTCCATCATGCAATAGTGTAACACATGAATTTATTAATTATAATCAGCAATATAAAGATACTTTCTAAATGTCCATTCTCTAAAAAAAAAAGATGCTTTTATAAACCAATATTTAAACTTCACTGTTATCTTTTCTTCTAATTTATTGGAAGAGTGCTTTCTACTGATCTGCCAGCTGGAACATTTAATATCAAAACTCATCTAACTTTTTTTAATTTTATTTCTTTGAGAGGTAGAGTTACAAATAGAGAGGAAGGTCTTCCATCCACTAGTTCTCTCCCAAATAGCCACAATGGCCAGAGCTGGGCAGATCTGAAGCCAAGAGCCAGAAGCTTCTTCTGGGTCTCCCATGTGGGGGCAGGGGCCCAAGCATTTGGGCCATCTTCCATTGTTTTCCCAGGCCATAGCAGGGAACTGGATTGGAAGAGGAGCAGCAGGGACATTAATCAGTACCCATGCAGGATGCTGGCACTGCAGGCAGAGGCTTAGCCTATGACGCCACAGTACCAGACCCTCATCTTATATTTTTGAGAAAATGGTCAAAATTTAAAAACTACCACAATGCATGACTAATTGTTCAGGTATAACTGAGAGTTTTTAATAGCAAAAATTTTAGAAGCCAAACCAAACTGGAAAAATTAATTTTAGCAATATTTTATGTAATCCAACCTATCCAAAATATTTCAATTTTCATTCAATATAAAAATTTAAACTGATACTTTACTTCTATGAAGTCTTCAAATTTGTTGTATATTTCATATTCATGGCATCTCTTAACAAAAATAAATTTTCATTGGACATTACTGATATGTATTTTGAGTTCATAAAATTTACATTTGAGGAAGTAAATACATAAATCTGTTCCTCGATTACATTACCTAGTCTTATTTGGCTAAGGACTATTGTATCATACAACATTGGTTTAGACCTAAAAAGACAATACTATCAAAGTTTAACTGTGCTAGATAGATCTCAAATACAAGCATGCCATCTACATTACTGTCTTAAGGAAGAGAACATGGTTTAGGTTTGTGTGGGTGTTTTTTTAAAGATTCACTCATTTATTTGAAAGGCAGAGTTAGAGATAGATGAAAGATAGATGAGAGACAGAGATAGAGGTAGAGATAGAGATATAGATAGAGACAGAGATAGAGGAGAGGAGGGGAGGGGAGGGGAGGGGAGGATCTTCTATCTACGGGTAAACTCCCCAAAATAACTGCAATGGCTGTGACTGGGCCAGGCTAAAGCCAGGAGCCTGAAATTCCATCTAGATCTCCCAAGTGAATGCAGGTGCCCAATTACTTGGGCCTTCTTCCACTGCTGTCCCAGGCACATTAGCAGCGAGCTGGAGGGGAATTGGAGCAACTGGGACGCATGGCACTCACATGGGATGCCAGCGCCATATACAGCAATTTAACCCACTGTGCCACAATGCTGGTCCCTGACTTAGGCTTTTTACAGTGGCCTAGAGTCAGTAATATGAATATAACTGTTCATTATTATACTATAAAACAATCTAACAATGTACTTGTACATTCACTTTATACATGAATACTGGCCATTTTAAGTACTCCCTTAATTGATTTTTCCTGATTCCATCCTAACTTGAATGACTGCTAGTTCTCTTTTTTCTGTGTCTCTCCTTTCAAACCAGATCTTCTTAAATTTTATCACAATATTACCCTTGGCGTGAGCAACGACATGTTTTCTCAAAATAAAGTGCATGCACTTCATAGGTACCATTTATTCACTATCCAGGGGCCTTATCACATACATGAGGGTTCCACTCAGATTTTGTAAGCTGAAGTGAACAGAAGTCAGGTACCTTTCTGCCAGCATATCACTTGTTTCTTATGTGCCTTATTTTATAGGAAACAAATAAAATGATTTTTCTAGTTGTTTTCAGTTCTAACATTTTATAAGTTTACGTTCTTTTTCTCTGTTGACAACAGTAGGCAGATTAATGAATGGGAGAATGAAAAGAAGTCGGTGTAATCACAGATTAGGTTTTCCTCAGGAACTCTGACTATGAAGAAAAGAATAAATTTGGCAACTGCTAGAGAGTTTTTAAAAAGCTCGAAGATCAAGACAAATATTTTTAAAGACTAAAGAACTTATTTTTCTAAAAGAAAAATGTGGGAATAATTGATAGAAGAGCACAAAGAGGAGGAAGAGGTCTAAGAGGTGAAAACTTTTAAGAAGAGGGGATCATCTTCCTTTGAAATGAAGGGCTAATGTGGGTAAATTAATAGAAGAGGAAGGATCGAGTTGAAAAGGAGTCCAAGTGAGTGGCTGAACAGTTGTGAGTAGCTGGACGTTAAAAGCAATAAATGCTCATGATTTCTAGGCTGGCTAACACACACAGAAGTGAAGGTAGTTTCTGCAGACAAGTTGTCGGGTACGTAGTAACTGACACACAGGTGTGCAGAGCCAAATGCAGGTGACTGCTGATGTGGAGTTTAAATAAAGTATGAAGTCCAAAATATCGTCTACAAGGAAGCAAAATGACCTGGATGAGTGAAACAAACAGAAAGGTGAGTGAGATTTGGCAGCTGTTAATAACAAGAAATAGAAGGGTCGCCTAACTAGATGGCATGTGCCTCAAAAGAAGACTTTGCCCACCCCCAACACACACACACACACACACACACACACGGAGGCATTCCCAAGATACTGCCTGTGAACAAAGGAATGCCAACACTTACAAAGATTTCTAGAGAAGCTTGTATTTTACAAAACCACTGAGTTTCAGTTAAGCCAAAAGTGGACCAATTTTCTGCAGAAATGTAGACTCAAGTGCTACAAATCTGAGACTTAAGGTCTAAATATTTACAGGATCATTTTCAGGTGTGAGTCTTGAGAAATTTCCTTTCAAAGGAATACAAGCCAAAAAGTTTGAGAAACCAAACAACACAGGTAAGTTTTCTGGAATATACTAACACACCAAAAGTAAGGGAAAAAAACTACCTGAGCAAATATTCTTAATAACTTTGATTTCCTCAAGAAGCAGTTTGAAATTAAGCAAAAGCATTCATCATTCAGAATGGACTGGAGGTCAGCTTGAATTAGAGTTTTTTGTTTCTTTTTTTATGTGATATCCTATTCAATCTGTCTCTTATCAGTATAATTTTTAATTAGGATTTATGTGATTTCCTGCATGTCTAGTGTTTGACTTCTGTTCTTTTAGGCCCAGGATAAACATTCTCTGAAATCTAATCATACTATTATTTGCATAATTAATTATCTTTCAGCAACTGTATCAAA
This sequence comes from Oryctolagus cuniculus, assembly GCF_964237555.1. Taxonomy (NCBI): domain Eukaryota; kingdom Metazoa; phylum Chordata; class Mammalia; order Lagomorpha; family Leporidae; genus Oryctolagus; species Oryctolagus cuniculus. The sequence goes on from NC_091435.1 coordinate 151,413,399, forward strand.
GATACTTTAGCCTCCCTATTACAAATCAGAGTGTAAAATTATTTTAAATAGGCTATAATTTTTGCCCTTCTTTAAAAAGACCAAGAAAAGGTTATTTACAATTCATTCTGGTTTCTACACTGTGGTGACACTACGATGAATGTAGTATCAAGTTACAGCACTTTAAAAGCTGAAGAGAGAAAATTTTCTATTTCAAAATAAGTTGCCATGGCTACCCAATGTTTACCCTTAAAACCAATGATTACAGGAGTTGCCCAAGGAATTCCCACAAATACAGTAAGATCAGTAGCTGAAACACACACTGGTTATTTCATATACAAATTGGGACTGTATATATCACTTCCATGTCAAAGTACTTATTATCATTGGGAAATGCTAGGAAAGTGATTTATGTCTTTCTGAACCCCAGGAAGGGTGGAGACAAAAAGTACTCAACATGACTACTTTAAATGACTCAGTTTAGAGCATTTTTCTGACTTAATACAATTCATTTCAATTAAGAAGCTCATTACATCTTCATGAACCTTCCACAAAATGTCTACTTTTGAATGTAACAGGATATTAAATGTTTGCTCTTTAACATTAGGACTATCTGAAACTGAAAATATTTTCTAAAATAGCATATTACATTAAACTGCCTTAAACAATAAAGAGGTTTATCACCACAAACAGCAAGAATTGAACTAAGGTGGCTTTAAGGTGGCTGACTGATTCACTGTTCAGTATTATCCCATAGGACTAGGTTTTCAACCTTTCGCTCTTCAAACTCAACATGGATCTTGGGATAATTCCTTTACAGTCACAAGATACCTGTCCCACTTCATGGCATCACATCAAACACATATTGCTGCCCAGGAGAAAGGACAGTTTCTTTCTGGGGCTCTCTTTTTATTTCATTTTAAAAGATTTCATTTATTTGAGAGGCAGAGCAAGAGCGAGAGGGAGAGAGAGAGAGGTGTCTTCCATCAGCTGGTTCACTCCCCAAATGACCACAGTGGGTTAAGTCACTGCATGGGACACCTATATCCCACAGTGGCATGCTGGTTCAAGTTCCATCTACTCCATGTCTGATCCAGATCCCCACTAATGTACCTTGAAAACAGTGGATAACAGTTCAAGTACCTGAGTTCCTGCTGCCCAGGTGAAACACCAGGATGGACTTCCTGGATCCTGGCTTCACTGGGCCTGGCCTCAGCTGAGGAATAAACCGGCAGATGGAAGACAGATTCTCCCTCTCTCTCTCTGTCTCTCCTTTATCATCACTGTTTCTTTCAAATAAATCAATCTTTAATTAAAAAAAATGATAGCTATGCCAAAAAATTAGAGTATTATACTTTTCTGTTTGTATCAGTACCTCCCAGTTAAACAATATTTTCCCATCTATTCTCCCACTGGTTCCTCACAACAATGCTTTTTAAGGTAGGTAACGTGGGGAGATTCCTTTCTTAAATTAGTCCTCATGACTGTCTGCTCCTTCCTCTTGGGCAACAGAAAACCTTCGTGTCTCTTTACCAAGCTACCACACATTTTCTAAATTGTTTCAACACACTGTAATCTGCCTTCCTACTCCACAATCAACTAACCGTGCTCTAAGGTCTCAAACCGTAGCCTCTCATGAAACTCATTTTTCTCAACTATTCTAAAATACTGGATAGCAATAACCTTTATTAAACTCTTTTTGTTGCTTCCACAAAATTTCACCTTTTTTTTTTTTTTTTTTTTTTTTTGACAGGCAGAGTGGACAGTGAGAGAGAGAGAGACAGAGAGAAAGGTCTTCCTTTGCCGTTGGTTCACCCTCCAATGGCTGCCGCGGCCGGCGCACCGCGCTGATCCGATGGCAGGAGCCAGGCTCCAGGTGCTTTTCCTGGTCTCCCATGGGGTGCAGGGCCCAAGCACTTGGGCCATCCTCCACTGCACTCCCTGGCCACAGCGGAGGGCTGGCCTGGAAGAGGGGCAACCGGGACAGAATCCGGCGCCCCAACCGGGACTAGAACCCGGTGTGCCGGCGCCGCTAGGCGGAGGATTAGCCTAGTGAGCCGTGGCGCCGGCCCAAAATTTCACCTTTTTCTAAGTTATCTTTTTTGGCCTCCATTCACTTGGCTTTTCTTCTAAAACTCATACTTAAAAATACTGGTTTGCTTTTCAGCTGCTTTTCCTCCTTTTGGGCTACCATCTCCTTCTAGACAAATTCATGTCAAAATTCAACTTGTCACCTCCAGCACCCTCCCCTTTCCGAGTTCCCATATTGGTTAAGAGCAATGGCGTCACCACAGACATACAGTAGCCTTCCCTTATTGTATCTCCCACTTGAATCACCCATTTCTAACCAGTTCACCTAAAATCCGCAACTCTCTTTGCACACAGTGACCCATTCAGATACATTTCAGACCTTACCTGAACTGTCAAAACTATCTTTCAATGGGTCTTATACATCTTGACCCTCCTAGCTCTATCCATCCTTGTGGCAGACACGAGTTCTTCTGCAAGAATCCTCTCTTTAACAAGGAGCACCTTGAGTCCAGAGGCATACAAGAAACCCAGGTATGGTCATAGTACCACCTAGTGCTAGTCACACATGTATGTGAACAAGCGCATGATGGAAACCAGACACCCTCTTCCTTAGCACTTTACTTTACTGACAGGGCTATCTTTACTTTGGGACTGTAAAGCCAATGTAAGCTACACTGCCTGTAGGACAGAAAGAAAAAAAGAGCAAATTCTTAAGAGTAGGAGAGGGGGCTGGTGCTGTGGCTCATTTTGCTTAATTCTCCGCCTGTGGTGCCGGCATCCCATTTGGGTGCCAGGTTCTAGTCCCGGTTGCTCCTCTTCCAGTCCAGCTCTCTGCTGTGGCCCGGGAGGGCATTGGAGGATGGCCCAAGTGTTTGGGCCCCTGCACCCGCATGGGAAACCAGGAAGAAGCTCCTGGCTCCTGGCTTCGGATCGGTGTAGCACCGGCCGTAACAGCCATTTGGGGAGTGAACCAACGGAAGGAAGACCTTTCTCTCTCTCTCTCACTGTCTGTAACTCTACCTGTCAAATAAATAAAATTAAAAAAAAATAAAGAGAGAGAGAGTAGGAGAGGAAAGAGAATTCACTGTCACCGAGTTGTGAACCTAGCTTTGTCTGACCATCCATACAGCCTGGCCAATAAATTTCCTTCTGCCTCTCAGAGACAGGTTCAATTAGATCTCTGTGATTTGTCACCAGGAGCCCTTAATTCTAGTCATAGATAATATGATATTGGTTTGCTCATATTTGGTCAATTAGATGTTACTGAAGTGCGCTGAAGCCTGCCTCCACTCCCTGCCTGAAAGTCCACATGGATCTACGTAGCTGCTGCAGTTCAGACGCAGCAGGCAGCTGCACACGCTGTGCCTGTCCCTGTGTCTAGAACGCTCCTCCACGGCCTCTCATCATCAGATACACAGCAGGGTGGCACATGAAAGAAGATGGACGCCAAACCGTAAAGGCTCTAGTCTGCATTCTGACAGGGAGGTCACTAACAGATTTTCAGTCAAAAAGATACAATATAAGACTTGTTTATCAGAGGACACACTGTGGACACAGTGTCAAGGGTGACCTAAAAAATGAGGCAACACTAATGGCAGGGAAAGGCTAGTAAACGATGCGGTAATTGGCCAGAAGCCATGTGGGATGGTGAGGAGAGTAAACTGGGGCAACTTCTCTGGAGGAAAAACCTGCCAACAGTATCAACACCACCAGCACTTCTACTTGCAAGAATGTAGCTATAAGGAAATAACCTAAAACCTGGAGACTTTACCTATCAACATTTTCCTGAAGCATCATTTATTACAAAATATTAAAAACAATCTAAATGTTGAATAAAAGGAATTTTATGTTATATTTAAAAATCAAATTTTCAAAGAATTTTCAAACACCTGGGATAATACTTAAAAAAAGTTACCTGGAATACAATACTACATACAAAATAACATTAATTATGTTCAAGAGAAGGCTTTTATTTTGCTTTGAGAGATAGAGGAAACACACTGCTAAAAAGCAAACTGCAGAGTCAGAGTCATTAAACCCACCACTCCTGAGAGACCACAATTGTTAGGCCTTGCAGGCAAATGAAGGTTCTGAATTCATACCTATTGGGCTGTAGCAGCCTCTAAATCATACCTCAGAAGTCCTCAGAAAGCTAGTGAATACAAGAAAGGGTAATTTTAAGATGCCTATCTTTATCACTTTGCTTTTATAAAAATAATCCTTCAAACAAAAAAAGAAATAATGACAGACTGGATTGGAGAAAGTCTCAGAACAAGTTGTTTAGGGGCATTGATAGTCTGAAGTCTGCACTTACTTTTTGCTCTTTAAAAATAGTAAGAGAATACTATATCACATTATTATTTTTGCTGAACTGGGATCTCGATAATATCGCTACAATTCCAAGTAGACTCTGATTCACTCAAATAACAAAAAGTCATTTGGTGGTTTTAAAACAAAGAGTCAGATTTTGGGGAGCCGGTACTGTGGTGTACTGGGTAAAGCTGCCACTTGTGACACCAGTATCCCATGGGGCACCAGTTCAAGACCCAGCTGCTCCTCTTCCAATCCAGCTCCCTGTTAATGCACCTGGGAAAGCAGAAGATGGTCCAAGTTCTTGGGCCCCTGCACGCATGTGGGAGACCAGGAAGAAGCTCCTGGCTCCTGGCTTAGGCCCCCTGGCCACTGCAGCCACTTGGGGAGTGCACCAGTAAATGCAAGAGCTTTCTCTCTGAGTCTCTTAAAAAATCAAATTTTGAATACAGTATTTGTGAAATAAAAAGGTTTCAATGAAAGGAGTTTGAATAGCTACAGAATAAGAGAAAAAGACAAAATCATCATCAAGGAGTTTTTTTTTTTTTTTTTTTAGAACTGAGCCACCTGTATTTTTCTTACCATTACAGATTAAGAAACTGTGGTTTAATGTAGATGCTATTTATATTTTGGTACTATCTAAAAAAAATCAAAGCATTTTACATGTTTCTAAGGTGAGAATCAAAGATTGTATTAAAACTATATATGGGAATTTATCTTTAAAAATGTTTAATGTGCACATTGTATCACAAGTAATGGTTATGTCTTACTACTTTGAATTTATATAAACATATCACTACCTATATCATCTTAATTTTACTGCTCTTTATGGGTGAACTTTCAAATGGTTTTCTTACATAAATTTAAAAAGGGTTTGTGGTAACCAATGCAACAGCACCACCCAGTGGCAAAATATGATAATTACAACTTGCATGATGGCAAGCAGCCATGCAGAAACCACCATGAAAGGAAAAACAAACACGCTCTATGATAACGACGGTGTCTTCTATTCATTACATCTTCCCAACTAAATGTTATCCTTACCATCTTGAGTCTGGCATTTTCTTGTTTTTCTGCCTTTCCCACCTATTACTCAAATGCTTGACTGGAAACAGAATTACGATAAGAGCATTATAAAATTCATTCAAAGCTTTTATTGCACCTATGGCTACATGACAGTTTATAACCAGAAATAAAGTATATATGTATGTATGTATGTATTAGGGGACAAATTTCCAATGGGACTCTCTAGTCACCCATAACTATTCTATGTACTTACAAAACAAACAAACAAACAAAGTGGGCTTGGCAGATAATCTAGACCTGCCTAGAAAAAGGCTCAGAAACACAATCAGTTATTTCATTTGAATTCATAATTTCTAAAGGGATTATGAATCTTCAGGTCACAGGATTTTATTTACTTCAATTTATTTTAAATGTGTATTTATTGTACTTGAAGAGCAGTTCAGAGAGGGGAGAGAGGAGGGACAAACAGACAGAGAGGTCTTCTATCCACTAGCTCAAGCTGGGACTCCGGTGACACTGGGAATCCCAGGCAGCAGCTTACCCCACTTTGCCACAACACCTGTTCCTACTCCAAACTCCAGTTTATTTTAATTTTTACATATTTGAGACGCAGAGAATACTCCCTTCTACTGGTTCAATCCCCAAATGTCCATAACAGCAGGGGCTGCTGGGCCAAGCCAAAGCCATGACCCAGGAACTCAATTCAGGTCTCCCACGTGGGTGACAGTGACCCAATTTACTACTATATAAATCACCACTGTCTCCTTGGGTCTGTGCTAGCAAGAAACTGGAGTCAGGAGGCAGAACCAGGGCCAGGTATAGAATCCAGGCCCGCTGACACAGGACACCAGCATCTTTTTTTTTTTTTTTTTGACAGGCAGAGTGGACAGTGAGAGAGAGACAGAGAGAAAGGTCTTCCTTTTGCCGTTGGTTCACCCTCCAATGGCCGCTGCGGCCGGCGCGCTGCGGCCGGCGCACCGCGCTGATCCGATGGCAGGAGCCAGGAGCCAGGTGCTTTTCCTGGTCTCCCATGGGGTGCAGGGCCCAAGCACCTGGGCCATCCTCCACTGCACTCCCTGGCCACAGCAGAGGGCTGGCCTGGAAGAGGGGCAACAGGGACAGAATCCGGCACCCTGACCGGGACTAGAACCCAGTGTGCCGGCGCCGCTAGACGGAGGATTAGCCTAGTGAGCCGCGGCGCCGGCCTAGGACACCAGCATCTTAACTGCCAAGCTAAACACCGTCCCCTATTTAGTCCAATTTAATGTTCTCAATCTCCTTTCCTATCAAGAAACAGCCAAGTAAAATCTTTCCATTTCCTTCTAATGACCACCTCTTCTTTAAAAAAGAAAAAAAAAGTTTAATACAACTAAGAACTAATTATAACAAAAACCCAGCGAAAATTAATCTTTTGGTTTTGAAATAGTTTTTCATCAAGGTTATATCAAATAAGATATTGAACAAGAGGCACAGCAGATTTCAATTTGGTAAACAAGCCAATTACTGGACCACATTTTCTTTTATTCTATTAATATTTCAATGTGTTTCCATTTCAAATAAGAAGCCTGAACAAATAATATAGAAGTTTATATTGTCTTCACCATTGCCTTTGTCTAACACCTCTAGGGTTTATGAGATTTCTAAAAGTACTTTTATTAAAAACACAGGACTATTCCCAGGTGATTGTTCAATGTCTGAAAATGTTTAAAGTATGAACCCCAAACATTTACCATTTAAGAGAATGAGCTATGAGCAAAGTGACGCTTATAGCCGAACAAGAGGATAAAAATATCTGCTAATTTAATCATTTTCGGAGTGAGACTGCCCCTTTCAGCTATTTAATATTTTCTTCTGAAAGAGATAACACAGAGATCTTAAATCAGATTTTCAAGTTCCCTCCACTGAAAAATTAAGTTCCTATACTAAATCCACTAATCCAGGGCCCACTGCTATAAATAAAATGTCTTTAATAATGAGGTTTTGGCTAGCATTAAGTATTTACTCACATACAGTTATATATAAAAAGTTTAGGTTAAAAGAAGGCATAAATACCAACAAACCAACAAATTTCAAGAGCTGCCTCTATTACTGCAGAGAGACTACTAGAAAACAACCTACCATAATAGGAATTCCCATACTATTTTCCTCTGGTGGAAGCAGTAGTTGTATTGTTTCAATTCCAATCAAAGGCCTGTGGCAGAAAACAGATTATCAAAAGCAAGAACAGGCTGATCCTAGAAATGAAGGGCTATGTTTTATATAACTACTACCTTAACACTGAACTATTAAATAATATTCAAAGACTTATTTTGGATTTTAACTAGATTTTGGTTTTATCCTTCTATCAAGAAAGAAAATTACTAATCTGTATAATAAGACTTTTTTTTTTTTTTTTTTTTTGACAGTCAGAGTGGACAGTGAGAGAGAGACAGAGAGAAAGGTCTTCCTTTGCCGTTGGTTCACCCTCCAATGGCCGCCGCTGCAGCCGGCGCACCGCGCTGATCCGATGGCAGGAGCCAGGAGCCAGGTGCTTTTCCTGGTCTCCCATGGGGTGCAGGGCCCAAGCACCTGGGCCATCCTCCACTGCACTCCCTGGCCATAGCAGAGAGCTGGCCTGGAAGAGGGGCAACCGGGACAGAATCTGGCGCCCCGACCGGGACTAGAACCCGGTGTGCCGGCGCCGCAAGGTGGAGGATTAGCCTATTGAGCCACGGCGCCGGCTCAATAAGACATTTTTTAAAAAGACTTTATATATGAACTAATCCTTACTGGATTTCCAGAAGAGATCCAAAAAGCACAGCCTGTTTCCTGGAATTACCAGCAACAAGTCACCCTGATAAATCTGACACACAATCCCTATTTCAAATATATCACCTAGTAACATATCCCACAACTTCTTTCTAATCAATAATTATATATTTATTCATAGGAAAAATCTTAATATAGGATACTGCCTATATGGTATAAAATATTCATCTATATAATATAAAACATGTTCATTTAAGAAATACATAAACTTAAGAAATCACCATAATATCTCCCAAAGAGAAACACTGGTAACCATTTTCTGCAGCTATGCTTCTTGAAAAATTGGGATAACATATTTGTTTTAGTAACTTGCTTCTCTCCATCTCTCCCTACTAAACACTGCAAACTTTATCCATTCAGTAAATAACCCTAAACAACATGCTAAATGACTATATGAAAGTCCATTCAAAACCAATATGCATATTTAACCAATTTCCTGAGAATAAGCATTTTGACAGAAAAATTTTTCTAAGATAATATAGTCTCATATAGTAATTTCCCCAAAATAAAAATAAATATACCACTAGTCAACTTTTAAGAAATGGTTTATCCTCAAATATAAATTAGGCCAAAAATTATGGCACCATAATTCTTACATGAGACGACCTAGAATGAACACATGTCAGAATTAAATTCCCTACATAAAAGAATGCTGCCAACTGCAATTCTTGTTCATCTGAAAGAATCATCAGCTTCTGTTATAACAATTATTGCTTATGTCCTAAATATGCCTTTCTAAAATGTCAAAAGACAGAAACTGACTTTGAGACTGGCTTATCTCACTAAGTATAATGGCTTCCAGATGCATCCATCTTGCTGCGAAAGATGGGATTTTTTTTTTACAGCTGAGTAGTACTCCACAGTGTGTGTGTGTGTATACCATAGTTTTTTTATCCAGTCAACAGTAGATGGACATGTGTTTTTCCCTGATCTGAGGTAACTAATACAGTACCCGAAATGTAATGTATTGGAGTGAAATGGACATCTGGAGATTCGATCATTATTTACAGCCCTTGTTTCTTCTGTTGAGGAACAGTGTTTTTTTCCTTTGTATTATTTGTTGAACTCCTTTACTTAGTGTAGGGTTAACCTTACAATCATTAAGCAAACTGAAGGCAGATCTTTGTAAAAATTAAAGAGTGGGAATGGGAGAGGGAGGAAGAAGAAAGAAAGGCTGAAGCATGTGGGTTGCAGGGAAGGTGGGGGGGAATATCAGTATGTCCCTAAATCTGTATATATGAAACACATGAAACTTGTATAACTTAAAATTTAAAAAAAAAATGCAAAATGATAAAATCACTTAAAAAATAATCACGAAACTAGTTAAGAAAGAAAGGAGAGAGAGAGAGAGAGAGAGAAAGGGAAAGGAAAGAGAAGAGAAGGGAAGGGGAAGGGGAAGGGGAAGGGGAAGGGGAAGGGGAAGGGGAAGGGGAAGGGGAAGGGGAAGGGGAAGGGGAAGGGGAGGAAAGGAAGGGGGGCTGGCACTGTGGAGAAGCAGGTTAACGCCCTGGCCTGAAGCGCCGGCATCCCACCTGGGCACCAGTTCTAGTCCCGGCTGTTCCTCTTCTGATCCAACTCTCCACTGTGGCCTGGGAAAGCAGTGGAAGATGGCCCAAGTCCTTGGGGCCCTGCACCCACATGGGAGACCCGGAAGAAGCTCCTGGCTTCGGATCAGCCCAGCTCTGGCTGTTTGCGGCTAATTGGGGAGTGAACCATCGGATAGAAGACCTCTGTCTCTCTACTTCTCCTCTCTCTGTGTAACTTGACTTTCAAATAAATAAATAAACCTTTAAAAAAAGAGGAGGGAGGGAGGAAGAAACAAACTACCCTAGGGTCGGCCCTGTGGCACTGCAAGTAAAGCCACCGCCTGCAGTGCAGGCATCCCATATCAGCGCTGGTTTGAGTCCGCTGCTTCACTTCTGATCCAGGTCCGTGCTATGGCCTGGGAAAGCAGTAGAAGGTGCCAAGTCCTTGGGCTCCTACACCTCATGAGACCCAGAAGAAGCTCCTGACTCCTGGCTGCCAGTAGGCTCAGCTCCTGCCATTGTGGCCATCTGGGGAGTGAACCAGTGGATGGAAGACATCCCTTGCTCGCTTGCTCTCTCTCTCTGCCTCTGCCCCTCTGTAACTCCGCCTTTCAAATAAATTAATTAAAAAAATCTGTGGCTCCCTTATTAAAAAAAAGAAACTACCCTAGCCATTTTAGTGGGAGGCGTAGCTATAATTCTAAACACATTAAAATTTTTTTCTCCTTTTCTTGAAATTACTTATGAAACAATTAATTTCAACAAAAATACTAAAGAGACATTATTTTTACAATGTGTTCTACAGCATGTACCAAACATGATAATATAATTTGCCATCAGGTGGTAGCAAAAGCAAAAGAAATGAAATTTCCTCATTACTCCAAATCACCACATTATTCCCAGTACAAAGGTAAAGTCTTCCCTGAGTCATGTATTTTAAATAAAGCTCTTAGATGAATGAGGAGGGGAGCCAGTGTTGTGGTGCAGTAGTTTAAGACACTGCTTTGCTTGTTGACATCTGCATCCCATATTGGGGCACCAGTTTTAATCCTGGCTCCTCGGCTTCTAATCAGCTCCCTGCTAAAGGCCTGGGAAAAGTAGCAGAAGATGGCCTAAGTACTTGGGCCCCATTCACCCATGTGGAAGAGCTGGATGGAGTTTCTGGCTTTGGCCTGAACCAGCCCTAGCTATTGCAACTATTTGGGGTCTGAAACAACAGATATAAGATCTCTGTCTCTTCCTCTCTATCACTTCGCCTTTCAAATATATAAAATGCTTAAACACCACTCATGCACACACATACAAAGTTTTGTTAGTTATATTCTAATCTTGTTAAATTAACAGTCATGCTCAAAATGATATCATGAGCAAATTTCTGATGAAAAACAACAGCCTTCTGTTACTAAAGTGTTTACTAACACAATTTAATTGGCTCAACAACTATGGGATTTTTTGGAAGCATATCAAGCAATATCTAACTGCAATGACTTTTTATACTAAAATTTATGTCTTATGCAAATATTACATTTTCTCTAATCATATATAGGTAGCCCAGCCTCTTATACCCACAAGAAACACAGCAGTAAACCAAAGAAAGTTTCTGGTTTCATGAAGCTTATATAAAATCTCTTATATATTTCCTTTTTCTAGATATGTAATAGAGGGTTATAAAAGATCAGCTTACGAACCTAAAAAGCAGAAAGATTATAGCTTTAGTTCACTCACAATTTCCATGAAAAAACACTACCAGAGAACTAAAGAAATATCAGGTTTTTTCTATTATAAATGCATGCATCTTCTTCCTCTCGAAGCATATTATTTCAAAAGAAAAATACATATTTATTCAACCCACTAGATACTAAGTGACTAAAAAATTCACATTAAACTGAGTAGGAGAGAATCTTCTCACGCAAAAGTATCACAAGACCCTGAGACACATGAGACTAAGATAAGGAGAGAACTCATACTGAGAAATCTGTGCATATACTGGCAGATTTGTCACAGAGGTGAACACACCTGAGTATTGTAAAAGCCAGTGTTTCACAGTGAGCACCTCGTTCACACAATACCTGCCCTCGTGATTCTGCGCAACACACAACACAACACCATGACCAGCACTCAAGCATGAACACTTCCCATACTGATTATTTTGTCAACACAAGACTGTTTTGTCTCAACCAGATAAAATATTTTACAGGTTATAAACTAACACTGGCAATTTCACACAGACTAACCTAATACCAACTATTCACAACAGGAGGTTGGGAGTCTTAGGAAGGGGGGAGGAGTCAGATGATATTCCTGAACATAATGCATTAGGAATCACAAGATAAAGCCAATCAATGAGTGATATCAGAACAGAGCAGCAACCTGGAAAACAAAACAAAACAGGATTCCTTTCCTATGTGATCATTGCATTGAGATTTATATGTTTAGAGAAATATAAAAGTACCACTAATTTACTGACTTCTTTCTCCTTAACATGGCAAACTGGCAGGGATGTCTCCTCTTACCACTCCTATTCCATGTCATATTGGAAGACTTGGCACTGAAGTAGGGTTTTAAGCTAATTAATGGGGCCGGCCCTGTGACACAGTGGGTAAAGCCGCCACGTGCAGTGCTGGCATCCCATATGGGCGCCGGTGAGTCCCGGCTGCTCCACTTGCGGTCCAGCTCTCTGCTGGAAAAGCAGTAGAAGATGGCCCAAGTCCTTGGGGCCCTGCACCCACGTGGGAAGACCCGGAAGAAGCTCCTGTCTCCTGGCTTCAGATTGGTACAGCTCTGGCTGTTGCAGCCAACAGGGGAGTGAACTAGCAGATGGAAGACCTCTCCCTCTCTCTTTCTCTCTGCCTCTCCTTCTCTCTCTGTGTTACTTTCAAATAAACAGTTTTTTTTTTTTTTTTTAAGTAATTAAAGACACAAGATTTGGAAAGGAAGAAATAAAACTACTTGCATTATTAGACAATGATTGCCTCTTTAGAAAATTCTATCGAATCTATTTTTTTAAAAAAGTCCTAGAACTAATAAGTAAATTTAAGCAAAGCCAACATAATATTTCTACTAATGAACAACCTGAAATCAAAATAAAAACACAGTACCATTCATAACAGCACCAAAGAACCTAGAAGTACTAAGATACCAATTTAATAAAATATGTACAGAATCCTTATGATAAAGACTACAGAATATTGATGAAAAATATCAAAGAGGACTTAAGTAAACAAAGAGAAACCATGCTCATGGATGGGAAGATTTCATGTCACTTGTACTCACTTACAGATAAGAAAAAATTCCAGTGGCTTTTTTTGTAGAAATAGGCTGATTAAAAAATTCACATGGGGAAGCCAGCGCTGTGACATAGCAGGTAAAGCCGCCGCCGCCTGCAGTGCCAGCATCCAATATGGGTACCAGTTCGAGTCCCTGCTGCTCCACTTCTAATCCAGCTCTCTGCTCTGGCCTGGAACAGCAATGGAAGACAGCCCAAGTCCTTGGGCCCCTGCACGCACATGGGAGACTCAGAGAAAGCTCCTGGCTCCTGGCTTCGGATTGGCACAGCTCCGGCCATTGCAGCCATCTGGGGAGTGAACCAGAGGATGGAAGGCTGACCTCTCTCTCTCTCAGCCTCTGCCTTTCAAATAAATAAATAGATCTTTTTTTAAAAAATCACAGAGTGAAGGCAAAGAAATGAGAAGGAACAATTTTGAAATATAAAATAAAGTTGGAGGAATCACACTACTAAAAAGTTACAGTAATCAATACAGTGTATTACTAGAGAAAAGACTAACATAGAGATCCAACAGAATGGGATGGAAGAGACCAGAAACAGATTATTCATATATGTTCAACTGATTTTTGGAAGGGGTACAAAAGCAATTCAACAGGGAAAGAATATTCTTTCCAACAAGCAGTCCTGGGACAAACAGATAATCCATTTGGAAAACGGAGGTAATGTATATTTGCCAATATAGTCCCAAAATCTCTAAGTATAAATACAGCAATACTGTTTGGTTATAATATAGGACATCAGATGGTTTGAGGATGATGTGGGTGGAAGTGGAAGGGGTAATGCTTACAGTATACTTTTTGTTTTCCTTTTAAACCACAAACCATAAAATTGCCTGTTAAAATTAAATTTTAAAAGTTACACGGGTGGCTGGTGCTGTGGCACAGAGGGTTAATGCCCTAGCCTGAAGCACCGGCATCTCATATGGGTGCCTGTTTAAGACCCGGCTGTTCCACTTCCAAACCAGCTCTCTGCTGTGGCCTGGGAAAGCAGTAGAAGATGGCCCAAGTCCTTGGGCCCTTGCACCCGTGTAGACGACCCAGAAGAAGCTCCTGGCTCCTGTCTTCAGACAGGCGCAGCTCTGGCGGTTGTGGCCAATTGGGGAGTGAACCACCTGATTGAAGACCTCTCTCTCTCTGCCTCTCCTCTCTGTGTAACTCTGACTTTCAAGTAAATAAATAAATCTTTAAAAATACATAAATTAAAAACAGTAAGTTACACAGGTGAATCATATGTATATGGGTAAGAATTATTTAAAACAATGCTTCATTTAGCATATTACTGAAATGAATTAACAGGTTCATTTTACTCTGCCAATCTATTTTCCTTCAACACAAAGGCTGCCAGATGGGGGCCAGCATTGCAGTATAGTGAGTAAAGCCACCGCCTATGACACTGGCATCCCATATGGATGCTGTTTGTGTCCAGCTGCTCTATTTCCAATCCAGCTCACTGTTAACGGCCTGGAGGAAAGCAGCAGAAGATGGCCCAAGTGTTTGGGCTGCTGCCACTCACGTAGAAGACCTGGATGAAGCTCCTGCCTTCAGGCTGACCCAGCACTGGCCATTGTGGCCATCTGTGGAGTGAACTAGCAGAGAGAAGCACTAGAGCTCGCTTGCTTGCTCGCTCTCTCTCTCTTGTCTTTCTCTAACTCTTCCTTTCAAATATAATAAGTAAATCCTTTAAAAAATGAGTAGTTGAATCTAATCAGAGCTCTGATGTTACCAATTTACAGAAAAAAATATAGTACATAGAGTACTATGTTAAATAATCCATGGGGATGTAATCAGTCAGGCTAGAGAGTGGTACATTCTCCAGAACAAATGACATGAGTTCTTCAACAAATAATGTAAACTTTTGAAAGGGAGCAGAACTTGTTCCAGAAAGAAACTTTAGAAACTAATTCCATATTATGTTCAAACTGTTTAGTTCTAGTTTAAGCTTCAAAAGACCTCTGACACAAAGAAAATTAAATGTGAATTGAATTTGCTTTAAAATACTCTAAAAATGTGGGGAAATGGTAAAATGTTGACAACTGATGAAGCTGGATAATGAATTCTCAGGTGTTCACTAATGTTTTTCCCGTATGAATGAAAATCTAGGAATTACATTATATTAAAAATTAAAGAAAAATTCAATTATATAGACTTTAATAAATAGAGTAAATCAATTTAGATCAAAATCTATTATTTTCTTCATGGATAACTATTTCAGAAAGAGGAGTCCAAAAGAAAAAAGGAGACACAGAAGGAGAGGGGAAGAGAGAGATACAGATGGTGTGTGTGTGGGGGGGGCGGGGGGAGTTGAAGTCCTTAGGTCCAAACTTAGTAACTAAACATCACAGCATCACATGTATCAGGTAATGTAAGGAATTCAGGAAATCTGATAAATCTAAATCAGTATTTCTCAATGTCAACTCTGTCAACATATAAGGACATTCTTTCTCATGGGGTCCAGCCATACCCATTATAGGATGTTTAGCAGCAATCCTGGTCTCTATTCACAATACTGGAAGTACAACCTGTTCCCAAACTGTGATGACAAAAAAAGTCACCAGATATTGCAAAATAACCACTAAGGAGCAACATCACCCCCTGCTGAAAAACACTGATATAAATTAACAATTTTGTCAAATGGTACCCTTACTGTAAAAAGCAAAAGCAAGTAATTACAGTCCTGAAAATCTGGCAAAAAAAAATTTTAAAGCAGCATTAAACTAGCTAGGAACAGACAAGCTACTTGATCCATCTGAACAGAAATATGAATACTACTTGGACAAAGATTCAACCTTTTAAAAATGTAGTAAACACAGAGGTGGCCAATTGGCCTAGTGGCCAAGAAACTGGTTAGGACACCTGCATCTCAATCAGACTACCTGGGTTCAATACTTGCTACCCTACCCAGTAGCTTTTTTAATGACTAAAAATAATGAGCATTATATCTGTTTACATTCAACTAGTTCCAAACAGTGAAATGATATCACAAAATATGACAGAGGAGTTAACTTCATGTAAGATGGCCAAAACAGAACCCAACATTTTCCTGAGTCTTAAATTTAATCAAAACCTTATGGGGCCAGCGCTGTGGCACAGGGGGTTAATGGCCTGGCCTTGAGCACCGGCATCCCTTATGGGTGCCAGTTCTAGTCCCAGCTGCTCCTCTTCCAGCCCACTGCTATGGCCTGGGAAAGCAGCAGAAAATGGCCCAAGTTCTTGGGCCCTGGTACCCACGTGGGAAACACAGAAGAATCTCCTGGCTCCTGGCTACAGATCGGTACAGCTCCGGCCATTGCAGCCATCTGGGGAGTGAACCAGAGGATGGAAGACCTTTCTGTCTCTACCTCTCTCTGTAACTCTTTCAAATAAATGAAATAAATCTTAAAAAAAAAAAAAAAAACTTATGATAACCAGGAAAATAAAGAAGCTGCTGAGTTTCATTAAGAACTCTGGCTACCATCCCCAATTCTCCTATATAGCTGCAGCCATGATAGAAGCCCACAATGATGCAGGTTATTGGTACCAAACCAATATGGACACTGTCCTCAAATAATTGTGGCTGTGTGTTTTAAACTATACAATAGCCCCTTGAAAGACGGGCTCAAGAGACTTTTTTCCACCTGCCTTGGAGATTCCCAGGAGTGAAGTAGTATTTAAAAGCAAATATTTAACCACAGCCATTTTGCTAAAAGATATCAGTTGGGGAAGCAGTAGACAAGACCTAAAACCTAGGAAGAGACTAGGAAATGAGACACACAAAGGAATAAAGCTTTGGAAAGCTCCTTTCTATCTAAAAGACCACATGTATCCCCATGGCTGGACAAAGGCTCAGAAAAGACTCCAAAAGGCTCTACATTTTCCCTTCTGTGCAAGCAGGAAGTGAAGGCTAAGGAAGAGATGTAGGCAGCTTAGCAGATCACTCAGTGAACCAATAAAGAAAAATTCACAAACATTAAGACAGTTTTGTCTTGTTTTTGATCCCAGGCATTTAAGAAACCCTCTACCAAATCAAGACTGGCCATTAGGAGAATGGAATACAGAATTCAATGGTCTCACCATATAAAGAATACAGACTTTACAAAAATAGTTTAGTGCAGTCATTAAACAAACAGCTCATAAGCAGCAGCAACAGTCTCTGAAGAGGTAAAAAAATTGGATTTCCAGCTACATTATAATATTCAAAATGTTTCATTCCCAAAAGAGATTTGTGTCACGCATGTGATCACAAAACTACACCCTATCACAGGGGGGAAATTAATAGAAACTGTCCCTGAGGAAATTTAGACATTGAACTTACTACACAACAACTTTCAATCAAATGCCTAAAATATGCCCAAAGAACTAAAGGAAACCCTGGATGAAAAAGTAAAAGGAACTAGGATGTCCATTTTAAAAAATACAAAATCAGGGCTGGCACCGTGGCTCACTTGGTCAATCCTCTGCCTGCGGCACCGGCATCCCATATGGGCGCCAGGTTCTAGTCCCGGTTGCTCCTCTTCCAATCCAGCTCTCTGCTGTGGCCCGGGAGAGCAGTGGAGGATGGCCCAAGTGCTTGGGCGCCTGCACCCTGTGGGAGACCAGGAGGAAGCACCTGGCTCCTGGCTTCGGATCGGCGCAGCATACCAGCCGTAGTGGCCATTTAGGGGGTGAACCAACGGAAGGAAGACCTTTGTCTCTCTCTCTCACTGTCTAACTCTGCCTAATAAAAAAAATACAATCAGCAAGAAAACAATAAAAAAGATACATAAAGATGGAAACTATAAAAAGGAACCAAATTAGAAATTTTGGAGCTGAAAAGTACAATAAAATGAAACAAAAAATATTCAGTTTATTGAAAGGTGAACAAAGTTGAAAAACTAGCTTGACAGACCAAGAAAAAAAGAAATCTCCAATTACAAAAATGGGCAAACTGCTATCAATCTTACAGAGCAAAAAGGTTATTATTGTTGCTACAAAGTTATTATATTCTAAACAAAACAGACCACCTACATAAAATAGACAAATTCCTAGAAACATAAAACTATCAAAATTCATAATACAGAACTGAAAACCTAAAAAGATCTGTAAGAAAAAAAGAAGCTGGCCGGCGCCGCGGCTCACTAGGCTAATCCTCCGCCTAGCGGCGCCGGCACACCGGGTTCTAGTCCCGGTTGGGGCGCCGGATTCTGTCCCGGTTGCCCCTCTTCCAGGTCAGCTCTCTGCTGTGGCCAGGGAGTGCAGTGGAGGATGGCCCAGGTGCTTGGGCCCTGCACCCCATGGGAGACCAGGAAAAGCACCTGGCTCCTGGCTCCTGGCATCGGATCAGCGTGGTGCGCCGGCCGCGGCGGCCATTGGAGGGTGAAACAATGGCAAAAGGAAGACCTTTCTCTCTGTCTCTCTCTCTCACTGTCCACTCTGCCTGTCAAAAAAAATAAAAAAATAAAAAATAAATAAATAAAATAAAAAAAGAAAAAAGAAAAAAAGAAGCTGAATCAATAATGAAAACAAACAAAAAAAAGCCCTGGACTAGGAGGTTTCATTGATAAAATCTATCCAAAAATTAAAGAATTAACATCAATTATTCACAAAACAGAAAATGCGAAAATACATGATGACTTCCTTCAACAGTGCTGGGAAAACTATATATCTACACTTTTGCCTCCCAAAGATTCGGTTATTTTTTTCAAAAGTCAGAGTTAGAGAGATTTTCCATCCACTGGTTCACTCCCCAGATGGCCACAACAGCCAGCACTGAGTCAGGTCAAAGACCCAGAGCTTCATCTGGGTCTCCCACGTGGGTAGCAGGGTCCCAAACACTTGGACTATTGATGCTGCTTTCCCAGGCACAATAGCAGGGAGCCAGATGACAAGCAGGGCGGCAGTCAGGACACAAAGTAGAGCCCATATGGATGCCAGTGTTGCAGGCAGTGGCTTTACCCACTATGCATGCCACCAGCCCCTATATCCACATTTTTTGAGGTCAACATTACTATTACCAAAACTAGAAAAAGAAACTGTAGCAGCCAGCTTTTCACCACTACAACTGAATACCCAACACAGGCTACTTATGAAGGAAAGATGTATTTTGGCTCATGATTTTGAAGGTTTGCCACCCAAGACTGGAAGGTCCTAGGTGTCTGTGGGGGGTGGATAGCAGAATATGAGCTTCCATGGCAAGTCTGGAAACAGGGAACTGCCAGGCCCAACTCAGTTTCTATAACCAACCCTCCCCTGAGAACTATCTTCCAAAGAGACAACCCCATTGGCCTAAGGATGTCTACCACACCCACCTCCTAGACAACATAATTGGATGACTTTGGGATTTAAACATGTGCATGAATTGAGGAGCCAAATCTTGTAAATATTATAGACATCATGAGAAAAAAGTAAAAACTACAGCCAATTTCCCTCATGAAGACAGATATAAAATCCTCAACAAAATACCAGTAAGCCAAATTCAGCAGCATATGCATACTATACGCTATGACCAAATGAGATTTATCTCAGCAATACAAGAATGGTTCAACATTTAAAAAGAAATATCAATATAAAATATAGAACACTGACAGAATAAAAGGATGAAACAATGATAATCCTGATGCAGAGAAAAGGCATTTGACAAAATCCAATGTGCTTTTATGGTAAAATCATTCAAACTAGGAGTCAAAAGGAATTCCCTTATAGTAACAAAGGACACATAAAACCCACAACTATCACCACAGTTTATATTGAAAACTCAACACTTTTTTTTCATTTCTAGTCAACATTGTGCTATAAGCTCCATATCAACTAGGAAAAAAAAAAAAAAAAAAAGGAGCAAAATCCATTCAAACTGGAAACGAAGTAGTGAAATTAAAAACAAATCATCTGTACATGTCTGATCTTAAATACAGAGAATCTTACGAGAAAAAAAAACAGCTAATGAACAAATTCAGTAAAGTTACAATATAAGATCAATCCACAAAAATCAGTTGTCTTTCTTCACATTAGCAATGAACAAGGAAAAATTTTAAAATGAGTATTCAGAAGGAGAAATTATCTCATCTGGGGAAAAAATGAACTTTATATCACATACAAAAATAAAATGAAGATCACTCAACAAACTAAGTGGAAAAATAATCTACAAATTTCTGGAAGAAATACTCCTAAAAGGTAAGTATGATTATATTATAAAAGTTCTGAATGAGAAACTCCTTTTAAAAAATCAAAAACCTGGCCGGCACCACGGCTCAATAGGCTAATCCTCCACCTGTGGCACCGGCACCCCAGGTTCTAGTCCCGGTTGGGGCGCTGGATTCTGTCCCGGTTGCCCTTCTGCCAGTCCAGCTCTCTGCTGTGGCCCGGGAGTGCAGTGGAGGATGGCCCAGGTCCTTGGGCCCTGCACCCGCATGGGAGACCAGGAGAAACACCTGGCTCCTGGCTTCGGATCAGCGCGGTGCACCGGCCGCAGCAGCCACTGGAGGGTGAACCAACAGAAAAGGAAGACCTTTCTCTGTCTCTCTCACTGTCCATTGTGCCTGTCAAAAAGTAAATAAATAAATAAATAAATCAAAAACTTATGTGGTTGGCATGGTGGCACATCAGGTTAATAAGCTGCTGTGACACTAGCATGCTAGAAGAGCATGTTTGAGTCCAAGCTACTCTAACTTCCAATGCAGCATCCTGCTGATGTACCTGGAAAAGCAATGACCACATACTCGGGCCCAGCCACCCATGTGGGAGACCTGGATGGAGTTCCTGGCTTATGGCCACTTGGGGAATGCAGCAACAGATGGAAGCTAGCTAGCTCACTCTAGAAGAAAGGAAAGAGAGAGGGAGGGAGTGAAGGGAGGGGGAGGGGGAAGAGAAAAGGAAGGAAAGGAAGGAAGGAAGGAAATGCCCATTGAAAGAGAGAGAGAGAGAGAAAGAAGGAAACACTCATTTAAAAAAAAAAAAAAAGGGCAGGTTCTGTGGCATAGCAGATAAAGGTGCTGCCTACAGTGTCAGCATCCTATATGGGTGCTGGCTGTAGTCCTGGCTGCTCCACTTCTGACCCAGCTCCCTGCTAATGCACCTGGGAAAGCAGAAGATGGTCCAAACGCTCAGTTGGGCTCCTGCACCCATGTGGGAGACCCAGAAGCAGCTCCTGGCTTCTGGCTCAGCCTGGCCCGCCTCTGGCTACTGTAGCCATTTGGGAATGGAAGCTCAGTGGATGGAAGCTCTCTCTGTCTCTCCTTCACTCTGAATAACTTTGTCTTTCAAATAAATCAATTTTTAAAAAACAGGTAAAAACAGTCACATTTTAAGACATATATGCAGATATAGATAAACACTTATGACTACAATGTAGGGAGAAATTTTGGCAAGTCACAAAACAACCTAATCACTCAAAAATTTATGAAAATATATTCAATATCACTAGGAATCCGAGAAATGCAAATTATAACAAAACACCACATCACACATATCAGATTGCCAAAATTACAAAGTAAAACAATTACCAGCAAGTTTGAGTAAAGAGGGAACTTATACAACTGCTAGTTGTGATAAAATCATTACAACCACTCTGAGTAAAACAGTAATTACACAGTAAAGGTAAACAATGTGCATATTCCATGACCCTAGCAATTCTACTTCCACACAATCAGATATTTGTAATAGCTCAAAACTGGAAATGACCTAACTACTGCCTGTTAAGAGAATAAACTGTGGCTTATCTGTATGAGACATATCAAGTGTAAAAAAGTATCAACATGAATAAATTTTAAAAAGCAATGCTGCAAAAAACACAAGATATATCATTTAGTAAAGATTATAGAAAGCATAAAATAGTACAAATTATTATATTGCTTATGGATATATAAATTATTCAAAGTAGACACATATTATTATATTGCTTAAGGATATGTAAATAAATAAATAAATAAAGTGAGTAAGTAAAAAAACTTGAAAGATAGGAGGCAACTTTCAAGGTGTTTAGACTTAAGGAAAGTTGGGGGCCAGTGCTATAACACAGAGGGTTAAGCTGCTGCCTGTGACGCTGGTATCCCATACAGGTGCCAGTTCATGTCCGGCTGCTGCACTTCTGATCCAGGTACCTGCTAACACATTTGGGAAAGCAATAGAAGATGGTCCAAGTGCTTGGGCCCCTGCCACCCACTTGGGAGACCCAGATGAAGCTCCTGGCTTTGGCTTGGCCCAGCCATGGCCACTGCAGCTATTTGGGGAGTGAACCAACAGATGAAAGATCTCTCTTTGGTCTCTTCCACCTCTCCCTCTCTGTAACTCTGCCTTTCAAAATAGATAAATATTTCCAAAAAACAAACAAACAAAAAAAGATGGGGGCATGGGTCTATCTTATATGTAACTAAATTTTATTCTTTAAGAAACATAAAAAAAAAAAAGTACTGATATCTCTTACTCCCTATGATAGGTACTTAGATTTCTGCAGAACTGTTATATTTTATCCTGTGTGTCTGAACATTTGAATTTAATTAAAAACATATTTCAAGAAAGATCATTTTAACTGGCCCGAGTATAGAAGATGAACTGAAACAGAGACAAGAATGGAAAAGGGTGTACTGGTCACAGAACTATTAGCATAATTTAATGAGAAAAGACATAAACTAAGACCATGCAAGAAGGAAGGAGAGAGATCAATATTAGGAATAGAGTTCTTCATACAATTGTGCTAGCATGGTATGCCTGTGAGTCATTTCCTCTCTTTAAAATCTCCTACACAGCACATTTCTTAAAAGAAGGAATACAAATGACCAATAGATATATGAAAAAAAGCTAAAAAAAAAAAAAGGCACATTAAAACCACAAGATAATCACCTCATACCTGTTAGAATAGCTGTTATAAAAAAAGACAAAAGATAATTGTTGGCAAGAATGTGAAGGAAACCTTCGTACATTGTTGGTAGAAATGTAAATTAGTACAGCCATTATGAAAAACAATATGAAAGTTCCTCAAAAAATCAAAAATAGAATGGCTATGGGTCAGTAATTCCACCATAGGGTATATACCCAAGAAATGCAATCAGTACTATACCAGTGAGCTTTTTATCACTGGAACAAACACCTGGAACAAACTACTAAGGAAGAGAAGAAAGTTGGTTCTTGGTTTTGGAAGATTACATATAAGTCAACATCCAGTGAGACTCATGGTTTGGTCATTTGTGCAGCCCACTTCCTAGATACCATCATGGATTAAATTTGTTTTTCCACTCCCTCAGCACAATCTATGACCTCCAGATTTAACCATGAGTTCGGGAGTCATATCATATTCAAACCATAGCAAGTATATCAAAGACATATCTGTACCCCCATGTTCACTGAAGCATTATTCACAAAACCCAAGATAGACAATCAACTTAAGCACTCATCAACCGTTGGATAAAGATATTATGAGATACAAACTTCCAGATGTAATACAATCAGCCTGGGCCCAGCACAGCGGCGTAGCAGGTAAAGCTGCCACCTGCAATGCCGGCATCCTATATGGTCACTGGTTTGTGTCCCAGCTACTCCTCTTCTGATCCAGCTCCCAGCTAATGGCCTGGAAAAACACTGGAATATGCACCCATGAGGGAAACCTAGAAGCAACTCCTGGCTCCTGACTTCAGTCTGGACCACTCCTGGCTGTTGGGGCCATCTGGGGATTGAACCAGCAGGTGGCAGATACCTCTCTTTCTCTCTTTCCTCCCCCTCCCCAATCTTTCAAATAAAATAAAAAAATAAAATAAAATAAAATAAAAACACAGTTGGCCTTAAGAAAGAAGAAAACCCTGTCAATGTGGATAAATATGAAGGGCACTGTGTTAAGTAAAATAGGCACAGAAAAACAAATACTACACAATCTCATTTATATGTGGAATCTAAACAAGCTGAACTCAGAAAAGCTGAACTCACAAAACCAGACAGAATGATAGTTACCAGGGTTGGAGGGGAGGGAAAGAGAACTGAGGAAATAATAGCCAAAGAATACAAAATTTCAGTTAGAAGAATAAATTCAAGAGATCTGAAGTACATATGGTGACAACAGTTAAAAACAATGTATTGTGCACCTGGAAACTGCTGAGAGTATATTTAAGTGTTCTCACCTGAGAATGGACATGCAGTCTGAACAGCAAGTAAACTACTTTTGCTTTTAAATTTTTGAGATTTAAGGGTTATTTACTATAGTAAAATTTACCTCATACTGGCTAATATAGCATCCCCCCATACCTGTACCATTGCAAATCTGATGAATATGCCTTAAATATCATACACTCTTCATAAAAAGTTTAGGCTGCTTTGGTTGGTCTTCAATGAATTCAAGCTAACTTTTTTTTTTTTTAATTTTTTTTTTTTTTTTTTTTTTTGACAGGCAGAGTGGACAGTGAGAGAGAGAGACAGAGAGAAAGGTCTTCCTTTTGCCGTTGGTTCACCCTCCAGTGGCCGCCGCGGCCGGAGCGCTGCGGCCGGCGCACCGCGCTGATCCGATGGCAGGAGCCAGGAGCCAGGTGCTTTTCCTGGTCTCCCATGGGGTGCAGGGCCCAAGCACCTGGGCCATCCTCCACTGCACTCCCTGGCCACAGCAGAGGGCTGGCCTGGAAGAGGGGCAACCGGGACAGAATCCGGCGCCCCGACCGGGACTAGAACCCGGTGTGCCAGCGCCGCTAGGGGGAGGATTAGCATAGTGAGCCGCGGCGCCGGCCCGAATTCAAGCTAACTTTTTATGCTTACTTATTTTACTTGAAAGGGAAGGAGGGTGGGAGGGGAAGAGAGAGAAAGAGAGGTATCTTTCATCTGCTGATTCACTTCTCAAACGACCGCAAGAGCCAAGACCGAGAACTTCATCCTGGTCAAAGCCAAGAGCCCAGGGTTAACCAGTAGCAGAGAACTTCATCTGGGTCTCCTACAAGTGTGGCAGGAACCCGCGTACTCGGCTATCATCTGCTGCTACCAAAATGCATCAGCAGGAAACTGCATCAGAAGCAGAGAAGCCAGAACTTGAACCTATACTCTGATATGGCACATGGGAGTCCCAAGCAATGGTTTAACCAGATGTGCCACAACGCTCACCTCTCTACTTTCTAGCTGTTTCATCTCTCCTGAAAACAAACAACTCTTAAGGTAGTTTATTTCAAAAGTTCACCTGAAAGCCAAATCCAGCTATATAATCTGCTTTCTTCCCCTTTCTCAAAAACAGAGTAACCCTGTCTGTCTTGAATCTTCAGGCAACTTTTTCCTTAACTCTACAGGGACTACCAACAAATTTAAAATTTCAATTTGAAGTTCTTACAACACTAGATTATAACTCATTATTATTATTATAACTCAACACTAGAAATAACTCATTCATGTTAAGAATGGTTACTGGCCGGCACCGTGGCTCACTAGGCTAATCCTCTGCCTGCAGCGCCAGCACACCGGTTTCTAGTCCCGGTCGGGGCGCCAGATTCTGTCCCGGTTGCTCCTCTTCCAGGCCAGCTCTCTGCTGTGGCCCGGGAGTGCAGTGGAGGATGGCCCAAGTCCTTGGGCCCTGTACCCGCATGGGAGACCAGAAGCACCTGGCTCCTGCCTTCGGATCAGCGCGGTGTGCCAGTCGCAGCGCACCGGCTGTGGCGGCCACTGGAGGGTGAACCAACGGCAAAAGGAAGACCTTTCTCTCTCTCTCTCTCTCTCTCTCTCTCTCTCTCTCTCTCTCACTGTCCACTCTGTCAAAAACACACACACACACACAACCAGTTACTATCTTTAACTGAATTTCATTTCCCTCATTGTTAAACATTCTCACTATTCTGCTTTAATCGAAGGGGCTGACTAGAGAGAGATATTGGTGCTTTCACAGCTAAGATAATACTCAGTGGGATGTTCTCATTGTTCTGCTATTTACTCATTACTGAAAATATATTCCAAAAACATTTACCAGGGGCTTACTATATATTAGGCCACTGCTTGGAAAGGGAAATGATTTCCACCCTAAAGGAAATTAACAGTTTAAAATGTCAAGTGAGGGGCCTGCGCTGTGGCACAGCCCCAGCCTGCAGTGCTGGCATCCCATATGGGTTTCAGTTCAAGACCCGGCTGCTCCACTTCTAACTCAGCACACTGTAATGTGCCTGGGCAAGCAGTGGAGGATGGACCAAGTGCTTGGGCCCCTGGACCCACATGGGAGACCATTAAGAAATTCCTGGCTTGTGGGTTCAGCCTGGTTCAGTTCTGGGTTTATGGAGTGAATCAGCAGGTGAAAGATCTGTCTCTCCTCTCTGTGTTTCAAATACATAAATAAAATCTTAAAAAAAAAAAGTCAAAAAAAAAAAGTCAAGTGAACACTAGAGAGATGGGTAAGAGACACAACACAAAATGCCCTATTTAAATAGTATAATAAACATGTCTAAGAACATAAACTTTGAAATTAGACAGTCTTAGGTTTAGGTCCCAGTCTCAATTTCTTCATCCATTAATTAGCATTTAAAAAAAAAAAGGGAAGGGGGGGCGGCGCTGTGGTGCAGTGGTTAATGCCCTGGCCTGAAGCATCAGCATCCCATTTGGGCGCCGGTTCAAGTCCCGGCTGCTCCTCTTCCGATCCAGCTCTCTGCTATGGCCTGGGGAAGCAGTAGAAGGACTTGGGCCCCTGCACCCACATGGGAGACCCGGAAGAAGCTCCTGGCTCCTGGCTTTGGATTGGGGCAGCTCCAGCCATTGCAGCCATCTGGGGAGTGAACCAGCAGATAGAAGACCTCTCTCTCTGTATCTCTATCTTTCAAGTAAATAAAAATAAATAAATAAATATTAAATAAATATTAAAAGCCCACTCAAATAATTAAATCAGATGTCACTGGTAATGAATGTATAGCTATATTTAATGATACCATTTATCCGGAAGATAACAATAATCAAGAAAAATCTAAGCTTGACTATGCTCAATCAATTTTGTATTTGAGAAACATTATGTGCTTTGAATTCAGTAGTAAGAATAGATTAAAAGATTAGCCTATAAGTCCTTTGTTGGATAAGCAGCCTGCAAATACTTCATTCATTCTGCTGGATGTGTGTTTACTGATTGGTTCCTTTGACGTGCAGAAGCTTCTGCGTTTGATATAACACCATTTGTCTAGTTTTATTTTTGTTGCTTGTGTTTTGGCGTTCTTATCCAAGAAGTCATCATATACACCAATGTCTTGAAGTGTTTCCCCTACATTTTCTTCTAGCAAGTTCACAGTTTCATGTCTCAATATTAGGTCTTTGCTCCTTCTTGAGTTGGTTTTTGTACATGTTGAGAGGTAAGGATCTAATTTCATTCTTCTGCACATAGACATCCAGTTTTGGTAGCACCATTTTTTGAAGAGATCATCCTTTCCCCATCGTATGGTCTAGGCACTTCTGTCAAAAATCAGTTGGTTTTATGTATGTGGATTAAGTTCTGGGCTCTCTATTCTGTTCTAGTGATCTATCAGTTTTTGTGCCAGCACCATCTTGTTTTTTTAATCACTAACACAAAGCACACTCCGAAGTCAGGTATTGTTATGCCTCCAGTTTCTTTTCTTTCTTTTTTCTTTTTCTTTTTTTTTTTTGCTGCTTAGGATCACTTTGACTATTCCAGGTCTTTCGTAACTGCTTATGAATTTTAAGATGTTTTTCTAATTCTGTAAAGAATGCCACTGGTATTTTCAAAGGGACTGCACTGAATCTGTAGATTACTTTAGGCAGCATAGACATTTTATTTATTTATTTATTTATATAAATCTATGAACAAGGCATATTCTTGCATTTTCTTGTGTCCTTGATTATTTCTTTCATCAATGTTTTATAATTTTCACTGTAGAGAGCTTTCACTACTTTGGTTAAATTTATTCCTAAATATGTGATCTTTTTGGTGGCTATTGTGAATGGGATTTCTTTCTTGATTCTCTCTTGGCAAGCTCACTACTGGCATTAAAAAAGCTACTTTTTGTATATTCTGTAAACTGCAACTCCACTGAATTGGTTTATCAATTCTAACAGCTTCTGGGTGCTTAGATTGTTTTCCATGTACAACATCATGTCATCTGCAAACATAGATATTTTTTACTTTCTCCTTTCCAATTTTGATTCCCGTTATTTCTTTCTCCAGCAACTCAAAACATTCAACAATAAAAAAAAATACAGTTAAGAAATGGGTAACGGTCCTAAATACAGTTCTCAAAAAAACAAATACAAATGACCAAATACATGGAAAAGCACTCAACATCACTGGCCATCAGAGAAACACAAGTCAGAACCACACTGAGATGTCCCTTTCTCCCTGTCAGAATGGCTATTATCCAAAAGACATAGAGCAAGAAATACTGGGAAGGATGTGGAGAAAGGGGAACTCTTATATACTGTTGGTGGGAATGTAAATTAGTGCAGCCACTGTGGAAACCAGTATGGAGATCTGTTTAAAAACTAGAAATAGACTTGCTATATGATCCAGCAGTCCCTCTACAGGATATATACCCAAAAGACATGAACACACTGTATCAAAGAGACACCTGCACCACCATGTTTATAACAGCACTATTCACAATAGTCAAAATATGAAATCAGTCATGATATATACCATCCGATGAATGGATAAAGAAAATGTGATGTATATATAGTCAATGGAATATTATTCAGCTATAAAAAATTCTATCATTTGCATCAAAATGATTACAACTGGAGGACATCATGTTGAATAGAATATGCTCAATACAGAAAGACAAATACCTCATGTTCTCCTAAGTGGGAACTAAAATTTAAAAGAAATGTCTGCATTAATGCTTTTAAACCAAGTTTGACAAAACACTATACTTGCAAATATTTGTCAAATTGTTAATAATTAAATACTAGAGTCTTAATGATCTTATTTTAAAATTTATCTTATATGAGTGAACATCATTTTATTCCATTACTTTCTATAGCCCGTACCTATATTCCTATTGAACTGTTTATGTACTGAACTCTTAGTGGAACAAAAACCCTTTGACTATAATTTAATTAAATTCTCAAGAAATTTAAAAAATGTTAAGATTAAAAAATCAACTAAGTATAAAGTGGAAAACCAGCTAAAAGGCAGTTGCAGAGGCAAGCACTGGACTTACTGGTTAAGTCACCCGCATCCCACACTGGATTGCCCAGGTTTCAGTCTTGGCTCTGGTTCCTGACCCCAGCTTCCTGCTAATGCAGTTCCTAGGAGACAGTATGATGGCTCAAGCAATTGGGTCCCTAACATCCGTGTGGAAGACCTGGGTTGAGTTCCTGGCTCTGACTCCCTCTAACACATCGTCACTGCAGACATTTAGAAAGTGAGCCAGCAGATGGGATGTTTACCTGCCTCTGTGCTTCTCAGAAAAGGAAGCCAGGCAGGTAAGCAAAGCTTTAAAAAAAAAAAAAACAAAAAACTTGCAGTCATCAATGGTTCACATAAGGAGAAAGGATGACAGATGGGGAGGACTTCTAATATAGTAAGCAAGATCAAAAGAAAAGCATAAATTTACAACTTGTGGAACTGGGAAGATGACAGAATCATGTGCTAATAAAGTGGGAAACAAATGGGGCAAAGTGATTTTCAAGGAGGAACAGAAATTCAATTTAAGGCATGTGAAGCTTGAAGACCACACAGAACATAAGCTGGAAATATCTAGAAAGCATGGGGACATAGTTGAGAGTCAAGCTACACAAAAATTTGAAGCCATCATATACATATGTATATGTATATACATAATCACTGAAAATATGGCATGGGGGAAACATGCAGAGAGAAAAGAGGAGGACTTGAATTAAAAATCAAACTCAAAACATATTCCTCAGCTAAGTTCTGAGACCTTTTTTGAAAGGCAGATTGTCTGCATAAATACATCATACTAAACAAGGTAAAGCTTCAAGTTTCCCATGTTCCAAATACAATGCAAAGAGCAAGCTTCAAATCCTGTGAGGTTTGATTTAAGAATCAGTAATACAGGGCTTAGTGTCATGGCACAGCAGGTTGAGCCTCCGCTTAGGAAGCGCACATTCCATACCAGAATGCCTGAGTCTGAATCCTGGTGACTCAGTTTATGATCCAGCTTCCTGCCAATACATATCCTAGGGGCAGCAGATGACAGTTCAAGTACTTGGGTCTCTGCCACCTACATGGGAGATCAGATGGACTTCCTGGGTCTTAGCTTCAGCTTGACTTAGCCCTGGCTGCTGTGGGCATTTAGGGAGCGAACCAGAGCACAGAAGACACCCATATTTATTCATTCATTCTCTCTCTCACTGCCTTTCAAATAAATAAATAAACTTTAAAAAAAGTGACAAAAATCACTAAAAAAGGTTTTGTTCTAACTCTGATGATAACCACGGGACCTTACATAAGGTTCATCATCAGGCCTCAGTTTTCTAAGATTTAAAATAAACGACTTAAGTTTATTTATGATACATCATGTTTTAAATTACTTTACATCTTACATAACCATAATGTCAATAACAGGCATCTCTTACACAACTATTTTCAGCAACAAAAATGCAAGTTAAAATGCTAACAAATACCTTCTTAAAAGCAAACAGAAAACACAAAAGGTATGCACGCTGTCAAGGACCAGACGAAAATGTATGAGATTAAGCTTTTTTAGAGGCAGCAAAACAAATCAAACAACCTGTTATAAATCTAGAAACTGAGTCTATTGGACCATCTTTACCACTATGTACATAAAAACTCCAGTTATCCAGAGAATAACATGAAAAAAATCTCAAGACATATCTTCCATAATAAATCTTTGTATAAACAAATTTCAGAGTGAAAATCACCTAATAGCATCTATTTAATTTCTCCATCAGTTAAAACAGACAAGAAAAAATAAAGGGCATCTAAACTGGAAAAATAAAACATTTTTTGCATACAGTATAATCCTTTGTAGAAAATCCTAGATTCCACAACAAAACATGAAAATAAGCAAATTTAGGAAAGTTGCAGTATACAAAATCAACCCTCAAAAATCCAATGTGTTTCTATATTCTAACAATGAACAATCTTAAAAGTAAATTAAGAAAAAATTCCATTACAATAAATCAGATAGAATGAAATATTTGGGAATAGACTTAACCAAGGAGTGAAAAGATTTGCACACTGAAAACTATAAAATGTTGAAAGAAACTCCTTTGTTAAGTCTATTCCCAAATATTTCATTCTATCTGATTAACTGATTCACTCCCAGATGGCTGCAACCGCCAGGGCTGGGCCAGACCAAAGCCAGAAGCTTCTTCCAGGTCTCCCACATGGCTGGCAGGGGCCCAAGTACTTGGGCCATCCTTCAATACTTTTCTCAGGCCATCAGCAGGGAGCTAGATCAGAAGTGGAGCAGCCAGGACATGAAACTGGCACCCATACGAGATGTCAGCTGCACAGGCAGTGGCTTTACCAGCTCTGCCAGAATGCTGGCCCTGCTATTAAGTTTTTAACCTGACTCCTGACAAATTTTCCTCTGCAATTTCCTCTGGATCCTCTACAGATTTCTACCATACTGCACCTGTGCAAGGACTTCACAAAAGTTTCTCAAGCCTTACCTAAACACAAGTCAAATTTACACTATACAAAAATGTAATCAAGACTAAGCCTCTAAGGGCCAGTGCTGCGGCATAGCAGCTAAAGCCACCAACTGCAATTTAGGCATCCCACATGGGCGCTAGTTCGAGTCCCAGCTGCTCCACTTCTAATGCAGCTCTCTGCTATGGCGTAGAAAAGCAGTAGAAGATGGCCTAAGTCCTTAGGCCCCTACACCCACATGGGAAACCTGGAAGAAGCTCCTGGCTCCTGGCTTCAGATAGGCCCAGCTCCAGCCATTGTGGCCAACTGGGGAGTGAACCAGCGGATGGAAGACCTCTCTGTCTTTCCCTCTTTGCCTGTAACTCTGCCTCTCAAATAAATAAATATTAAAAAAAAAAAACAAAAACAAAAAAAAAACCAAGCCTCTAACTCAAGGTAATCCTGATTAACCTTAAACATATAAGAAAACATTTGTAGAGTCATTTTCAGTAAGTTTTCATAAATGTTGTCTGAAATTACCTCCATAGTACCTAACCAACAGCTTATTCAAACTCACAAAGCTGATTTTCAGGGTTTATAGACACAAAAAAACCTATTATTTCTATCCTGTTAAGCTGCAGTGCAGTGCATATCAGAGAGAAACAAAGAAACAGAAAGTCAGAGAGAGAGCGCCCACCTGCTGTTCACTCCCCGAATGTCCACAACAGCAAAGGCTGGCCCAGGCCCAAAGCTAGGAGCCTGGAACTCAATCCAGGTCTCTCACAGAGGTGGCAGGGACCCAGGGATTTGAGCCATCACCACTGTCTCACAGGGTACACATCAGCAGGAAGCTGGATAGGAAGCAGAGTAGCTGAGACTTAAACTAGGAACTCTGATGTGGAATGCAGACAACCAAAGCCTCTTAACTACTGTACCAAATGCCCACTCCTAAAAATGAAAAACTTAATCATTAGTAACAGATAATGAGGCGTCTTTAAAAGGTTCGTGGAAAATGTGCATTATCTTTTTTTAAAAAAATATTTTATTTATTGACTTGAGAGGTAGAGTCACAGAGAGGGAGTGGGAGAGACAGAGAGAGAGGTCTTCCTTCTGCTGGTTCACTCCCCAAATGGCCGCAACAGCTGGAACTGTGCCGATCCGAAGCCAGGAGCCAGGTCTTCCATGTGGATGCAGGGGCCCAAGGACTTGGACCACCTTCTACTGTTTTCCCAGACCACAGCAGAGAGCTGGATTGGAAGAGGAGTAGCCGGGTCTCGAACGGCGCCCATATGGGATGCTGGCGCTGCAGGTGGAGAATTAACCTACTGTGCCATGGTGCTGGCCCCGCATTATCTTCTAATTCAATTTCCCATGAACTCTTTGAAGTCTCCCTGTACTGACAGTTGTTTCCTAAATTGACAAGTTCACTTCGTTCCTTTTCAAGGAAATATTTGCCAAAAATCCAAGTCCAAATAACCAGTTTGTTGGTTGTTCTTTTAGTAAAATTGTATTCTATTAAAAAAGAAAAAAGTCTAGTCAAGCGAGCAAATCACAAGTACTTTTCCTGTCTGACATATACTATTTTATTATACCCATACCCAAGGGGCAAGTGTAACAAGTCATTGATACTTAAAAACAGTCTTAAGGTTCTTTCCCATCCTGAATGTGAGTGCTGAGCAGTGAAAAATGGAGGCTACTAAGTTTGGTGCCACTGCCTTGTTTCCTAATTAGAAAATCAGGAAAAGTATCATTACTTTTATGCCATCAGTACAATGTCAACCAAGTAAAAGAGGCATGTAATATTTTGATTATGATTATAATTAGTATTATTATGAAGATAATAATAATACCAGGGACTCCCAGGTACTCAAGAAGCACATTCTGAAAACTACTGGTCTACATGTATAACCAAGTCTCTAAAATACAAGATTTGGACATACTTACTGGTCCTAAATTCAACAATAGAACATCCTAAACTAGCCCCTAGGAGTCACTCAGATGACTAATTGTTTTCAAAGGACAACAAAAACAAAAATGAGCAAGCCCAAAGGATTAACTTTGGCCACAGGAAGACTGGGCCCTTGATCAGCTCCTAGAAAGTAAGCTCTAAGACCTGGGGCACATTCCTCGATAGTCTCTGTTTGCTTGGGGCCCTGGTCCACATGATTCATGATTTGCGGTGGGGCTTCAGGCCACACAGTTATCTGCTTGACCTCTAGAAGGGGCAGAGACTAAGATCAACCATGAGCAGAAGAGTGGGGTTCACACACTTAGTGACTGACACCTCCCCAAAAACAACCCAGGACACCAAGCTCAGGGGGGAGTCTCTGGCTGACAATACTACATGCACACTGCCATACACCAAGGATTCAGAACATCTGGCCCACGAGCTGTGTAAGGCCCACAAAAATCATTTACTTGACCCTGCCAAAGCAACTGCAGGTGGAACTCAGAATTCAATAAATCTGTATCAGGCTAATTTTTAAGCTGATTATTTTGTATGGTTCATGAATGATGATATAAAACATCCAAGTGGCCTTTGACAATAAAAAGGTTCCCCACCCCTGCCAGACATCATTGCTGAGAGGAGTAGACAACGTCCCTGTGAATCCACTGGGAGAGGTGCTACGGTTTGGATATGGTTTGTTCCCAGTGGTAAAAGCACCAGAGGTGTGGTCTCGAGTGTGATGACGTTGAGGTGGTAGAACCTTTCAGAGATGAGGCCTAATGAAAGGTAATTAGGTCACAGGGGCTACTCCCTCATGAATGAGTTACTGCCATCTGCAGAAGAGGGTCAGGTCTTGTGTGTCTACATAGTTCCTGTGAGTGCATGTTATTATTAAAGAGAAGCCAGGCCCTCTCTGGTCTCCTTTCCTTGCTAGCACACATAGCCCCCTCTGCACACCATCAGTTCCCTTTCTGATCTGTCACATTGTGATACAGCCAGGAAGCCCTAGCCAGGATGCTGGTGCCATACTGTTTGGACCTTCCAGACATCAGAATCATGAACCAAATAGACCTCTTTACTTTTTAAGGTACTTAGATTCAGGCATTTTGTTATAGCAGCACAAAACAGACTAAGGGTAACAGGAAGTCTGCACCTGGAACTCTTCTGGACTTTGCACTATTCACCTTTACCCACTGCCAGCTTTAATCTATACCCTTTTGATGTAATAAACCACAGCAGAAGTTGCTTTGCTTAGTTTTGTGACTCTTTTTAGCCAATTACTGAATTTGAAAGTGGCCTTGAGGACCTCCCAAACTACACAGTTGGTATCATACTGCTGAGTATATAAAACCCAATTCCAGGTTTTTATAGACAAAATACTCAGTTTTTCCCAGGGCCAAAAACTGGGGTGTGTGTGCATATATCCACACTGCACTGCCAAACTCCATATAACTGCTTAGTCTCTTCCCCAGCTGTAACAATCAAAAACATCTCCAGATATTGCTAAATATACATCCAACATTAAGAATCACTGTTTTTCAGAAAAATAATCTAGGAAGTCTTTGACCTTTTTAAAAACAAATAAATAAGCAAAAAATAAAAATAAAAATAAAAAAGGAATAAACTCACCCTTAGCTCTTCCTTCCCACCTTTCCTAAATTCAATTACTTGAAATTAGAAAGTGATTGTAAATTCTGCATTCTACCTGTGGTGAACAAATCTATTCTTTCTAGGTAACTCAGGTCACTAGTTTCAAGAGTGAGGGAAGTCTCTAACAATGATCAGAAAAGATACACCTTCTGTATCTAAATGCATACTGCTGCATACTACAAAAGGAAGATGGGCTTTGTTTCTGGAATGCACATCAAAATAAGTTAACTCAAGGTACTTTTTTTTAAGTGTCTTAGACATACCCAGTTGAAATTATTCATCCAGTAATTATTTTTCTACGATACGCAAAACACTGCTATAGGAATAAGATACGGTGTGGTGTCCCTGTCCTCTAAGACCCCATATTCTTGCAGAGGGAGACAGACCCTAATCATATAGTCAACCACACAGGATCACTTCAGAGAGCAATACAGGGAAATAAAACAAAAGGACACATTTCCTTGTATTTTCATCAAATCAGAAGATTTACCTTCAAAGTACTAGATGTGGTGGGGTGAAACTTATTTTGTACTGAGTATTTAGAAAACCTATGACATAATTACATGCCTAAATCAATTATCTTGTTATGTATCTAGTGCTGGATAAAACTGTGGCACCTTACTTTTTGGGAAATCGTAAGATGAAAACTAAACAGATAAATTCTCTCGTAGTTTCGATTCTAATTTGTGTCAGTTCAATGAAAACACTATGCTAAACTCTCAAAAACAGGAATGTTTAATGATTTTATGAATAAGGATAAAGAGCTCCTGTGGTCCCAAAGGCAAAGTGTGGGCAATAAATGAGTGTAGACTAGAAATGAAGGCTTCTCCTGCATAAGCCACTCAGAGAAAAAAATTATTCACGGACAAGCTGAGTATTATAGGAATCATGTACAACACAATCTGGCACAACTCCATGAGGGGACTTTTTTTCCCACTTTCATTTTACATTTTGGTGAAGAACTGGTAACAAAAGCTACGAGAAAAGAAATTTCTGGGGTCCAGCATTGTGACACAGCAGGATTAAGCACCTGCTTGCAACACTGGCATCCCATGAACACCAGTTCAAGTCCCAGCTGTTCCACTTCCAATCCAGCTCCCTGCTCAGGTGCCTGGGAAAGCAGTGGAAGATGGACCAAGTCTTTGGGTCCTTGGTACCAACGTGGGAGAGCCAGACGGAGTTCCAGGCTCCTGGTTTCAGCCTGGCCCAGACCTATCCATTGCAGCCATTTTGAGAGTGAACCAGTGGATGGAAAATATCTTTCTCTCTCGGTCTCCCCCCTCTCTATTACATAACTACCTTTCAAGTAAATAAATTAATATTAAAAACAACAACAACAAAATGTTCTGGTCTTCATTTTTTCCTAACAAGAGAAAAAAGCCTTTTATCTCCATTCTATGACTAAATAATAAAGTTGTAGATACCAAGGAAGAAAAAAAATCAAACACTTCTCCCTGTTATGTCAAAACTACCAAAGGGCATTAATTTGTACAGTCTTCCCTTAAGAATTAAAAGAAAGAAAGAAAGAAAGAAAGAAAGAAAGAGAGAGAGAGAGAGAGAGAGAGAGAGAAAGAAAGAAAGAAAGAAAGAGAGAGAGAGAGAAAAAGAAAAAGAAAAAGAAAAAGAAAAAGAAAAAGAAAAAGGAAAAGAGGAAGGGGAAGGGGAAGGGGAAGGGGAAGGAAAGGAGAAGAGAAGGAGAAGAGAAGGAGAAGGAGAAGGAGAAGAGAAGAGAGGTCAGTTGCCTGAGGATGTTCATCTCATCTTGCAACACACACCCATTCCATACACAAAAACAACCTGCTCATCCTGTAACAGGATTCTCAAACTGTTGTTTTACAAACTTCACAGAAAGCTCTCCTGGTCCCCAGTCTACCCAGTCTACAACTACAAAGTGCTCTAGTACAAATGTATAAATATGTTATGCTTCAAGGAAGTAGCTACTTGAAAATAAACAGCTTTTAATTGCTCAAAAGAATATAGACAGGAATTACAGACAAAAGGGCAGATTTACCTTCTTAGAGCCTATGGTTTGCCACTGCCATCTGAAAGACCTTATCTCAAAGTTAAATCTGATGAACGAAGTCTGTATAAAAATTTTCCAACTTCTGCCTTCAGAGTTTAAAAATAAGACTCAAGTCTCCCAGCTTGGATTACAAATACCCAAGAAACCAGCTCCTTCATACTCGGTCCCCAGTTCATCTCATTCCGCACCTTCTCAGTCCTCACTCAACTAACAACATGTGTAAGACTGTAAGGCATTGCTCCCCAGTTGAGAAGATCAGAGGGAACTGGTTAGCTCTAAAATGCATTCTTCAGGGGATACATGAAAGTCAAATACTAAGGGAAGTTCTTCAGGACAAAAAGAACTGTAACCCACATGAAAAATAAAAAGCAAAGCTAATTACGGGTAAAGATAAAACAACATAATAATAAAGAGAAAGTGACATTAAAAAACAAGACAGTATAAATATAATTTCCATTTTTTCCTTCTGTTGATTTAAAACAATTACAGAATTGTATTACTGGGTTTATCACATATAAAGATTTAATCATACAATAATAATAGCACCAAAAAAAAACAAGGAATGGAGCTACAATACAGCAAGAAAACAATACCAGATGGTTAACTAGAACCCACAGAAAGAAATTAAGTCTACTCAAAGCAGTAAATATGTAGGTTCATATCAAAACCATATTTTTCTTTCTTCTCATATTTAAAGGATATACACTGTACAAAGTAGTAACTGAAACACTGTATTGTTAACTTTATTTATTGCACACATAAACATAATATTATGACAAAAATAGCACAAAGGAGAAGAGAGGAAATGAGCTATACTGGAGCATTATTAGCATTAATCTGAAGTAGACTATGCTAAACTCACATGCATACTGTGATCCACAGAACAAACACTAAAAAAAACAAAATTTTTTTAAATCATAGAAACTAAGTAAAATAGAAAATTATTCAAAAAAAGTGATAAAAGATGAACATAAGACATGAGATACTTGAGAGAAACAGCAAATGAGATGTAATCCAACCATTTCAAAAGTAACATTAAATATAAAAAGATCAAATATTCCATTAAATAGACCAATTCTCAGATTGGATAAAAAAAACAATGCCCAATTATATGCTGACTGCAAGAGAAACATTATATTAAGACACAAACATGCTGAAAGGATGGAAAAAGACATATCACACAAAAATATTGAGAGCTGCAGGAGCTACACTAGTTATCTGGAAAAATAAATTTTAAAACTCTTACTAGAGACAAAAGTATGAACAGAAAGATATAGCAAATAAAAATATTTGCACTTAACTAAACAGCCCCAAAATAGGAAAGCAAAAAAAAATGACTAAAATGACAAGAGAAATAGACAATCTAACAATAATGGATAGCAACTGCAATATCCCACCCTCAATAATGTATAAAAAAGTAAACAGGAAATTAGCAAGGACACTAAAGATTTGAACACTATGAACAACTTGACCTAAGTGACATCTATAGAAAATTCTACCCAAAAGCAACTGAACACATATTCTCCTCAAACATGCATGGAACATGCTTCAGGATGCTTGCTAGGCCACAAAACAAGTCTCAATTTCAAAAAACCTAAACGATACAAAGAATGCTTCCAATCTCAATGTAAATTAGAAATCAACAACAAAAAGAAACTAGGGAAATCCAAAAATTTTTAGAAATTAAAAAAGACACTGCTAAATAATCCATGCATCAAAGAGGAAGTAATTTTAAAAAACACAGATCTATATCAAGTTAAATGAAAACAAAAACAAAACACCAAAACTTACAGGATACAAAGAATGAATAGTGTTTACAAGCAAATTCAGAGCCATAAACACCAATATTAACAAAAAGAGTCACGGGGCTGGTGCTGTGATACAAGGGGCTAAGCCTCTGTCTGCAGTGCCAGTATCCCATATGGGTGAAGGTTCAAGTCCCGTCTGCTCCACTTGCAATCCAGCTCCCTGCTAATATGCCTGGGAAAGCAGTGGAGGATGGTTCCAGTGCTTGGCACCCTGTACCAGAGGAGGAAACCTGAGTGAAACCCCTGGCTCCAGCTTGGCCCAACCCTGGCTCTTCCCGCCATTTGGGAAGCAAGCCAGTAGATGGAATATGTCCCTCTCTGTATCTCCCTTTCTGTAATTTTAACTTTCAAATAAATAAATATTTAAAAAATAAAGAATGTCTCACATAAATCACCACATAAGA
Source organism: Oryctolagus cuniculus (assembly GCF_964237555.1). NCBI lineage: Eukaryota > Metazoa > Chordata > Mammalia > Lagomorpha > Leporidae > Oryctolagus > Oryctolagus cuniculus. The sequence goes on from NC_091435.1 coordinate 151,452,645, forward strand.
GAACTAAACTCAAAGCAAGCAGAAGGTATGATGCATATTAGAGGAATCAATGCAACAGAAAAAAGGAAAAACAGAAAAATCAGGATCAAAAGTTGGTTCTTTGAAAAAAATAACAAAATTGGCAAACCTTTAGCTAGACTGACCAGGAAAAACAGAATGATAAAACAAATTACCAAAACCAGAAATGAGAGAGAAAGCATCACTACTGATCTTAGAAAAATTAAGGGATTATAAAGGAATATTATGTCAACAAACATAAACAAATTATATATTATAAAAAAAATTCCTGAAATGACACCAATTACTGAAACTGATTTAAGGGGAAACAAAACATGAATACCAAATAAATAAATTAAATTAATAATTAATATCTTCCTACAAAGAAAACCCTGGTCCACATAGTTTCACTGGTGAATTTTACTGAACTCACCTAGAATTTTAATGAGATTATTTCCTTATTTATTCTATGAGGCCAGCCATTTACAAGGGGCCAGCATGGTGGTATGGTGGCCTGAAGCTGTTACTCCCAAAGATGCCATCCCACAATGAAGCCACAGTTCAAGTCCTGGCTACTCCACTTCCTATCCAGTTTCTTGCTAATGTACCTGGGAAAGCACTGGATGATGGCCCACTTACTTGGTCCCTTGATGCCCAAGACCAGTTCCTAGCTCCTCGCTCATACTGGCCCATATCTTGCTGTTTCAGCTATTCAGGAAGTAAACCAGCAAATGGGAGATTTCTCTCCCTCCTTGTCTCTGCCATTTAATTAATTAATTAATCTTTCAAAAAACAAATTTCCACAAAATATCAGTATACCAAATCCAGAAACAGGCAAGAATGATACAGTTTGGCTATTCTCAGACCTTAAAGATAAACTTACCACATGATCCAACAATTCAACTCCTAGTAATATCCCCAAAAGAAATTAAAATGTATGTCCACACAAAAACTTTTATGTGAATATTAATGGCAGTATTATTCATAATTACTAAAAGCAAATTTTCATCAACTGGTGAATGATTAAACAATATGTGCTATTTCCACACAATGAAATGCTATTCAGCAGTGAAAAATTAACACATGCTACACAGCGCAAAAGAACCTCATAAACATTTATATTAAATGAAAAAAAAAGACAAAAAGGATCACACGGCTTACGATTCCTTTTATATGAAATGTCTAGAAAAGAAATCTATACACAGACCATTAATCAGTGGTTGCCTGAGGTTAGAGTTAGGACCAGGAATGACTGCAAAATGGGTGTAAGGTCTATTTTGGGAGCAGTGGAAATGTTTCAAGACCATACTGCGAAGGGTACTCAACTCTTCAAATTTACTAAAAATAACTGAATAGTATTCTTAAAATAAGTTGAATTTTATGGTTTGTAAATTATACTTTAACTATCAAAAAACTTAAGTGCTGGTCTAACCAATCACCATCTCCCTTAATCTAACTTGAAAGGTTTATTAGCTAGCTATTCAGAATGTAGAAAACAACTGAATTGGAACTGGTGAGAACTGAATTTCATGACATGGTGGTTAGGCACAAAGGAATGTGAAATCAATGAAAACTATATAAATTCAGCACATGTGAGAATCAATATAGCTCAGAGAGGTTATCTGAAGAGTGATCTGTCTCCAGGGACTAAAAAAAAGAATACATAACTACTAAACCACCCACTTCTTTTTAAATCTTGCATATATTTAAACTTGCCACATAATGGAGGGGAAGAGCAACACTCTGCTAATCAAAGAAATTCAGATGCAAATAACTGATTTGCTGTTGTATGCTAAAATAAGTAGCATCTTAAAAGTTTTTTTAGGAGTAACACATAAAGCCGCCACCTGCACTGTTGGCATCCCACATGGGCAAAGGTTCAAGTCCCCGCTGCTCCACTTCCAATCAAGCTCTGCTATGGCCTGGGAAAGCAACAGAATATGGCCCAAGTGCTTAGACCCACTCCTGGCTGCAGATCGGCCCAGCTCCGGCCATTACAGCCATCTGGGGAGTGAACTAGCAGATGGATGACTCTGCCTCTCTGTAACGCTGCCTCTCAAATAAATAAATCTTAAAAAAAAAAAAGTTGTATTTTAGGGGCCTGCACTGTGGCACAGCGACTAAAGCTGCTACCTCTGACCCTGGCATCCCATATGAGCACTGACTCAAGTCCTAGCTGCTCCACTTCCAATCCAGCTACCTGCTAATGGCCTGGTTAAGCAAAGGAAGATGTCGCAAGTGCTTGGGCCCCTGCTCTCACATGAGAGACCTGGAAGAAGCTCCTGGCTCCTGGCTCTGTCTGGCCCATCCCCAGCCATTGAAACCATTTGGGGAGTGAATCAGTGGGTGAAAGACACCTCTCTGCTTGTCTCTCTGTCTCTCCCTCTCTCCTTGTAACTGTACCTTTCAAATAAATAAATAAAATAAATCTTAAAAAAAAAAGTTGTATTTTAACATAAGTCACATGCAAACAGAAGTCTTGTTAAGGTTGAATTTCAAAATGAGTATTGCTAACATGGCTTTGCCCAACCTGAGTGTTACAATCTTAATAGCTAATGTCTATCCAGACATCAATATATAACAGTACACTGGGACAGAGGACCAAATGTAAAAGGAATGAAAAAGTTAAAAAGGAAGAGTTAAGTGTTTAGAATCCACATAAAGATAGGATTAGGAATGTAGAATAGCTTGAAAAAGAAAAATGCATACTTGGCCAGCGCCGCGGCTCACTAGGCTAATCCTCCGCCTGCAGCGCCGGCACCCCGGGTTCTAGTCCCGGTCGCCCCTCTTCCAGGCCAGCTCTCTGCTATGGCCCGGGAGTGCAGTGGAGGATGGCCCAAGTCCTTGGGCCCTGCACCCGCATGGGAGACCAGGAGAAGCACCTGGCTCCTGGCTTTGGATCAGCGCGATGCGCCGGCCGCAACGGGCCAACCGCAGCAGCCATTGGAGGGTGAACCAACAGCAAAAGGAAGACCTTTCTGTTTCTCTCTCTCTCTCACTGTCCACTCTGCCTGTCAAAAAAAGAAGAAAAAAAAAAAAGCATACTCATCCCTTTGAGTCAATAAGAAAAAATAGAGGCAAAAAGCAAACTGTAGAAATAGGTGACCTGCAATAAAGAAGAGGCTCAGTAAGAAAGCCTACAGGAGTAGACAGACTTCTCTATCACTGGTCCAACAAGGGTGAGGACTGAAAGAATGGGCAGGCTGCGAGAGACAGAAGACTGAGATGAAAGGGAGGAAATAAAGGTGTGAATAAATTAGGGCTCAACCAGTTGGAACGAAAACACTTAAAGGGAGGGTGGTTCAAGTAGAAAGGTAGAAATGAAAGCTCCAGGAAAGTCAGAAGTGAGGTGAAACTTGAAGAGAAAGGGGATGGCTGTTGAAGAGAATAAAATGAAGAACAAAGCTATGATGGGCTGCAAGATAGCGAGCTGGGAGATCACCAAATAACCCAGAGGGAAATGAGAATGAAGTAGGCGTAGGGTTACCATGCCTACCGCACCAGGCTACCCTCTTGAATCCGGGATGGGAACAAGGAAAGTGTCAGTCAACTGGTATTCAAATTAGACAGCTCACCCACAAAAAAATCTTTTTTTATAAGTTTAATTTATCTACTTATTTGAGAGGTACAGTTAGAGAAAGGGAGAGAGACAAAGGTCTTCCATCCATCCGCTGGTTCACTACCCAGATGGCTGCAACAGCCGGAGCTAGGCTGATCTGAAGCTAGGAGCCAGAAGCTTCTCCTGGTCACCCATGTGGGTGCAGGGGCCCAAGCACTTGGACCATCCTCTACTGCTTTCCCAGATCATCAGCAGAGAGCTGGATCAGAAGAAGAGCTACAGGGACACAAACCGGCACCTATATGGGATGCCGGAGCTGCAGGCAGAGGCTTAGCCCACTACACCACAGCACTGGTCCCTCCACAAAAAATCTTAGGAACCACATCAGTGTGGCAGAGACGTCTGGCCTACCAGTTAAGATACTGGTTAAGATGCCCACGTCCCACCTCAAGAGTACCTGGGTTCAATGCCTGTTTCTGCTTCCTGACTCTAGCTTCCCGCTACTGCACACCCTGCAAGGCAACAGCAATAGCTCAAGTAACTGAGTTACTGTCACTCACATGAGGGACCTGGACTGAGTTCCCCAACTCCTGGTTTAAGTTCCAGACAGTATAAGCATTTGTGGAGTGAACCAATGAATGGTACCTCCCTCTCTGTCTCTCAAATAAATAAGACTATCAGTAGTAAAAGCTATCTCACACTTGAGAACTCAACACTAATCCAAACAATCTGGTTCAAATCAGGAGGTCAAGGTCTCCAGAGATGCCAAACTGAACCCAGCTGACCAGGTGAAGCAGGTGCCAATACCTAAAGCTCAGGTTCCCTACAGGTAAAGTGGGAAAACTGACAATGAAAGAAGCTGTAGTCAAAGAAAAGAAATCCCAAAGGTTCCAAACAGTGGCTTTAAGACAGCCTGAGAACAAGACGAACACGTAAAGGGTTCTTTAGACTTTTTTAAAACATTCCACATGGGTGCAGAGGCCCAGGGACTTGGACCATCTTCCATGCTTTCTTAGGCAGATTAAAAGGGAGCTGGATTGGAAGTGGAGCAGCCAGGACTTGAACCAGCGCCCAGATAGGATGCTGGCACTGCAGGCTGTGGCTTAACCAGCTGCACCAATGTTGGGCCCCGTTCTTTCAACTTTATAAAGAAATCTGGAAGGCCTAGAAGGGACAATACTGCAGGTAAGGAGGAAAAAACATTGCTTCTTGGCCTTTTGGTTAAGATCAAGTGTAGGAGAAAAAAAAAACACAAACAGGTTGGTTAATGACATTTCAAAGGCAATATTTCTTTTTTTAATATTATTTCTATTATTTCTTCACTTTTATTGTTTTATCATTAGACATTAGCTTTTTATAAAGATTTATTTATTTGAAAGAGTTACACAGAGAGAGGAGAGGCAGAGAGAGAGAGAGAGGGAGAGAGAGGGAGGGACAACAAGGGAAAGAGAGGGAGGGAGAGGGAGGGAGAGGGAGGGAGAGGGAGGGAGAGGGAGAGAGAGGGAGAGAGAGGGAGAGAGAGGGAGGGAGGGAGGAAGAGAGGGTCTTCCATCCAATGGTTCACTCCCTGCAACGGCTGGAGCTGTGCCGGCCAAGAGCCAGAAGCCAGGAGCCTCTTCCAGGAGCCTCTTCCGGATTTCCCACGTGGGTGCAGGGGCCCAAGGACTTGGGCCATCTTCTAATGCTTTCCCAGGCCACAGCAGAGAGCTGGATTGGAAGAGGAGAAGCCTGGACTTGAACCGGCGCCCATATGTAATGCCGGCGCTTCAGGCCAGGGCTTTAACCTGATGCACCACAGCGCTGGCCCCAAAGGCAGTATTTCAATAAGCCAAACCATAGGACATTCTAGAACAATACATGAGGAAATGCAAAATAATATATCTATTGATCTACAACAATTAGGCAATTACTACATCCAAATTTAAGTGAATTGGGCCCTGCACCCCATGGGAGACCAGGAAAAGCACCTGGCTCCTGCCATTGGATCAGCGCGGTGCGCCGGCCACAGCGCGGCGGCCGCGGCGGCCATTGGAGGGTGAACCAATGGCAAAGGAAGACCTCTCTGTCTCTCTCTCACTATCCACTCTGCCTGTCAAAAAGTAAAAAAAAAAAAAAATTATGATGAAAGGTAAGATTAACAATAATGTTCTCTTTTTAATTTATAGTAAGTTTATTTAAATAGCAAGGGCATCCTCTGTTAAGTGAATGGATAAACTAATAATGAACATACACACAATCTGCCAGGCCATTTCTACAACCCATACATACCATGTTTCGGTTTCCTTTGCTTGACTAGCTTCTCAACTAAGAAATACTCCAACCAAGTACCGGATTCCCTCTCTTGGTCATGCTGTAACACCCAATGAGAATGTCTGAAAGGTGACAGCTTCTTTGCTTTACCCTAGTGAAGTCTACTGATCCCAGACACCTCCGTTTGAATCACTTAGGCTCTCACAGACATGATGTTTTCTAACTACTTGCCTATAACCTTAAGCCACTTATTACACCTACTTGACTAAGGTTAACACTTACTATTCAGCAGTTTCAACTCTACTGCTCACCCCAAAGCTGCAATTTGCTTACATATCTCTTTTTAAAAGCTAGATTTTGTTAACCCTCAAGCCAACTAACTCCAGAATTTCTCCAGGATGTAGTTATCAGCTGCCTGTTTATAGCTCTCCCAGGGCCACTGCTCATTTTGGGCAGAATCCAGTAGAATACTCTGGAACCACACACTTCCTAGTATATAATCTTTCACAAAATAGAGAATTCTCCTAAAACACTGGTAAAATAAGTGTTCGTATGTAACCCCATCTTTTCACCAGTAGGGACAGACTCTCTTGTATGCATAGAATATATCCCCAATATCAAGAACCAGCAGGTAGTAGACATATTTTTAATCTAATAATCAGGATGTTAAATATAACTATTTCCATTACATATAATTAGAGAAAACACAATAGTATACAAAGTCTGAAAATCAATAATTGAAGACTTACTTGTCAAATAAATGAATATAAGAATATAGTCAAACCAAATGCAGTGGTTCCCAAATTCTAAACTTCATACAATAACCGTACTAGGAAGCTGTACTGATTAAATAACAGCAGATGTTGTAATAGACAAATCCCCAAACTGTAGCATAACAGTAGTTTCATTTTTATTTCGTGCTTACACGAAGTCCAGAAATCCATGTTAATGATCAGCTAGGGTCATGAGGAGGCTGGAGACAACACAGGCTAACAGAGCTCCCTTTGACCCATAATTTCTAAAGCTGCTCTTGCAAACAATACTGAGCCTTACAGTTAGGGCAGTGAAGAGTATCATTTTAAGGTTTGTACAAGGGTATTCTAAAAAGTTCATGAAAAAATGGAATTAAAAGACATTTATTTTGGTGCATAATACCTTTGAAATCCATACAGTTTTTTCATAATATGAAATTTTTTGAAGATTTCTCATATCCCTCATATATGCACGAATTTCAAAATATTTTACATGAAAATAACTTACAACACAGTGCTCCCATTCGATGGTTCACTCCTCAAAGGCCCACAATTCTTAGGGCCTGACCCAGGAACTGGGAACTCAATCCAGGTCTCCCTCAGCCTGGCCAGAACCCAATGACTTCAAGACACCCTGGCTACCTCCCAGAACCTGCATTGGTGGGAAATGAATTCATGTACACAGATGTGAAATGGGAGCATCTTTACCACCAGGTCAAACGCCCACTCCAATAAACATAATTCCACTGTTCCATGAACTTTTTGAAGTACCCTATATTTGTCAGGGCTGAAATCAACAATCAACACTTCTGCTTCATTTCTCAATTATATGGCCATCTCCAAATAAAAAGGGGGCTAGTAAATATTAGTTTGAGCCCCAAAGAAAAGGAAGCAAGATTGGTAAAACCTCAGTGCTCACCACTGAGGTTTTAAAATACAGATTCTGCAGCATTATCCAAGGTGATCCTCATTCAGCAGGTCAAATGAGACTCTAAGAATCTGTATGTACTTAAGCTTGCCAAGTGAGTCTGATATTTGCCCAAGTTGGGCAATAGTGGCTTAGGAAGTAAAAAAGCTTGGGGCAAACAGGAAAAACATTTCTATGGACAATGTATTTATTGGATAAAAGGAAAACCAAAAAAGTAATAAAAACATTGAGCCTTCATGCTTTTACCTTCATAAGGTAACAGGTACAACTTGGGAAACTCTTTCCTCCTTTGGCCTGTGATGGCAGTCTCTAATGGCTTTCTTATTAATATTTGTAGCTTCTTCTCAGGCTTCCTTTATTCACTCATACTCTCCTTGGCCATGAGCTCTTCTCATTCCTTGAATGACCTCATTCACGTCAACTACCACCTAAAACACTAACATTTAACTGCCTTCTACAACCCTTTATTTAAATGTCCCACCAGGACATCAATATATCCAAAACTTCACCTGACCTTCAAACCAGCTCTTCTTCTAGCATGCACTATCCTCTTGGCACCCTAACTAAAAACCAGGGAGTCACTATTCATCCTTCTCCTACAGCCCGTCAATTTTATTTCAATACTTAAAAAAAATATATATATTTATTTGAAAGGCAGAGTTAGAGAGGCAGAGGCAGAGAGAGAGAAAAGTCTTCCACCCTCTGGTTCACTCCCCAGATGGTCACAGCAGCTGGAGCTGGGTCCTCCTCCATGTCTCCCACCTGAGTGCAGGGTCCTAAGTACTTGGGCCATCTTCCACTGCATTCCCAGGCACATCAGCAGCGGGCTGGATCAGAAGTGGAGTAGCCAGAACTTGAACCAGCACCCAAATGGGATGCTGGCACCTAAGGTGGCAGCCTTACCTAAGCCACAGCACTGGTCCCTTTCTTCAATACTTCTGGAATCCACCTTCACTGCCCATGTCTTCAGTAAAACCCCCTTCAAAGAGAACTTCCCACCAGTTCCCCTGCTCACAACTCAACAACATCAATCCATACCCTATCCACATACCTACATATCAAGAGTTCATCTAAAATACAAATCTGGCTTTGATTCCCTGCTCTGGATGTTTAAGTGGCTCATCACTGCCTTCCAAAGCAAAGTTCCAACTCCTCAGAACTCAGCACACAGGACCTTTAACATCTCTTCACACTGTAAGTACCCTGTGCTTTAACCTTATTTAATTTCTGACAGTTCACTGAACACATTTCTTATATCCTTTGCAAGTCTGGTATAGCATCTGACACACAAAAAAAATCAACTGACCAAATGAATATATGCAACAATCATGCTGAAAATGCAAAACTAGAACCACAAATTTTGGAATCTTTTAAAATATTTATTTATATGAAAGTCAGAGTTAAAAAGAGAAAAGGACAAAGAGATCTTCCATCTGCTGGTTCACTCCCCAGATGGCCACATAAGCCAGGAGCCAGGAGTATCTTCCAGGTGTTCCATGTGAGTGGCAAGGGTCTATGTACTTGGGTCATCTTCGGCTGCTCTTCCTAGGCCATTAGCAGGGAGCTGGATCAGAAGTGTAGCAGCGAGGACTTAAACTGCATGCATATGAGATACCCGTGTCCCAGGCAGCAACTTTACCAGCTACACCACAATGCCAGTCCCAGAATCATTATTAAAGAAACAACATTTGGAAGTCTCTAGAGTGGACAAGTTCTGACAATAATGTGATCTTAGATGAAAACAGGGATTTTTCCTTCCTAAGATTTCATTATACTCAAAATAGCTATACTGCCCAAAATGGGAACTAATATTTAATTTACATATTTAAGAAGCTACCGACCAACAAACCAGAAATAGAAGGGAACTTCCTCAACCTAATAAAAATTATCTACAAAAAAACAAAACAAAACAAAACAAAACAAAAAAAAACCCACATCTAACATTAATGAAAGATCATGAACAAAACAAGGATGTTCACTCTCACCACTTCTACTCAACACTATACTAGAGGTTCCGGTCAGAGCAGCAAAAAGAAATGAAAATATCCAGACCAGAAAGATGTAAAATTATTTCTATTCACATATAATATTTACAAGGAAAAGCCTCAGGACTCCACTAAAAAAACTCTAAGCACCAATAAACTAGAAGTTACAGGATACAATAAATAAATAAATCTTTTCAAAAAAAAAGTACAGAAATAAACTCACATTTCTAAACAACTGATTTCTGTTAAGGATGGCAAGATAATTCAATGGGGGAAGAATAGTCTTTGCTACATATAGTACTATGACAAGTAGTATCTACATGCAAAAAGAGAAAAAAAACGATATTAAACTCTTACCTTGCAGAATATATACAACTTCACTCAAAATGGATCACAAACTTAAACATAAGGGTTAAAACTATAAAAATCTTTACATACTTTCCTAGGGCTACCATAACAAATGACCACAAATCTGGTGACTTCAAACAACAGCAATTTATTCTCTCAGAGTAGTGGTGGGTAAAAGAAGTAAAGAAATCAAGGTGTCCATCTGGTGGTTGTACTGTTTACAGGCTTGGGACTGCACAATCCAATCCCTGCCCCCTCTCCCCCTCTGCATCTGTATCTCTCTGTGCTCTCCACTGCTTTCTCTTACAAAGACTGTCACCATTTGGACTGGGGGGACTGGGGGCCCACCTTAATCCAGGATAAACTCATCAAGATTCTTCCCCTAACTATATCTGTAAAAATTTTCCAAATAAGGCCACATGCACAGGTTCCAGCAGTTAGGACCGGGACGTTACTTTTAAGGGCTACTATTTGATATACTACACTTATAGAAAAAGCATAGGAGTAAGCTGTCATGACTCTGGATTAAGAAACAATTTCTTAGATGTAACAGCAAAACACAGGCAACCAAAGAAAAAAACAGATAAACCAGACGTCAGCAAATTAAAAACATTTGTGCTTCAAGGTAAAGCATCAAGTGGAAAGACAACTCATAGCATGGGAGAAAATTTTCACAAATCATCTCTAACAAGGGACTTGTATCTAGAATATACGAAGAACTCTCACAATTTACCAATCCTGATGTTGTAAAATAAGGAGGTATTTGGTCTTTCATCCCACTAACATACACTTCCTAAAATGTTTGGAGTCTGCAGAGTAGAGACTAGTGTCCTTTCTATGCTAATGAGATGACTGGGACTGGTAGCCCCTAGAAGGTTCCATAATGGGGGTTGGTCATGGCAAAGAACAAGCCATGATTAGAGGGCTGAGATGTTAAGCCCTATCTACAATCTGTAAGGAGGGGAGAGAGCTGAAGGCTGGCTCTTAATGACTTGTAATTTATTCAATTATGCCTACATAACAAAATTTCCATTAAAAACCCAAAAGGACTATGTTCAGTTGGCTTCTAAGGCTGAACACACAGGGGCTCTTGGCAGAGCGACACATCTATATACAGCATGGAAGGTCTGTGCCCTTTCACCCATACTTAACCCTGCACATCTCTTTCATCTGGCCGTCTGCAACATCCTTTATAACAAATGAATTATTTAAGTAAGATGTTTCCAAGTTCTGAGAGCCATCCTAGCAAATTAAGAAAAAGAGAAGGTAATGGGAACCCCAATGTATAGCTAGTTAGAAGCAGAGATAAAAACAACCTGACCTTTGCAACTGGAATCTAAGAGAGGACCTCTTGTGGGACTGAGCTGGCATCCTGTGGGATCTGACGCTTCCTCCAGGTAGATAGTGTCAAAACTGAATTGAATGAGAACACTCTGCCTTTGTTCACTGGAGAATTTGCCACAGAATTTGTTTACTAGATATGTGAGAAAAGATCAAAAGTGACACATCTGATCACAGAAGTATTCTGTGTTGTCAAAGGTATCATAGCAGAAACTGGGTTTCTTTTGTTTCTATACCCTTATAATAATTAAAAGACAAATAGCCCAATTAAAAAATAGGCAAAAGAACTAAATAAACATTTCCCCAAAGGAAGAGAGTGTTTGGCCTAGTGAGTAAAATGCTGAGTGGCACACTCACCTCTGATACAGGAATGTATGAGTCCCAGCTCCACTGCGGATTCTAGCTTCCCGCTAATGCATACCCTGAGGGGCAAAAGGTGATGACTCAAGTGGTTGGGTCTCTGCCACCCAAGGAGGGGAACCTAGAGATTAAGTTCCTAGCTACTGGCTTCTGCTTGGCCCAGTCTCACCTACTGCGGGCATTTGGGAAGTGAAACAGCAAATAGAAGCTCTGTCTCTCTGCCTTTCAAACAAACAAAAATTTAAAAAGAAGATATACAGGGTCTGGCAGTGTGGTACAGCAGGTTGGGCCACAGCTCACGACACAGGCATCCTATGTTGGAGTGCCAGTTTAAGTCCCAGCTGCTCCACTTCCAAAGCAGCTTCCTGCTGTTAAGCCTGGGAGAGAAGGAGAAGATGGCCAAGTGCTTGGATCCCTGCACTCAACAGACCAGGATGGAATTCCTAACTCCTGGTTTCAGCCTGGCCTGGCCTGGCTATTGTGGCAATCTGGGCAGTAAACCAGCAGATGGAAGATTACTCTCTCTCTCTCTCTCTCTGGCTCTGCCTTTAATATAGATGGATCTAAAAAACAAGGAAGGAAGGAGGGGAAGGAAAAAGGAGGAGGAGGAGGAAGAGAGAGACAGAAGGAAGCAGCAAACAGAAGGAAATAGGAAGAAGAAAGAAGAAATAAAAACAGCCAATAAACACATGAAAAGATGTTCAACATCATTACCTAAGGGGAGTTGGGTGAGGGTGAGAAAAGCAAGCCAAAACCACAACAAAATACTACTTCATATACACTGGAATGTCTATAACTTAAAGGACAAACAACAAATGGTATCAAGGATGTGGAGAAATTAGAATCCTGATGCACTGCTACTGGGAATGTAAAACGGTACTCATTTAAAAGACTAACTACAGTGCTACCAAATTACTTAACTCTTCTGTTCCTATGTATCCCACGGAAATGAAAATTTATGTCCACACAAAAACTTGCACTCAAATGTCCATGACGGCATCAAACATTAATAGTCACAATGTATAAACAACTCAAATGTCCATCAACTACGAGTGGATAAATATAAAATGGTATGTCCAAACAATGAACTATTATTCAGCAATAAAAAAAGAAATATGGATCCTACCGTAATAAGGATGAACTCTGAATACATGCTAATGGCAACAGATAAATCTGCAGAGACAGTAGTTGTCTAGCAGCAGGAGGATGGAGGTTTGGAGATGATGGTTTAGGGATTTGAGACTTCTTTCTCACATGACAAAATGTTCGAAAACTGCTGGTGGTGATTCTGCCCAACTCCAGGAATATACTAAAAAAGACTAAATTGTACAACTTAAATTTGTGAATAAGTTAGATCTCAATAAAGCTGTTTAAAAAAAAGCTATTGGGGCCAGCGCTGTGGCACAGTGGGTTAATGCCCTGGCTGAAGTGCTGGCATCCCATATGGGTGCTGGTTCAAGTCCCAGCTGCTCCACTTCCGATCCAGCTCTCTGCTATGGCCTGGGAAAGCAGTGGAAGATGGCCCAAGTCCTTGGACCCCTGCACCCACATGGGAGACCGGAAGAAGCTCCTGGCTGCTGGTTTTGGATCGGTGCAGCTCCGGCTGTTGAGGCCAACTGGGGAGTGAACCATTGGATGAAGACCTCTCTCTATCTCTGCCTCTCCTCTATGTAACTCTGACTTTCAAATAAATCTTTAAAAAAAAAACTATCAAACTTTTTAAAAAAAGATTTATCTTATGCTTTCCCAGGAGCATCAGCAGGGAGCTGGATTGGAAACTGAGTAGCTGGAACGTGAACCTGCATTCCAATATGGGATGCTGGTGTTGCAGGCAAAACTTAGTGCCATACCACCTGCCCTGCTATCAAACCTTTTTCACCCAGAAATTGATGCAGGAGAATAATTTACACCTGTAAGATACATAGCTTTTCTTTTTTTAGTACCTTTAATAACAGGAAATAAAAATAACACTCAACCACAATAACTCTTATTCTAGGTTTCTAGAACAAGAATTTTTCTACACAATTTCCCTTTTCAAGTATTTTTTTAAAGATTTATTTATTTGAAAGGTGGAGTTAGAGAGAGGCAGAGGCAGAGAGGTTTTCCATCTGCTGGTTCACGCCCCAAATGGCCACAATGATCCGAAGCCAGAAGCCAGGAGCTTTTTCTGGATCTCCCACTTGGGTGCAGAGGCCCAAGCACTTGGGCCATCTTCCACTGCTTTCCCAGGCCATAGCAGAGAGCTGGATCAGAAGATGAGCAGCAGGGACTCGAACTGGAGCCCAAATGGGATGCCAGTACTCTAGGCAGCGATTTTACCCACTATGCCACAGCGCTGCCCCCTCCTTTTCAAGTAAACTTTAACTATCTTGTGATGTAAATGTTTTTAATATTATCTGTGGCTTTAACTAATTCTTAAGAGTAAGAAAGATAAACCTTTAAATTTACAATAAATTTAAATGAGTAAATACCAATTAAGAACTTGAACTTAACTTACTAGGAAAAAGTGGCTTTCAGGGACAGCACTGTGGCACAGCAGGCTTAAACAGATTAAAGCCCTGGCCTGAAGTGCTGGCATCCCATATGGGCTCCGATTTGAGTCCTGGCTGCTCCTCTTCGGACCCAGCTCTCTTCTATGGCCTGGGAAAGCAGTATAACATGGCCCAAGTCCTTGGGCCCCTGCACCCACGTGGGTGACCCAGAAGAAACTTCTGCTCCTGGCTTTGGATCGGCACAGCTCTTGATTGATGTAGCCATCTGGGGAGTGAACCAGCAGATGGAAGACCTTTCTCTCTGTCTCTACCACTCTCTATAACTCTGTCTTTCAAATAAATAAAATAAATCTTTAAAAAAATAGCAGCTTTGTCACTACACTTATGGGAATAATAATTCTCTCCAGACTCTGCTTTGTAAGCCAATTAACACACAGAAGACTCTTGGTCATTTTTTTCTTTAAATCAGTATTATATTAAAGAGGATGGAAGAATCACCTAAAAGTTTATTTAAGCACTGGGGGTAGGGGAATGAAAGTAGAAATTAAAGCTAAAGTATTTGAGAATTCTAATTATTTCAGTTTTACATTTGAATACAATATCCCAGTAACCACCGAAAATACTGTTTTAATAACTAAAATTTCATTAATATTTGCTTCAAATTAGAAATATTACTGTATGACTGATCCGCTTTGACATGAACTGTCCACAGGATACGTTACCCAGAACAAAGGAGTTAATCTTGAACTATTCTCTCCAGCTATATTTTCCAGGATATCCCTATCCCAGGTAGAGTGCATTCACTGAATATAAATTTACATTATACTGGAGGCGGGGAATAAGACAAAATGCTGAAGATGTAAATCTGATTACTTGGATTATGTGCTTTTTTTTTTACTACTATAAGCAATGTTTAACTGCATTTTCTAAGATTTATTTATTTACCTAAAAGAGTTACTTTGAAAGAGGGAGATTTTCCATTCCGTGGTTCATTCCCCAGATGGCTGCAATGGTCAGCACTGGGCCAGGCAGGAGCAAGGAGCCAGGAGCTTCTTCCAGGTCTCCCACGAGTGCTTGGGCCATCTTCTGCTGCTTTCCCAGGCCATTAGCAGGGAGATGGACCAGAAGTGGAGCATCCAGGTCAGGAATTGGCACCCATATGGGATCTCAGTGTCCCAGGCTGTGCCACAATGTTGGCCCCTATTTCCATAATGTTTAATTTATCCTAGTGGGACTACATACAAAACTGTCAATTACCATATGAATATAAGGCATTCTCATACGCACACGTACAAAGTGGCCGCAAAACATTTGTTAAGAAAATGCAATCAAAATTATTCTGGCAAAAAATTTTTGAAATCCATGCATATAATGGGGTCTTCAAAAGATGTATGAAAAATGTATATTGCCGGCCGGCGCCACGGCTCAACAGGCTAATCCTCCGCCTAGCGGCGCCCGCACACCAGGTTCTAGTCCCGGTCGGGGCGCCGGATTCTGTCCTGGTTGCCCCTCTTCCAGGCCAGCTCTCTGCTGTGGCCAGGGAGTGCAGTGGAGGATGGCCCAAGTCCTTGGGCCCTGCACCCCATGGGAGACCAGGAGAAGTACCTGGCTCCTGGCTTCGGATCAGCGCGGTGCGCCGGCCGCGGCGGCCATTGGAGGGTGAACCAACGGCAAAGGAAGACTTTTCTCTCTGTCTCTCTCTCACTGTCCACTCTGTCAAAAAAAAAAAAAAAAAAGTGTATATTGCAAAAAGTATGCATGGGTCTCAAAATTTTTAACACCTAAATAAATTTATCTTTTAGGTCCATTTTCTAACAACTTTTCAAAATACCCTCATAAGTAGACCATCAATTTAGGAATTTTTCAAGACGCACTCATTCAAACGTCAGCTTAGTATTTAACGTTCTGTTTGTATTAAAATATTTTAAATATGTTTTGATAGTAGCTAACTAGTTGGTCTTAAGTGTCTCTTCCCACTTGTAATCTACTCTTTTTAAACCTGTAGTGTAGTGGCTGTAACTTTCAGGTGTCATGGACTTCGCTGAGGCTCTAATAAAGTTATGAAGCCCCTTGAGAAAAGTGATACACACACACACACACACACACACACACACCTTTCCTGCTGAAACACATACAGATCCTCCCTCCCTCTCTCTCTCTCTGTATATATATATATAGACAGGCAGAGTTCGTGAGAGAGAGAGAGACAGAGAGAGAAAGGTCTTCCTTCAGTTGGTTCACCCCCCAAATGGCCGCTACAGCCGGCGCTGTGCTGATCTGAAGCCAGGAGCCAGGTGCTTCCTCCTGGTCTCCCATGCGGGTGCAAGGCCCAAGCACTTGGGCCATCCTCCACTGCCTTCCTGGGCCACAGCAGAGAGCTGGACTGGAAGAGGAACAACCAGTACAGAATCCAGCGCCCCAACCGAGACTAGAAGCCAGGGTGCCAGCGCCGCAGGCGAAGGATTAGCCAAGTGAGCCACAGCGCTGGCCCAGATCCTATATTTTAAGAAAGCCAAGCTATGACTGCCCATCACCCACCAATGAGGTCTAAATTTCTTGGTCTATAGGTTGATTTTCCCTTACTAGAAATGCTTGGGACCAGAAATGTTTTTGATTTCCTAGTTCTTCAAATTTGGGGATACTGGCATAGATATTACTGGTTGAACATCATAATCTGAAAATCTAAAACCCAAAATGCTCGCAAATCAAGAATTTTGAATTTTTGGAATTAGGGATGCTGAACCAATATTATAGTAATGTAGTCAGTGTTAAGCTAGCTAATCTATCTCCTATCTTTTCCAAATACATACATTAAACTGGAAATCTCCTCACTACCCCACATAAATATACTACTCTCTTTCCTGGCTTGCCTTCATAGTTCCCATTTATTTCTTTCATGCACAACTGCTTGCTTTTGATATCAACAAAACCTTCTTCTTATCCTTAAAATATCTTCTTATCCTTAAAATATCTTAAAATACTTTTCCTTTGCCAGGAAGGTCTCCCTCTACCTACAATCAGACCATCTGATCATTTCTGAATTCCAAAATATATTATCTGCACCTCTTACTACTTTGTCTCATAAAAAGTATCTTAAAGGGGCAGCACTGTGGTGCGACAGGTTAAACCACAGCCTGCAGTGCCAGCATCACATAGGGGCACCAGTTCCAGTCCAGGCTACTCCATTTCCAATCCAGCCCCCTCTGATGCTCCTGGGAAAGCAGAAGATGGCCCAATGTGAGAGACTCAGAAGATGCTCCTGGCATTGCATGGCTCTGGCTGTTGTGGCCATTTGGAGGGTGAACCAGCAAATGGAAGATTTTTGTCTCTTCTGTCTGCAACACTACCTTTCAAATAAATAAATACATCTTTAAAAAAAAAGTATCCTAAGAAGTCAAAAAACTTAGGATTCAATATTTATGAACTGTTGGTTATATTTTCAAATAATATGAAGATACTACTGCAAAAAGTTTGTGAAAAAATGGAAAAGACGTTTATTTGGGTGCAAAAATTTTGAAACACATGCACAGTTTTTCTTAACATGCATTTTCCATGAACTTGCTGAAGACCCTCTGTAGACCTCACATGTTTTCCTTCAACTTCTGTTAACCTTTTCAAGTGAAGTATCTCATACACTCTGCATTTATCTTTTCTACTCTTCTAATCAATAAAATCCTTAAAAGCAGAGAGAGTAGCCACTTCAACCTCATGTCTTCCAAACACAAAGCAGGGCAATACCTGATATAGAGTACTTGCATATCAGTGTTCTTCAGACATTTCATGTATTTTATAACCCCAACTATATTTCTCAAATCTCATTTTTTCCTTCTGAAAAGTCAAATGCTCCACTCCTAGTACCTGATCAAGTGAGAACTTTTTACTATACAAAGTAGTGGTTAAGTTATTCTCATCCATCCAACATGAACTTGATGATATATCCCAACCTTGTCCAAAAACAGAAAACCACCTTCAATACAACAAGAAACCTAACAACTATTAACCCAGAATACAGTATGCATAGTTGCTACACAAAAATAATCCAAATGAAGGAGCTATTACCCTTTAGTACCACTGCAAACGAAGTTTAATTCTACTTATAAAACAAATTCCAGAAATACTATCCCAGAATATATGTACATATATATGCACTACAGGAGGCAGTGAAACAGCATTAAGTATAGAAACTTTTTAAACAGAATTCTTAAGTATGCAAAAAAAGCTTAAAACCAGCATGCAATAAAAAGTTTAAAACCAAGTATGCCATGGGGCCAACACTGTGGCACAGCAGGTTAAAGCCCTGCCCTGAAGTGTCAGCATCCTATATGGGCGCTGGTTTTAGTCTCGGCTCCTCCTCTTCCGAACCAGCTCTCTGCTATGGCCTAGGAAAGCAGTAGAAGGTGGCCCAAGTCCTTGGGCCCCTGCACCCGCATGGGAGACCTGGAGGAAGCTCCTGGCTCCTGAATTTGGATCGGCACAGCTCCGGCCATTGTAGCCATCTGAGGAGTGAACCAGCAGATGGAAAACCTCTCTGTCTCTGCCTCTCTCTGTATCTCTTTCGAATAAATAAATCTTAAAAAAAAAAAAAAAAAAAAAGTATGCCACAAAAGCTTAAGATCAACAGATTCATGCCCACATCCCATATCAGAGTGCCAGAGTTCAAGTCCCCGCTATTCCACTTCTCTTCTGATCCAGCTTCCTGCTAATGCCTGCTGGGAGGGCCTCTCCCACCCACATGGGGAACCTGCATGGAATTCTAGGCTCCTGGCTTCAGCCTGGCCCAGCCCTGGCTGTTGTGGGCATTTGGGGAGCAAACAAGATTGGAAGATATTTTTCCCTCCCTCGCTTCCTCTCCCTCTCTGTTGCTCTTTCAGGTAGATAAAAATAAACAAACACCTAAAAAATTATGCTAAGTGAATGAAAAGACAAAAAACCAACATACTGTACGATCCCAATTGTATGAAATATCCAAAAGAGACAACTTCATGGAGACAGAAAGTAGACTGATGGTCGCTAGGGGCGGGAGGGAGGGGGGAATGGAAGAGTCATCACTAATGGGTACAGGGTTTCTTTTTGGATTTCTGTTCCAGAATTAGTGATGATAACTGCAACTTGGTCAATTTACTAAAATCCACTGGACTGTACATTTTCAAAGGGTAAATTTTATCTCTAAGTTTTTGGCCACTCTGGCTACTTTATCTCAAAGAAAACAGAAAACTTTTTAGTAAGGATCTTATTTTGCAGTTTGTTTCCTCAAAATGATCTAAACTGGCAGTTACAAACTAGGTCCTTTTCTTCTTAAGAGAAGCAGAGAGACACACACAGTGAGAGAGAGCTCCCAACCCCCAGTTCATTACTCAAATGCCTGCAACAGTCTCTGAAGCCAGGAAACGGGAATCCAATCAAACTCTCACGTGGGTGCAGGAACACTTCTGACTTGAACCATCACTGCTGCCTCCCAGGATCTGCATTAGCAGGAAAGTGGAGTCAGGTGCTGGAACCTGCTAGCAAACTCAGGTACTCCAATGTGGAACTCAGGCATACTGACCAGCACCTTAAGCTCTCAAATACCTACACTCAAGGCCCTTTTTAAAACCACAGCATTGGGCCCTGTGCTATGGTGCAATGGGATAAGCAGGTGCTTGTGACGTGGTTCTGAGTCCTGGTTACTGTGCTTCCAATCCAGCTTCCTACTAATTCACCTGGGAAGACAGCACAAGATCGCTCAAGCGCTTGGGTCCCTGCCACCCATGTGGGACACCAGGATGGAATTACTGGCACCTGGCTTTGATCCGGCCAAGACCTAGCTACTGTAGCCATTTTGGGGGGTAACTGTAGATAGAATCTCTCTCCCACACCTGTGTCATTCTGTCTTTAAAATAAGCAAACAAATTTTTAAACAAACAGAAACATACACAGCATTGGGGCCAGTATTATGGCACACTGGTTAAGCTGCCACTTGGAATGTCAGCAATCCATATACCAGCATCCCATACTGGAAGCTACTTCTGAGTCCCAGCTACTCCACTTCCAATCCAGCTTCCTGCTAATGTGCCTGGGAAGGCAGCAGAAGATGGCTCAAGTGCTGGGAGACCCAGAAGCAGTTGCTGGCTCTTAGTTTTGGTCTGGCTCAGCATCAGCCATTTAGGGGAGTGAACCAATGAATGGAAGATCGAGCGATCGAGCAATCGATCTCTCTCTAATGCTGCCTTTCAAATAAATAAATAACTCTTTAAAAAAAAAAGTTTTAAAATTTCTAGGCCCACTTGCACAGCAACAGTGACCTGGAGCTGAGCAGCAACTGACTTATTGGCTGTCTGAGCCAAGATCTCTAACACGTCCTATGGTCTTCTAATAATGAAGAGTCAGTTGCTATATACCTTGTGACCACTAATCTAAAAAAGACCTCCTACCTTTCTTACTAGGATACACTGTTGATGAATTAAACTGTAATTACAAGTAATCATGACTGTAACACTTGTTGAAAAAATAAAAAAGAACTTTTCACTCCCCACTGGCCAGAGCAATGCCAATCTAAAGCCAGGAGCTTCTTCTGGGTCTCCCACATGGGCTCAGGGGCCCAATGACCCAGGCCATCTTCCACTGCCTTCCCAGGCCACAGCAGAGAGCTGGATTGGAAGTTGAGCAGCCAGGACTTGAACTGGCGCCCATATTGGATACAGGCACTCCAGGCAGCAGCTCTACCCACTATGCCACAGCACCGGCCCCAGCAGGCTAGTTTTTAAGTTGATAAATTTGCAGGACCCACAAATGATATTATAAATATCCCTATTGCCCTTGGTAGAAAAAAGGTTCTGCACCCCTGATGTATAAAGTAGAACAGTTCAGAAACAAACAAAAAAGCTATCTATGCCTACAGAAATTATCTTCATTTTATTTATAATTAAAACTTATTTTCATCTACATCTACTCATAATTAGGTGTTGGCAATAAAAAGAGGGAAAGCTGTCTATTCAGATTACTGATCGGATATAAGAATAAATTGATTTATTTGTTCACCGATTTTGTATTTAAAGCATTCAGAACCCTCCCGATACTTAAATGCATAAGGAAAACCAATCTCTACCCATTCGTAGAGTCTATGTAGTAAACTGTATTTTGCAAATGTAGAAGAAAACAAAATGCAAAGTGAATATGGAAACAGAAAAGTGGATTCTATTTCCCACCAAGTGTATATAAGGCTTTTGAGCTAACAGTTATCCCAAATACCTTCCATGTCTGGTATTTTGTGCACTTATCCAGATTTTATCCTCCTTGCCTTCAAATAAAGTAACTCATCTGGCTGAACCGCATGCTTTTTCTGTAGTTGGTAAGGGTTAAGAAATTTCCACTCCATTTCATTATTACTATTATTTTTTTTTTTATTTGACAGGTAGAGTTATTGACAGTGAGAGAGAGAGAGAGAGACACAGAGAGAAAGGTCTTCCTTCCATTGGTTCACTCCCCAAATGGCCACTACGGCCGGCGCTGTGCCGATCCGAAGCCAGGAGCCAGGTGCTCTCCCATGGTCTCCCATGCGGGTGCAGGGGCCCGAGCACTGCCCTCCCGGGCCACAGCAGGGAGCTGGTCTGGAAGAGGAGCAACCAGGACAGAATCTGGCACCCATATGGGATGCTGGTGCCGTAGATGGAGGATTAACCAAGTGAGCCACAGCACTGGCCCATTCTTACCATTATTTCTAACAGCTAGCAAAGCATCAACATATTAGATGACTTTTAAGACAGCTATTCCCATTAAAGCCAATTCATTTCTCAGTCTTCCAAGACAGCTCAGTTGCACCATTTATTTAGTAGTTTAGCAGTAAACCTCAATGTTTTCTCTCTGTACCATACCACTTCATTAACTTGTCTACATACTTGCAAGTTTAGAGGTGACATTTTAAAGATCAATGCCGGGGCCAGCACTGTGGCAAAGCGGGTTAAAACCTTGGCCTGCAGCACTGGCATCCCATATGGGTGCCGGTTCGAGTCCTGGCTGCTCCACTTTCGATCCAGCTCCCTGCTAACGTGTCTGGGAAAGCAGCAGTGGAGGATAGCCCAAGTAGTTCGGCCCCTGCACCCACATAGGAGACCCGCTAGAAGCTCCTGGTTCCTGGCTCTGGATCAGCTAAGCTTCAGCCATTGTGGCCATTTGGGGAGTGAATCAGCAGATGGAAGACCTCTCTCTGTAACTCTGTCTTTCAAATAAGCAAAATAAACCTCAAAGGAAAAAAAAGCCAATGCCATCACTGAGTGCTAATAAAAATCATATAAAATGACACAGCATCACAACTCCTTTATAACTGCAATTATAAACACACAAATGCAAAAGTTCGATAAGGTTTTATGTCCAACTGAAAACAATCTTGTATCTGTTTAAGCCTGATGGTGAATAAAACAGGATGCTCAAACTCCTAACACAGACAACAGCCTAAATCACATAACTCCCTTTTTCCAAAGTGTAGGACCAGAAACAAAAAACAACAATCGCTCATTACCTTTACCATCATTTATGGAAGCATGAAGCATCACTAACTCAGCAAAGGTTACTGGAAAACCTTTGAGTTTCACACCATCAAAGCAAAGCATGCGTTAACTGCATAGGAAGTAGTAGGATATGGTTTATGGTGTACCCTTTACCTGTTATTGGTGTAACAGCATTGTCCGACAGAACTTTCCAAAAGGACGCATGTCCTAACAGGGCCCTGTTCTGTACAGAAGTCAGGAACAACACGTGGCTACTGAATATTTGCAATTGGCTAGCAAAACTAAGGAACTGAATTTACCTCATTTTAATTAATTTAAATTGTCCATATTGAATGTAATTTCATAAACCTAAGGTTTTTTTTTCCCAAAGGATCACGCCTTCATGTTAACACCATCTAAAACTCTCCTTACACCAAATGCTAAACAAGGTTAGTCAATAGCCTGAACATGAAATTCACTTGGGAAATGGGAATTACTGATACTACTCAGATTTAGAAGTTAAGGTGCAGTATCTACCGACATAATATCAAAAGTGCATCTCGAGTCTCTGCCCATCATTTCTTCCAAAGGGGTACTCTGGGCAATTTTCCAAGGCATGAAAGTTACTTTCCCTTCAGATCGGTTCACTATTTTCTGTTCAGGAAATGAAATGGCAACAAATAATTTCTTTGCATTCTAAGTGTACCGGCGCTCGGGGAAAAATGTCACGCGTGAATTTTCCAATTCCTGACCAGGGAGATGCGAGTGTCGGGGGAGCGCCTGCATCTCCTGAGAGCCCCAATGCCCACCCTTCCACCGTTTCAAGCCACCGATCGCTCAGCCACAGCTGCAATTTCGGTCCTGGATACAAAGTGTTTTTCCAGCGCCAGGAGGTAACGCGTCTTTGGCACTTCAGGTATTCTTTCGCCAGCTCTCCCTAAGTCAAGAGAAGTAACCAAGATGGTGCACGAGACGTCAGAAGGAAACAGCGCTGGGAACTCGCACACTGGGTCTCCGGACAGAAATCAAGCGCCTTCCAGCCGGAGGCAGGGTGCCTCGCACCACCCGGGGGAGCAGAGCGGCCAAGGTCGCGCCCCTAGGTCGCCAGCGCCAGCACCCGCCCGCCCGCAGGCTGCTGGAGGCCACCTGTTAGGCCCAAGCCTCACCTGGCAGGCAGGACAGAGGCGGCGCCGGCCCGGCAGCCCGCGGAGCCCGGCGGAGGCGCCGACCCCGCCCCTGTCGCCGCGGCCGCGAAGACCCCCGCGGCACGTGGGCTGCACCGCGCCCAGGCTGCTCTGACAGGCGGGGCGCCGCGGCCCCCAGCCCGCCGCGGACGCGCGGGCCCACGGCGCCGGCCCGCCCTCGGTCCCCTCCTCCCGGCGGCGCGGCCCCGCCCGGCCGCTCAGCACCTACCTGGTCGCGGAGTTTCAGGAACGCCATGGCGGCCTCCGCCGCCGCCGCCGCCGCCCGGCCCCACCGCTCTCGCCCCAGTGGCCGGCGGGTCGGCGGCCGGCGGCCGTGAGGAGAGCGCGAGCAGGGGGCGGCGCCGCCGCCGCGAGGTGAGGAGCCCGGCCGGTCCCGCCTCCTCCGCGAAGGTCTCCCCGCCCTCTTCCTTCCTTTCTTTCTCTGGGCCTCGGCCGCCTCCGCACTCAGCCCCCCGCCGCAGCCGCCTCACGCCCCCTTCCCGAAATACCCTAGCAGCCCCCGCGGCCGCGCCGCTCCAGCCCGCGGCAGCCGCGGCACCAAACTCCACTCCACGGTATTACACCACCGCCCGCCACGATTGGCAGCCGTGCGGGGGAGAGGCCAGAGTAAGCCGGGCGCCCATTGGCTACGCCGCAGCGCTCGCCAGAGGCCCCGCCCCGTCGAGGCCCCGCCCCCGCGGGGGAGGAGGGAGGAGGAGGAGGCGCGCACGGTGGGCGCGGGGCTGTGCGCGGTTCCGCGCGCTGGGCGGGGGCCGGAGCCGGAGCGGGGTTGGGGCCTGCGATGGGCCGCAGAAAGGGTGGCCAGGTGTCCCTGCTGCCGCGCTCACTTGGGGGGACGCGGGCGGGAGATGGAGCCAGGCGGCGGCTAACGGCCCCGGACACGCACGTGGAGGGAGTGCGGTCGTCCCCTCCGCGAGGTTCCGGAGCTGGGCGCCCGGGGCCGCTGCTTGAAAGGGAGACGGGTGAACCTGACCCGCGCGCGGGGCGAGCTGAGCACGCACCCTGGGCTTGGGGGGCAGGATGCAGCCGCCAGGGAGTGGGGTGGGAGGGGGGGGTCCCCGGGGCTGCTGCCCGCCCAGGAGGGAGAGCGGGTGCGGCCTCGGGACCGAGGGCGTCGTCTCTGCGGTCGTGCGGGTTGCGGGCGCCCGCGCCTTTCTCTGTCGGAAGCCGGGTTGAGTAGGGGGTCGCCTCGTAGCTTCCGGCCGGGCCGGCTTATCTTTCCCGTTAGCGTCCTAAGGTGTTTTTTGGTTTTTCTTGCCTCGCGCTGGATAGAAATTGATAATTGAAAAGTGCAGGATTGCCAACACACGGCAGGCGCGGGCCGAGCGGTCGCCTCCCCCGCGACGCCTCCGGCGAGCTCCGCCGCCGCTCCGGGCTCGCGGGAGGAGGCTGCGGGGCGGCGGCCCGGCCCCCGCGTCACGAGAGGTGCGGGCTGTGAGAACGCCGCTGCGTGGCGTCAGGCCCGCCCTTTTTTTCCCTACATCATTTGTGTGTCTTGGGACGGACTTTGTTTAGAGGATCGATCTCCGTCTGGAGAGACACGGGGACCCATGCCAGGTTGACCACGCTGCACTAACCGCCCCTCACGCCACACACACACACACACAAAAACCCGGCTCTGTAGCCCACACGAAAATGAGGATGCAACATGAAGGACGGCAGTGAAAGCTCGCCACAGGCCTTTGCCACAGCCGTAGCCTGATTCCCTCATAAAAGTGCACTCTTCGCCTCTTCGCCGTAGAAGTGCTATTTGCCCCCTTAAGATGGAGGCGTTCTCCTCTCAGCCGCTGAGGCCAGCAAGGCTCTTGCTCTGTGCCCGAGACTGGACTTGCTCTGTGCCCACTGCAACAGTTAACACAGGCACACTGTTTCTCGCCCAGCCTCTCCTTATCGGTTCAGCCAGGGTGAATGAGTTGATCATAGTATTAGAGTACTTTGTGACCTGTGTAAATAATCAGCCGGGTGCTCCAGCCAGTGGAGTTCTATCTTAGTCAAGGGGTGTGAGAATCGACCCTCCTTCCAACGGAAGCCTGGGAAGCCCTGGGAGTAGTGGCCTGGAATCCATATGACCTCCACCACCTCTCCACCCCCACAGGAATCCCTCCTCTGGGTTAAGTTCTAGAATTTAAGGCTTGATCAGGAACTTGGCAAAGATTAACTTTGGGGGAGAGTGCGCATGCTTTTAGAGAGGACGGGTTTAGATTTTGGGCTGACTATTCATTTTGGTAGGTTTTGTGATTGAACTAGTGACACGTTTCAGGGTTCTTGTGAAAATTTCTGATGAACAACAATGAGTGGAAATGGTTTACAGTGCACGGTCTCTGCGTGGCAGTGGACTGTGAGCTGTCCCCAGAGAGGGTGCTTCAGATCCAGCTGTTCCTCACCTTTCACCCAGAATGCCATTTAACCTCTCTGGGCCCCAGTTTCACAATTTGTAAAACACTAAGCTTAGTATTGCCTGGCCTGCGTTCAGATAAAATACTACTATTACTGCAGCTTCATTTCTGTAGCTGGTGAAAGGGTAACAATGTTTATTCTGAAAAATAGGAATTATAAGTATATAATTCAGCAGTGAAATGAAGGTAAGATTATTGTTCAAATTCTGGTAATTTTTCTATAACCTTTATTATAAGATTATTCCTGCTTGCAAAGTATTCCAACGGGAAAAGTCCCATATCATCAAAATCAATGGCACCAGGAACTTAAATAGTGTCAGTAATGTCTTTCCCCACTCTCCCTCCCTCCTCTTTTCTTCAGGTGATTTTCATTCTGCCTTCCCACAACCAGCAGCCCCACTCACACATGCTAAGGACTCTGCAGCCGGAAACTAAAAAAGGAGCCAATGTTCCTGACAAGTCTCAAGTAATGACTGGCTTGGCTAGACTCGTGTGCCCATGCCCCAGCCGGGCGCTATTGTGAGGCGCTGGATCTGGTGACCGCTTCCCTCAGAAGTCATGTCTGAAATGACAGGAGGGAACATGTCACACAGCTGTGTCCACCAGGGAAACTGCTGGGAGCAAGGCAGCCACACCAGATTTTATTTCTGTACCATTATGTGTTGAGTACTTGCTCAGCACCTTATATGCTTTAAGTTTTTCATTAACCTGCATTCTGGGAAACTGGGCCAAAGAAATTAAGTGCACCTGGAGTGACCCAGCTGATCGTGGCAGGGCCTGATTGCGTGAGGGCCTTAAAAGCCAGGTCCGTGGTGGGAAATGGATGACTGGTTAAAAGGCTTTTGAGCCAGGTGATCCCTGTCTCATAAAAGATTTTTACGAAAGGCCTGATGTACATAGGACATGCGTGTAACAGACTACTAAAGCAGCAAAGGTCAGCTCAGAAACCTCAGACTGGAAGATCCAATGTATGCCTAACAGCTTCTGGAAGGATGAAAGTAGACAACAAGAGAGTGGCACGTCTGTGGAGACAATGGCCAAGAATAAGAAAAACATGAGTCATCAGATCAAAGCAAGACACTGACAGAAAAAATTCAGAAAATTGAGTCTTTAGGGGCCTGGCTCTGGTAGGTAAAGCTGCTGCCTGAGGCTCTGGCATCCCGTGTGGGCATCTGTTCAAGTCCCGGCTACTTCACTTCTGATGGAGCTTCTTGCTAATGTGCCTGAGAAAGCAATGGAAGATGGTCCAGCTACTTGGGGCCCTGCACCCATGTGGGAGACCCAGAAGAAGCTCCTGGCTCCTGGCTTTGGATCATCCCAGCTCTGACGGTTGTGGCCATTTGGGGAGTGAACCAGTGGATGGAAGACTTTTCTCTCTGTCTCTCCCTCTCTTTCTCTCTCTGTAACTCTGCTTTCAATCAAATAAATAAATTTAAAAAAATTGGAGACCTTTACCTAATAATGAAATTACATGCCAAACATAAAAAGAAAATAGTAAAGGCTATCACTGAGGAAAGTCAAATTACCCTAAAAACAGTTATTTCATCAACAAATTTATCAGCAACCACAGCGGTTGATGGAAAATATCCTCAAAGCATTGAGAGACCATAATTGAGAAACTAGAATTGTATACCTAGCTAAACCATCTCTCAGGAAAAAAAGACAAAGTAAACACATTTTCAAAATTTAGGACCCACCATTCTTATTGAAAAAAAAAATACTAAAAAACATACTCCAGTATGAAGAAAGTTGAACTCAAAAAAAGTGAGATAGGAAAAAAAAGGATAAACAAGTTAGCAAATACCTTGGAAAATTTAAATCAAAAGGTAACTTGGTTAATCTAAGTCAGTAGTTCTTTGCAAGTATAGTCATTTTTAAGTTTAAAAAAAGATGAAATTAAAAATACTAGCCCTTAAAAATGTGGTAGATGATGGAGCTGGTGCTGTAAAGGAGGGTAAAGCCACCACCTGCAGTGCCGGCATCCCATATGGGCACCGGTTCTAGTCCTGGCTGCTCCGCTTCTGATCCAGCTCCCTGCTATGGCCTGGGAAAGCAGTAGAAGATGGGCCCCTGCACCCACATGGGAGACCTGGAAAGAGCTCCTGATTCCTGGCTTTGGTTTAACACAGCTCAAGCTATTGCAGCCATTTGGGGAGTGAACCAGTGAATGAAAGACCTCTGTCTTTCTGTCTCTACCTCTCCTATAACACTGTCTTTCAAATAAATAAATTCTTTTTAAAATGTGGTAGATGATGGTAGTAGGGAGTACTGAGTTATGTATTCTAGCCTTTTATTCGTAAGGAATGAAATATTCCTTAACTGTAGACTTTAACGAGTCTTATGTTGGCTGTGCTGTGGCACAGCAGGTAAAGCCACTGCCTGCGGCACTGGCATCCTATATGGGTGCAGGTTCCTGTCCCAGCTGTTCCACTTCCCATCCAGCTCCCTGCTAATGGTGTGGGAAAGCAGCAGAGGATGACTGAACTGCTTGGGCCCTTGCAACCAAGTGGGAGACCAGGAAGAAGCTCCTGGCTCTGGGCTGACACTGCCCTGGCTGTTGCAGCCAATTGGGGAGTGAACGAGCGGATGGAAAATTCTCTCTCTCTCTCTCTCTCTCTCTCTCTCTCTCATTCTCTGTCTCTCTCTAACTCTGCCTTCCAGATAAATAATAATAAATCTTAAAATAACTAACAGGTTCTATGTAAAATTTTCTTAAAATAGTAGCAACTCCCAGAGTCATTGGCAAGCTAGAAAAACATCCTTTGGATAAAACCTCCAAAAAAGAGCCCTAAACCACGCAACACAGCTGGCATGAAAAACTGCTGCTACTCCCTTCAAGCACCAAATGCCAGGAGGTCACCTTTTCTCCATTTGCTCCTGCTGTCAGCATCGGTGCTAATTCTGTGTCAGGAACATAACCTTGCAAAGAGAAAAGTGGAATCTGTGCAGAGTGTATTCTAACATTCCTATTTCCATGGATATTTCTAGTTAGCAGAACTTATTTCATAGGCCTCCTTCCTAGCTGCAAGAGAGGCACAAAAAAAAAAAAAAAAAAAGTTCTGAACTCAATACCAGGAGGTGGGACCTATAACCAGGGAGTTACCCCAAATATTAAAAAAGGCTACTTAAAAGATCAAGGCATCCTTAAATATGGCAGGGTCCATTACTAATATATATGCTTGAATGTAAAGATATTCTCCAAAATAAGAGAAATGGAATGTGTAACTTCCAAATCTATGAAGAAAGAAATAGCCTAGATAAAGTGGATTAAAAGGAAGAAAATCAACAGCATGGTAAATAGGTAATGCAGATAAGATTATAGAAAAGTTCAAGTATATTATTAAACACAATGCGTATGAGTGAAAAACAACACAGCCTGGATTTAAAAAGAAAACAGCTATATATTATTTGCAAGATACAGGTTAAAACACATTGTCAAAAAAAATTGGGGGAAAGGAATAAAAAAGAACTATACATGAAGAAAATATAAACCAAAAGATTGTTTATATAAGAACATTAGTATCAGGCATAAAAATCTAAGGTGAGGAGGATAGATTGGGATAAACAGGTAATATAATCATTAAATAAAAAGACCTACCCGCCAAGAATATATACAGTCATGAACATGTGTGCTTGTAGCTATATAAAGCAAAATTAGTTGGAATTACCTAGAAAAGTGGGAAAATACACCATTGACAAGAGACAAAAGGTTGAGTCTCATAAAATCAATAAGCTTAGTATTATTTGAGACGATCTGTGCACACACGTATTTAATCAGATGTAAAAAACTGTCCACACCACTTCTCCAGCACACCAAGTTCAGCCATTTTACAGATGATTTTTACCAAACTTGCAAGAGAAAATGCCTTTCTTTCTATCTTTTTTCATCTACTTCTTTCCCAGGCTATAGCAGAGAGCTGCATCAGAAGTGGCACAGCCAGGACTCGAACCGGAAAATGCCTTTCTTTTGCTTTGCTTCACAAAATACGTAGATGGCTAAAACCAAGTTGTATAAGCACAGACTCTTAATGCAGCAGATCTTCCAACTCAACCCTCTGACATCCATTTTTTTGACAAGTATAGTTATTTCAACAATAGGGTCATCCAGAGCCATTTCATGTATTCAAAAGCTCTTCTGAGAGGATCTCTGCTGCACTTTTGCTCTGTGGATGAAATACATGGAAAATGCATCTGATAGACTGCATAAAATAAAAAAAAAAATGTTCACATAGTATGATACAGATTCCATTTAAAAAAAGTGAGCCGGCGCCGCGGCTCACTAGGCTGGTCCTCCGCCTGGCGGCGCCGGCACACCGGGTTCTAGTCCCGGCTGGGGCGCCGGATTCTGTCCCGGTTGCCCCTCTTCCAGGCCGGCTCTCTGCTGTGGCCAGGGAGTGCAGTGGAGGATGGCCCGGGTGCTTGGGCCCTGCACCCCATGGGAGACCAGGAAAAGCACCTGGCTCCTGGCTCCTGCCATCGGATCAGCGCGGTGCGCCGGCCGCAGCGCGCCGGCCGCGGCGGCCATTGGGGGGTGAGCCAACGGCAAAGGAAGACCTTTCTCTCTGTCTCTCTCTCTCACTGTCCACTCTGCCTGTCAAAAAAAAAAAAAAAAAAAAAAAAAAGTGAGCAAACATTTATGAATAGAAAAAACTTAAAAATCCAGTAGAAAGTACATTATAATATTAAATGAAGGTATGTTTAAATGACAGAAGAAAGAGTAGTTTCTTCTGGTTTTCTGTAGTTTGCATATTTTGTTTACTGAAAGATCACTTAAGTAGTTTCTAAATATATGGGCATTTTATATGAACTTAAAATTTTTTGATTTTTTGATTTTTTTAAGATTTTATTTATTTATTTATTTGAGAGGTAGAGTTACAGAGAGGGAGAAACAGAGAGAAAAGTCTTCTGTCTGTTGTGTTGGTTTACTCCTCAAATGGCCACAAAGGCCAAAGCTGCACCGATCTGAAGCCAGGAGCCAGGAGCTTCTTCCAGGTCTCCCATGTGGGTGCAGGGGCCCAAGCACTTGGGTCATCTTCTGCTGCTTTCCCAGGCCACAGCAGAGAGCTGGATCAGAAGAGGAGCAGCTAGGACTAGAACCGGCACCCATATGGGATGCGGGCGCCGCAGGCAGAGGATTAACCTACTGCACCACAGTGCCGTCCCCTGAACTTAAAATTTTTTAATGGTTCCATTACTTCATTGAATAATAAAAATATGACACATATAGAAAACAACCATTAAAATATCAAAAGAAAGTCTAATGATGTTAGTAAGTACATAAAATCTGGGTGAACTAAATACTTCTACTTAACAGGCAGGTATTATCAAACTGAGTAAAACAGCAGGACCCTTCTTCAAATTGTCAATAAGAGACATTCCTGAGGGTTAAAGACATAAGTAGGTTGAAAGGGACAGATGGAAAAGATACAATATGCATAGTAACCATAAAAGATCTGGAGTGGGGGCCGGTGCTGTGGCCTAGTAGGTTAAGTCCCCACCTGCAGCTCTGGCTCTAGTCCCAGCTGCTCCCCTTCCTATCCACCTCCCTGCTAATGGCCTGGGAAAGCAACAGAGGATGTCCCAAGTCTTTGGGCCCCTGCCACCCATGTGAGAGACTCAGAAGAAGCTCCTGGCTCTTGACTTTGGCCTGGCCCAGCCCAGGCCATTGCAGCCATTTGGGGAGGGAACCAGCAGATGGAAGACTTCTGTCTCTCCCTCTCTATGTCTGTAATTCTGCCTCTCAAATAAATAAATAAGATCTTTAAAAAATATGCAGAGTAGCTAAACTGTTATCAGACAAAATAAACTTAGGGCAAGGAACATTAGACATTTTGACAAGAGGTCACTACATTTAGATGATATAACCATTATAAATGTTCCTTTATAATATATTTATAATTTATAAATTATAAATCCAAAATGGATGAAGCAAAAACTGACAGAAATAGATAATTCACAATAATAGAGATAGCATAGGGAAACAATGTCATTAACAGTATCATTAAAAAAAAAAGTATCCTACACAAAAATCAACTGCAAGTGAATCAGAGATGTAAACATAGACTGTGAATCCACTGGAGGAAAACATCGGGGCAGCTCTCTAAGACACTGGCCTGGCCAACAGTTTTATGGATGTGACCCACAAACACTGGTCATAGAAGCAAAATTAGAAAAGTGGGGTTATATCGAATTAAGAACCTTCTGCACAGCAAAGAGAAGAATAAAAAAAATGAAGAGACAACCAATGGAATGGGAGAAAATATGTGTAAAGAATGCAACTGATACAGGATTAATCTCCAGAATTGTGAAAGAAACTTAAGAAACACAGCAACAAAACAGTCTAGTCAATGAGTAGAGAAAGAATCTGAATAGATTTCAAAAGAAATACAAGTAGCCAAAAACCACATGAAAAAATGCTCAGTATCAATACAAATAAAAGCCACAATGAGGTCTAATCTCACTCCAGTAAGAATGGCTATTGGCCGGCGCCATGGCTCAATAGGCTAATCCTCTGCCTTGTGGTGCCGGCACACCGGGTTCTAATCCCCGTCTGGGCACCGGATTCTGTGCCGGTTGCCCCTCTTCCAGGCCAGCTCTCTGCTGTGGCCAGGGAGTGCAGTGGAGGATGGCCCAAGTGCTTGGGCCCTGCACCCCATGGGGGACCAGGAGAAGTACCTGGCTCCTGCCTTTGAATCAGTGCGGTGCGCCGGCCGCGGCGGCCATTGGAGGGTGAACCAACAGCAAAAGGAAGACCTTTCTCTCTCTCTCTCTCTCTCAAAAAAAATTGAAAAAAAAAAAATGGCTATTATCAGTGACCAGCACTGTTGTGTAGTAGGCTAAGCCTCTGCCTGTGGCACCGCTTCGTGTCTTGCCTGCTCCTCTTCCAGTCCAGCTCTCTGCTTATGGCCTGGGAAAGCAATGGAAGATGGCCCAAGTCCTTGGGTCCCTAACCCACTTAAGAGACCTGGAGGAAACTCCTAGCATGAGATTGGCCCAGCTCCAGCCATTGCAGCCATTTGGGGAGTGAATTAGTAGATGGAAAACCTTTCCCTCTGTCTCTGCCTCTCAAATAAATAAATACAATCTTTTTTTAAAAGGGCTATTATCAAACAGCCAAAAAACAAAAGCTAGCAAAGGTGTGAAGAAAAGGAACCCCAATACACTGTTGGTGGGAATGCAAATTAGCACAGTCATTATAGGAAACATTATGGAGATTCCTTAGCAAACTAAAAATGGGTCTTCCATGTGACCCAGCTTCTCCACTTCTGGGAATATCTCCAAAGGAAATGAAGTCAGCATATGAAAGACAACTGCACTCCCATGATTGTTGCAGCTTATAGTGGCAAAGCTATGCAATCAACCTGGATGTCCATCAACTGATGGCTGGAGAAAGAATGTGTGATACATATAATGGAATGTTAGCCACAAAAAGAGTGAAATCTTGCCATTTTCAGCAAAATGGAATTGGAGCTCATTGTGCTAAGTGAAATAAGCCTGGCACAGAAAGACAAGTACATGTTTCTCTCATATGTGGAAGTTAATATATGTGGTATAGAAAATGTGTGGATGCTATATTATTTGGTATGTAGATATTTATAAAAGTTGTCTTCACTGAATTATACCCCTTATATAATAATATAGCCATCTTTCCTCACCTTTAGGATCTTGGTCATGAATCCCACATTATGTGATATTAATATATCTACCCAGGGCTGGCGCTGTGGCGCAGCAGGTTAAAGCCCTGGCCTGAAGCCGGCATCCCATATGGGTGCCGGTTCAAGACCCAGCTGCTCCACTTCCAATCCAGCTCTCTGCTATGGCCTGGGAAAGCAGTAAAAGGTGGCCCAAGTCCTTGGACCCCTGCATCCATGTGGGAGACCCAGAAGAGGCTCCTGGCTCTTGGTTTCAGATCGGCACAGCTCCAGCCGTTGCGGCCAATTGGGGAATGAAACAGCAGATGGAAGACCTCTTTCTCTCTCTCTCTTGTCTCTCTCTCTCTCTCTCTCTCTCTCTCTCTCTCTGGCTCTCTTTCTGTGTAACTCTGACTTTCAAATAAATACATAAATTTTTTTTTAAAAATATATCCACCTTGCTTTCAAGAAAAGTAGTACATATATGTATGCTTACATATATCTAAATTTGAAGAAAATATGGCAAAATGTTTAAAGAAAATTTATATGTTGCTCATTAAGCTCCTTTATACTTTTTTTTATTATTTGAAATATAGTTACATGAAAAGAAAAAATACAATATCAAAAAGAGTTAAATAAATACTTACGAATAAATTCAACCAAGTGTTTAAAAGACCTGTATTCTAAAAACTATCAAACATTGATGAAAGAAATCAAAGACCAAATAAATGGGACGATATCACTTTCTCATGATCAGAAAAATTAATGTTAAAATGGCCATACTACCCAAAGCAATACACACATTCAATGCAATTCCCAAATTTCAATGAAGTTATTTCAGAGATAAGAAAAGCAACCATAAAATTTGTAGGAAACCACAAATAGCCTCACCATAGCCAAAAGTAATTCTGACGAAGAAAAAAAAGTTGGAGGCATCATTCATTCAGATTTTAAATTATATTACAAAGCCATAGCAACCAAACAATGTAGTACTGGCACAGAGCCGGATACCTAGACCAAAGAAACAGAAAGCCCAGAGACCAACTCAAACATGTATGATCATATAAATAATTTTAAAATTATTTATTTTATTTGAGAGGCAGAAAGAGACAAATAGAAAGATCTTATCCACTGGATTTACTCCCTGAACGCCTGCATTAGCTCCTGGTTAGGGTGAAGCCAGAAACTGGGAAAGCAGTAAAGGTCTCTCACATGAGTGGCAGGAGCCCAGCTATTTGGACCATTGCTGCTGCCTCCCCAGGAGTACATTAACAGGAAGCTGGAATCAGGAAAGGAGCTAGGACTCAAACTCCGATATTCAAATGTGGGTTGTGGACATCCTAACCTGGCATCCTAACAACTAGGCCAAATTGCTACCTTTGGTTAACCAACTTTGTTTTAAATGTTTATTTTAATTATTTGAAAGGCAAAGATACAGAGAGAGAGAGGAAGAGATAGAGATATCTTCATCCCCTGGTTCACTCCCCCAGTGGCCACAATGGCCAGGGCTGGGCCAGGTGGAAACCAGGGGCTGGGAGCTTCATCCAGGTCTCCCACATGGATGCAGGAGCCACCTTCTGATGCTTTTGTAGGCCATTAGCAGGGAGCTGGATTGGAAGCAGAGCAGCCAGGACTTGTACTGCTGCCCATATAGGATGCAGGCGTTCCAGGAGACAGCTTAACCCGTTATACCCCCACGCTAACCCCAGGTTCACAAATTTTTTATGGCAGCACCAAAAAGACACAAAGGGGACAGGTAAGCCTGTTTAATAAACAGTGCTGGCCAGCGCCGCGGCTCACTAGGCTAATCCTCTGCCTGCGGCGCCAGCACCCGGGTTCTGGTCCCAGTCAGGGTGCTGGATTCTGTCCCGGTTGCTCCTCTTCCAGGCCAGCTCTCTGCTGTGGCCCAGGAAGGCAGTGGAGGATGGCCCAAGTGCTTGGGCCCTGCATCCCATGGGAGACCAGGAGAGGCACCTGGCTCCTGGCTTCGGATCAGCGTGGTGCGCTGGCCGCAGCACGCCAGCTGTGGCAGCCACTGCGGGGTGAACCAATGGAAAAGGAAGATCTTTCTCTCTGTCTCTCTCTCTCACTGTCCACTCTGCCTGTCAAAAAAAAAAAAAAAAAAAAAAAACACACACACACACACAAACAAACAAACAAACAAAAACCAGTGCTGTGAAAACTAATTTCCACATGGAAAGCAAAGAAATTGGACCATTCTCTCACATGATATACAAAAATCAACTCAGAATGGATAAAAGATCTGACCATGAAACCTGAAACCATTAGACTCCTGGAAAATAAACATAGGAGAAATGATCCATGACATTGGCCTTTGAAGCGACTTTTTGGATATCACAGCGAAAGCTCAAACTACAAAAGCAAAAACAGATAAATCTGAGTGTATCCAACTAAAAGGCTTCTGCACAGCAATGGAGACAATCAATGGAATGAACAAGCTAACCTACACATTGGGAAAAATGTTTCCATTCCATATATCTGATAATGGGCTGATATTAAAAAATAGAGAGAACTCATACAACTCAATAGCAAGAAAATATATAGCCCAATGAAAAATGGACAAAGGACATGAAAGATGTTCCTCTAAAGACAACCTAAGAATGTCCAAAAGATATATGGAGAAATGCTCAACATCACTATCATCAGGGAAATGCAAGTGAAAAGTGCTCTTGAGATACCACTGCATATCAACTACCGATGGCTATGACCGAGAAGACAAGAGATGACAAGTGCTAGCAAGAGTGTGGAGAAGAGTGAACCCTTGCACGCTGTTGATGGAGCACAGATTGGGGCAGCCTTCATGGAAAACACTATGGAAGTCCTCAAGCAAATTTAAAAATAGAACTGCTCCATGGCCCAGCAATCCGTTTTGTGAGTATAGACCCAAAGGAAATGAAATTATCACATCAGAAAGATATCTGCATTCCCAGGTTTACTGCGGCATTATTCACAATGACCATGACAATGATCAAAGCAAACTGAATGCCTGGTGATAGATGAAGGGATAAACAGGTGTGTGTGTGTGTGTGTGTGTGTGTGTGTGTGTGTGATGTTGTATTACTCAGCCTTAAAAAAGAAAAGAAATCCTGCCATCTGCAGCAACATGCATGAGCATGGAAGATATTATGCTAAGAGAAATAAGCCAGATATAGAAAGAAAAATTATTGGATTGTCCCACTTAATTTGAAGGGTCTTACGGAATTAAGGATAACACAATTCTTTTATGACCTTGTATGTGGAATAATAATAGTAATAAAAAGCCTGCTGAAGGAATAAAACAGTGACTCCCAAAGCAGAGCTGGGGAACTGGTGGAGAAAATGGAAGATGAAGTCAAAGAATTCGAGAGATTTAATGTACAACAGGAGGACTTGAAGTAAGAATAGTGCATTGTATTTGGAAGTTTTTGCTAAATGGGAGGCTTGTAGCTGCTGTTGCTACAAAAAAGTGGGTAGGGGTGTGGTAACTATGTGAGATGATGGATATGTTAATTTGTTTCACTATAGTAACCATTTTACTATCTATATGTGTCTCAAAACATTATGTTGTACATCTTAAAAGTACACAGTAAATTTTTTAAAAGGAGATTTCAATACCCACTTTCAAATATTGATAGAACAATTACAAAAACACTAACAGTTAGTGTGGCTTAACTGGTATTTATAGAACACTCCACCAAAAGACTGGAGAGTGTACATTCTATTCAGGTGCTCCTGGACCATTCTACAGGATAGAGCACAATATAGAGGCCAAAAAAGTATCAATAAAATAAAAAAATCTTGAAAATATACAAAACATGTTCTCTAGTCACCATGGCCTTAAATCAGCGACCAATAATAGAAGCAAATTTGATAAAACACTGTCTTTGGAAATGAAACAATACACTTCTTTTTAAAAAAGATTTATTTTATTTATTTGGAAGGCAGAGAGAGAGAGAGAGAGAGATCTTTTATCTGCTGGTTTACTCCCCAAATGGCCACAACAGCCAGGGTTTGGCCAGGCCAAAGCCAGGAGCCAAGAACTGCATCTAGGTCTCCCACCTTGGTGGCAGGAGTCCAAACACTTAGACCATCTTCTGCTGCTTTCCCAGGCACATTAGCAGGGAGCTGGTTTAGAAGTGGAGCAGCCGGGATTCAAATCAGTGCCCTTATGAGATGCTGGTGCAGCAGGTAGTGGCTTAACCTATTATGCCACAATGCCAGCCCCATAACAATATACTTCTATGTAATCAACAAGTCAAAGACATAATAAGGGAAATTAAATAATTTGTGCTGAATGAAAACAAAACCACAACATATCAAAATTTAGGGGATGTATCTAAAGCAATGCTTAGAGAAAAATGTGTAACTTTAGATGTTGTTGTCAGAAATCAAGAACCTAAACTTTCCCCTTAAATCAAGAACCTAAATTATCTTAAATCAAGACCTAAATGTTCACCTTAAGCAAATGGAAAACAAAGTGCAAGGTTAACCCAAAGCAAGCAAAAGGAATGAAAATAATAATAAATATAGCCGAAAAAAATTATGTCTTAAAAGTTTATCTTCCCATGCAGGACCTCTGTCCTCAAAGAGTTGTACTATGAAAATTAACAGTAAAACTTGTTCTCAAATATTTATTTCATTTCAGTGTATTAAGTGGAGGACATTCCCATGTCTCATAACTTTTATTTATGCCTTAGTGTCAAACTCCATTGCTTGTTTTCTTAGGTGCTTCCCTAATTAATGATTAAACTCATTCTCAAGGACTTACTTTCTTTTAATGTATTAAGTGGACGATATTCTGATGTCTCATAAGTTATAGTTATGTCTAAGTGCTCCCAAAAGATGTATCATTCTTGGGTGTGTCTTTAAAGTTAATTAAGTTTCTAAAAAAAGTGAAATTAACTTCAAGATGCAATGACTTTGAACAGTTCTTATCTCAAATGTTGAGGAACAGTTGTTTCTCTTTTTTTTTTTTTTTTTTGTGCAAATTGTTGAACTTTTTACTTAGTATAGAGTTGGTCTTCTGTGTATAAAGTTAACTGAAAATGGATCTTAGTGGAGAATGGGACTGGGAATGGGAGAGGGAGGAGGAGGAGGGGTGGGAGTGTGGGTGGGAGGGCAGGTATGGTGGGAAGAATCACTATATTCCTAAAGTTGTACTTACAAAATGCATGAGGTTTGTATTCTTTAAATAAAATGTTTCTTTGGGGGAAAAAAGTTTATTCTTTGAAAAGACCAACAAAATTGACAAATCCTTAACTAGACTGACCAAGAAAATAAACAAAACAGCACTAACTACCAAAATCAGGAATGAACGAAGGGTATTATTGCCAACCCTACAGAAATCAAAAGTATTATAAGCAGGAGCAAGTATTTGATGTAGTGGTTAAGTTGCCACTTGAGATACACACATCCCATTTCAGAGAGCTTGAGTTCCAGCTACTCCACTTCCAATTCAGCTTCCTGCTAGTACACTCCCTGGCAGACAATAGATCATGGCTCAAGTACTTGGGGCCCTGCCACCCATGTAGGAGATCTGAATGGAGTTCTAGGCTCCAACCCTGGCTGTTGCAGCCATCTGTGGAGTGAATCAGTGGGTGGAAGGTCAATCTCTCTGTTTCTCCCTTTCTCTGACACACTGCCTTTCAGATAAATCAATCTCTCTCTCTCTCTCTTTTTAAGTAAAGCCTGTGAAGAATTCTGAAGGGTTTGAGATTTACCCTACTTGCAAGCTAACAACTTACCTGCCCCAGTTTCACGGATCCTCACCAAATATGAGACTCCTGGGTAAGAGACAAAAATCTAATTTCTCATAACACCAGCTCCCCAAACCCCAGTTCCCACAGAGTCAGGCAAAGAAGGCCAGTGATACCTGCACATACAGTGGGTTGTCTTACAATAGGGAATTCTGTGGTTAGGGAGTCCGAATATTTTATATTGGACCTTTGTTCTAATCCAGAGAGAGACACTGTATTATACTGGACAATAAGCATTCCTGCTGTTTGTTCCAGAGGGAGACAATATATGCCAAGGACGTTCACTATTCAGACATGCTCAGTGATATAATCTGCAAATAAAGAAATGGAGCATTATCTCTCAACAGAGAGGTTAGCATGGACCCTCATCTGCTGTGAAGAATATAGACTGTTAGAAAAGATGCTGGCAGCTCCCTTTGCTTAATGTTTCTCCAGTGAGTTACTAGGTGAAAGTAAGCAGTAGGCATTGAGAGTGTGAGATTTAAAGAGAGCTGAAATTGTCCAGAAGAGTAGGAGGGTGTTGATTGAGACAATGGCGAACTATGAGGCCCTGATCATAATTTTAAATGATCAGCGAAGCAAAAAGCTAAACAACAGGACAAACACATGAGACATGAACAACACCAGCCAAAGGACAGACGTCTGAACTCTACTTCCAACCCTGCCAATCAGTTAGCTGTGATCCTGGGTAAATGAGGTAAACCCGTCAGGCTTCAGTTTCTACATTTGTACGTAGCCTAGAGAATTCCTAAGATGTGTCAAGGCCTAGCATTCTATAATCCTCCAGTAGAAAATAATACCAGTTTCATAAGGAA
Organism: Oryctolagus cuniculus; assembly: GCF_964237555.1. Classification (NCBI taxonomy): domain Eukaryota; kingdom Metazoa; phylum Chordata; class Mammalia; order Lagomorpha; family Leporidae; genus Oryctolagus; species Oryctolagus cuniculus. Next base: position 151,492,922 of record NC_091435.1, read on the forward strand.
GTTGGGAAGAATAGACACATTTTACAGAAAGAAACAGGTATCGTGAAGAACCACACAATTCGTCCAGCATCAGTCTGTGACGTCAAGTTCAATCTCTCTGTTAGACCACACAGGGTGCAGAGCCGAGGCCCTAATCTGTGTGTGTTTGACAAAGCTGTGTTTGCTTTTCTGTAATCTCTGTTTGGTTCTGGCCAGGTCATGATCGCTTATGTCAAAGGAACACAGAGAACACCTTCAGAACCTATAACTGGAACAGTGGTGTTTAAAATAACCTTGAAAGAATACATATTTTTTTAAAAAACAAGATTGATTTATTTATTTGAAAGGCAGAGTTACACACAGAGAGAGAAGGAGAGGGAGAGAGAGAGGGAGAGGGAGAGAGAGAGGTCTTCCATCCACTGGTTCACTCCCCAATTGGCCAGAACAGCTGGAGCTGTGCCGATCTGAAGGCAGGAGCCAGGAGCCTCCTCTAGGTCTCCCATGTGGGTGCAGGGATCCAAGGACTTGGGCCATCTTCCACTGCTTTCCCAGGCCATAGCAGAGAGCCGGATCAGAAGTGGAGCAGCCAGGATACGAACCAGCACCGTATGGGATGCTGGCACTGCAGGTGGCAGCTTTACCAGTGTGATAAGTGGGCCCAGTGGCCCTTGAGGTATTAAAACAATGTTAGGGGGTGGAGATGAAGGCTTAGAGGGATGTTTGGGTGAAGGGGTCATTAACAGTTTTCCCTTTCTAACAACTTTTCCCTTTGTAACTGTGATTTTGAACTTATGCTTTTGAACACATACCACCACATTCAGTCATACAATTAACGCATAGTTGCTGAAATCCAACTGCAGGACCAGAGGAGTTGTGAATAGCAAGATAGCCAAGGTCTCTCTGCTCTTTCCCTTTGTTTTTTGTTTGCTTAAAGATTTATTTTGTTTATTTGAAAGACAGAGTTACAGAGAGAGAACTATCTTCCATCCCCTGGTTCACTCCCCAGATGACCACAGGGCCAGGCTGAAGCCAAGAGCCTGGAACTCCATCCAGGTCCTCCATGTGAGCGCAGGGTTGCAAACAGTTGGTCCATCTTATGTTGCTTTCCCAGGCATGTTAGCAGGAAGCTAGATTGGAAGTGGAGCAACCAGGACTCAAATCATCACTCAAATGAGATACCAGTGTTGCAAGCAGCGGCTTAACCTGCATCACAAGGCTGGCCCCAGCTTCCCTTGGCCAATGGATACTGAATGGGAAAGATAGTCACAAACAAGAACATGACCAGGTCAGAGCATGGCCAGTGCTATGAAAAACATACAACAGAGTAACAAGGTATCTCTACTGTGTAAAGGCTAGGCCTTGTCTGTTAGATTGACATGAGCTTTACTAGGGTTGCCAGGAAAGGTATCTGTAACGTGCCAACTGAGCTGAGAACTAAAGTGAGTTCTCCGCCAAAGAGCTTAGGAAGGAGCATTCTGGGGAGAGCAATGTTAGGTTCCGAGGGCATAACAAGTATTGCATGTCTAAGAAGCACAAAGAAGCTAGGGTGCTGGAGAGGTGCATGGGAGGAACAGCATGTCACGAGGTGACATGATTCAGGCTCAACCATGGGAGGCCTCCTCAGCCAAGGCTGCCAGTTGAATTGTAATTGAATCCCTGCAGTATGCCATGGGAGGGTTTTCATCGGGAATGTGATAGGGCCTTACTTTTATTTTAAAAATGTGACACTGGTAGTGATGTGGGGAATAGACCGTGGGCAGCATGAGAGGAAGTGAGAGACCAAAGGAAGAAGTCCTGGAAAGTGATTGAGACATATTCTGAAGATGGAACAAGAGGATAGCTGGAGGGTTGGTTGTAGGTTTGAGAAAAAGAGAGAGGTCAAGTGTTTTGACCCAAGTAACTCGTGGTAGTGGTGCCGTTGGATGATTGTGAAACTGGACGAGGAACAGAGCTTTCTCCAGGGGAAATCAGGAGTTTGGTTTTGGTCATGTGTGTGGGGAGCAACTCGGACTAGACTAAGTTACTGGAATTAAGAATTATTCTATGCATCTGCTCTCCCACAATATGGCGCTGGGAGAGGAGTAAACAACCTCTATGCAGCTGCCTCTCGCCAACTTGACTGATGAGCTGCAGGAGCTGTTCCTGCTCCTGATTGGAGGAGAGCAGTGTGCTTGGCGTGTGGGTAGCAGAGTTGGGATTGGTGGAAGAGGACTATAAAGGAGGAGAGAGACAACACGCACCAGGAACATCCGGATAACATCTGAGCAGCCCCCGAGAGAGCCGGCCGGCAGTGTGCCGCTCCCCCGCGGAAGTAGGGAAAATGGCAGGGGGAACCGCCCCTCCATGGAGGTGGAGGGGTCGGCAGCCAACCCGGGAAGGACCAGCAGCAAACCCGGGAAGGGCCGAGCAGACAAAAGAACAGCGCAGGGTCTAGTGTCATTCCTCCACAAAGAGGGGGAGCGACAATGTGGAGCTTGCCACGCTTCTTAGACCTCCAAGATGGCTGTTAGATGAGTGTGGCAAATGTTGGAGCTGCAGCTCTCCTGGTGTGAGTCAATGGCATTGAGATGCTGTGTGGAGCCCAAGACCAAGCGAGATCGCAAAGGGAGAGCATGCAGATACGAGCACCAAGGACCAAGCCTTCAGCATCCACCATAGGACCCCAGTGTTTGCCTTTGAGTGATATATAATTTTAAGCAGAATTGCATTACCTACCACACAGAGCAGTCAGTTTTAAAACCTGGCTTTGTCGGCGTCTCTCAGCAGGTGGTGAGGAACTCTAATGATACAGCAGCCTCTGGGTCTTGGCGTATACACAAGGAAGGGGTCCTGCTTTCCTCCCTGCCTGATCTCCTGTCTGAAGTCTTCCCCGGCCTCCCCTCCCCACCCAGGCCACATGATCACCTCACACCTCCTAACTGATCTCACTTTCAGTTTTGTTCTTGCAGGATCTAGGCACCATGTTTCAGAAACTTGGGATCCTGGATGATGTGAGACTACGTGGAGAGAGATAGAAGTCAACCCAGCGCCCAGGCTAGCAGCCACTGCAGGTGGGGTTCAAACATGGATTCCCCAGCCCCAGCCAAGCACATGGCATAGAGATGAGCAGCCCTGAGGAGTCTCACAAACTGTGTACTTGGGAGAAATAACAAATGGTTATTGTTTCAGGCCATAGCTTTTGGGAATAATTTGTTATCTAGTTGTAGGTAATAACTGAAGTAGATCTGCTTCAGGATCCCTTTTACAAGAAAACTTCTAGAAATACATTGCATTTAAGAGCAGAGATTCAAGGTGGATGTTGGGTGCAATGGTCAAGAAGCCACTTGGGATGCCCATGTCCCATATCAGATTGTCCGGGTTCATGTCCCAGCTCCACTTCCAATTCCAGCTTTCTGCTAATGTGTACCCTAGGAGGCAGCAGATGATAGCTCAAGTACTTGGGTTCCTGCTACTCTTGGATGGAGTTCTGGGCTCCTGGCTTCAGCCTGATTCAGCTGTATTGAAGGATTTGGGGGAGTGAATCAGCAGATAAATAGATAGATAGATAGATTTCTCTCTCTCTCTCTCTTTTTAAAGATTTATTTATTTATTTATTTGAGGGGTAGAGTTACAGAAAGAGAGGGAGACGGAGAGACAGAGAAAGGTCTTCCACAGCTGGTTCACTTCTCAGTTGGCCACAACAGCCAGAGCTAAGCTGATCCAAAGGTAGGAGTCAGGAGCTTCTTCTGGGTCTCCCTTGTGGGTATAGGGACCCAAGGACATGGGCCATCTTCTACTGCTTTCCCAGGCCATAGCAGAGAGCTGGATTGGAAGAGGAGCAGCAGGGATACGGACCCACACCCAAATGGGTGGAGACTTAGCCTATTACCCAGATAGATCTCTTTGTCTTTGTCTCACTGTCCCTCTGCCTTTCCAATCAAACTAAGTAAAATTAAATAGATAAATAAAAGCAGAGCTTCTGCAATTTCTATCAAAAGTGTAGATGCAATTGTCATGTGTCCCAGAAATCTCCCTTAGAGGAATCTATCCTAAAGATACTTGGGCAAAAATACAAAAAGATAGATTGGATATGCATTGTAGCACTGTTTGTAGATAGCAACAAACTTTGAACAACTCAAATATATATCAATAGAAGATGGGTTGAATAAACGACATAATATGCACATGATGAAGTACTATGCAGATGGGAAAAAGGAACACAGAATTCTTCCCTAAACTGTCATGGAGTGGTCACCAGAATATAAGATTCAATTTTAAAATGCAAGACAGAGAGAAATATGTATGGTAGGCTATAGCCTGTTTTTTTTTTTTAATGAAAGTATAAACTATAAAATGTTAAAGGAAATGTACCCAGCAATACCACTACTGGATAATGCCCAAGAGACCTGAACTGTTTGTATCAAAGAGATGCCCGCCCCCCACGGTATGTAAAACAGCACTGTTCACTGGAATCAAGCAAGGTGCCCACTATCAGATGAATGGACAAAGGCAATGTGGTGTCTATTCACAATGAATACTATTCAGATGTAGAAGAGAACGAAATCGTGTCGTTTGCAGCGAAATGGATGGAACTGTTGGACATCACGTTGAGTGAAACAAGCCAGACACAGGAGGACAAATACTTCATGTTCTTCCTCATATGTGGGAGCTGGAATTAAAAAAAAAAAAAAAACTCAATCTGAACACAGGATGTTGGTTCCTAGAGGCTGCCAGGGTGGGAGGAATAACAGGAGTTTAGATAAAACAAAATATGGAAGCTGGGTGTGGCTCATTAACTGTGAGAAAGACACTGGTAAGAGATGTTCACAGAGGAAGGGGGCAGAGGAGTGAGTACATGGGAACTCTGCATTACTATCTCACAATTTTTTGTTTTGCAAATTTGAAACTATTCTTCATTGAAATGTTTTTAGAAAAAGAAATTCTTACCTATGCTGGGGAGAGGGAGTAGGGTAAATGACAGCACAGGAGTTGGAGCACAATCTGTGTCCTTCAGACTGCAGGAAACTAGAAAAGCCACACAATGTCTCTGTAAATACAGCCTTTAAAAAAGACAGAGAAAGGGTGCAATGAGAACCTAGTGATTAAAAACAGGGACTTAGGGGCCGTGGCTGTGACGTAGTGGGTAAAACTGCTGCTTGCAGTGCCGGCATCCCGTATGAGCACCAGTTAGAGTCCTGGCTGCTCCACTTCTGAGCCAGCTCTCTGCTATGGCCTGGGAAAGCAGAAGAAGATGGCCCAAGTCCTTGGGCCTCTGCACCTGCTCCTGGCTCCTGGCTTCTGATCAGTGCAGCTCCAGCCATCTGGGGAGTGAACCAGCAGATAGAAAACCTCTCTTTATCTCTCTCTCTCTCTCTGTAACTCTGCCTTTCAAATAAAATAAATAAATTTTTTAAAAAATTGGGGAGGACTTCAGGGACATAGCAACCAGTTGCAATTTGTGAACCTATATGTTCTAATTTGAATAAATAAAGTGGACGAGTTTATGAGACAATGGAGAAACTGAAACACCGGCTGTATATTTCGTCACTCTAAGGGATTATTATTCGGGTATGATAATGACAACATGGTTATATTTTAAGTGCACATATATTAGAAATACTCCCAGAAGTTTTTATGGATGTAAATCTTACACTGGAAGTTGCTTCACAATAAGTAGATGGATTGGAAAAGCAGATGCAGTTACTGAGGAAACAAGATTGGCCAGTAAGTTGGCTCGTGAAGTCTCATTCTAACTGTCCTGCTTGTTTTTGTGTATATCTGAAGTTTCCAAAACAAGCAGTTAAAATAAAAAGGGATGACCTCTGAGACCCAGCGTTATAAAGGCATTGAATCCATTTATTCCATAAAGTCATTCCTTAGACCCAGTACTGCAAGTAAAAATGTCTGTATTCAGTGGAAGTCACATCTGTTAAACCAGACTGTGTGTGATTGACAGAGATTGGAAGGTTACAATCAGCCCTAAGAAAACCGAGTATTTTCATTGCTTTACTTTGTTTTGGATTTTTAATCATCTCCCTTGCCATTGCTGTCTCCTTCACTTAGGAAAAGCTTTAATATGTGAGGGCCAGCACTGTGGCGTAGCGGGTACAGCCACCACCTGCAGTGCCGGCATCCCATCTGGGCGCCCGATGGAGACTCGGCTGCTCCACTTCCGATTCAGCTCTCTGCTATGGCCTGGGAAAGCAGTGGAAGATGGCCTAAGTCCTTGGACCCCTGCACTGGCGTGGGAGACCCGGAGGAGGCTCCTGGATCCTGGCTTTGGATCGGCACAGCTCCGGCCATTTCAGCCATCTGGGGAGTGAACCAGTGGATGGAAGACCTCTCTCTCTCTCTCTGCTTTCCTTCTCTCTGTGTGTAAATGTGACTTTCAAGTAAAATAAATAAATCTTAAAAAAAAAGTTTTAATATGTGAATAGTCTCCCCTTCTCTTCCAGACATGTGTCATTCATTCACTCACTGAGACTCCATTTTAGAGCTGCTGGTGTTAGGGCGAGCCTTTAAAAGGGTCTGCAGCCCTGCCCCACAAAGTATCCCCACAAGTGCCCACGCTCACTGCACCACTGCTGTGGGTGGGATAGGGTTCCAGTGTGTCTCCAAAGGTTCATGTGCTGCAAGCCATGATTCCCTTCCCGCTTCTCTGCCATGTGGTGACACAGCCAGGGGGCCTGCTCCAGGTTGCCAGCTCGGCTCTGGGACCTCTAGAACTGTGAACTGAATGGACTGCTTTCCTTGAGAGAGTCCCTAGCCTTTGGTATTTTGTTACAGCAGCACAAATCTGACCAATACAACCATGAAGTAATAGAGGGCTGTAATCAAGGTCTTGGGTAGGAGAGAGGATGGACCAGTTTCTCTACCTTCAGCAGGAGGTGGAGAGAGAAGGCTTGGAAGAGGAGGTGTTGGGGCCTGCTGCGATGTGGGTCGGGGGAAAGAGCGCTAACAGATGTGGGTTTGGTGTATTTTGGAGGAAAGGTGGAACTTGATTTTTTTTAAAGATTTATTTATTTATTTATTTATTTGAAAGGCAGAATTAGAGAGGGAGAAGCGGAGGCAGAAATAGAGATCTTCCATCTACTGGTTCATTCCCCAGATGGCCACAACAGCTAGGGCTAGGGCTAGCCAGGAGCCAAGGGCTTCATCCGGGTCTCCCACATGGGTGAAGGGGTCCAAGTACTTGGGCTGTTTTACGCTGCCTTCCCAGGCACATTAGCAGGGAGCTGGATCAGAAGGGGAACATCAAATTGGCACCCACTTGGGATGCTGGCTCTGCAGGTGGTGGCTTAACCCATTATGGCACAGAGCCAGCCTGGAATCTGATACTTTTTAGTTTACAAGATCCTTTCATTTTCAAATACCTGAGTTTCCCCTTTCTGCACCAAAATTAATGACATATATCCATAACTTGCAAGCTGTGGACCCAGATCAGCAGTGTCACTCTCACCTGGGCGCTGGTTAATGCAAACACTTGAGCTCCAGCCCAGACATGCAAATTTGCATTTCTGAAGGTGGGACAGCGATGCAGGTATTTTTTATATTTGTTTTAAGAGAGAGAGGGAGACAGGGACCCATCTTCCATTTGCTGTTTCACTCCCTTAAATACCTACAACAGCAAGGGCTGGGCCAGACCAAAGCCAAGTATGTAGAACTCTATCCAGGTCTTCTACATGGGTTGTAGGGACCCAAGTCCTTGAGTCATCACCTGTGCATCTCCCAGGGTGCGCATAAGCAGGAAGTCGGATTGGAAGTGGAGTAGCTGGGACTTGAACCAGACACCGTGATGTGGGATGTGGTGTCCCAAGCAGTGACTTAACTACTGCACTGAACACTTGCCCCAGAACTGTTTATTTTTTGTAAAGATTTATTTATTTACTTGAGAGTCAGAGTTATACAGAGAGAGAAGAGGCAAAGAGAGGGACGGGTATCTTCCATCTGCTGGTTCACTCCCCAGTTGGCCGCAACGGGCAGACCTGCGCTGATCTGAAGCCAGGAGCCTGGAGCTTTTTCCGGGTCTCCCACATGGGCGCAGGGGCCCAAGGACTTGAGCCATCTTCTACTGCTTTCCCAGGCCATAGTAGAGAGCTGGATCAGAAGAGGAGCAGCCGGGACTAGAACTGGCACTCATATGGGATGCCAGCACTGCAGGCGGTGGCTTTCCTGCTATGCCACAGTGCCATCCCCAGCCCAGAACTGTTTTAATAAGTTTGAGAATATGGTTTATAGAATATTAGTAAGGGTTCCCTAAATTCATATTTAATAAAGGACAAAGAAAATTTCCCTTGTATGCAAAAAAATTTTTTTTGACAGGCAGAGTGGACAGTGAGAGAGAGACAGAGAGAAAGGTCTTCCTTTACCGTTGGTTTACCCTCCAATGGCCGTTGCGGCTGGTGCACCGCGCTGATCCAAAGCCAGGAGCCAAGCACTTCTCCTGGTCTCCCATGCAGGTGCAGGGCCCAAGGACTTGGGCCATCCTCCACTGCACTCCCGGGCCACAGCAGAGAGCTGGCCTGGAAGAGAGGCAACCGGGACAGAATCTGGTGCCCCAACCGGGACTAGAACCCGGTGTGCCGGCGCTGCAAGCGGAGGATTAGCCTATTGCATAAAAGGGGCTCCGACCCCTTTTATGCAAATTTTTTAAATGGCTGATTACAGAGGAAATTTTGAGAGAATTTAAAGTAGAAAAAAAGTTCAACCTGGCCAAGAGCCCGATAGAGCAGTGGTGGTGGAGAGACCTGTGCTCCACAGAGAGAAGCACACACACCATGCTGAGCAGCTGCCCTCCCTTGCAGACAACAGCCATTGCCATTGCCAATCCCGATGCTGTTTCCCATTGAGCCTGGACGTAGCTGCAGAGTCTTTCCTAGCACAGCCCTTGGGAAGCTACTGCCACTTGACCCCTAAGACCCTATTGATCTGCTGGCCTGGATGCTGGTGACCTCACAAAACCTCTCTTCCTCAATGCCCAGCTGGTTTTTCCACAGGGGAAACCTGTCCTCAGCCAGCAGGGTAGGGGAGTCCTAATCCCAAAAAGTTCCTGGTGAAAGTAAATGGCATTTTAGGAAGCAGAGATCCAGAAGGAGAGAATTCATGCAACTCATTTTTTTACCTTTTCAGAGGCAAGCTCCAAATGTTTATATACAGGTTTCTTAAAATTTTACTATGCAGCCGGCACCGCGGCTCACTAGGCTAATCCTCCGCCTAGCGGCGTCGGCACACCGGGTTCTAGTCCCGGTTGGGGCGCCGGATTCTGTCCCGGTTGCCCCTCTTCCAGGCCAGCTCTCTGCTGTGGCCAGGGAGTGCAGTGGAGGATGGCCCAAGTGCTTGGGCCCTGCACCCGCATGGGAGACCAGGAGAAGCACCTGGCTCCTGGCTCCTGCCATCGGATCAGCGCGGTGCGCCGGCCGCAGCGCGCTGGCCGCGGCGGCCATTGGAGGGTGAACCAAGGGCAAAGGAAGACCTTTCTCTCTGTCTCTCTCTCTCACTGTCCACTCTGCCTGTCAAAAAAAAAAAAAAAAAAAAACTTACTATGCTTGACTTGGAACTAGCAGAAAGTTTTTATATTGAGTTAACCATAGTAATAGTAGTAACAATTCTTATATCAGAAGTATTTTGGCTGTAAATATGTAGAATAGAAATCCCGCCGCCCCCCCCCCCCCCCACAGTAGGACAGTGGCTGCAACAAGAGGGTTTGTTTGTTTTTCTTTCACGTAAAGGAATTCCAGAGAAGGTAAGCCGAGCCTGAGTTGGAGACGCCAAGGCTGCTGAGGACATTAGCGTGTGGCTTCCTTTCCTGGGTCAGCTCACGGGTCAGGGTGGCTGTTGGAACACTGTGGCATCAGGAAGACAGGCAGAGGAAGGGCAAATGGACTTCTCCAGCTGTCTGACCTCTGTGTGAGGAGTTGCAGCAGGCCGAGAAATGCCTCCCCCAGAGATGTCCATTTGGATTTCTGGATCTTGCGAATATGTTCTCTTCCATGGCAAAAGGGGGCTGTGTGGGTTGAGTAAGTCAGAGAGCCCGAGGTGGGGAGATTGTCTTGCACTATCTAGGTGAGCCCAGTGTGAACTCAAAGGTACCTGGAAGAGTCACAGAAGATATATAGACATAGACAGCAGTTGTTGTGATGTGAGGCCATGAGCAAGGAATCCAGAGAGCCTCTAGAAGCTGCAGAAAGTAAGGAAATTCTTCGGGCCTCCAGAAGGAACACTGTCCTGACAACCTGGTTTAGACTTCCATGATGGTTAATTTTTGGTGTCAACTTGACTGGCTTCTTTTTCAAAATTAATTAATTTTAGCTATTTGAGAGGCAGAAAGAGACCCAGAGTAAGCTCCCATGCCCTGATTCACTCCTCAAAGGCACACAACAGCTGGGGCTGGGCCAGGCTGAAGCCAGGAGTCAGGAACTCAATCAATATCTCCTACATGGGTAGCAGGCACTGAGCTCTTTGAATCATCACTGCCGCCTCCCAGGGTGCATATTAGCAGGAAGCTGAAGTCGGGAACGGAGCAAGGACTTGAACCCAAGCACTCTGTTACGGGATGTGGAGATCCCCAGCAGAGGGTTAACCAACATGCTAAATGCCTGCCCCTTGACTGGGTCCTTAGTCCAACCACCTATCTCGATCGTTTCCAGAAGAGGTTGGCATTTCAATCAGTGGGCTGAGTAAAACTCCACTGCCCCTCAATGTGGGTGGCCAAGATCCCTCCTGTTGATGGACAGAAAGGTGGAGAAGAGCATATTCTCTCTTTTCCGGAGCTAGGGTACCCTTCTTACCCAATCCTTGCACATCAGAACCCCAGGCTCTCTGGCCTCTGCATTCCGGGGCACGCAGTCCCAGGTCCCCAGGCTTTGGACTTTCGGCTGAGAGTGAGACTGTTGGCTCCCCTGGCTTCCTGGCTCCTCAGCTTGCAGATGGCACGTGGTGGGTATGCTGACGCAGCCGACCATTTAAGAACCTTCAAGTATGCAGCTAAAAGGCAAATTTGTCAACATGCGTGAGTGGTTGTATTCAAAACAATGATGTCCGGCCGGCGCTGTGGCTCAATAGGCTAATCCTCCGCCTTGCGGCACCGGCACACCAGGTTCTAGTCCCGGTTGCCCCTCTTCCAGGCCAGCTCTCTGCTGTGGCCAGGGAGTGCAGTGGAGGATGGCCCAAGTGCTTGGGCCCTGCACCCGCGTGGGAGACCAGGAGAAGCACCTGGCTCCTGGCTTCGGATCAGCGCGGTGCGTCGGCCACAGCGGCCATTGGAGGGTGAACCAACGGCAAAGGAAGACCTTTCTCTCTGTCTCTCTCTCTCACTGTCCACTTGCCTTAAAAACAAAAACAAACAAACAAAAACAATGATGTCCAAGAGGAAGTGACACTGGCAAAAACTTCACATGAAAAGTATTTTCAAGGATATTTCATGATGTTGAAACTGCAAAGGAGGGGCTGGTGCTGTGGCTCTGCAGGTTAAGCCACTGCCTGCAGTCTGCCATCCCATACAGGTGCTAGTTCAAGACCCGGCTGCTCCACTTCCAATCCAGCTCCCTGCTAATGTGCCTGGAAAAGCAGTAGAGGAGGGCCCAAATCCTTGGGTCTCTGCACCCATGGAGGAGACCTGGGTGAAACTCCTGGCACAGCCCTGGTTATTGTGGTCATTTGGAAAGTGAACAAGCAGATGGAAGATATTTCTCTCTCTCTCTCTCTCTCTCTCTCTCTCTCTCTCCCCCCCTCCTCTTGTGACTCTGCCTTTCAAATAAATAAGTACATCTTTTAAAAAAATAGAAACTCCAAGGGATAAGATTTAGAAACTGATCGAAACCTAGAAAGATACAGTTTTCCAAGGCATAGAAAAGATGTTCTGAAGGTAAACACTGCTCAAATTGCTCTTGATAAGATTTTTACAAGCAGATAAAATAATTATTGTTTATAACTTTATAAACCACAATATAATATATAAATATTAGTTTCATTATTTTTTAAAATATAATCATTTATTTGAAAGGTGGAGAGACAAAGAGACAGAAGATTCCCATCTGCTGGTTCACTCTCCAAATGTCTGCACTAGCTGGAGCTGGGATGGGCCAAAGCCAGCAGCTAGGCATGCAATAATGGGTCTCCCGTGTGGATGGCAGGGGCCCATCACCTGCTGCCCACAGGGTGCGCATTTTCAGAACCTGGACTTGGGAGTAGAGCAAGGACTTGAGCCCAGGTGCTCCAGTATGGGATGTGGGCACCCCAAGCAGTGGCTTACCTTCTGGGCCAAAGGATGCCCCATAGCTTTACTATTTTTAAAGGATCCCTATACTTTATAACTGACAATAAGACAGTTCTTAAAGTTTTGGCAAACACTGTAATGGAACATTCAAAATTTTTCTTCTTATTATTTAATGTTTATTTAAAAGGCAGAGAGACAGAAGCAGGGAAATAATGAGAGAGAGAGATATCTTTCATCTACTCATTTACTCCCCAAATGCCTGCAACATCCATGGCTGGGCCAGGCCTAAGCCAGGAAGTGGGAACTCAAACCAGGTCTCCTGTGGGTGGCAGAGACCCAAGTACTTAGCCAACACCAACCTGCTGCTGGAAGTTGGAAAAGGAAGTGGAATTGGGACTCAATCCCAAGCATTCACTGTGTCAAACGCCCACCCCCTGTTGATTAAGATTGCTTTGCACGGTTTCAGCTTCCCGGTTCAGTTTTATTCTGTACTACCATGCAAAATACCTGGTTGTGGGTAAAAGAAGAAGAAACCCAAAGTTACATAACTGGACTACTGTTCTAGCAATGTGTCCTTTAGAGTATAATTGAAAAATGAAAAAAAAAAACACAATATTATAGACACATTTGCCAATGCAAACCAGTAACTCACATAGCTATTTCAATGGTGTGTGATGTCTTTGAGCCAGAGATTACCTGGATGTTCATTTGTCTTGAGAGTGGGAGAACAGGGATGAATCACCACGTATGAGGGTGTTTTTAAATGTTCATGGAAGATGGCATTGAAAGATAACTTTAGAGGCAAGTGTTTGCTTAGAAGTTAAGATGTTAGTTATGATACCTGCATCCTGTATTGCAGTGCTTGGCTTTGCATTCCAGCTCTGCTCCCAGTTCCAGCTCCCTGTGAACAGTCACCCTGGGAGGCAATGTGTTTGGCTGAAGTAGTTGAGTTCCTGTTCCCCTCATGGGAGAGACCTGAGTTGAATTCCTAGTTCTTGGCTTTAGCTGGACTCAGCAGAAATTTGGGGAGTCGAAGGGGAGCTCTTTCTGTCTTTGTTTCTGTCTTTCTCTCTCTTGCTCCCTCTCTTTGTCTATCTCTGCTTCTCAAATGAAAAAAATTTAAAGCTAAGTTTATTTTGGTGCAAATGTTAAAAACATGCCTGTAATAGTTTTCTGATAATATGCATTTTCCTAATCTTTTTGAAGACCCCTCATATGCATGAACTTTAAAAAAGTTTTGCACCAAAATAAACTTACCTATTAATGCCAGTTTCCATGAACTTTATGAAGTGCCCGGCACTCACAGTGTCATCCTCAGAAAACATGGCTGCCAGCATCAAATCATCTTAAACGTTTGCTCCCTTGAGGCACGGGCCTACACCAATGCGAAGGCCACTGCCCATAGGTTCCTTGGAACTCCAGCCGCTCTCGCTGGTGTTTCTCTTGGCTTGGCCTTGAACTTGCATATGGTCCTAGCTCTATTTCAGGCTGGCAGCAAATCGTGACAACTGTCCCAGGTATCACATCCAATCGCAGACTGGGACTGTCTCTTCCAGAGCCTTCTCAGGAGGAACAAGACACCTCCAGTCAGGAATCTCCCTTGCATCCCAGGGGCCACCGTGGTACCACATGGCCACAGCAGCAGTCAGGGTTCAGGATGGAGAGCCTTGGCCACTCTATGCACTCTGGACCTGGAGGACTTCACCTGGAATGAGCAGCCTCCACACGGCTGCTGGGAGCAGAGCTCAGAAACTCCATCCTGGCAGATCAGAGGAGCTGACCCTGAAACACCTGGGCCTGGAACACCTGGGTGGAGTTCCTCACGCGGGCCAGGAGACTGCTGGGAAATCCCCTCTGAGCATCTACAGGAGAATAATGCCCTCTCTCTCCACATCCAGCCTCCATTCCTACATGAGACTAAGACCATGACTCCAGGCGGTGTGGGTCACACACTCAGAAGGAGCAGCGGTGACGTCACTGTGGCAGCAGACGGTTCAACACACCCACCCTTGACCTGGACCTGGCAAAGGGAGCAGGCACTGGGATAGGCTCCGACTCCTGGAGGATTTCCCTTTGACCCCAGGAGTAAGGTGCAGCCATCCCACCTGTGTCACATGGCAAAGGGTTGAAACCCACCAACCTCCTCCCAAATCAGGGCTTGAGTAGCAAGGAAAATGAAGAGAAAGTTGTTGGTTAGGCAACCAGCAGGGCTAACCACACACCGTATTGCACCAGAGCCACGGATTTCTTGAGAAACAAACATATTTGTTACCAAAGTAGCTAACTATGTATCTCAAAGAAATACTGTGTACCACTTACCACGCATACCTGTCTTCACTCACAAGGTCCGATCTCTTGCAAGCCGTTCAAGTGTCAGGCTGCATGGTAACGTGACAGTCAGCTGCTTGATCATTTGTGACGTCACTGTACTCACTCAGGCGTTAAAGCTCCTTCTAGAAAATTCCTCCCTTCCTGGAGATCACAGGCTGGATTTAAATGGTCCGATGCCTGTATTTGTGCCGTACCAGCACCCAGAAGAGCCTAGATGAAAGGGACTTGCATGGCTTGAGTTTCCAGGGTTGGCTGCCCCTGCCCCTGCAGCTCGTCTTCCTGATGGCCATGTGTCGTCATATGACATCCCTTCATTCCCTTCCTTTCCTCAGGGGTAGCAAGGGAGAATGGAAGCCGATGGGGGTGCATCCCACGTGTGGGCTGAGGAAAGAGGCCAATGTCAAGGATGCTAATGCCTGATTTTCTCACCAGAGCTGTTTAGAGTAAAACCCCTTTTATAAGAAAGCCCTGAGGATGAGCCTTTTTTTTTCTTTTTTTTTTTTTTCGGGGATATCAGAAAAGCCACGGGTGCCCGCGCCAGGGAATGCTCCTGTTCCAGAAGGGCTCCACTGCTCCGCGATTCCTCCCACACGCCTCCTCGAATATGCACGCTGCACATGTATTTATAACTCCGCGGTAAAGAAAGGGAGCTTCATTAACAGACATAGCTGTCATAATCCAAGCAACTGCGCTCCTCAGAGCAAGCAGGGGCTACAGGCACCCGTCAAATCAGGTGCTGGTGCAGGGGCATTAGGAGACACTGGATGGGGATGAGCAGGGCAGGAGGAAGGGCCAGAGCTGACCATGACCCCCTCCTGGGCTCTGGACAGCACGTTGGGAGGCTTCCTCCAGGGAGTGGCTATGTCCTCATCACCCATTTTCTTTCTTTTTTTTTTTTTTTTTTTTTTTGATAGGCAGAGTTAGTGAGAGAGACAGAGAGAAAGGTCTTCCTTTCCGTTGGTTCACCCCCTAAATGGCGGCTACGGCCGGCACACTGCGCCAATCCGAAGCCAGGAGCCAAGTGCACCATGCGGGTGCAGGGCCCAAGCACTTGGGCCATCTTCCACTGCCTTCCCGGGCAGAATCCGGCGCCCCAACCGGGACTAGAACCCGGAGTCCCGGTGCCGCAGGCAGAGGATTAGCCAAGTGAGCCGTGGCGCCAGCCTCTCAGCACCCATTTTCACATCCACCCTTCCTAGTAGCAGCTGTCAACAAACATTTGTTGAGGGAAGGAGCAAATGAAATCTTGACCTTGGCAAGGGACAGTGGCTGTCGAGTTGTTCTCTCTCTGTGTGTGTGTGTGCGTGTGTGCACATCTTCTCCCCTTCCTCCTTAAACACTTATTCTAAATCAGTGGAGCCACAGCTGTGCACCTGCAGTCACTTGCCATCACTGGAGCCAAGCCCAGCTGTAAACCAGTGGCGCTCAGCCTTGCTTGCAGGTGAGGAATGTTTGAAAATGCCGGCTCCCAGGCTCCACCTCGGCCCAGTTCAGGGCAGAAACTCCGGAGCTGAGGCCCGGATACCTGAATCGCAAGGTTGAGAAGCTCTAAGCCAGGGCTCTAAACTAGCTTGGGAACTGCTCTGGCTGGGGAATTGGGAGATCTGGAAGGGACCCCTCAGCACAAGAGTGCCAGTGCTGCTTTCTCTGAGGTCCAAAGTGCAGAGGCGTCAGGAAGCAAGGAATTCTGGGAGTGAGTTTGTGCACCCATCTGGAATTTGGTGGGGGAGGATGTGTCGCGATACCAACACGTTCAAGGCTGGGGACCTTGACACAGGCATCCTCTGCCTGCTGCCCGGCAGCCTCCTCCTGCGACTGGGGCGCAGAGAGGAAGGTGGCATTGTCTGGGTGTGTGTAGACCTCAGGGAGTGGGGGGAGGAGCTGAGCCAGGACTGGGGGAAGGGGAGCCAGCCATGACTCAGGGGAAATTCTGAGCTGTGGATGGTGTATGTCGGTGGGAGGCGAGAAAGGCAAACAGAGAGCTGCAAGCCGAGCCAGGAAGCTGCCTGGGGGATAATCAGAACCTGGCTATAAATAACGGATGGCATCACAAACGTGTTGGGGGCAGTTATTTTCTAAAGTGGTGTAGACTGAATGCGTGCTCTCCCCCACCCCGAACTGCTCCAGAAGTCTGAGTGCAAACACAGCAGCACCTGTTGGGCGATGGTGCCTTTACATAAATAATGTTCCCAGATAACTGAAGGCTACCCTTGTAGATTCCAACCCCCCCCCCCCCATCCAACAACGTTTTAGCTGTGTTAACTGTTTGCAAATGGGTGATGTTCCCCTCACAGGTGGCAAACACAAAGTCTGGTCACCCATTAGCCTTTGGAGGCCCAGGATTTGCTAAAAGGACCTGACTTTGCTTCCCAGCCACACGTCTCACTCCCCTGCAGTCCCAGCTCCAGGCTTGTCTGGCTGCAGGTGACAGGCCCTGATGCACAGGCTGGGTGGCAGTGACTTCCCAATGTGAAAAACAACCCAGCCGGGCTGCTGTGCACTCAGCTACGTCCTGGGGAGACATGGTCCCTGCAAACCTGATGTTAATGGGGAGTGACTGAAGCACATGGGTTATGTGTTTGGTGTTCTTGAAGTTCACTTTGGTTTTTTTTTTTTTTTTTTTTTTTTTTTGACAGGCAGAGTGGACAGTGAGAGAGAGAGAGACAGAGAGAGAAAGGTCTTCCTTTGCCGTTGGTTCACCCTCCAATGGCCGCCGCTGCAGCCGGCGCACCGCGCTGATCCTGGCAGGAGCCAGGAGCCAGGTGCTTTTCCTGGTCTCCCATGGGGTGCAGGGCCCAAGCACCTGGGCCATCCTCCACTGCACTCCCTGGCCATAGCAGAGAGCTGGCCTGGAAGAGGGGCAACCGGGACAGAATCCGGCGCCCCAACCGGGACTAGAACCCGGTGTGCCGGCGCCACAAGGTGGAGGATTAGCCTATTGAGCCACGGCGCCGGCTATCACTTTGGTTTTTAAATATTGTCAAGAGACCCCTAAGACCATTCCTATTCCATGGCCTGAGAATACACTGAGGAGAAAGAGCTCAGGAAGCTAACCTAAAATAATCGGTTTGTAGCTTCAGTTTCATTGCTTCTTTGTGCATACTCCCACTGTGCCTTGGTAACCTGGACATCACAGTATTGACATAGCTGCAGTGCCCAATTAAAGTGAAATAAAGCACCATGCCGTGTACTGAGTAATCAGCTTTTTTGAGCCTCGTATCATTATAAACCTGTAAGAAAAAAGCTATAGACTGGCATATAGCTGCCTCTTTTAATACTAGTAGCCCATACTGGAACGTCGGTTTGAGTCCTGGCTGTTCCACTTTGGATCCATCTCCCTGCTAATGTGCCTGGGAAAGTAACAGAGGACAGCCCAGATTCTTGGGAAAACAATGGAGGATGGCCCAAGTTCTTGGGCCCCTGCCAAGAGACCACAAGAGAGACTTTGGCTCCTGGCTTTGGCTTGGTCCAGCCCTGGCCATTGCACCCATTTGGGAGGCAAACCAGATGATGCTGTATCTCCCTCTGCCTTTCAAATAAATCTTTTAAAAAAACTGCATTGTTGAAAATTTACATAAAACTCTGTACACCTGACTCAGTTGCAAACACCTGCCTCCTCTCTACTGCCCCCCCCACCCCCACTTTAATGATTTGGAATTGCAGGTGAAATCAAGCCCAGTGATGGGTTAAATCCTGTACTTGGTTCGTTGCTGAGCTAGTGAAGGGAGCCGGGATGCTGTCAGAAGCTCTCATATCTACAGGTGACAGGGAGAGAAAGGAAGCAGCTAAGTCACTCCCTCGCCCGAGAGACATCCCTGGGAAGACAGCCCAGCAAGCCTCATTAGGTCCTGTTTTAAAGGCATCATTACTATCACCTGGAATGACAAATGAGGTTCACAATTACTACCTTGTATCATTAAGGGACGTCTCCAGTTGTGGCCACCTGGATTTTTTCCAAGGTAGGGAAGTGTGTGCTGCATTGCAGAAAGTTTTACATCAAAGAATGGTTAGCGGGGCTGCCACCGTGGCACAGTAGGTTAATCCTCTGCCTGCAGTGCCAGCATCCCTTATGGGTGCCGGTTCTAGTCCTGGCTGCTCTTCTTCCAATCCAGCTCTCTGCTGTGGCCTGGGAAAGCAGTAGAAGATGGCCCAAGTCCTTGGGCCCCTGTACCCTGTGGGAGACCTGGAAGAAGCTCTGGCTCCTGACTTCAGATCAGCGCAGCTCTGGCCGTTGCGGCCATTTGGGGAGTGAACCAATGGAAGGAAGGCCTTTCTCTTAGTCTCTTCCTTTCACTGTCTGTAACTCTACCTCTTAAATAAATTTTTAAAAATCTTTTTTTTAAAAAAGTGTCTAGGGTGTGGACGTTTAAAATGGCAAATTTTGAATTATCTGGGAAAATCACTTATGCAGGCTGCCTCAATTCTGGTCAACAAGACAGAAAAGTAAAACGGAGAGGAGACCAAGCTTTTAGTGCCGGGTGTGTTACTGATTAGCTGCGTGAGCCAGGAGCTTGGCTTCCTTCTCTTGAAACTGGAACAGCCTAGATAATTAATAATTATATAATTAATATATAATGATTAATGATATGGTAGTCACTTGTTACCTGTGGCTAAAGTTAATTTTTAAAAAGCTTGATTTATTTATTTGAAAGTCGGAGTTATACAGGGAGAGAAGGAGAGAGAGAGAGAGGTCTTCCATCTGATGGTTCACTCTCCAATTGGCTGTAATGGCTGGAGCTGCGCCGATCCAAAGCCAGGAGCCAGGAGCTTCTTCTGGGTCTCCCATTCGGGTGCAGGGGCCCAAGCACTTGGGCCATTTTCTGCTGCTTTTCCAGGCCATAGCAGAGAGCTGGATTGGAAGTGGAGTAGCCGGGACTCGAACCGGCGCTTATTTGGGATGCCTGTACTGCAGGCGATGGCTTTACCTGCTACGCCAAAGTGCCAGCCCCTTAAAATTAATTTAAAATAAACAAGACGAAAAATTCGGTCCCTGAGATGCATTTCAGGTGCTCCATAGCTCACACGTGGAGCGTGCCTACATTGTTGAAGAGTTCAGATAAAAACACTTCCGTTGTCAAAGAATCAGTGTTTGGCAGGGATCTGGATCCCAAAGACAAAATGCTCTGCATCCTTTGTGCCGCCCCCTATGGATTGATAGCAGCAGCAGCACATACACCTCTGGGCGGTCTGCCCTGGCTGTGAGCAGCCTAGCCCTTGCTGAGAATGGCCCTGCATCTACAGGGGTGGGCACCGGGCAGCTCTTTGCAGTGCTTGATACTCGCTGGACACTTCCTGTTGGCTGGGCGCTGACTGGGCCAGGCGTCGCCACCTGACCTCAGCATCAACTGTCTGAGGCTGGCCCTCGGAACTTGGTACTGATGCAGATGCCATATCTGTAGGTGGCTGTAGCTGGGAGGTATCAACATGGGTGCTAAGAGCGGCAACATGACACCAAACAGACCAGTATGCAGAACGGGCAGGGGCGAGTCCCGATGGCTTTGCGGCCCCAGGTTCCTGAGCCTCCTGCCTTCTTGTGCTTGCCTTTCTCGGGGCATCCTTGTACGCCCATTTCCTCCTTATTTGCTCAGACTGGCTCAAGGTGATTTGTATTTACTTGAGACTGAAGAGACCTCTTCAGATCAGTAGTAATTTCCTACAGCTGAGAATCCCGAAGCTCTATCCAGACTCAGCAGAAGATAGTGATTGATTGATGATGTCTGTTGTGGCACAGGTTGGGGGAGTTGCAGTGTCTGCTGAATCCTTACCATCTCTGATGAGTTCATCTCTGAAATGATCTTCACTCTCAAATTCCGTTTGTTTCTCTGATGAGTTTTTTTTTTTCTGATAATGCTGGACAATTAACATCTTGTTCATTCCTTAAGGTTTACTGTTAGCTTTTTCTGTTGGTGAAATACAGTGTGACACTTTAAGACCTTGTCTCCAAGGACCTAAGCACCAAAGTCTTCAGGTTTTGCATAAAATATGGGCTATTAATAAAAAAAAACTGCCAGCAAAATGTGGCCTTTGGTAATGCCAACCAAATTCCCTAAAGCTGGTATCCCATGGGGCTGTTTCAAAAAAATTGTCACGAAGCTAAAAATAAGTCTTAATTGCTATCAAATTTATCAAGGCAGTGAAGTGCAACTAACTTCTTTTTAGCTAAAGAAATTTTAACCAGGATTTGCTTGTTTAATAATTATAATGTGTTATGTTTGGCAAAGGGAGCTTTGGCCTTTCCCCATATGACATTTATGATCAAATATACAAAAACTGAGGCAGGAAGTTAACAGTAAAAGAGATGATCAGTGTTGAGGACAGAGGCTGCTGTGAGCACACTGAGGCTGGGCAAAGCCGACAAGATGAACCAGGAGACAGGCAAGTGTGTGTTGTGCAACGTACTCAGATCCGAGAGATCAGATGGCAAAGCAGCGAATCCAAACCATTCAGGGTAGGCACAGAAAGACCTTGCTTTCCTGAGACCACCCTGGTATGAAAGGAAGAATGAGGAGGACCTGAGGCTTCTATTGATCTTCCTCCCCCATAACCATTGTGGTCGACAGGCCCTAGTTTGGTTCCATTTTGATATCCTGCATAATCCCCTCCCTTTGAACATGGATAGGACCAAAGGCTTGCTTTTAGCTGGTGGAATGTAGCAGAGGGGGTGGGGTGTTACTTCCATGATGACGTTATTGTATTTGTGTGGCACTCTGTCTTTTTTTTTTAATATTTTTATTTATTTGACAGGTAGAGTTACAGACAGTGAGAGGAAGAGACAGAGAAAAAGGTCTTCCTTCCATTGGTTCACTCTCCAAATGGCCAATCTGAAGCCAGGAGCCAGGTGCTTCTTCCTAGACTCCCGTGCGGGTGCAGGGCCCAAGCATTTGGGCCATCCTCCACTGCCTTCCCGGGCCACAGCAGAGAGCTGGACTGGAAGAGGAGCAACCGGGACTAGAACCCACTGCCCATATGGGATGCCGGTGCTGCAGGCGGAGGATTAACCAAGTGAGCCACGGCATCAGCCCCATGGCACTCTGTTTTGATAGCACACGCTACAGAGACGGTCTTTCCACTGGTGCCTCGACAAAGTCAGCTGCCGTGTCATGAGAGGATCCCCCGAGGGGACAGCCTCTATTTGCTGTCCCCGCTGCCGTCCAGCAAAACAGGACCTCAGGCCTCTAAGTCAAGGAGATGAATTCTGCCTGGCGACAGAGCTTGCCCCAGCTGAGTCTCTGATAGGACAACAGACTGAGCCAACTCTCGGATGGCAGTCCTGAGCTCCTGGCCAGGGGGCGTGGCCAAACAGCCTGGACTTCCCACCTAACTTGTTACACAGCAATGGCAAGCTGACACACTCATTTTGACTCTTATCTACACCACTAGTTTCCAAGCCTTTCCTTCAGCTGTGGAGACCTGTATTTAAACAAGACATGATGGCCCAGTAGACAAGTGTAAAGCAAATAAAAGTAGAGCTCACCCATTTATAGCTGGATAAAGGGAACAGATCCCCTGTTGACTGGGTTCTCCCCAGCTTGTGGTGGCCCAGGAGGAAACCCTGTAGCAAACAGACAGCAAACATTAGATGAACTGCAGGCTGCTCCAGACAGACCCTTTAGGCTGCAGGGAAAAAAAATTAGCCAGGGGACCTTGTTTGATGTCCAGCAGTGGACACTGTCAATGCCCTGACCAGAATTCTCATTTCTCGTCGGGGCTTCTGGGCCATTCTCCCCAGCTCCTGGGTGCCTTTGCCTTCGGTTGTCTGTACCTGGAACTGTTCTGAGACCCCTGCCTGGGCGTGGGGAACGCTTTCCCTCCGATACAGAGTTGAAAGTGTCCACTTCACGCTCAGGCTGAGGAATCTGTTGCTCAAGACTGACTTGGGGTGGAGACAGAGAAGATGGGAACCAACACCCGTGACCTTGATCTGGGATCACCTCTGGCCTGTAACTTGTACTCCAGAATTTTCTACCTGGATCAGGCTGAAGCTACCCTATCCTTTTCCAAGACTGCCACTCAAATCACACCCATTCCACTTGTCCTGATTTCCCCACTGCCTACCAGAGTCCCCTGGGAATATTTCTTTTTTTTTTTTAACACTTTTTTTTTTTTTTCATTTGAAAGAGTTACAGAAAGAGGTAGAAACACATGGAGAGGTCTTCTATCTGCTGGTTCACTCCCAGTTAGCTGCAATGGCTGGAGCTGAGTCTATCCAAAGTCAGGAGCCAAGAGCTTCTTATGGGTCTCCCATGTGGGTGCAGGGGCCCATGCACTTGGGCCATCTTCTACTGCTTTCCCAAGGCCATAGCAGAGAGCTGGATCAGAAGTGGAACAGCTGGGACTCAAACTGGTGCCCATATGGGATGCCTGTACTTCAGGCCAGGGCTTTAACCGACTGCACCACATCACTGGCACTGGGATACTTCTTTATAATTGCTTTTCACATCAATCATCATTTCAATGTCTGTTCCAAGGACCCCATCTTGAGACACAGAGCTTTCTTGAGAAGATACCCAGGAAATGGAGACATCTCAGCCCTGCCGGGACTGTGTCTCCCAGGCCCACCCTGGCTACACCTTAGCCTGGGTTCCCATGCTCTCCCGACCCTGGCCTTCATCTACCCCAAAGGAGAATCTGATGAGCCCAGTTCCATCGCGCACCAGGGAAGACTCCTAATGGGTGGAATTCACTGCAGGCAGCAGCTGGTGTCTACTTCATCACCTTTGGCCCCTTAATTGTCTTTAGCTCAGCCCCTAGCTCCTGTTCTTATTGCGTAGAGCCAGGCTATCCCTATCCAGGTGGGGTCCTTCAGATCGTGTGGCAGGAGCCACAGGAGCTTTGGGAACAAAGTACAAATTGGAGCCACTTTCCTCAGAAGGGAGGGGTAGCTGAGGCAGGGAACTACTTATTGGCTCCCTGGAGTCCTCCCGGGGACACCTGGCTTTCATATGTCCAAAGGAGTGTGGCAGTAAGAACTCACTGAGGTGGCATGTGGAAACAGAGATGGTGAGAACAAGGCATCGGCACGCTGCATTGCAGGCGTCCGTCACGCACCTGCCGCAGTGGGGAAGAGCAGCGGCTGATATAAAACCGGATCTGTTCTATGGGGACACAGCATTAATATCAAATACTGGGGCTATGGGGCCGGCGCCATGGCTCACTTGGTTAATCCTCCACCTGCAGTGCCAGCATCACCAGTTCTAGTCCTGGTTGTTCCTCTTCCAGTCCAGCTCTCTGCTGTGGCCCAAGAAAGCAGTGGAGGATGGCCCGAGTGCTTGAGCCCCTGCACCCGCATGGGAGACCAGGAGGAAGCACCTGGCTCCTGGCTTCAGATTGGTGCAGTTCTGGCCATAGCGGCAACTTGGAGGGGTGAACCAATGGAAGGAAGACCTTTCTCTCTGTCACTTCTTCTCACTGTCTATAACTCTACCTGTCAAATAAAGTAAATAAATAAATAAAAATATTGGGGCTGGCGCTGTGGTGTAGCAGGTAAAGCTGCTGTCTGCTGTGCCAGCATCCCATATGGGCGCCAATTCGAGCCTGGCTGTTCTACTTCTGATCCAGCTCTCTGCTGTGGCCTGGGAAAGCAGCAGAAGATGGCCCAAGTGCTTGTACCCCTGCACCTACATGAGACACCTGGAAGAAGTTCCTCGCTCCTGGCTTTGGATCAGCCCAGCTCCGGTCGTTGTGGCCATTTGGGGAGTGAACCAGCGGATGGAAGACTGTAACTCTGTCTTTCAAATAAATAAATAAAATCTTAAAAAAAAAGACCCCAAATATCATATGAATATAAATGGGCTACTTGGTATGCTAAAGTGATATTTACCAAAGGTGATGCTAACTCAAGAGCATGAGTTAACGTTTTTAAAGATTTACATTTATTTCAGCCGGTGCCGTGGCTCAATAGGCTAATCCTCTGCCTGCGGCGCTGGCACACCGGGTTCTAGTCCCGGTCGGGGTGCCGGATTCTGTCCCAGTTGGCCCTCTTCCAGGCCAACCCTCTGCTATGGCCCGGGAGTGCAGTGGAGGATGGCCCAAGTCTTTGGGCCCTGCACCCACATGAGAGACCAGGAGAAGCACCTTGCTCCTGGCTTCCGATCAGCACGGTGCGCCGGCCGCAGCGCACCAGCCGCGGTGGCCATTGGAGGGTAACCAACAGCAAAGGAAGACCTTTCTCTCTGTCTCTCTCTCTATCACTGAACACTCTGCCTGTCAAAAAAATTTAAAAAAAAAGATTTACATTTATTTCAAAGGCAGAGTAACAGGGAGAGAGGTCTACCATCCACCGATGGCCAGCACTGTGCCAGGCTAAAGCCAGGAGCCAGGAACTCCATACAGGATAGCAGCCGCCCAAGGATTGGAGTCATCTTCTGCTGCCTTCCCAGAAACATAAGCAGGGAGCGGGCTTGGATGCAGAGTAGTCAGTACTCCCAAGGCAGCAACTTAACCCGCTATGTCACGATGCTGGCCCCAAGAACATGAGTCCATGTGTTCATCAAGTTTTAAAGGGCAGGCAAAAGCCTTCAGCAAGGTATACAGAACTTTGCTCTCAGGACCCTAATGTTTCATTTCACCTACTGCCGCATGAGAAATTACACCAAGGCTCCATGGCTCGAAGTAACACGCACTATACTCATTTTCTCATGGTTCTGTAACGTGGGCAGAATCAGTGGGGAAGGCTCAGCTGTGCTCCGTGTGATGTCAAGTGAGGTAACTCAACAGCCGCTGGAGGGAGGATCCACTCCAAGACGGCCCCCGTCCCGTGCCCAGCAGGCTGGTGCTGACTGCAGAGTGGGAGCTCCGGCGGGGCTGGTGGCCAGGGATCCGGATCCGGATCCTACATCTGGCTGGCTAAACACGGAAGTGGAGGCTGCCGGGCGATCATAGGCTTAGGTCCAGAACTGACTCAGTTTACTTCAGTAGGTTAAAGCTGGTAGCATGTCTGGCTTAGAGCCATGGCGAACAGACAGTAAGGGGGTGAGTTTGGGGGGGCATGATGGATGGAGGGGCCACCAAGATCCCATGCTACCACACTGGACAAGGCTGCAGATCTCTTCAATCTAACCAGAAGAGAATGCTAACGGTGACCCTTGGATAAACACTCAGTGTTCATTCTTGGTGACTCTGGATGGCTAGGGAACCTTAAGATGCCCGGCAGCTCGCTGGGGTGCAGGGTGCTGGAGGCACCTGGAGGCTCCTAGAAGCTGCTATGTCTTTTTCATTATTCACCTGCTCAGGCTGAAATTCTTGACCAGTGTTGCCAACAGAAGGATAACACGAAGCTTATTGAATTTAAAAATCTCTTCTAGCAACAATTTTCAAAGTGATTCATTTAAAAAAGCGATTAATTTAAATAACAGAATATTAAGTTTCAGCCTTCTGTGTCACACTGTCTGGATGCCAAAGAACAGTGAGCGTAAGGAAGAGCAAAGAGAAGCTCCAAAGGGAGACACTAAACCCTAATGCTGGGGCCCAGAGGGAAGCCAGTCTTTGTTCTCCATGCATTCCCTTAAGGGCTATTTTGTTGAATATCTCTGCTGGGCCAGGCACTGTGCGAGGCTGTGAGGGCAAATTCCAAGGAGCGCTTCCAAGACCATTTTGAGCAGTGGCCGGAGGACTAAAATAAATGTTGCTGTAGGGTCTTAGGTATCCAGAGGAGGGGGCAGGCCAAGAGAGGAGGGGCGTGGAGGAGGGTGTAGGTTAGCAGAGAGAGCTGGGAATTACGGCAACAAGCCACAGCCCGCCGCCAGGGACTCCACGGAAAAAGCTGAGGTCAGAATCTGGGGTTGTGGCCAAGTAGCAGGGGCTAAGGAAGCAAGTTAAGGTCAGCCTGCAGAAGCCTGGGCGGGCTAGGGGAGGGTGCAGGCAGTCACGGGCAGGGCCAGGTGCCGGGTAAATGAACACACGGGAATCATGCTATTTAGCACCTAGTATTTGTCAGGTGCTTTGAATTCCTGTAACCCTCACAAGAACCTTGCAAGATGGGTCTGATAGATGAAGATGGGCTTCTCCCACGTTGAAGAGCTGAGGCGTCTGTCACCTGGGAATCGCCATCCCGCGCAGACCCAGGAGCAGCAGGTCTGGGGTGAGAGGTGGCCCAAGGTTGCAGAGGGTTTTTTTTGTTTGTTTTTGTTTGTTTGTTTGCAAGCACCCAGGTGATGCTGCTAGCGCTGGCCACAGACTGGGAGGAGTAGGAGGCTCGAGCCCCGACCTCATCCATGCCTTTCTTGGGAAGGAAAAGGCAGAGAGTAGAGGGCAGGAAAGCCAAAGCAGTTCAGTTTGAGTCTGTCTGATCTTCCAAAGTCCTGGTCTTGGACCCCGTGTGGTGGCTGTCTTGGGTGTTTTGAGAGAGGGCAGGTGTGCCGCAAGGAGAGTGGCTCTGCTGAAGGGAGTGGCCCTCTCCAGCCGCCTAGGAAGCAGCACACAGCTGGCCCAGCGTGTTTTATAGTCCTTGTTCACTTTGGTTTCCTGATCAATGACCTTGGCTAAGCATAAATATAGTGATAGAAATCACTCTCCAGAAGTTACTTTGAAATTGTAAGTTGTTAGCTCGAGGTCAAATCCGTTGCTCATAGTTCTCATGACCCTTTTGGTTTTTTTCCAAATGGCCTGTTCTTTATCTAAGAGCTTCCTGTGGCCTTGATATTACATTTCTTCCTCTATCTCATTGTGGATATTGCAGATAAGGGTGACTGTAAAATTGTTTAGGGGCCTCTGCTAGGTTTTTAATTACAATAATTATTAGGTTTTTTTAAAGCTTTGCGTTCATAAGACAATTTACAGTTTCTAGAATACTTACACTGATATTTTCTTCCTTTTAATCCCCACACAATCCAGGAGGTCAGTGTTATCCAAGTTCCTAGAGGAGAAAATGGAGACACAGAAAGTTGAAGTACATTGCCCAAGGTCATGGGCTACATGAGTGGTGGAGATAATACTTGTTGAGTATTTGCTGGTACCAAGCTGTGTGCCAGGAGCTTTACATGGAACAAGCCACTCAACCCTTGCCCCAACTCCATCATTATTCCCATTTTACCGATGAGATTACTGAGGCCCAGAGAGATGACCTAGTTATTCTAAGTCACAGGGCTAGTGAGGATAGAATCATGGGGTATCTGAGGCACTCTGTTCTGGCATCATTTTGCACCCAACATCGATACAGTGTTGGAGCCATAGCAGAAGCAAAGGTTTTTGTGGGGATTTTTCATCCGTGCCCTGGACTAAGGGTTCCTTTGTCAGCCACAGCCATGACTGTGCAAAGCCTGGGATTGGCATTCTCATACAGGAGGAAGAGGCTCCTAACGTAGGTGGATGATAAGCAAGCCCTCTTAAAAAAGATTTATTTATTTATTTATTTGAAAGTAAGAGTTACACACAGAGACAAGGAGAGGCAGAGAGAGAGAGATAGAGAGAGAGAGAGGTCTTCCAGTCTTCCATCCGATGGTTCACTCCCCAATTTGCTGCAATGGCCGGAGCTGCGCTAATCTGACCAGGAGCCAGGAGCTTCCTCCAGGTCTCCCACATGGGTGCAGGGGCCCAAGGACTTGGGCCATCTTCTACTGCTTTCCCAGGCCAAAGCAAAAAGCTGGATGGGAAGTGGAGCAGCTGGGACTTGAACCAGCACCCATATAGGATGCCGCCACAGTGCCGGCCCCATGTAAGGCCTCTTAAAACCATCTGCTGCCTGCACCATAGCTGGTGAGCCTCTGGTGTTTCCACTTCATTGCAGGCCTAACTCCCAGACAGCCCCACCGCAGCCTGCCCCTTATTACATCTTGCCACCTTTCCTGCCTCTCCCAGTTCATGTGTATCATTTTGGCGGCTGCATTATAGAACCAAGCTCACTCCAGATGGGACCAAGGAACAGCTTGAAATAGAGGAAGTGCTGCAGACATGTGATCCAGGTCAAGGGAACGAGTGGGAAGTCGGGTTACCCAGGGCCTAGCAGCAATGGGCAAGCTGTTACCACCCTTGGGCTTAACAGAAGAGACTGGAGCTTGCACGGTGGAGCATGAGGAGCTAGGGCTGTGCAGGGTCGCAGCCAAGGCCTGCGATGTGGTGCAAAGAGGAAGAGTGAGGGGAAGGAGAAACCCTGAATTCCCTCTCCTCCCACTTCCCAGTCTCCTGCCCGTGCTGAGTCTCTCAGTGCTGAGTGCAGTCAGGAGGCAGCTGGCCAGCCGGCCTGGCTGACGCAGTGTGCTGGGGTCAGCTTCCCCGAGTGAGCGGACAAGAGGGCAGAGAAATGCAGAGCATGTACGGAGGAGGACGGGGCAGGCAGAGAGCAGCCAGCGCACGGTCCTGGTGGCTCCTTCTCTCCTCCCCAGCACTTCTAGGCTGACCCTTCTCTCTGACCCACTTCAGGTCCGTGCATGGAGCTGTCATTTCCAGTCCTGTGCAAGCACTGTCCTTCCAGCCCTTGCCTCTGGGCTTTCTGACCTAACGGCCTCCCACCTCCCCAGCAAGGCATCCATGCTGTGAGGGAAACGGGAGAGTGACCAGCAGGAAGGGTCCTGGTGTGCTCACACACCAATCCTCTGGACTCTTAGGCCAGCTTCTGAGATGGCATTGTTTCCAGGGTGATGCTGAGTGTGAACCACGCCTAGGTGATGGAGGACCTGAAGTTACACTGAGAGAGGCAGTGGTGAAGCTGACGGACCCTGCCCGACAGAAGTCCACTAGGGCCACATCATGGGCGTCCATGTGGCTCTAGACATCATGAAGCCACTGATGTTTTGAGAACAGACTCTCGAGGTAAAGTGCTTGGATTCAAACCTGCACATCACCACTCACGGGCTGCATGGCCTTGGGTGTTATCCGAGCACTGAGAGCCTCATTTTCCTCATCTGTAAAATGGGGGTAATAGTAGTCCCTATCTCGTAAGGCTGCTATGAGGGTGGTGGGTGGGGCCACAAAGCGGACTTTCGAACCCCCTCTGGTGTACAGTATCACCAATAGAAACAGAATTTAAAGTCCTTGCAGGGCTAGCACCCAAGCAAATGAGAGTGAAGATTTTTGCCAAAAATTGGTGAGACGCATATTAAAATGGAAGGAAATGCAGGTAGGCTGTGGGAATGCAAATAACAGGAAATAGAATGAATCAGATTGGGGGAGGTGGAGCCATTTGCATGCGTTTTTTTTGCGTTTCACCATGAATCGGTTCGCGGTGGTGAACCCTTGATATGATTGAATGGGTGCCTATCTGGGGACAGCCTCATGTGGCTCTCCCAGGAAGAATCTGGCGTGATACTGCCCCACCAAAATCCCATCTTTCTCAAAGGAGAATTCAATTGGTTTGGTGTTTGCCTAACTATATTTGAGCTTTTTTTTTTTTTTAAATCCAGCTTTTAAAATCCTATTTTCCCGATTGGAAATAGAGAAATCTTAAAATCCCATTTTCTCTATTGGAAAACCAAGAAGCAATATTGTGATGAGATTGTTCTGAAGAACAAACACAACATGTCTCACACATGACAATCATTATTGCCATCTGCCATTTCACCTTTCAAGATTTCGGCAGAGTTATGAAAAAATACACTGGACATTTGAACTTCTTTGAGGAACTAGATTCCAGTTTGGGGTAATTAAACTATTAGAGAACCAATCTGAAGCCAGGAGCCAGGAGCTTCCTCTGGGTCTCCTGCATGGGTGCAGGGGCCCAAGTGCTTGGCCCATCTTCCACTGCTTTCCCAGGCCACAGCAGAGAGCTGGATCTGAAGAGGAGCAGCTGGGACTAGAACCAGTGCCCAGATGAGATGACAGAGCCGCAGGCAGAGGATTAACCTACTGTGCCACAGCGCCGTTCCCCTAGAAATCCATTTTTTATAGGTTGGATTCATTTATTAGTATTGTAGATGAAAGAATATAGTATCACTATGAAATCTTCTTTTAAAAAACCTGCATCTTAATCTTATCAAGACTCTAGATCCAGCTACCAAGATAGAGAAAATATAGAGGATATAAGAACATGTTAAACACCACCATGGGGGTGATATCAACAAAATCTAGACTGTGGGTGCTATGGAGTGAAGTATATTTCCCCCCAAATCATACAGAAGCTTCTTAACTTATGATGGGGTCTCATCCCCCAGTAAAGCCTTCATAAGTTGAAAATACTGGAAATGTCCTAAGTGGATGCATCTAACACGCTAGCCTACTGAGCATGCTAACCAGCCACACAGGACACCGTGCAGTGCAGTGGTTCTCTTTGTGGTCCCAGAGCCTGCTGGGAGCTGCATTCACTCCGCACTGCTGCCCAGCACTGTGAGATGGCATGGCGCCGTGTATCACTAGCCTGGGAAAAAGCAAAATGAAAATATGAAGTATGGTTTCTGCTGAATCTCTGACTTCTGTACCATCAAGAAATCAAACAATCCCAGGTTGAATTGTTGTAAGCCCAGGACTGTCTGTATATTGAGGCCCTAACTCTGAATGTGACTCCAAGGCTCTTGGGCCTTGGAGGAGAATAATTAAGTTTAATTGAGGGCAGAGCCCTAATCTGACAGGATCACCCCTCCCCTCGCCACAGGAAAGGCCCTGGAAGGACACAGTAAGCAGGTTGCCTTCTGCAAGGAAGGGGGCGAGGTCTCAGCAGAAACCAACCTTGCTGGCATCTTGATCTTGGACTTCCAAGCCTCTGGAACTGTGAGAAAATCACCTTCACTGTTTAGGTCACACAGCTGGCGGCATTCTGTTCTGGCAAGCCCAAGCATCCCAAGAAGACCAGTACTCAACAATAGGAAACTCTACAGGACAAGCGTCTGGTTTCTTCAAAAAATATGTGACGATAAGGAGAGAGAGAGAGAGAGAGAGAGAGAGAGAGAGAGAGAGTCTACAGAGATCTAGAAGATATACCCACCAATCACAACGTGTGGACCTGATTCAAATAAACTAGAAACAAGAAAACAAGACAGAGAGAGACAGAGATAACTACACAGTTCTTGACATTTATGACAACTGCAAATCTGAACACTGTGTATGTTGCTATGGCACTCCATATGAACAATATCGGTCTGGAGTACCATAACAACATCTACACTGTTCCGATTTACAGTTGTCTTATAAATTACAGGTGATCAAGTTATTATATATTGTTAAAATGTATTCATTCATTTTAGTTTTTGCAGATGAACTGACAAGATGTCTAGGACTGGTTTAAAATCATATTGTGGGGTAGCAGGTGACAGAGTAAATGAAACAAGATGGCCTAGGAGTTGACTGTTGTTGCAGCTGCCAATGGGTGCGCACGGGTTCTAGTCTACTCTTCTATTCTACTATTGTTTTTACTCTTGTATATGCTTTAAATAGTGCATGAAAAAAGGTTTCATATGAGATTCAGCAGTATCTACACATAAAGTCTATTATGGTGTCTTGGCAGCAACTGGATTTCATAAGCAAGGAAGGTCTAGGCAGGAGGATTCCGGTGGAGCTATGAAAACTTCCGTGCGTGCATGTGCCAGAGTCTTGGCGCTGACACATTCAGTACATGCTTGCAGAGCGCTCACTGTGAGTGAGACATACTCCTGGGTGCTCCCAGCAAAGTGGGCCCAGGGCCTGATCCCCAGGGCTTACGTTCAAGTGGGGTTCACTGAGTGAAAGCAAGTACGATGACCGACATTTCAAGTATTTTTGAGCTATGACAAATGCTGTAACCAAGATATGGGCCGAGGCAGGCTTGTTTAGTTGAGGGCTTCATTTAAATGGAGATTGACAGCTGAGATGAGAAAACGGAGCCAGTCCTGAGCCCAGTATGGAGAGAGCATTGCGGGACAGGATGAGCATGGGCAAAGACCCTGCCTTTGGAAGCGTTTGGTTTGTTGGGGGAACGGAAACAAGCCAGCCAGGATAGGTGTGGTAAGTGGAGGAAGCATGAGATAAAGTACTTGAGATGAGGTGAGCGATCTGGGCAGGAGTTCACTTGTGTAAAATCTTTTAGGCTATTGCAAAGAATCTGGATTTTATCCCGGGAGCTGTAGAATGCAGTAGAGATTCCAAGCAAGGATCTTGGCTTTTGTCACAGGAGTAGCCTAGACGTTTGGGGAAGAGTGGCAGGGTGCAGAGAGCTTTATGTGTGTGTATTTTTTAAAATTTTTTAAGCAATTTTTATTCATTTTAACAGATTCATTAGGGTTTGTAGCTACAGTTCTGAGAACATAATGATATTCCTTCCCTCCCCCTTTAGGGTGAAGAGAACTTTGAAGGAGCAAGGAGAGAGGCTGGCCTTCAGTCTAGCGCCCCTGGGGTTATCTTGGGGACTCTAGGGACAGCAGTAGGGTCTGCCAAGCTGCACCCTGGGTCAACAACCTAAGAGATGGTGTCTTTCTGGCTTTCCCCGGGCCCAGTGAGCTGGTTGTTAAGAGGAGGATAGCTCTGTTATCCGTTGCTATCTAACAAGCCTGCCCGAACCTTAGTGACTTTAAAGCAATTTCTCAGGGATCTGCACTTTTGGCTGTGTTGCCTATCTGGGGCCTTGGACAGCTCAGGCCGCCTGGCATCTCACTGTCTTCGTGTAGTCTCAGGGCCTCTCCCTGAGGCTTCTCCCCAAAGTCTTTCTGCGGGGTGGCCTCGGGATCGCTGGATCTCTCGGAACTCCAGGGCTCTAGAAGCAGGTGCCCCAGGAGCACAGAGGGGAAGTTAACTTCAAGGTCATTCTGCTCTACCTCCAGCAGTTAATGCAGTTGGTACCTCCACATTCAATGTGCCACACGAGGCCAGCTGGAATTCTCTCTGGGAGGGGACTACCTAAGGACATGGTCATCACCCAGCTCCAGGGGCTGGCTAACAAGCACTCATATGTTTGTGCACGTTGAGTGTGGGGGAGGGGTGCTCTGGGGCTTCCAAAGGGACTTGCTCAGGGAACCCTAGAAGACTGCCATCTGGTTAACTCTTGCAGTTCCATTTTCCACAGTGGTGCGTCTGAGAGGAGCCGAAGGACTTGGGGAAGCAAAGGGGTCTCCGAAGCTTCCGTGGAAGCTGTGGGAAGAGCTGAGAGGGCTGAGTGGAGAGCGTTCTGAAGGGAACAAAGATGTCTGGAGAGAACTGGAGTTACTGTGTCAAACGCTGGCGAAAGCAAGCAAAACCGTGAGATCAGGAAGGGCAGGATCTCACGCATGCGTGTCTGATACCAGACCATTGCAAAAGACTCTGCCACAACCACAGTCTGCACCAAGCCCGGGGCAACTGTAGCCAGAATATTGTCTGCAACGACGCCTGTCCAACAGCTGCCCGTCCAGCCTTGGACTGATGCCACCCCTGTTATGTATTATTGATCTTGATGGCCAAGAATAATTCTTCAAAACAACTTACGTAACCCTTTCCATTTCACCTTTAAAAACTTTTGCCTGCACCTTGTATATACCCACGGGAATTCCCACTACCGTATGCATGCCCAGATAAACCCATTGTCTCTGGGCAGCCTCTTTGTCTTTGTTATTTTTTTTTCTTTAAGCAAATTTATTTTTTGAAAAGCAGAGCAATAGAGAGAGAAGGAGATACACACACACACACACACACACGGGCAGAGACAGAGACAGAGACAGAGTGATCTTCCATCTTCTGGTTCACTCCCCACCAAAGGGCCCCAGCAGCCAGGTCTGGTGACCAGGCAGGAGCAAAGAACCAGGAACTCCATCCTGGTCTTCCACATGGGTGGCAGGGGCCAAGGTCCTGGGCCATCTTCTACTGCCTTCCCAGGTGCATTAGCAGGAGGCTGGATTGGAAATGGAGCAGCTGGGACTCGAACCAGCACTCCAGTATAGTATGCTGGTGTCAAAAGCAGAGTTACACGGCTGTGCCCCAACACCAGTTCCTCAACTTTCTTACTTGGGTTGACAACCTAATGAGGAATTGGGAGTTTTTGCTATTTGATATATGAAGTCAGTCTCCTTTTCTCCCCTCCAAAAATTATCTTCAGTCAATGACTTCTGAAGGAAACATCAAATGCCACGTTCATTTTCAAGTAGGGTTTGAGAGGAGAACAGACATTGCCTACCGGAGCCTGGCCACACTTGCCAATCCAGAGAACAAAAGAAAAGCTAAGTCAGTGATGGATGAATTAATGAACCTTGAAATTCCTGTAATCCCCCACTAGCTAATCATCGTCCCCGGAATCACCTCCAGCCAAGATTCTGGAACTGGCCTGTTCCATTTCGGATCTCTTTCTGTCCCTACTTGCCCTGGTTCCCTCCCCTACCACTCACAGGTTGTTCATTCATCGTTTAATTCTTTGTCGTGGGGCGAGGGCCACATCGGGCGGGGACAGCGCCCCGTGGATGCCACAGGGGCTTCTAAGGAAAGGTGGAACTCACAGCCAGCAAGGGAGGTGGGACTGGATTTCATATTCCACAAGACAAGAAGAAGCAGTTGATGCAGAGGTAGGAATGGAAAGAACTCTGTGACCGTTCAGGGTTGGGCTCTCAAGGGGGCCCAGGGGAGGGTGGAGCTTCAGAGGCATCTGACGTCTAAGCCAACTCTAAGGGTGACATTTTCACAGGAAGAGATCAAGACTCGGGGTTTAGAGACTGGGTCTGGGGGTGATCCCTGGCCTGCCCTATTCTGCGAGCTGCTGACCTGGCCCAGGCCTCTGGGGCTGCTTCCTCCATGCTTCCCTGGCCCAGGAGGCAGCAGCAATGATCGGCCAGCTCCACCCTGGCCAGCCAGCAAGGAAGGGAACGGGTGGTGTTGGGAAGGGCAGTAGAATGGACAATACTACTACTGAGATGTGGGGAGGGAAACTGAGGCCCAGAGGACGCACGCCACTGCTGTGGTCCCTCCTGCGGCCTCAGTGAGTAAGTACATTAATATATACAGCCGTTCCTTGTGCCACCTGGACTAAGAGCCTGGCACTTGGCAGTTCACTCTGTGGTAGCCTTGTAGGATCTATGTTGGCGATTCTCAAAGTGTGATTCTTGGACTCAGAGCACTGGCTGGAGCTGGGAGCTTACTGGAGGTGCAAACACCTGGGGTCTCACCCCAGAGCTACTGGATCAGAGCATACGGAGGGAGACACCACCTATCTAAGTCTGAACAAGCCCTCTGCCCTCCAGGAGGGTCTGATACAGGTTAGAGTTGAGAAGCACTGTTTAGAGAGATTTGAAGCTGGTCTCTTCTAGGCTAGCAAGAACTCAGATGCTTTCTGTCTTTTGCAGACATGTCTTTATCCTATCCCCTTCTCTCTCAGTCTCTCTCTCTCTCTCTCTCTCTCTCTCTCTCACACACACACACACACACACACACACTCCACCACCACCACCACCACCATTATCAACAAAAGAAGAAGAAAAGAAAGGAAGAGAAAAGAATCCACTCCCCATGAACTTATTACCCATGAGCAGGGTAAAATAAATCAATAATGGCAGGCTGTTTTCCTTTCTGAAAAAAAATTTTTTTTTGCCTGTAAGGAAATTATTGAATGATTTTAAAAAACAGACGTCTTTTAGACTAGGAAGAGAGCAAAGAAAAATGTAAAAAAAAAAAAAAAAAAAAAGGTGAGTTGTGGTTTTATTTGAAACTGCTGCTCCTCCCAGACAAACTCACACACTTTTCTTCTTTGTCAGTCTCCATTGCCATCACCGGTAAGTCCCGGGGGCGCCAGTAGGTTTCCTTTTGGGGTGCAGGACCCTGTGAAATCCTGTTTTCTCATTCACTGACAGTGCATCAGAATGCATGCAGCCGGCGAGATTGGCGGGGTCTTCTGTCCAGTGTGCGTCTCTACCTGGCAGATGAGCCTAGGTAGGCTCATGTGTGTTATGTCCATGCAGGGTCCGCCCCCACGTGTCTGCTGTGCTCAGCTGTGCTGGTTTTGTACAGGATCTGGTTGGGACTGTATTGTTATTCTCACAGAACTCAAAATCTAGTGCGACGCATCCAGCACACATGAAATAAATGACTTCACCTTCAGATTAGGGCTTTTGAGATAAAAAATATTTTTTATTTTTATTTTTTAAAATTCATATTACCAGCCACACACACATATATATATTTAAAGATGTATTTTATTTATTTAAAAGAGTTACAGAGAAGTAGAGACACAGAGAGAGAAGTCTTCTATCTGCTGGCTCACTCCCCAGATAACTGTAATGGCCAGGGCTGGGCCAGGCTGAAGCCAGGAGCCAGGAGCTTCCTCCAGGTCTCCCATGCAGGTACAGGGGCCCAAGCACTTGGGCCATCCTCTGCTGCTTTCCCAGGCCATAGCAGAGAGCTGGATCAGAAGTGGAGCAGCCAGGACTTGAACTGGCACCCACATGGGATGGCGGCACCACAGACAGGGACTTTAACTCGCTGTGCCACAGCGCCAGCTCCCAAAAAGCGTTTTTCATATACGGTTTTATCTGGTCCTCACACCAGTCCCTAGAGGCAGGCCAAGGTGGCCATTGCAAGGTAAATCCTGCTCTTGATCGCAGAAGAGCTTGTGAGGAACTGGAAGGAAGATTCCCTGACTCACGATCGTTCACTGGGTGGCCAAAGAGGCGGTTGTAGCCTCAGGAAGGAAAGAGAGCATTGTGACTATAACTAAGAGAGCTTACATCCAAACAGTTACGTGAGACACGATCAGAAAGGGGAAAAAAGCATGTTTGTAAAATGTGCACCTTTAACTGAGCCCACTAATAGACTAAGCAGATTAGTGGATATGCTGGTAAAATATACAGACGAATGTCCACATCTCACTAAAACCTTCTGGCTGCTGGCCCAGTCTCTTGTATTTCCAGTATCTTTGTTTGGACCAATGAAACTCTATGCTTTCCTAGAGCCAGTGGGGATTATTCCAAAACCCATCCGTGCCAGTTGTGCTCTCTTGTAATCATGCAGTTAAATAAAATATACTGTTAACCAACAAAATGATGATCAAAAATGGATATTAAGTTTTTGTTTTATGAAACTTAAAAGACTGACAGAGTGGGTTTTTTAAAAAGATTTATTTATTTAGTTATTTGAAAAGCAGAGTAAGAGAGAGAGAGAGAGAGAGAGAAAGAAAGAGAAGGAGAGAGATATCTTTCATTTTCTGGTTCACCCCCCAAACAGTTGCAACCACCAGGATTGGGTTAGGCCAAAGCCAGGAGCCTGGAGTTCTATCTTGGTCTCTCACATGGGCGGCAGCGACCCTAGTACTTGGGCCATCCTCTGTCACTTTCCCGGGAGCATTAGCAGGAAGCTGGATCAGAAGCGGAGCAGCCAGGACTTGAACCAGCACTTGAACTGGATGCTGCCGGTGTTGCAGGCAGCGGCTTCTCCCGCATCACAATGTCAGAGGATCCCTTGACAGAACTGTTTTCATTCAAATAAAGTTGCTATTGAATTATACATGAATGAGATAACAGTGACTGTGAGAACTGTAAAAATCCAGAAAGATCCTCCTCTCAAGTGGAATCTTCCTATTCTCGCTCCAACATAAAGATATTTAAGTTGGACATTGTAGGTGACCCATAAAGGATACGTTTCAGGCAAAAGAAATGAAATAGAGTTTAAAGAAAAGGCCTAAGCCCTATAGAAAAATTTTGGTAATTAAGGTATGTTTTAAATACAGTCTTTTTTAAACAATTACCTATTTTTTTCCCAAATAATTTTTTTCTATGGACAGGGCCGGCGCTCTGGCTCACTTGGTTAACCCTCCGCCTGCGGTGCCGGCATCCCATATGGGCGCCAGGTCCTAGTGCTCCTCTTCCAGTCCAGCTCTCTGCTGTGGCCCAGGAGGGCAGTGGAGGATGGCCCAAGTGCTTGGGCCCTGCACCGGCATGGGAGACCAGGAGAAGCACCTGGCTCCTGGCTTTGGATCAGCGCGATGCACTGGCTGCAGCGGCCATTTGGGGAGTGAACCAACGGAAGAAAGACCTTTCTCTCTGTCTCTCTCTCTGTGTCTATAACTCTACCCGTCAATAAGTTAAAAAAAAAAAAAGCTATGAGCAAACTACATCTCTCAGTTTTGTTAGATGAGAGCCCCTATACTTGTACATCTGCATAGAGCCCTGCCAAAAAGTCGTCCAGGATACAGGAGAATAAAATGTCAGTGTTGTTCTGCAGGCTGTCCATTAGAGAGAGGAGCAGGCTCAGGTAACTCCCCCTTGGAGATCTCTCCAGGGGGGAGGGGATGGTTCACTGTGGATTGATGTCACTGGCCTTTGGGATTGCTCAGCATTCCATGGTTCTGATCGCCTCTTCACCAAGAAATCCTCAGTCCAACCTCTGGCCACCCATGTGCATTTCCTCCTAGAAGAGAATGTGCTTAGAGGCTTTGAATCCTGGTTCCTGGCGCTGTTAACATCTTTCACTGAAAATTAGTGAGCTATTATAGTAATATTTAATTTATGGGAAACAATACCTCCTGCTTCTTCCAATGTATCCAGGGGAAACATACCTCTAAGAGGATGGAAGTCATCCAACAGTGTTAATGTAACTGCCAATTTTTCAACATTGGCTACAGACTCAAAATGTTGCAACATCCCGTGTGGCCCAAATGAAAGCACCAGTTTGCCTCCCGTGGTCT
Source organism: Oryctolagus cuniculus (assembly GCF_964237555.1). NCBI lineage: Eukaryota > Metazoa > Chordata > Mammalia > Lagomorpha > Leporidae > Oryctolagus > Oryctolagus cuniculus. Next base: position 151,531,894 of record NC_091435.1, read on the forward strand.
AGAATCCACACTGAAGGAGTGATTTTGGAAGAAGACAAGTAAACCAATGTAGTGTTGATGAGCCTCATGCTTTGTGTGGCCCCTGAAATGCAGGTGGCACCGCAGGCAGCTGCCCCAAAGGAGAATTAAAGCACTTGTGTGATACTTCCCTAGCCAACCCAATGAAAATGACCATTGGTTGTTCATTATGGGCCAGGGTACTGTGCTAAACAATTGAAATGCATTTCAGCCATACAGAAAATCTAGGAAGAAACTGAGGCTCAGAGATGTGAGGTCACACAACTAGTAAGAGAGACCAAGATTGGAATCTAGTGTTGGTTTGGCTCCAAAATCCAAGCCATGGACCACTTAAGAGTCTCTCAGTTGTAATAAGCATTTCTGGATGACTGTTGTGTGCTCAACATTCTAAGTACTTCATATACAAAGATGCATTCACATCCTTGTACATAGCTGTATTTCCCTGTGTGTAGAGAAGTCCCATAGCACTCTGTACACCCTCCGCTGCCGCTGCTTCCTTATTTGTTGGTTAGAAGGAGGATGGGGATGTCAGGTTGTGATCTTAGCCCATGCATTTTTTTAAAGATTTATTTATTTATTTATTTATTTATTTATTTATTTGAAAAGCAGAGTTACAGAGAGGCAAAGGCAGGGAGAGAAAGAGAGAGAAGTCTTCCATCTGCTGGTTCACTCCCCAGATGATCACAACGGCCAGAGCCATGCCGATCCAAAGTCAGGAGCCAGGAGCTTCTTCCAGGTCTCCCACATGGGTTCAGGGGTCCAAGGACTTGGGCCATCTTCTACTGCTATCCCAGGCCATAGCAGAGAGCTGGATCAGAAGTGGAGCAGCCAGGACTAGAACTGGCACCCTTACGGGATGCCGCCACTGCAGGCAATGGCTTTACCCACCAAGCTTTACCTACCAAGCATCAATTCCAGCCCATGTATTTTTTTTTTTTTTTGACAGGCAGAGTGGACAGTGAGAGAGAGAGACAGAGAGAAAGGTCTTCCTTTTGCTGTTGGTTCACCCTCCAATGGCCCCCATGGCCAGCGCACCGTGCTGATCCAATGGCAGGAGCCAGGTGCTTCTCCTGGTCTCCCATGGGGTGCAGGGCCCAAGCACTTGGGCCATCCTCCACTGCACTCCCTGGCCACAGCAGAGAGCTGGCCTGGAAGAGGGGCAACCGAGACAGAATGCGGTGCCCCAACCGGGACTAGAACCCAGTGTGCCGGCGCTGCAAGGCAGAGGATTAGCCTAGTGAGCCGCGGCGCCGGCCCAACCCATGTATTTTTTTAAGTTACCTAATTTTACAAAGATGGTGTGATAGAAGACAAAGAAGCAGTCTTTGTAGTAAGACTTCTTGGTTCACATCTTGGCTTTGCCAATTTACTGCTCCAGTAAAGTGTGTTATTTCTTTGAGCTGCAGATTGCTAGATTGCTCCTCTATAATAATCAGGATAATGGTATTTGCCTTGCAGAGTTCATGGAGAAACAAGAAATGATATTTTTAAGGCCTAGCACTTCTTGGTACATTATTATAGGAATTCAGTGAAAATTTTAAGTGGGGGCTGGCATTGTGGTACAGTGGGTTAAATCAGCACTTGTGATATTGGCATCCCATACTGGAGTGCCAGTTCAAGTCTCAGCGGCTCAGCTTCTGATCCAGTTCTCTGCTAACATGCCTGGGAAAACAGCAGAAGATGGCCCAAGTTCTTGGGGTCCTGTCATCCACGTGGGAGATCCAGATGGGGTTCAGGCTCCTGGCTCCAGCGAGCCCACCCTTAGCTTTTGTACCCATTTGAGGAGTGAACCAGTGGGTGGAAGATCTCTCTCTCTTTGTTTCTCCCTCTTTCTATCACTCTGCCTTTCAAATACATAAATAGACATTAAAAAATTTTGAACCAGGCTCACCAGAAGCCCATGAGAAATAGTCAACACGGTGGTTGACACCTGCATTGTAATTATTTATTGACACTTGGCTGATTGATTCATTTAACTAATATTGTTTCTTTTTTTTTTTTAAAGATTTATTTTATTATTTGAAAGAGTTACAGAGAGAGGTAGAGACAGAGAGAGAGGTCTTCTATCCGCTGGTTCACTCCCCAGATGGCCACTACGGCTGGAGTTGCGCCAATCCGAAGATAAGAGCCAGGAGCTTCTTCTGGGTCTCCCATGCGGGCTCAGGGGCCCAAGGACTTGGACCATCCACCACTGCTTTGCCAGGCTATAGCAGAGAGCTGGGTTGGAAGAGGAGCCGCCGGGACTCGAACCGGCACGCACACGGGATGCTGGCACCCAGGCCAGGGCTTTAACGCGCTGTGCCACAGCACCGGCCCCTCAGCTAGTATTGTTTCATCACTCACCCTATGCAGGCACAAAGCTAGGTGGTACATAAAATAGTGTCATCTAGATACATAGGTTTTTCCCTCAAAGAGTTTACATTCAATTTTGGGAAGACAGAAAGTAAATAATGAGCAGGCAAAAGCATAAAACTATGAAAGGCAATCCAGGATATGCTATGAGATGGAAAAGCAGATGGGGTGAGGTGGATCCAACTAAAGTAGGTATTGGGGAACCCTCTCTGAAGGAGGTGATGTTTGCCCACACTTGAAAGGTGGGAGAGACGAGATGTGTCTCCTAGGAAGAAGGAAGCTTGGTTGGCTGGTGACTTGAGAGGTGGTCTTGGTGGCCAGAGGGTGAGGGTCTTGGGCAGGAAGGGGGTGGGAGGCAGGCAAAGGACTACATCTTGCAGTGGTTTGCAGGTTATGGTGAGGGGCTGGGTTTTATTCTGAGTGCCATGGTAATCCATTGGCAAGGATCAACCGGTGCATGGCACGATCAAAATGGTATTTTTTTTTTTTTTTTTTTTTTTGGCAGGCAGAGTGGACAGTGAGAGAGAGAGAGAGAGACAGAGAGAAAGGTCTTCCTTTGCCGTTGGTTCACCCTCCAATGGCCGCCGCGGCCAGCGCGTTGCGGCCCGCGCACCGCGCTGATCCGATGGCAGGAGCCAGGAGCCAGGTGCTTCTCCTGGTCTCCCATGGGGTGCAGGGCCCAAGCACTTGGGCCATCCTCTACTGCACTCCCAGGCCACAGCAGAGAGCTGGCCTGGAAGAGGGGCAACCGGGACAGAATTCGGCGCCCGACCGGGACTAGAACCCGGTGTGCCGGCGCCGCTAGGCGGAGGATTAGCCTAGTGAGCTGCGGCGCCGGCCCAAAATGGTATTTTAACAAGATCATTTTGGTGGTTATGTGGAAAATGGATGGGAACAGGGCAGGGATGCAACAGGCTACCGGGCAGGAGGGGCTCTTGGTTAGAGTGTGGGGGAGGAGGATCGCTGGTGCCTCCGGCTAGAGCGTGCCGGCAGAGGTGGGGAGGCGGGGTCCACTCCTGGGTGCGTTTTGAGACTGTGCACAAAAGCCAAGGGCAGGAACTGACCCAGGTTTAATTTGGGGTTATCTGGGTGGTGAGGGGCCTACCTCGTGGCTGTTTATGAAATTGTTGGTAGACATGGGACTGATCAGTGTCTGTTGTCATAGAAGTTTCCAGTAGAATGTAATTTCTGGGGAGGCGGGCTTACTTCCTCATTACTAGTTGTGCATCTCCGAGCTTCCATATCTTCCTCTGTGAGTTGGAGATCAGTCCTTGATAAAGCTGAAATGGAACCATGCGTCCGTTTCCTGTCAATTCCAAGGGCTTGCTCTTCCTCTCTCAAACCAGAGGGCACCTCTGCTGGGGAGCAAACAGTATTTGAATACCGAAGCGTCTGCCTTCCCTGGCCTTTGTCAAGCCTAAGACATTTCCTCACATGCACCACCGCCCTCTGTAGCCCACCTCCTTGTCCTGGCGGAGGACCCACGTGTTTGCTGACCATGGAGGCCTTACAGGTTAATGCAAAACCTAGAGGCTCAAAACAACATTTTGGAGCTGGCCTTGTGGCATAGCATGTAAAGCCACTGCCTGCAGTGCCGGCATCCCATATGGACGCTGGTTCGAGTCCCGGCTGCTCCACTTCGATCCAGCTCTCTGCTTTGGCCTGGGAAAGCAGCAGAAGATGGTCCAAGTCCTTGGGCCCCTGCACTTGTGTGGGAGACCTGGAGGAAGCTCCTGGCTCCTGGCTTTGGATTGGCACAGCTCCGGCCATTGCGGCCATCTGGGGAGTGAACCAGCCGATAGAAGACCTCTCTCTCTGCCTCTGCTTCTGCCTCTTTGTAATTCTGCCTATCAAATAAATAAATAAATCTTAAAAAAATATTTGTTTAAAGCATCTTCTTGGTTGTGATGGCTTTAAAACACACCCACAAATCCTTCAGCAGTCCTCCCTTCAAAAAGAAAAGCCTACTTCCCTTCTGTCACACTGTGGACTCTACCAAGTGGATGTGGTAGAGGCAATAGTGACTTCCAGGACTTGGCTCCAAGGCATCATTGCCTCCCTAGGCTGCTCCCTCTGATGTCATTCACACTCGAGTGGCTGATGTGTCACAGGGATGTCCACGGGGCCCGGAAGAGAGGCTCCTCATCAGCCACGTGAGTGAGTGACCCGTGGGGGCGGCAGCTCCTTCCGTCCCAGGCAGCGCCTGCCCAGTCTCAGCTGTGCCTCATAAGCAACCTTGAGTCTGAACCAACCCGCTAAGCTGCTTCCAAACGTCTGACCCTCGGAAACTGTAAAAAAAATAATAAGATTGATTTATTTATTTGAAAGGCAGAATTACACAGAGAGAGGAGAGGCAGAGAGAGAGAGAGAGAGAGAGAGAGAGAGAGAGAGAGAGAGAAGTCTTCCATCCACTGGTTCACTACCCAGTTGGCTGCAATGGCCAGAGCTGCACCGATCCAAGGCAGAAGCCAGGAGCTTCTTCTAGGTCTCCCATGTAGGTGCAGGAGCCCAAGGACTTGGGCCATCTTCTACTGCTTTCCCAGGCCAGCGCAGAGAGCTGGATTGGAAGAGGAGGATCAGACTGGAACCAGTGCTCCTAAGGGATGCTAGTGCCGCAGGCAGCAGCTTTACCCACTATGCTACGGTGCTGGCCCCAGGAGCTCATATATTATTATTAATATCTTAAAAATTGTATGTAATTTTGTAAGTATGAAACAAGAAAGCATGATGGAAGTCAGAGATGAGCAGATGACTGTACTGAATGGTTGTTTATCTAATTACTCAGACATGATATCTTTAGGAAATGACAGCCAAATATTCTCTTGTATTTCCTTTATTGACTTTTCTCATCACTTTTGCTTTCCCCTGCCAAAAATGAAAACAGGAAAAAACCCTCAAATAAGTAATCACCTAAAATGAGGGTAGAGCCAGTCATTTTGAAAGCAAACCAAATAGAAAAACCATGATATTGAGTTTTCATATCCAAGTGTATGCCGTACCGTGTGACATTATGGTGATAATCTCGTTAAAACTTCAGCTAGGCAGAGATAAACATCGGAATCAGGGTCTTGAAGCATTTGCTGCTTTTTAAGCCTAATGGTAAATTATTTTGCTCAGAATAATTCGGTGATTGGCTACACAGCATGGAGTTGTTGCACGCATCAATCCATTCTTCATCCATCATCCGTCCTTTGTGTCTCCTCCATCCATCATCCATCCATCATGATCCATCACCCATACTTCATCTTTCCTCTTTCCTCTGCCCATTCGCCATCTATCCACCCATCTTCCCTCCATGCAACCATCCGTGCATCACCTATTGGTTGTCTTTCGTTCACCATGTGTTGAGTTCTTGCTTGGTGTCGAGGTTGAGAAGGTGCTGGCAATGACAAGAAGAGAAGGCATTGCTAGCAAACGGCAGGATGGCAGCGTGAGGCTGGAGCCAGGCCTCCCGCAGAGCCGGGGGCGTGAGGTCATGGATGCTTTGCTCTGCCCACTGGGAGGTCAGAGAGAGCTTCCTCACGGACAAGACGACACTGTGTCTTGTGTCTAAAAAGAGAGGAAAAGCTTTCAGATATGTTAACTTCAAACCTTTCTTTTTTCGTGTGTGTGTGTGTGTGAACTTCTAAAGGCAATCTGAAAAGCTATGTATGACTCACAGATTTTTTTGTTGCTATCAAAATTTTTTATCAGAAGTTTAAGTAGTTGTGGAGAGTGAAATTCTCTGTTTATTAAAAATATTGCCACTTGAAAACAAGTCTGATATAATTTTTAAAGGTTTCTAACGGTTTCTAAAGTTTTCTAAAGGTTTCTAACCTATACTCATAGTCTATAGTAATTTGATATAGAGTCATCCTTGTGAAAAATATGGGATCATGCTGTTTTAAAAATATTGACATGCTAGGGCCAGCACTGTGGTACAGTGGGTTAAAGCCCTGGCCTGCAGTGCCGACATCCCATATGGGCACCAGTTCGAGTACCGGCTGCTCCTCTTCTGATCCAACTCTCTGTTGTGGCCTGGGAAAGCAGTAGAAGATGGCCCAAATCCTTGGGCCCCTGTACCCACTGGGAGACCCGGAAGAAGCTCCTGGCTCCTGGCTTTAGATTAGCTCAGCTCTGGCCATTGTGGTCATTTGGAGAGTGAACCAGCAGAATGGAAGACCTCTCTCTCTCTGGCTCTACCTTTCTCTGTAACTCTTTCAAATAAAATAATTCTTTAAAAAGAATATTCACACTCTAAAACAAGACTTTAACATGATTTTTAAAAATGCTTCCAATACAGTTTATGGACTAAATGATTTGATACTGTTACTGAGCCACAGTAAGTCTGTCTGCCTGTGCTCACTGGGGAGCCAACCGCTGAAGCCATGAGAGCTTTACAGGGGCTAAGGCAAGGCTCCGATGTGACTCCCTGGTCGGAGGAGACTTCTATGGATCAGGAAGGAGGAAGCTGGGATGTGGAAATGCTGGCCAGGCCAGGCCTGTTTGCAGGGCCTTGGAATCGGGCCAGCATAGCAATTGTGTTCTAAGTAGCTCTCCTAAGCAAGCCGGAACTTAAAAAAAAAAAAAAAAAAAAAAGTTAAAGCATAAGACGAGGGAACATTCAGAAAAAGAGTGAGGAAAGAAAAGAGGTTTTTGAGTTGCAAGAGGGAAACCCAGCTAAGGACCAGTCCGACTCCATGTCAATATGATCGTTCCTTTAGAAATAAAAAAAAAACTCTTCTCAAATTTTATCTGGTTCTTTCTTCTCCTTGGATTCATAATTCCATTTTTATTCCTTTATTTCACAGAATCTTATCTTTGTGAAATGTACTTTGTGTCATTTCTCTAAAGAGTGCATGAAAACTCAGAGCTGATAAGACTGTAAATGTAAAAACATCTCTTTCCATTCAGTGATTATCATGATTATTGTTATACAATTGGTTCAAACAACATAGCTATTTGTTTTGATGATTTTTTGCAAGTTGCTTTCTTAATGGTGTGCATTGGGCTTTTGCTTTGCTTTGCTTTATTTTTAGCTAGTAATATCTACAGTTGGCTATGGCTGCTAGAATAAAGTAGGATTTGGCAACAATATTCGCCTAATTTTTTTATTGATGCAAATGCTAAGGAGCTTTATTCATATCTGAGCAGTGGGATTGGAAGTTTTGCTATAGAAATACCATTCAATTCTTTTAGAGTTAACGAGCAAATTGTTAGTGATTTTTTCCCCTTAAAATTATGAATATGCTGCTACAAAGGATAATTTGTGTCTCTGACAACCTTGTTGAGGACAATGTATTGATGCCCTTCTACCGGTGAAAATGTTTGTGATTAGTTATTAATGTGAGTCACTTTTTCATCAATAAAATCAATGTTTCAAATTGTTTCTTTGCTTAGAAATTAAGGGGGGTGTTGGGGTTTTTATACCGAGGCAATGCACCATTGAAAGATTTGGGATGGCAGCTGGCGCTGTGGCCCAGTGGGTTTAGCTGTTATTTGCAGTGCCAGGATCCCATGTGGGCGCCGGTTCGAGTCCTGGCTACTCCACTTCTGACCTCTGCCTTCCATTCTGCAGGTAGCCACCTGGAGACGCTGTGCTGGACTCTCCATCTTGGCAAACAATGTGAAGATGGCTTTCTGGAAGACCATGTGGTCTCGGAGGGCCTGGGTGAGGGGCAGCTGTCACTTCCCTCTCACTGCTGCTTAGAGTTGGGTAAGAGATCCTTTTTCCTCCTGAGGGTCACTTGAGCCTGGGATGTTGAATTACTGGATGTTAAGATTGTAAACGCTGTGACCTTGCCATAAGAAGAGCTATACATAGAATAGTGGTTTTTTTTTTTTTTTTTTTTTTTTTTTTTTTTTTTTAAGGGAAATAAAAGCCTATTGAAATGCAGGGTCAAGAGCCACTGATTCTAACAAGAAAACGGCCGATTGTCTTTTGGAAATGTCTTTGCCTTTCCTAGTATTTTCGCTGTGTTGACAGTTGTGCCATCCAAACTTGGCCCCGCCCTCCGCCCTCCCTCGTGGCTCTGCAGTCACTTTGTGTGTGTGTGTGAGTGCAGGGTGGGGGTAGGGTTCCAGCTCTGTAAACAGAGGGTGGGGGTGGGGGCTCCAGATCTGTAACCACAGGTGAAGCCTCTCTCTGCGGAGCAAATGCCCACCTGTCCGTGGAGTTTGGAAGCGGAGGAGCAGTCCGTGGGAGGAAGCCTTTTCCCGACGTTATTCTCACTCTGCCTTGCAGTGGGAAAGCCCGCAGTGTGGACAGAGCTCAGAGTTCACACCCTGCCTCATTACCCCACCCTCTAGACTTCTGTGTCTCTACCTCCAAAACGGCCCACCCAGGCCAATGTCCGTGGGAGAAGGAAGTGAGACTTGGCGTGTGCCTAGAGAAATGCCGCTCTGGGACAGGAACCTGTCTCCTCTTCTCCACACAGCTGGACCGTGCTGCTTAAAAGGATCGCTTCATAAAGTTATGGCATCTGAGGCTGGGCCAGCTTCTTGCAAGCCACGCTATGTGCTGCTGAAGGAACAGGGGGGACAAGAATCTGCACTAGTGCACCCTTTCGGATTTCACAGCTGCACCTATGCGCTGACAATTCCAGAAGACAGTGGCAGAGAAGGGACACATTTCTCTGTGGCTGGTCAAGCACAGGTCAGTGCTACGGCTTGGGGAGCTGAGGAGGCAGCACGGGAACAGACAAGGACAGAGTTGGCACAGCTGAGCTGAGAAGCGCAGCACCAAGAGGCTCCGCCCCCGCACGGGATCTGCTGCTTAAACAGCAACATCATGTGTTAGTGTCGTGATCCTCAAAGTGCCATTCCTGACCGCCGGCGGCGGCAGCAGCAGCAGCGTCACCTGGGAACTTGTTGGAAGTGCAAGTTCTCTCGCCTCACCCCAGCCCTGCTGAGTCAGAAGCCCTGGGAGCAGGGCCAGCGGTCAGCGGCTACCGATGCACGCTAGTGTTTGGGAACTGCTGGTTTACAACGCAGCAGCTTGCAACCAGCGTCTCCAATGCAGAAGAAAGTGAAATCGTGTCTCTTTGCATCACTTGCCTTCCTGACAACCTCGAACATCCCCAGACATTCTAGGCTGCTGGTTCTTGCAGAGATACACGCAAGGCCAGTCTCCTGGTGCAGCCTCCTCACTGCCTTGGGTGATTGGTTAATTATGAAGCAGGGGAAGGAGTCTGCAAATTAAGCAAATGGATCTGTTTTCACGGCTGTTCTCTAGAAATACCCTCCTTCTAGAGTCAGAATGCATGTATAGCGAATCACTGTGTCCTGTTTGCACACCTTCATAATTTCATCTCCAGAAGCCATCACAACGAAGTCCTGTGTTGTCTGGAATGTGGTGACATCTGTGATGATGTCGTGATGTCCCACAGGCTGAGATCCTGTGCTCCTTGGGGGTGTGTGTGTGTGTGTGTGTGTGTGGACTCTCGGTCCTACCTTCTGCTTATCCTGGATTTCCCACTTGATGGTTCAAAGTCAAAGAGAAAAGCCAGAACTTAACAACCTGTGCCACAGTCTGCCTCTTACTCATGTTCTCTGACATCATTGCTTGCTTGGGTGTCTGCTTCCATCTCCCAGAGGCATCTGATTAGCTGCACTTCCCCAAGGAGGCATGCAAAGGGCGCTCATGGTGGGACTGAGACTGAAAGCAACAAGGCTGAGGGGCCTGTGGAGGGCTGCGCGTGGAACCGTGCGCGCACCTGCAGCTGCTCTCTCTTGCTCGCTCTGTGTATCAGGTGGGTGTTCATCACTTGCTTTAATTCCACGTGGCTCCGTCGAGAGATGATGGCAATGACTGGCGGTATGCAGCCCCCGGCTCTGCGGAAGTCAGGCTCTGTGGATGTAGTGGAAGCAAGGGAGCGTCACAGCCAGAAGCTCCTTAACGAGGACGTTGCGAATGTGTTCAACATTCAACTCCAAGTTTGAATAATTCATGAAAAAAAAATCTGTTGAACTAGAAGTGATGGGGCTGGTGGAAGGAAAGCAGAGGTGTGGACAGTGTTAGCACCGGGCAGCAACAGCCTCACGGTTCATGAAGAGAGGAAAGGCCAGTCCGGCCCACGGTGAATCAGAGAACCCAGGTCCTCCCCAGCCAGCCCCCTCAAGGTGTCACGGTCACAGGGTCGCCCAGCTCCAGTGACACAACTTGTCCCCAGGGACACAGAGGGTGGTCAGGCCCAAGGCCCCTCTCTCCTGCTTGGCTGGAGGAGGCACAAGGAGTTCCCACTTCCATTTCCTGTTCCATCGTCAGTGATGTACCTGCTTCCATTTCCTGTCCCTTCGTCAATGCCGTAGCCCATTGGTTTTCCGATCTGGCTGCACATTAAAGCCTGGAGGGAGCTTGGAAACACCCTGATGCCCAGGAACCACCCCCTCCACCCCCAGACCTACTAAGGCCACGGAGGGGCGGGGTGTTCCGACCTGCAGCCGAGTTGGAGAACCCTCGAGCCTAGCTCTTTGCCTCTTGTTGCTCCTCGGTTCCCTTCCTCTCCCGGAGGCCAGAATCCCTCTCTTGCCCCTTGGATTTCCCTTCTGCTAAGCCTCAGCTTTCAACGCTGCAATCACACAGTTTGCACGCAGGGTGCTGCGCTTCTCAGCCCCAGAGCCAGCCTTGCCCTTCCCATCTCCTGCGAGTCTCTCTCAGTGCAGCTGGGTCCCTCCGTCCCTCCTTCTGGCTTCCCAAGGGCTCCAAGCCCCCCACCCACCACCGAAGACCACCCCCTCCCGGGAGGAGCCACCCTCTGCAGCCCTCCCTGCACCTTCTCTCAGAGCCCTGCCCTGCTCGTTGGCTGCGACCCCTGACAGGTGTGGAGTTTGATAAGAGGCACGGACTGGGGGCCCGAGTCGGCTAGGAAGCCTTGGGGCGGCCACGCCTGTGATTATTGGTCCCAGAGGGAATAATTCTTGCAGTAGCTCCCTTTTGCTTCTTGCGGGCTGAGCGTGTGGGTGTGCAGCGAGCATTTGCTAGGGAACGTCGGCAAAAAATAAAACTTTTCAAGCTTCAGTTCTGCAGACAGATTGAGAGGCCTCCCAGCAGTTCAGAATTGCTGGATCCGGCTCCATCCACCCACTTACCCCCCCCCCCCCCAGGAAGTGGGAAGTCGGTGGTTCGGTGTGTTTTGATTTGGTAACAGTGGCTTCGCTGATGGGGGTTTAAATAATGAGCGTGATGACTGAGGATCAACCACTCAACAAGTAATTATTGAGCGCCCAGTGCATGCAAAGCACTGTGGTAGGCACGGATAAAATCCATCTCTGCTGCCAAAGGCACTTCTCAGGCAGTTGGGGTGGGGGGAGGAATAAGGATAGGAAGGAGTCACACAAGGGGGGAGGGAGGGGGTGGCGGGATGACAGCTGTGTGTGTAACTTCCCAGGGTTTAACATCCTGAGCTGTTTGCACAGGCCCCTGTCACCAGCTCTAGTTCAGCCCTCTTAGTGTTGGAATCCTGCCATTTTGACCCCCAAGACACTCGGGCCCCTCAGAGAGCTGTGCAAGCACTGCCCCGAGACAGCTGCAGCCTCCCCCTCCATCTGGCTGCCCCTCCCTCCGTCTTGTCGCTTTCCCGCACCCACTCCGTCTCCCTTGCTCTCAGTCACACGTCACTGTTTTCACAGATACAGAAAGAAATCAGCCAAGCTTTCAGCCTTTTGTCAACATAATAATGAATATCATCGGCAGAAATAACCAGTGCAAAAACAGGATTAGCGATGGCTAAAACTGCATCAAAGAAAACAAAATGGTTATTGATGACAATTACCCAAAGCACCCAATTTTCTAAGGCAAAAATCTAGACATCCGATTCCGACCCAGAAAAATTGGATTTGGTAAGAATGATAGCCACAAAGTAAAACTCACAGAGGCAGGTGGAATGCGGACATAGGCAAAGACCTGATAACAACCCAAATTTTGTTGTAAAATTTAAACAGAAAGATAATCGATGCTGTATTAACCCATTTTTCATTCCTATAATGAAATACCTGTGGCAGGCCAAATTTATAAAGAGATTTATGTAGCTCGCGGTTTTGGAGTCTGGAAGCCCAATTGGTTTGCCATCTGATGCTGGTGGGAGCGCCAGCGGTCACCTCACCAGGCGGAAAGCCAGCGAGCTTTCTCTTTTTATGACAGCCCTCTCTGGAGAAGTAACTTCCGGTCCCGTTAGAACTACCTTCATCCCTTCCAGTGACCCAAGGACCGGCCATAGGGCCCCACCTTTTAAAGGGCCACACCACCTCCCAGCACTGCCACCTTGGGAACCAAGCTTCTCATACGTGAGTCCTTGAGGGAGAATCAAATCCAAACCACAACAGATGCCAATCACAGTAACTTTGATTCACCCTAAGTAACAACGGTAAAAACCAGAAGCAAACCACGCTGCATGGAAAACTGATCAGAGAATTTCACAACTTAATGACAGTTGTTCTAGGAACTGTTTTCTGATGGGAATCCATCAGTGTTGCCCTAATTCCAATGACACTGTTTATAGTCAGATTTGCATGGAGGTTAAATAATAGTGAAAAATAGTATGACCCTAGCAGAGGCTACACATTGAGAGGGAGCAGGGCAAAGCTAACCCACATCTCCAGGGCCAGGCTTGGGACTCTGTACTTCTAAAAATATTTCCCCTTCTGAACCTTAATTTAAACGAACTCACTATTGACAGATGTTTAGGGGACAGCTAGAAAAATGTGAACATGGACAGGGTGCCACAGAGTGTTAAGCGACTATTTCTATCAGGTACAGCAGTGGGGGGGGGGGTGGTCATATTTTGCAAAGGTTCTGTTATGGACTGGAGTGTGATGCCTGCAAAATCATCTGTTGAAGCTGTGACCATTGCGTGACTTTGTTTGGAGGAGGGCCTTTATGGGGGTCACTGGGGTCAAATGAGGTCACAAAGGCAGGGCCCCCATCCAACAGGTCTCCAGGACGGGAGGCACTGGGAGCCGGTGTGAGTAGGGGCGCAGTCATCTGAAACCAGGGGACCTCGGGAGAAGCCATCCTTGCTGGCACCTTGATCTGGACTTCTAGTTTCCAGAACTGTGAGAAAGTAAGTTTCTGTTGCTTAGCCAACCTGACTGGGGTATTGTGGGGAGCAACTCGGACTAGACTAAGTTACTGGAATTAAGACTTATTCTATGCATCTGCTCTCCCACAATATGGCGCTGGGAGAGGAGTAAACAACTTTTACACAGCTGCCTCCAGTTCGACCAGTAACCTGCAGGAGCTGATCCTGCTCCTGATTGGAGGAGAGCAGTGTACTCGGCGTGTGGGTAGCAGAGTTGGGATTGGTGGAAGAGGACTATAAAGGAGGAGAGAGACAACATGCACCAGGAACATCTAAGGGGAACACCTGAGCAGCCCCCGAGAGAGCCGGCCGGCGGTGTGCCACTCCCCCGAGGAAGTGGGGAAAGTGGCCAGGGGGGCCCACCCCTCCACGGAGGTGGAAGGGTCGGTAGCCAACCCGGGAAGGACCAGCAGCAAACCGGGGAGGGCCGAGCAGACAGACCAGGAGGAGGGACAGTGAGAGAGAGAGACAGAGAGAAAGGTCTTCCTTTGCCATTGGTTCACCCTCCAATGGCTGCCGCAGCCGGTGCACCACACTGATCCGATGGCAGGAGCCAGGTGCTTATCCTGGTCTCCCATGGGGTGCAGGGCCCAAGCACCTGGGCCATCCTCCACTGCACTCCCGGGCCACAGCAGAGAGCTGGCTTGGAAGAGGGGCAACTGGGACAGAATCCAGCGCCCTGACCGGGACTAGAACCCGGTGTGCCGGCGCCGTAAGGCGGAGGATTAGCCTACTGAGCCACGGCACCGGCCGGAAGCAGGACCTTTCTCTCTGTCTCTCTCTCTCACTGTCTATAACTCTACCTGTCAAATTAAAAAAAAAAAAAAAGAAATATTCTTATCGCCGTATAATTATTGTACATCCTCTTCAGTCTGGTAAGCTGATAGATGTACGCACGCTTTTCTCACAATGTGTAATGAGAAAATTAGGCGAATGAGCATTTCCATCTCCTTAAACATTTATCATTTCTTTGCTTTGGCCCTTGGAACTCCTCTCTTGTCGTTCTGTGTGCAGTTCAGAGGAGACTGTTGTGAAACATGATCAGTGGACCACACTGCCGCTGGGCGGCTGTGACCTGGGGCCCGAATCTGCCCTCCCTCCCTCCCTGCTTCCCGGCTTCCTGCTCTCTGGGGACCCCTGCTCTGCTCCTGACTTCCTAAACCTGCCAGGGAGAACGTGCGCGTTTGTCTGTCTGTGCCTGGCTTCTTTTACTCCACAGATGGTCCTCCAGTTCCACCCAGTAAACGTTGTCTGTGGACACTCACACAGGTTTACGAAGTGGACTTTTAAAATGTTAACACTGGGGCTGGCGCTGAGGCGTAGCAGGTAAAGCCGCAGCCTGCAGCACCAGCATCCCATTTGGACACCGGTTCAAGTCCCGGCTGCTCCACTTCTGATCCAGCTCTCTACTATGGCCTGGGAAAGCAGTAGAAGATGGCCCAGGTCCTTGGGCCCCTGCACCCACGTGGGAGACCCGGAAGAAGCACCTGGCTCCTGGCTTCGGACTGGCTTAGTTCTGGCGGTTGTAGCCATTTGGGGAATGAATTAGCGGATGGAAGACTTCTCATTCTCTTTCTCTCTCTGCCTCTCTGTAACTCTGCCTTTCAAATAAATAAAGGTAAATCTTTTTTAAAAAAAATAAAATGTTAAACATTAAAACATTTTTTAAAAGATTTATGTTTATTTATTTGAAAGTCAGAGTTACACAGAGAGAGAGGAGAGGCAGAGAGAGAGGTCTGGGAGACCTGGATGGAGTTCTGGGCTCCTGGCTTTGGCCTGGCCCAGCCCTGACTCTGTGGGCATTTGGCGAGTGAACCAACAGTTTGGAAATCTCCTTTCTCTTTCTTTCCCTTTCAAACAAAAGGGCAAGACATAAAAAAGAAAGCCCGTCTGTCAGAGATCCATCACCACAAGGGTCCTTGCAAGGGGGGAGCCAAGGTAAGCTGAGCAGGAGCAGCAGAAATCCCCGCGGCAGGGAAGCCAGAGGCTTTGTTGCTGCTGGCTTTCCCGATGAAGGAAGGAGCCCCAGCCAAGGAATGCGGAGAATGCGGCTCTGGGCCCTGGAAAAGCCGAGGCAGTAGATTCTTCCCCAGGAGTGTGCAGAGGGAGCTGATTTCAGCTTGCTGACCCTGAGCTTGAACTTCCGACAGCGGAGAATAAACGTGTGTTGTTTTAAGCCACCAAGTGTGTGATGGGTTCTTTTTCCACCGGAGTCACAGGAAGCTGATACAGCAGGGAAAGGCTTCTGCGTAAGCGAGTAGCACATTTAGAAATCGGGAAAGTGGCCATGCATTTGAGGATTCCCCTGAGAAATGTAATGGCCCTGCGTTAGGTAGTAGGAGCCAGGGGAGGATGGGGTGGGGGAGGCGTGGAGGCTGCTGGCCAGCCCAGGGCACTGCAGGCCAGGGACAAGGTTGGTGGCTTCCTGTTGGTATAGGGGAGTGCATTGGTGCCTGTGGCCCAGGAAGTGCTTCTGGGAGATGACGCTCACTCACAGCTGTCTAGACTGCCTCTTTGCTAAGACAGCTGCCTGGTTCAAGTCCTGGCTGCTTGCAGGCAAAAAGGGACACAAAAAGTTGCAGGTGAAGGGCCGGCGCTGTGGTGTAGCGGGTAAAGCTGCCACCCGCAGCGTTGGCAACCCATATGGTCGCTGGTTCGAGTCCCAGCTGCTCCACTTCCCATCCAGCTCTGCTGTGGCCTGGGAAAGCAGTGAAAGATGGCCCAAGTGCTTGGGCCCCTGCGCTCACATGGGAGACCTGGAAGAAGCTCCTGGCTCTTCACTTCGGATCAGTATAGCTCCAGCTGTTGAGGCCATCTGGGGAGTAAACCAGTGGATGGAAGACCTCTCTCTCTGCCTCTGCCTCTCTGCCACCCTACCTTTCAAATAAATAAATAATTTTTTAAACAAAGAGTCTGAAGCAGGTATTGAACCCCTGCACTCTAATATGGGATGCGGGTATCTAACTGCTGGATTGAACACCCACCCTTGGAGAGTGCATTTTCAGTGTTCTTACCACCACATGATAAGCATGAGAAATCACGTGTATGTTAATTAGCTTCAGGTAGCCAGGCTACAATGTGTATACACTTCTTTTTCTTTCTTTTTTATTTTGACAGGCAGAGTTAGACAGTGAGAGAGAGAGAGAGAGAGAGAGAGAGAGAAAGGTCTTCCTTCCGTTGGTTCACCCTCCAAAATGGCCACCACAGCCAGCACTGCGCTGATCCCAAGCCAGGAGCCAGGTGCTTCTCCTGGTCTCCCATGGGGTGCAGGGCCCAAGCACTTGGGCCATCCTCCACTGCACTCCCTGGCCACAGCAAAGAGCTGGACTGGAAGAGGGGCAACCGGGACAGAATCCAGCACCCCAAGCGGGACTAGAACCTGTGGTACTGGCACCGCAGGCGGAGGATTAGCCTAGTGAGCCGCGGTGCTGGCCTAATGTGTATATATTTCAAACATCATATAGTACACCATAAATTTATACAAATGTATATACTTTTGATTTGTCAATTAAAAAATAAATTAACCCAAAGCATGAGGCCAGTGTTGGGTGCGGTGGATGAGACACCGCTTGGGATGCATCCTGTGGGCATGTGGGCATCCTGCGTCGGAGTCCCCGGGTTGGAGTTTCAGCCCTGCTATCAATTCTAGCCACCTGCTAACGCACACCCTGGGAGTCAGGGGTCACAGCCCTGTAGCTGCAGCCCTGCCACCCACCTGGGAGACCCAGATTGAATTCCTGACTCCCAGCTTCAACCTGGCCCAGCCTTGGCTGTTTTAGGCCTTTGGGGAGTGAACCAGCAGATGTGAGCATGCTCTCTCTCTCTCTCTTTCAAATATACAAAAATAATATTAAAATGGGGGCTGGCGCTGTGGTGTAGTAGGTTAAGCCTCCACCCATATGAGTGGTGGTACAAGTCCTGGCTGTTCCACTTCAGATCCAGCTCTCTGCTATGGCCTGGGAAAGCAGTGGAGGATGGCCCAAGTCCTTGGGCCCCTACACCTGTGTGGGAGACCAGGAAGAAGCTCTTGGCTCCTGGTTTTGGATCAGCTCAGCTACAGCTGTTGCAGCCATTTGGGGAGTGAACAAGTGGATGGAAGACCTCTCTGTCTCTCTCTCTGTCTCTCTCTCTCACTCTGCCTCTGCCTCTCCCTCTGTAAGTCTGCCTCTCAAATAAATAAATACATCTAAAACATTTTTAAAAAGAATCCTTCCTCATCATGGTCTCAGTCTTTGGATTTTGTTCCTCATGTCTATCGTCTGGTCTTATGGAACAAGACTGCTTACCAAAAATATGTTCTCTGTTTCCTTGTGAATACTCAGTTCCGGCTCGCCGCAGATTTGGTGAACGGCTCTCAGAGCTAGAAGGCTGTCAAAGCGGGAAGTGTTCCTCCAGCTTCTCTTTGGACGCCTTTGGCCTGGAGGAGCTCCTGATGTGGCCGGGCTGTGTGATCTCCATCTGAGCAGAGGCCTGGAGCCACCGCCCGCGTTCGCTGGATTCTAACTCTGAGTCGGGATTGCCAGCGCCAAACAACGTGCTTTGAGGACTTGGTTTCGGAATCAAACTGAAATTGATTCAAACTCACAGCTCTGCTGCTTAAAGGGACCTCAGACTATTTCTCACAACCATCACATGGAATAAAAGGAGAATTTACCTCCTAAGGTTGTTGACAACAAGAGAGATTGTGTTTCAAGCAGGATCCCTGGCACATGATAAATGCCTAATGAATGGTGGTGCTGTGGATTTTAGATGCCACTTGAATATGTTCCTTCAAAATGCATGCGTGTGATAGGTGCCCTCTTTGCGGGGAGAGGGGCAGAAGCCAAGTCCTGTCTCCGTCTTTGAATGAGATGTGTGTGGACTCATTCAGGATGCAAGGAGGAGACCATCCAAGTGTCCCCCGGGGGCTTATTTCTGTCTACTTAGGAGGAGGGAGACTTGGCTTTCTGTTTGCCAAATGGCAAGCCCCCATCATGAGAGAGGATGGATTTTCTGAGCATTCTATTAACTCCTGTCTTTGCAGAGCACTGTGTACCCCTGCAGGGGGTGGATTGCGTCATGCAGGAGTCACATGGGAGCTACAGAGGGACCCAGAGAGGAAGCAGGTTGGAGTCAGAGCTTTCAAAGGGAGTGAGCCCACTCTTTTCCACATTTGCCATATATGTTGCTTTTTTTTTCCTTTTCAAATTTTCTAAAGCTTGCCAGTCTATACCCACATTGCCAATCCACACGCTGGTTTCATAACCAGCTCCGCTGCTGACCCAGTTAAATCGTAATGAGTGGATTTTCACAAATCTAAACTTTTTCTCTCGGAAACACCCAGTGGAAAAGGCTGCTGGGTGGTGAGTGGGGACAGCACTGGGCACTTGCTGTCCACACCCCAGCAAAGCACGGTGGGAGGGAAAGAGAGCTTCGCCTAATCTGCTGGTTGTCTGGCCCACCTGGCACTCACACAGGTGAAAGCTAGAAGCTGAGAGAAGAAAACGCTGCCTTCCAGAAGGTGGAGTGATTTTCCCCACAGGACAAAGGTTTTCGTGGAAAAGACAGTATAATCAGGACTGTGATGGGAAATGTTTTAACAACCGACTCTGGGGAGCCCCTGACGAATGGAAATTTGCTCATTTTATTGTGTAAAAATACTCTTGCCAGAGCCAGTTTCCAGCAAGCAGCACAATGCCACTGAGTGTACGGCGTGGAGTTGCTTGTAGCGTGCCATCATCCTGATACAGAAGATGTAAATAAACTCAGGAGCATAGACTCTTGTAAAATGAAGCAACATAATTGGGGAAGCAGTGCATTTTGAGTGTGTCTTAAGTTTGCTTTCAACACAATTTTCAGATGTAAGCTTATGTCATTAGATTAACCCTGGCCGTGTTTAATAGATAACCCTCGGAATTCCTCAACATTCAACAACTCGTTCACGTGAGCCAATACAAGGGCTCCAGGTCACCACCGATCCTTGTGGAACTTGAAGACAGAAGACCATGTCTTCTTAGGGTTGGGGAGGGGGGTAGAGGGTAGGGATGGGAGGCATTTCAATGCCTCTCTGTCCCAGGCTCCCTTCCTAGCCTGTGAAATCCCACTCACTCACTCATCACTTACACATCCATTTATCCAGCAAACATTTATTGGGCACCTGCTGTGCACTGGAAATACTGCAAAGAACTGGAGGAGTGAGAGATAAGGGAGCGAGGATTACAGGGGTGTGAACAAATCTGGGAGGGCATGAGGAACTGGTGAGGTGACCTGGAGGAAGACGGGAGCCCTGGGAGCTTCGGGCCTCTCAGCCCTGCAGCTGCTTCCCTGGGGACTTGCCCTCTGAGGTCGTCCCACAGAGCTCCCTCTCCTGCTCCGGGCTTCCAGAACACGACTGTTGCTGGAACAGCCTCCTGCTTGCAGACTGCCCCTTCTGTCTCTCTGCTCCTACTTCCTCGTCTGCATGCGCTCCAAGCATTCCAGTGTCACTGAGTCCAGCCCTGGTCCCCTTCTCTTTCTTGCCTTCTGCTTCCCGTGGTCATTTCTCCGATGTCATGGCGGGGATGATCTAATCACTGCCGCTCTGACCCCTGCCCTGCATTCCAGACTCATCTAGCCAATTGCCCTCTTGAAAAACCTCCTGGATGGCTAGTGACATCTGTCCTTCACATGCGCAAAGCTAAGCCCTCAACTGTCCACTGAACTTGTTCCTCTTCCATCCTCCCCATCTCAGGAAATGGCAACTGAATCCTTGTACTTGTTCAGGGACTCGAGAGCCATAAATCATTCTTGATTCTTCTCTTTCTAGAATGTCCCAAATCCAACCTGTGGATTGAGAGCCACCACCTCTCACCCGGGCTACTGCTGTGCCATGGCCTCCTATAAATCTCTCATCCACACTGTCCACCCTCCCCCCAACACACACCTATAGCCAGTTCTCAATATAGAGGCCAAAGTAATCCAGTTGCAAGATCAGTTAGATCATTTCATTCACCTCCTAGGATTTTTTTTTTTTTTTGCATTTTTGTTACAGTGTGTCGTACATGGCAAATACATTTTGTTGACTATTATGGCCGCATTGAGATCTGTAAATTTAAATTTACAGATTGTTCATTCCACTGTGTGATTTCTAATATCAGATTCCATTGGTTCCTAAAGGCAAATGGCATGGCAGCTGTGGTCCCCGAGGGCGCTGAGTAGGTCTCCAGCTACAGAGCATGGGAGGTGCTGGGTTGCAACACAATGTCCTCAGAAGAGCGATGTTTCATAACGGAGGCCATTGTCACTGTTTTATTTAGACAGTGAAGCCCTTCCAATTCAACAAAATTTAAAAGAGAATCTCCCTATCTCCTTTTCTCCTAGGAAACATTTCTTGGCTATCTGAGCCCATCCCAGTACTCATATTTTTTTTTTAAATTGAGGTATAACTTACATATAGTGAAGTTTATCCTTTTTAGTGTGTTATTCTGTGATTTCTGAAAAATGCCTACAGCCCGGGAACCATGATCACAACTTGATAAAAGCTTCTTCATTTTTTTTTTTTTTAGTAAAATTGGGATTACTGGGTCTACCCATGCAATAGAGAGGTCTACATTTCACAATATTCTTTTTTTTAAGATTTTTTATTTATTATTTGGAGAGGTAGAGTCACAGTGAGAGGAAGAGACAAAGAGAGAGGTCTTCCATCTGCTGGTTCACTCCCCAAATGGCTGCAATGGCTGGAGCTGGGCCGATCTGTAGCCAGGAGCCAGGAGCCTCCTCCAGGTCTCCCACACAGGTGCAGGGGCTCAAGCACGTGTGCCATCGTCTACTGCTTTCCCAGGCTACAGCAGAGAGCTGGATTGGAAGAGGAGCAGCCAGGACTCGAATCGGTACCCACATGGGATGCCTGCATATATGCAGAACAGTTTCTCCCAAGTCTATGAGCTGATTCCTTTTATGTGTCCACTTGACTGGGTTAAGGGATGCTCAGTAGCTGGCAAAACATTCCTGGGCGTGTCCGTGATGGTGTTTCTGGAAGAGAATAGCACTGGCATTGGTGACTCGGAAAGAAGATGGCTGTCCCTGATGCGGGTGGGTATCATCGAATCTGTCCGTCAGGGGCTGGGATTGAGCAGAAAAGCCAAGGAACAGCAGTGAATTTGCTCTTCTGTCTGAGCTGAAAATTCCATCCATTCTTGTCCTTGGATATCAGTGCTCTCGGTTTTCCGACACGGAGACAGAAGTTCTTTCAACCTCCAAGTCCTATAAATCTCCATATGTGTGTATAAATATATACAAATATATATTATGTATTATTCTATCATCGCTATATAATTATATATAATGAATATTCATCTCCTATTGATTCTGTGTCTCTGGAGAACCCTGATGCACCTGACACTGATGTCAAAGCTCGAACCACTGTGCACCTTGGAGGATCTTCTGTGCGTTTCAGTCAGCGGGAGTAGTGATTTCTTAATTAGCAAAGTCATTGTTTGCTCCTGGTGGCTTTATTCAGAATAACCTTACAAGTACTTAAAAATAGTTTGCTGGCCTTCCTTCTTAAGAAACATCAACATTTCCTTTGTTTGCACATTTTGATTTGCCTTATAAGCATTTTTCCCACCGAGAGTGTGGAAGTCCAGCCTGCCTGAACATTATGGTTACCTTGGAGTAGGTGAGGTCTTGCAGGGCTTTATGGGTCTCTGTGCCATGCCTAGATTAGGCCCAGGATTTCATCTAAGCTAACACGCTCCCTGCAACTTTTTATTTTTGTGTTTCCTTAAGTAACATAGTTCTTCAGGAATGCAGGAAGTACGGTATCTGTCGGGATTGGTTCCAAGACCTCCTGTGGGTACCAAAATCCGTGGATGCGTGAGTCCTTTGTATAAAATGGTATAGCGTGTGCATAAAACTTGCATACTTGTTCAGTATATACACACTTACATTTCTGCCTATTTTTCATCCATAGTTGGTTGAAATCACTGATGCTGAATCCCTGGACACAGAACTCATGGATGTGAACATGGACTTTCTTTTTTTTTTTTTTTTTTTTTTTTTTTAACAGGCAGAGTGGACAGTGAGAGAGAGAGACAGAGAGAAAGGTCTTCCTTTGCGGTTGGTTCACCCTCCAATGGCCGCCGCGGCTGGCGCACTGCGGCCGGCGCACCGCACTGATCTGATGGCAGGAGCCAGGTACTTATCCTGGTCTCCCATGGGGTGCAGGGCCCAAGGACTTGGACCATCCTCCACTGCACTCCCTGGCCACAGCAGAGAGCTGGCCTGGAAGAGGGGCAACCGGGACAGAATCTGGCGCCCCCACCGGGACTAGAACCTGGTGTGCCGGTACCTCAAGGCGGAGGATTAACCTAGTGAGCTGCGGCGCCGGCCGTGAACATGGATTTTTTAACAATAACAATTGGAAACAACATTTTTAACCTTCCTAGCAGAATTGAAACCTGTGCACCCTTAACTTATCTTTTACTAGCATAGTTATAAATTTTTGTTACATTTTAAATTTTTCAAAACATACATTTTAAAATGTATTGTTATTATTTAATAATAAATATTATATTTATTATAATTATTGTGATGATGATGCAGCCACAGTTCTAAACTCTGGCTGCAAATAATCATAAAAAAGCTTTGACAACAAACAAACAAAAATGATTCCAGGGCCTACCTGGGGCAATAAAAAAATCCAAGAGAGCAGGACCCAGGACTCAGAAACTTTCCTGCTTCCCCAGGGTGCGTGTTCTACTGTGCCATCTGGATTGAGAGCCACTGTTCTATCACACACAGGACGTCCTGGTTAGCTTTTAGAAGCAGGAGTGGGCAACGCTGGCGGCATCCCACTGCAGGGGAAGAACCCAGACTGCAGGTTAGAAGACCTCTATTAGTTTCAGCATTGACGCCCGTGGGCCAGCCGTGCAACCTTGGTCTCTTTGGGCATTGGTTTCAGGGCCAGGGCAGGGGCAAGGCCATGGAGGTATGCAAGTGCAGAGTTTCAGCAGACACGCTCAAGGCTCTCCTGAGAGTAAATAGGTGCCTCCTTACATTTTGTGCCCGATTTGCCTAATTCTGGTCCCAGGTCTGCTCAGGACCTTCAACTGTAAAAGGAGGAGTGGCCGGCACTGCGGCGCAGCAGGTTAACGCCCTGGCCTTAAGTGCCGGCATCCCATATGGGTGCTGGTTCGAGACCCAGCTGCTCCACTTCCCATCCAGCTCTCTGCTATGGCCTGGGAAGGCAGTAGAAGATGGCCCAAGTGCTTGGGCCCCTGCACCCATGTGGGAGATCTGGAAGAAGCTCCTGGCTTCTGGCTTTGGATCGGTGCAGCTCCGGCCATTGTGGCCAGCTGGGGAGTGAACCAGCAGATGGAAGACTTTCTCTCTCTCTCTCTCTCTCTCTCTCTCTCTCCCCTCTCTCTGTGTAACTCTGACTTTAAAATAAATAAATACATCTTTTTAAAAAACTGAGAAGTCAAACTTGATTGTTTCCATCGTTCCTGGTGCTAACATTTTGTGTCCCTCATCTAACACTTAAGCCAATGTAGAGCTACTCAGAGTAAGACGTATATAATTATTCAACTGAGTTTGGTTCATAACCAAGCTGTAAAGTTCACACCAAAAGAATTCTCTTTTTCTGCAAGAGGAGAATGCCTTTTCTTTGCCCTGCACTTTAAGAAGGCGTGGGAACAAGACTCAAGGAGGCAGGGGCTTAATTGTATCAGTGGTCTCAGCCCGGACCACCTGTGTATTTCCATGCCTGCTTTTGCCTTACAATGGAAAATTCGGTTGCACAGTCCCCAAATTCCCAAAATGTCTGTGCTGGTACAGGAGGGTGGTGTTAAGGTGCAAGATTAGCTATGCCTCTGGGGTGATATGTATTTTATTTTAGATTTCAAATAATTTGAAAGGAGGGGTTTGGTCATCGGCATGCTGAATGAACTCCTACTGGCTGATGAGAGCCGACTGTTCAGTTTTTGAGAATTCGGTGAGCTGTTTATAAAGCATAGCATCATTAGAGATTAAATTAGTTAGGGACGGTGCTGTGGCATAATGGGTGAAGCTGCTGCCTGCAGTGCAGGCATCCCACACGGGTGCTGGTTTGAGACCCGGCTGCTCCACTTCCAATCCAGCTCTCTGCTGTGGCCTGGGAAAGTGGTGGAGGATGGCTCATGTCCTTGGGCCCCTGCACCCACATGGGAGACCTGGAAGAAGCTCCTGGCTCCTGGCTTCGGATCGGTGCAACTCCGGCTGTGGCAGCGAGCTGGGGAGTGGACCAGCAGATGGAGGACCTCTCTCTCTCTTTCTCTCTCTCTCTCTCTCTCTCTGCCTCTCTCTCTGTGTAACTCTGAATTTTAAATAAATAAATAAAATTTTAAAAAAGTGGATCCTATTTTTAAAAAAGATTAAATTAGATACATTTACAATTAAGCACATAGGTAACAGATACTAAAAATTTTTCACTTTCTAATTATTTTGTTATCATCATATTCTGTTTTTGAAAAACCATTCATGTATTTGAAAGGTAGAGTTACAGAGAGAGGGAGACAGACACAGAGAGAGCGCTCATCCACCTGCTGGCTCACTCCCCGAAGGGCCACAATGGCCAGGCCTTGGCCGGGCTGAAGCCA
This sequence comes from Oryctolagus cuniculus, assembly GCF_964237555.1. Classification (NCBI taxonomy): domain Eukaryota; kingdom Metazoa; phylum Chordata; class Mammalia; order Lagomorpha; family Leporidae; genus Oryctolagus; species Oryctolagus cuniculus. Next base: position 151,556,915 of record NC_091435.1, read on the forward strand.
GGACTCTGAAGCTCCATCCAGGTCTCCCACGTGGGTGGCAGGGGCCCAAGCATTGGGACCTTCTTCTGCTGCTTTCCTAAGTGCGTGGAGCTACCAAACTCAAACTGTTGCTCATATGAGATGCCAATGTCACAGGCGGTGGCTTAACTGACTGTGCCACAACACCAGCCCCATCATATTCTTTTTTAAAAAAAAATTATTTGAAAGGCAGAGTGAGAGCGTGCGTATGAGAGAGAGGGAGATCTTCCACCCACTGATTTGTTCCTCAAATGCCTGCAACATACAGGCTAGGCCAGGCAGAAGCCAGGAATTTGAAACTCTTTTCTGGGTCTCCTACTTGGGTGGCAGGGACTCAAGTACTTGAACTATGAGCTGCTGTCTCCCAGGATGTGCACTGGCAGGAAGCTGGTTCAGAGGCAGGGCAGCCAAGATGCAAGCCAGGCCCTCCAATAAGGGATGCCAGCATTCTCAGCAGCACCTTAACCTGCTGTGCCACAGTGCCCACCCCTATTAGCATACTCTTGAGGTTATTTACGTCTATTGCATCTAGACGGTAGAAACGCTGAAGAGTGGTGTGCTACTCACATCTCTCCCCAAATCTGTTTCAGTGACATGGCACGGATGCTGTGGGAGGATTTTTTCCAGGGACCTTGTCAGATGCCACCCCTTGAGCCTTTTCATTTGGAGAGCCGGCGACAAGCACACATTGCTGGCTTGGGTTAATGAAAAGCTGGAAGATATGGTACGTGTGATTAATCCTTGTCCTATAGGAAGCAGCTTCACTGCCTTGCTCCGTAAATAATTCGAGAATTCCGTCTCCATCATTCAGTTGCCTTGACATTGCTGAAGCAGGCAAAACAGTAACACTTTCTCTTAAAACTAACTATGTGGTTTATGAAAGGGCTTCAAAAAAGTGCTTAGCTTCTACAGACACAAGGCATTGTCACAGAGACTCATATAGTCCCAGGAGAACAGTGAACAGATAGGAAGGCGCGTAGCTAGGAAACAACCAGTGCAGACTTTCTACTTCTGCTGTGCTCTCGACCTTGGCGTCTGGCTAGAGGACAGGGCATGATACGTCGGGAGTCCTGCGCCCATCTTTGGAACCTGGGCTTTTAGGAGACCTCAGGCACACTAAAGCTGTGTGAGTGGCTAAATTAATTCACGCCTAAAACTCAGGGTTATTAATAACCCTGAGTTTTATGTTAAAGCTACTCATTTGTAGACATATTTTCACACTCAAAAAATGTGTGAACAAAATGTAAATGGATTCATTTAGCACTCAATCCTGTGATTGGTTTTGTTGGAACAAAGTGCTATCTCCTTCCGCAATCCTCGCACTCTGGGTACTGTAAGCTGTGAATGTGGGACAGAGAGGGATAAGGACCACTCCTGATACCTTCTCACAGCACCGTTACAGACAGCCCTGTGTGTTCTGAACCCAGCCATGGACACAGACCCTTGGGGAGCGGTAAAGTTATGGTGTAAAGTCAAAAAGCTTTGCATATAGAATAAAGAATGCTTAAAAAAAGATTTATTTATTTTGAGAGACAGAGCAACAGAGAGAGAGAGAGAGAGAGAGAGAGAGAAGAGACACACACACACACAGAGACTCTTCTACCCATTGGTTCACTCCCCAAATGCCCACAACAGACAGGCTTGGGCAAATGGTTATTTTTCAGATTCATCCAGGCACTGACATTATGAGCTATAGTTGATCAGTCCCAACCCTTCCCCAGGCCTCAGAGAAGACTCAACTAATACTGGGGCTATCTTGGGTCCATCTACAAACTACTAGTTAGCTTTTGCTGCTTAAGCAAAGACAACTCAAACTTTGGTTAAAACAACACATCTTGGCCGGCGCCGCGGCTCAATAGGCTAATCCTCTGCCTACGGTGCCGGCACACCGGGTTCTAGTCCCGGTCGGGGCACTGGATTCTGTCCTGGTTGCCCCTCTTCCAGGCCAGCTCTCTGCTGTGGCCAGGGAGTGCAGTGGAGGATGGCCCAGGTGCTTGGGCCCTGCACTCACATGGGAGACCAGGAGAAGCGCCTGGCTCCTGCCATCGGATCAGCGCGATGCGCCGGCTGCGGCGGCCATTGGAGGGTGAACCAACGGCAAAAAGGAAGACCCTTCTCTCTGTCTGTCTGTCTGTCTCTCTCACTATCCACTCTGCCTGTCAAAAAAACAAACAAACAAAAAAAACATTTTACATATAATTGATTGTGATTGTGTGGATCCGATGGGTTAGTTCCATCCAGGCTGGATATTCTTAGAATGGCCACATCTAGTACTTAGCGTGACATCATCTGGGACAAAGGGACACTTGGCCGTGAACCTTTCTTCAGCCAGCAGACTGGCCAGGGCTAATCCACAGGTGATTGTTTCAAGCTTCCGCAGAGCAGCAAGAGGGCAAGCCCCGATGTGCAAGCAGTTCCACAGCCTCTGCTTGTGTCACGTTTGCTAAAGTTCCATTGGAAAAGCAGTGACAGGTATAGCCCAGAGTTAGAGTGGGAAGACAGAGCCCAGGAGCGTAGATGGAAACTGTGGCCGTGATTACAAACTACCATACTCACCCGTTTTTAAAGATGTTTGTTAGAGAGAGAGCAGACGTTTGACACAGCGGTAAAGATGCGGTCGGCGTTGTGGTGTAGCGGGTTAAGCTGCCACCTGCAGTGCTGGCATCCCTTACAGGCACTGATTTGAGTCCCTGCTGCTCCACTTTTGATCCAGCTCCCTACTAATGGACCTGAGAATGCAGTGGAGGATGGCCCAAGTGCTCGGGCCCCTGTACCCATGTGGGACACCCGGAGGAAGCCCCTGGCTCCTGACTTCAGATCAGCTCAGCTCCAGCCATTGTAGCCATCTGGGGAGTGAACCAGTGGAAGGAAGACCTTTCTTTCTCTGTTTCTCCCTCTCACTGTTTGTAACTCTACCTCTCAAATAAATAAATAAATAAATAAATAAAATCTTTAACAAAAAATGATATCGGGGATGAAACCCTACTTTTAGTTTCCATTAGTGAGAAAGAACTATTGCCTGTTTTGCCTAACAGTATGGCTATGTAATTTTAACTTTTAAAGTAGCTACATTTAAAAAGTAAATAGAGGCCGGCGCCGCGGCTCACTAGGCTAATCCTCCGCCTAGCGGCGCCGGCACACCGGGTTCTAGTCCTGGTTGCCCCTCTTCCAGGCCAGCCCTCTGCTGTGGCCAGGGAGTGCAGTGGAGGATGGCCCAGGTGCTTGGGCCCTGCACCCCATGGGAGACCAGGAAAAGCACCTGGCTCCTGGCTCCTGCCATCGGATCAGCGCGGTGCGCCGGCCGCAGCGCGCCGGCTGCGGCGGCCATTGGAGGGTGAACCAACGGCAAAGGAAGACCTTTCTCTCTGTCTCTCTCTCTCACTGTCCACTCTGCCTGTCAAAAAAAAAAAAAATAAATAAATAAATAAAAATAAAAAGTAAATAGAAACATAAAATTCATTTTATTACATATTTTATTTAGTCCAAGATACCAAATGTTGCTATTTCTGCATGTGATCAATATAAAGAATTACAAGAGGGGTTAGCAAACCACCACCTTTGATGCTGATATCCAACATCAGAGCACTGGTTCGAGTCCCAGCTGCTCCACTTCTGATCTAGTTCCCTGTTTTGTTTGTTTGTTTGTTTGTTTGACAGGCAGAGTGGACAGTGAGAGAGACAGAGGGAAAGGTCTTCTTTTGCCGTTGGTTCACCCTCCAATGGCCGCTGCGGCCGGCGCACGGCCGCTGGCGCACCGCGCTGATCCGAAGGCAAGAGCCAGGTACTTCTGGTCTCCCATGGCGTGCAGGGCCCAATTACTTGGGCCATGCTCCACTGCACTCCCTGGCCACAGCAGAGAGCTGGCCTGGAAGAGGGGCAACCGGGACAGAATCCGGCGCCCCGACCGGGACTAGAACCCGGTGTGCCGGAGCTGCAAGGCGGAGGATTAGCCTAGTGAGCTGCAGCACCGGCTTCCGATCTAGTTCCCTGTTAATGCTCCTGGGAAGGCAGCAGAAGATGGCCCAAGTACTGGGGCTCCTGCCACCTGCATGGGAGACCCAAATGGAGTTCCAGGCTATTGGCTTTGGCCTGGCCCAGCCCCTGGCTGTTTTGACCATTTGGGAGAGTGAAATAATGGATAGAAGACCCCTCTTTCTCTCTCTTATTCTCTCTCTCTCTCTCTGACACTTTGCCTGTCAAAGGAATACATAAATCTTTCTAAAAAGTTACAAGATAATTTCACTTTAAAAAAAAATATTGAGGCTCCCAAATCCGGTGTGTGTTTCACATCTACAGAACATCTGTATTTGGATTAGCTACATTTTACGTGCAATGGCCACAAGTGGCTAGGGGCTGCTGCCCCGAACAACTCAACCTGAGAATACAGACTTTACTTCTCTATCGGCATGAGAAAGCGGAGGCCGTAGGTTAACAGCTTTCCCAGGGTCACGAGGCTGGTGGGTGGCCAAGCCGGGAGTCAGCCCTAGGCTGGTCCGACCCAGAAGACTCTTTCCAGCACACCATACATGGAAGAACCTTTGTTTCAGGCTCCACGTTGGAGCTGTAGACCGTTCCCCACTTTTCCGAGCCCGCTGGCTCTAGCGCTCTCTCTGACTTCCTGGATCTTCAACGATGGGCCTTTGGCGTGGTGTTCATCCCCACTGTTCTCCATCTGCCCCGGTCTCCCCATCCCAGCACATGCAGCCCATGCTCACCTGGGGACAGAGGACACATTTCGCTGCTGTCCTGCCTACCTTGGGGGTGCGCTCCATCAACTCTGCTGTGGGTGCGCTCTTCTTTCTTTCCTGGTGGGGCTGTATCTCCAGGAAGATGGAGAGCTTCTCAGGAACAAGCATTGTGGCCGTGACTTGCTGCATTTTTTTTTTAAGATTTATTTATTTATTTGAAAGTCAGAGTTACACAGAGAGAGGAGAGGCAGAGAGAGAGAGAGAGAGAGGTCTTTCATCCACTGGTCCACTCCCCCCAGATGGCTGCAAAGGCTAGAGCTGCACCGATCCGAAGCCAGGAGCCAGGAGCCTGGAGCTTCCTCCGGGTCTCCCACGCAGGTGCAGGGGCCCAAGGACTTGGGCCATCTTCTACTGCTTTCCCAGGCCACAGTAGAGAGCTGGATCAGAAGTGGAGCAGCCAGGACTCGAACCAGAACCCATATGGGATACTGGCGCTGCAGACAGTGGCCTTACCCACTACACCACAGCACCGGCCCCTGACTTGCTGCATTTTGCACATATTTTTCATGCCGGAGGGAGCTCTTTAAGTCAATGACCTTTCTGAGCTGACCTTGGAGGAAGGACCAAGACTGCTCAGGAGAAGGATCTAATGGGCACAAGGGTCATAAGCCTGGGGACATTAAGTGATGGACTCCAAGACACTTCTCTCCCCTGAAAGGGAAGGCAGGCAGCTGGCTGCCATTGGACTGTGCTGGGGGCACAGGGAGCCCGGTACTTCAGAGACCCCCAGCGGGTGGAAGAACGGTGCCTTCAAGTGAATTCGAGCCCCAAGCAAAAAGGGAGCAGCAGGTTGTCCACCGCTCATAAAACTGCTGAATGCCGTTTTGCAAACATGAAACAAACCTTGAATGTGAACTTGGAGGCAGAGTGCACATGGATAGTAATGATTGACAACTGTAAGAAGCAGTTAAAACCTGACCGGTCTCTACCTGATCTTCTCCAACATTACCCTGTTTTTCTACCTGAAGAGAGTATATTTTCCAACTTCTTCTGTGTTCCCTGGTGGGGAATAAAAAAAAAAAAAAAAAAAAAAAACCAAACCAAACCAGCGAGCTACTTGTTTCTGACCGAGTCTCTCCAACACGTGGCCTGCGACTTTGCTTGCGGAATATATTTTTAAGCTTTTTGTTTGTTTGTCTTCCTCTGCCGAAACACTGGGGCAGTCTTGGCTCTTGAGTTTTCTCTTCCCGTGTAACCGAGCTGATTGCGATGCCATATGCAGTGGAAACAATCGGTTTCACGTGTGCCGGTGCACGGTCACTCTCGGAGCTGTCATGGTTTACGTTTCTCATTTCCTCGTGGAAATTCTTAGACTGTGTCAGACACCTATCTGGCAGACCCGCACTTGGTGAGCGCCGCAGTTTTGTTACCAGACATGGCTGCATCCTGCTCAGTCGCCTCTGGGAAGAAGTGGCGGATTTTATAGTTTCCTCTGAAGAGCCGAACTCCTGCCTGCTTCTAACGGTGCCCCAGCTTCAGATCGCAAACACCTCCATCCCCGCGCGCACCGGAGGCTCACCACGCTCACCCAGCCTCCAGCTGGGGCGCGGGCCTGACCGACGTCAGGGTGGTCCAATCCATGAACGGCGTTCCTCAGGCCAAGGGGATTGGTTCAGGGGTGAGCACGTGACCAGATTCTGGCCAGTGAGATAAAACCGACGGTTTCTTAGAAGTTTCAGGGTAAAAGGATTCTGACTCTTTTTTTTTTTTTTTTTTTTTTTTTTTAATGCATAAGGATTTTTATTGAGGCTGTGTTTGCATGGCACATATTGACAGCAGACAAAATTATAATACATTCACTTGTATGAACAGGGATTAAAAGCAATGATTATGGAGACAGAGTAACACCATGCAAACATAACCATCTATAAATTAAACTGAAAAAAATACCAAAATGCTTGTATGCTTTGGTTGCAAATATGAAAATAATGTGAATAAAACAAATTATGCTAACAGAGAAAGGCTGTGAGATTAAACTTCATTTTTCAAATGCTTTATGTTTATTGTTACCATTTAATAAAAGCAAACATTTGTTCTGAAAAGACAGTTTTCAAATAAAATGTATGTATTCTTTTGTTCCCTCTTGGAATATTTGGTCCCTATGTATGCCAGCCACCACTACATTCTGGTAGCTAGTAAGTCCAAGATGTCTTCAAGACCTAAATGTTGAGTAGAGAGAGGGGAGATATTCTTACTTACAGTGCAAAGTAAGATGTCGTAAGTACTGTAGGGGAGGAACAAAATTCAAAACTAACTCTGAGTCTTAAATAAATAATTTCTAGTCTCCATAACAGGATATGCTGTTGCATCCAACACATTGTTAATATGGGGAGGTATATTAGAGTGGTTAGTATCATGCCACCGAGTCCCAAGTGACAAATGCAGATGTTACTGGCTAAGTGGCTGTTTTGGGTGCCTCCTTCCTTCCTTCCTTCTTTCCTTTCTTGCTTTCTTTTTAGGACTCCTGTTCTTACAGGTGGTATCACAGGCAGAGATGGTCTGTCTTCCTGTGGCCATCACTATGGCCAGATTGCCAGCCCAGGAAATGTGGAGCCTGAGTCCCCAGCCAGTGCATACAACAGGGAAGGGCCAAGCAAGTCGGAGAGGCTGTTTGAAGGCCGATAGACCCACGCCTGACGGATGCCTGGCATCTGGGCTTTTCCAGTGAAATGAACCACAGCATCCCCTTTGAGGTATGTGCTACTTGAAATGGGGTTTTCTGTTAATCACAGCGCCAAGCGCAGTGGCCATTATAGACCATGCCACCAAAGTAACAGGGGTCACACATTGAGAGCTCCACCACAGGGGCCAGAAACATAAATATTTCATAGTGAAAATGAAATGAAGAGCCTGCACGTAGTGGAGTTCTCCCTCCTACAAGCTTCCAAAAGAAAAAAAAAATTCAGAGGGTCCTGACAAGGCATAAAAGCAGCAGAGCTGGAATTCCTACCAGGCTTATAAACAGCAGCTAGCAAAACGGATGCCACACTTGGCCAGATTCCCTTAGACCAAGCACCCTGGGTAACCTGGTACCAGACCCTAGCTTCACCCTCTCTTTCCAGCTGTGCCCAAGGCCTCCTACTCTTTTGCTATAGTGCTTATGAAACATTGGAACTGAAAACCATCCTGCGTATCTTCTTGTTTTTCTGTACACACAGGCTGCGTGTGGAGAACCTTGCTGATGTTGCTTGAAGCAGCTCTGTGCTTCTCCATGGAGCTATGGGTGGGAAGGTGAGCCCTCATGCTGACTGGGCATTAGCATGGCGCCCTGACACACACAATGTGCCACAGTAATGATAAACCCTATCTGGACCTCATTCTCTACCTCCAAGACATTTGGCAAGATGCTTCCCTAAACAGAGTTCTCCTGCCAAGAATACTGGTGGCAATTGTCAGGCAATTTCCTGGCTCCCAGTGAGTGAGCAGGTGGATGGTCTCCACTGGCAGATGACACCAAATTGTTGATATATCCACTGCTACCCTCTGGAAACATCTGGCGGCCCTGGGCGAGGAGCCAGCACCTTTATCTTTAAATGGGATCTGAACTTTCCGAAGACCAATGATCAGAATGGAATATTTTCAAAGCCTTTCTCAATATTCAACGACAAGCAGTCTACCATTATTTACCACACCTGGTTATTGGGGGACATTGGAAAGCACTGGTAAAATGGCCATGGCAGGGGGATACTTGCTGTTATTTAATCCTAAAGTTTCTCCTTGGAAAGTGGCAATCTTTGAAGGGCAACACACACATAGGACTTCAGAGGAGAAAACAGTTACTGCCGCACATCTGAGATGGCTTCATCCCTGAAACCCGAGTGAAGTTCCAGATGAGAGAGAAAGTAGAAAGGTTTTCTTAGGTGTGCGGTGATGGGACTGCATCCGGCACATTCTGGGAAGAGTCAGATGACCAGTCTAGTCCAAGGGAAGGACAATGGGACTTCTTTTCTGAAAGGAAGCCCAAGCTAAAATGTTCAGGTTCGAGTTCAAGTTCACAGGCATAAAAGGCCCTTGATCCCTGATGGAGTGAGTTGGAGGTGAGAGAGAGTTGGAGGTGAGAGAAAGACAATGAAGCAGGAGAGATGTGAGAAGAGCCAGGGCTGAACCACAGATCTGGGTTCTACCACCTCTCTTCTTGATGGGACTGCTCCCGAGTCTGGGGTGCAGTGTACCCAGGTGGGGTGCATAAATCATGAATGTAGCTTATGTCACTCTGGCTGGTCAGGCAGGACGGTGGGATCCAGTTCTGGCCAATGAGACTCAAGGATTCTTCCTGATAAAAGAAACCCTTCCATGGCCAAGGCTGTGTGATCCCCTCCTGCTTGTGAGCCTGTTGCAGTGGGGGTGGGGGTGGGGGGGCATAGGCTCCTTGTGGAGAGGCTGGGTGGGAGGGCGGCCACTTGAACAGATGCTGATGACGCAACAAAAGACGGTGGGGACTTTTGGCCATCGGCGACCCCGCTGATGTGCTGGAGCCTGCCCGGAATCATCCAGCCCACCCTCCCTGTTGCACCTGTGTCTGTGAAGCGTCTTGACTATTTAAGCCACGGCCTGGCGTCTGGTGACTTTCAGGGGAAGGCATCTTAGCTGACACAGATGTAAGTATAAATCCTCGGGAGAGAATGGCTGTGACGTGAGAGACGGACCAGACACAGCCTGCAGGTGGCCAAACCCCTGTTTAGGAAGCTTTGTGCTAATTCAGCTTTAAAGTTTTTGCTACACAGAGCTTCATACAGAATTGGTTTGCATCACACACCTAAGCAGCCTCCCTCCCCCAGGCAGCCCCGTGTGTTTTCCAGAAGGCCTGCGTTCCAGAGGTCAGAGAGATCTGTTTCCCTTGGGCGCTACAGGAGGGTGATTATTTCTCTCAAGTGCTTGGCTGCCTGTGGCTAAAACATAGTCCCTTTGCAGGAGACTGCTGGCTAAGTGAGGCCTCCCCTGCCTCTCTGAGCCTCCTTGCAGGGAAGGGCTGATGGAGCCCCTAGGGACCATGGCCTCCTCCCCTCCCCCGCTCCCTGGCAGAGGCCACAGGCTGGAGCACTGATGCCCAGGGTCAGGAGAACATGGCCTGAGCTTTGACAGAGGTAAGCAGTGTCCGATTCCTCCTGACGGCAGGAGGGGGAGGTTACAGCCGCGAAGGCTGTATCTGTTCCACTGGGCAATTAATGCCACTGTTTTTCTTGAAACAGCATTTTCCTTTCAGCCGTAGCCCCCATCTTGACAGGACGTACTAATGACCGCTAATGGATGCATTCTGTTAATAAACGAAGAGGCACAGGAAAATTGCCAGATATTAAACAGAGTCCCACATGTCTTATCTGAGGCTATAATGGCCCTATCAAGTGACCTGAGTGAAAGAAATGTGACTCTTCAGAGGTTAAAGGAATCTATTTTTCCTTTGTGCGATGCATAGTCCCTGCTAGGAAGAATAGTAATTCATCTGTCTACGCTAGCAAATGCTTACAGGGGGTTGTATCTCAAGTTAAATGATGCATTACCCATTGGTGGCAAAGAAAATATGAAACGGATACCTCTGAGCCCAGTGGCTCATGTAAGTGGCTTCTTTCTGGACCATACAGCTTAAAGCTTGGTTGAATAGCTGGCTCTTGGGATTTTCCACCGAGTAACCAAAGAGCCTGTGCCATTTGTCATTATTTCTGTGAATTCTTTTTTTTTTCCACTATCTTCCACGGGTGCATTTGTGTGATCGGTGATTTTATTCTGTTCTTGAAAATGTTTCTCAAGATTCGAACAATTCCTAGTATTCTACTCTTGGGGACACTTCTTAAAATACATAAAGGATTCCCAATAAGTCACTAAGAAAAGGACAACCTAAGAGAAAAGTAGATCCATGGACCAAAGGAGAAAGTCAAAGGAGAGGAAGTGGCCGATAGTCGTATGAGCTGTCAGTACAGCACTGCTGGTAACTTCATTTGCCCATTTTAATCGCTATTATAATGCTCCATTGGAGGGTATGCTGCCATTTCATTCATTTCATGAGACCGCATATTTACAAAGCTCAACAAACAAGTCAAATTATAAAATACACCATGTAAGGATGCAGTCGCACCCGATAGAGCTACCAAAACAGAGCAAAGTCGCCACCTGCAGTGCCGGCATCCCATATGGGCGCCGGTTCAAGTCCCTGCTGCTCCACTTCTGATCCAGCTCTCTGCTATGGCCTGAGAAAGCAGTAGAAGATGGCCCAAGTCCTTGGGCCCCTGTACCCATGTGGGAGACCTGGAAGAAGCTCCTGGCTCCTGGCTTTGGGTCAGCACAGCTCCAGGTGTTGCTGCCAGTTGGGGAGTGAACCAACGGATGAAAGACCTCTCCTCTCTCTCTCTCTCTCTCTGCTTCTCCTTCTCTCTCTGTGTAACTTTGACTTTCAAATAAATAAATACATCTTTAAAAAAAAAAAACAGATAACATTTCCCTGCAGGAAGGAGAGGTTGATGTTGGGGCTAGGATAGGAGAATTTATCAGTTATCAATTGCTGTGGAACAAATGGAACAAACCTTAGTGGTTCCAAACAACAGCCAATTATTGCCCATGATGCTCTGCATCCAGACTGCAGGTGGAGAGGGTTGGCCCCCTCCTGTGTCTGTACATGGCTGGCTGGGTGGGTGGAGGCTCAAAGATGACCTCACCCTCAAGGCTGGGACCCTGGTGTTGTGTGTTGGCTGGGGCACCCCAGACTTTGTGCAGGTGGCCTCTCTCTGTATGTGGTGTATCTTCTTCTAGGTCCCCCTTTCCCCACGTAACCTTTCCCTCCAATCACTTAACTTGGGGTTCTTTCTGGTTTTCCTTTAAAATTTTTTTTATTTGAGAGGCTGAGAGATAGAAAGAGCTCCTGTCTGCTGGTTCACTATCCCTAGGCCTGTGACAAGTTGGGCTGGGCGGGAGTCAGGCGCTGAAAACTCCATCCATGTCTCCCATGTAGGTGGCGTAAATGTAACTACTTGAGCCATCAGCACTGCCTCCCAGGGTCCGCATTAGCAGGAAACTGGAGTCAGGAGCCAGACTCGAACCTAGTCACTCTGATATGGGATGCGGGGCATCTTAACCAGCTTCTTAACTGTGAGGCCAAATGCCTGTTCCCAGCCTGGAATTCTTTAGAAGGGGAAGCATCCACACAGTACGCGTGTAATTAAAACTGGATAGCAATGAAATAGATTAACCAAGGTCTACTCTGTGGTCATGTACTCCTAGGAAGTGTTGGACTCAGTATTTCCTCTTGGAGAGTCCCAATGCCAGAAGGAAGAAAAAGAAAAAGGAAGGAAGAGAGAAACTTGCTGAAGGCTTTGAGAGTTCTTGCAAGGAGCAAAGACGGACTTTGGACTTCGTGGTGAAGGGAGCCAGAGAGAGAAGCAGAGGTGGTGTGTCTTGCCCTAACCAAGCAAGGACTGGCTTACAGAAAGCTGGAAGACCTTGGCCTGCCTAGTGAGAGGCTCCCCATCATCTTAACTCTGTCACTCCTGCCCCCATCAGCGTCACCGGGTCACCGCAGGTGGCTCCGTCCAGGCCTGCACACATCTGCCGCCTGCAGGAGGTAGCTGTCCTGCCAGGCTCAGGTTACCTGTGCTGCTGGCCCTCCCCATCGCCCTGCCGGTGACCTTGGCTTCAATTAACTCACTGTTGCTTCCTGCCCCCTGTTTGCTTTCCCCTTTGTGATCCGCCTTGATCAATCCTCCTCAGCCAGCCAAGCTAACTTTCTTCTTTCTTTTACTTTGGAAGTTAATGCATGGTAGTTGTAATGATATCAGAAAGCAAAGAAAGCCTCCTCCGTCTAGTCCAGTCCCACGAGCCGACTTTCAACAATTCAGCCTAGAGGATTTCGCCACGTTGCTATGAACCCACGTGCACAAAGTGGGCATCAACACATTCCTATAGTTCTGTGATTTCCTTTTTCATTTACTATTATGTAAAGTACATCTTTCCACGCCAGTACAGAGAGACTAGTGTCACTTTATTTATTTCAGAGACAGACAGAGAAGTCCTATCCTAAATGCCTGTGGTAACTGGGATTGGGCCAGGCTGGAGCCGGGAGCCAGGAACGCAATCCGGGTCTCCCACATGGGTGATGGGAACCCAGTGACTTCTAGCATCATTGCTGCCTCCCAGGAGACAGGAACAGGAGCAGGGACTTGAACCCAGGCACTCTGTTGTGAGATGTAGCTTAACCACTCGGCCAAAAGCCCGCCCCGCTTGTCAGTCTTTGTAACAGAGGCAGAATTCCAAAGTTGATTGAGTCAGCTCTTTTCCTCCCATGAGCAGTGTGGAGGGGTCCCGCGTGCCCGGGACTCTGTGCCTCCATGCCAGCGGGTGTCCCGAGGGACCTTTCCCCATGGGCAAGTGCTCGGTTCCAGGGCATGTGTGGCCTCTGCTGTCACCTCCTACTGACCCAGACCACGCCAGGCTTGGTCCAGGTTTCTCCCGAGAGAGCCAGTCCCTTCTCACTTGTCTCTGAGGCCCTGCCTTGTCTGCCTGGGTTGATCGTATTGGTTGATCATCAAGACTCAATTGCAGCACTTACACTGTTGCGTTATAATTATTTTTCTGCTTGTCTAGTTTTCCCACTAGACTAGAATTTTCCAAAAGCATCATCAGTGTCTGGCACCCAGTAAGTGAGTAAGTGAACAAATTCATTACCAAACTCCATTGCTTTCATGCTGTGTGCTAAACACTGGTGCCGTGTACATACAGCTGCGAATCAAACCCAATGCCCTGCTCTCAAGTGGGCAGACAGTCAACCAACAGATCATCGTAAATAATTGGTCGGACGGTAAGTGGGAGAAGGAAAAGCAAGGCAGGGTGTGGCAGAGCTGGGGAAAGCTGCTGTCCGCGGTGGCTGATATTTGTGCGTAGACCTTCAAGAGGCGGAGGACTGAGCTGGCTGGTTGTCTGGGAAGAGAAGATTCTTGGCATGAACGCAGGCCTCAGAGGAAGCTGGATGGGGGCGCTTCCGTGCCCTGCTATGAGAGGACGGACGTGGGGTGTGTGTTGTGGTGCAGCACGTTAAGCTATCGCTTGGGATTCGGGCATCCCATGTTGGAGTGCGAGTTTGAGTCCTGGCTACTGTGCTTCGGACTCAACTTCCTGCTAATACTCCTGGGAAGGCAGCAGATGGTGGCTCAAGTACCTGGAGCCCTTGCTCCCCTTTGTGGGACCCCTGAATGGAGTTCTTGGTTGCTGGCTTTGGCCTGGCCCAAGCCTGGCTGTTGCGGCCATTTGGAAAGTGAACCGGCAGATGGAAGATCTCTGTCTCTCCCTCTCTCTCTCTGTCACTCTGCCTTTCAAACCAATCCATCAGTCTTTTAAAAAGAGAGAAAGGACATATGAAGAGATTCTCCAAAGGCCAGAAGAATCTGAAACAAAGTTACCATGAGTCACAGCTTGGCTGTGTCCCAAAGCAGGTGCCGGGCTGGGATCAGGGGGTGCCCGTGTGACCAACACTCATGCAAAGGAAGGCAGCAGGCCGCAGGCAGGCGGAGGAGAAAGGAAGGCTGTGGCCTTGTCCCGGGAGGGTGTCGTCCCTCTCAGCTCAGTGCCAGTCACAGAGAGACGCGGTGGCCATAGCATGTGGTGGCACAGCAGGCTGCCCTGGGCAGTCCTGGGGCCCAGGTGCTGGACGGAAGCTCTGAGTTGCCCAGGGGAGAAGCCCAGCCGTGGCCCTGTAAGGGAAGGCCCGCTGCTCACCCAGCTGCCGGAGGCACAGAGAGCCACCTTGCTCCAGACCACGCCCCTCCTGAAGCAGCTGGGTGCTGGTGGCCGAGGGACAGGCGGACACAGGTGGGCGGTGCTGCAGGCCCGGCTGAGAGAGGGTGAGTCCGAGCTGCATCTCAGGGCAGCTCCCTTCCCTGGGGGGGGTGACCCTCAAAGCCATCTTGCCCTCCAATCTTCATCAGGTGTGTGCTTTTAGAGGCCCCAACCTGCCCTCTGCCCTCTGCCCTTTACCCTCTTTCCTTTCAGCTGGAGAGGGTAGCAGCTGATCTGGAGCCGCCTCATCGGGTCTCACTGGCTGCTGAATTCCCCCATCAACGGGGTGGTCAGTTCACTGTGTTCAATCCCCCTGTGTAAATGCGGAAAGTGAGTTTGGTTTCCCCTCTCCCCGCCCCAACTCTCAATGTCTCGGTGACTCCAGCTGAGTCTCCCGAGGCACCAGGGAACCCCAGCTGGCCCTGGCTTCTTTGGACTGGCCTGCCCCTTCCTCCAAGGTCTCTGGTCGGGCTCTGAGGCTGACCGGTATCTGTGGCACACACTTCCCTGAACTTGCCCAGAGGACAGTCCTGCTAGGGTGAGTCACGACAGGACTGAGGGCATGCAAATAGAGGAGGCTTACGCCGGGGGATGGACGGTGCAGGGTGGGGAGGGCTCTGGACGGTTAAGACAGGAAACTGGGACTGCGCTTGGCCAGAGACCAGAGGTAGAGGGGTCAGAATACAACCAGGAGCCCAGTCAACACTTATTTGTTTTTAATGAGGGTATTTCATGGAAATAACTCTTAGTGAAGCCACTGAAAAGGCAAACTTGTTAGTGCCAAGTCGCAACTGTTAGAAAGCGGCCACAGGACCCCCAGGGCTGGGGGCACAAACGGGAGAGGCTGGAATGATGGAAACACAGGGCTCAGAGGCGTGTCTGGGGCAGGCACCCAGGCCTCCCAGCGGCACCTGAGTCTGGCTGTACGTTTGCTGAGGACAGAGAGGGTGGGCCCCACTGCCTCCTGCAACCTGCCTGCAGTGCCCTGGCCATCGGCACGCTTGCTCGACTACAGGCTCACAAAGCTGGTTACAGAGGGGCAGGCTCGGGGTGCAGGCTTCGCTGAAGGGGGGCGGCTACACAAAGGCTCTAAAACACGGAAGTGGGGTCGCGGGGAGCTTTTTTTTATTTTAAAGATTTATTTATTTGAAAGAGTTACAGACAGGGAGAGGGAGAGAGAGAGAGAATGAATCTTCCATCCGCTGGTTCACTGTCCAGATGGCCGAAATGGCCAGCGCTGGGCCAGGCCAAAGCCAGGAGCCAGGCGCTTCCTCTGGGTCTCCCACATGGGTGCAGGGGCCCAAGGACTTGGACCGTCCTCCACTGCTTCCCCAGGCCGTTTGCAATGGAGCAGTTGGGACCCAAATTGCCACCCATATGGGATGCCAGCACTGCAGACGGCAGCTTAACCAGTTATGCCACAGTGCCGGCCCCACTGGGAACCATTTTCGAGGCCGCTGATCATGGTGGCCTCTCTCACTCTCTCACAAGGTGACCGTAGCTGCACTAACCCTTTTAGGTGGCTGTCCTGCTCCAGTGACAAACTGGGAAGGCTCAATTGTTGGCTCTGCTGTTCTGATCAAATTACGCTTTGTAACAAAGTTCATTTAAGGCACAGACAATGATTTGCATGAGTATGATGGCGCCGGGTGGCAATTAGGCATCCCTGTGGTAGAAGGTTCCAGAAATGACTGTAATTACTTTACTGCCACCCAGCCAAACCCTGTTGGCTGCTCCCTCCTATTTGGGTTGCCAGCATCCATCATTGGCCTCTGCTGGCTGTCTCCACTCACCCATCGCCCCACGGGCAAACTCTGCCACTCATGGGAGCTGAGTCTCAGGGCTTAGACGGCACCGGCATTGGGGGGCAGGGTGGGGGGGCTTTGCCTCTGCCTCCTCCTTCCCAGGGATTCTCATTTCTCCCCTCCTCACACGGAAACTCCCGCGAGCAGCAGCCGGCTTGAGACGGCAGCCGCGGGATGAGGAGGATGAAGAGGCTGGGAGTGGAAAGGGAGGTGCTGACGTCACAAGGCCCAGCGAGGCAGCTCCCGTGGCTAGCATTCCGGAAGAGTCCGCTGGAATTCCGGAAGAAGGAAGCAGGTTAGATCTAAAACCCTTAGACTGCCCTCACCTGCTGCACATCACATGGTGGGTAATGTTAGCAGGAAATAAAGTCTTTAAACTTCCTTTATTAATCAAAAGGGATATTATTTATTACGATGACCAACAATTCTTTCTTTCTTTTAAATATTTATTTAGTTATTTGAAAGGCAAAGTTATACAGAGAGGAGACACACACACACACAGAGAGAGAGAGAGAGAGAGAGAGAGAGAGTCTTCCATCTGCTGGCTCATTCCCCAACAAAAGTTGGAGTTGTGTCAAATTGAAGTCAGGAGCCAGGTGCTTCTTCTGGGTCTCCCACGTGAGTGCAGGGGCCCAAGCACTTGGGCCATCTTCTACTGCTATCCCAGGCCATAGCAGAGAGCTGGATCTGAAGTAGGGCAGCTGGGTCTTGAAACGGCGTCCATAGGGTATGCCGGCACTGCAGGCGGCGGCTTTTACCCGCTATGCCCCAGAGCCGGCCCCAACATTTATTTCTTTATTCTGCTTCTGAATATTTCTAGTCCCAATCCCTGACATCCACTTCAAAATTATTTTTAATTTAAAATTTTTTATTTTAAACGTTTTTATTTTTGATGATTTTTATAATTTTGTTAAACATTTTGCCACATTCACTTCCAATGTAGATATTGCTATAGATGCTATATTTTCTTGAAGGACAGAGAGTTTTCATATCAGAGCAAGGGATTTAAACTTTCAAGAACAAAAGTGTCGATGTGCAGTGGAGCAGGAGAGCATGCCGGGAGGGAATGAGCTTCAGTTGCCGGGGACCTGCTGGGAGAGTCTTCCTGCCTGAGGAGGGGGAGAGTAGGGTGCTCAGCAGAGGCAGGGGAAGGGGCAGGGGTTGAGGAACTGGGGGGCTAGAGAGCTGCTGGGTAGGGTTGCCAGACAAAACACAGGAAATCCAGTTAAATTAAAAAAAATTTTTTGGGGGGGCCAGGTGCTGTGGCATAGCAGGTAAGCTGCTGCCTGCAGTGCTGGCATCCCATATGGGTGTTCGAGTCCTGATTCCTCCACTTCTGATCCTACTCTCTGCTATGGCCTGGGAAAGCAGTAGAAGATAGTCCAAGTCCTTGGGCCCCTGCACCTGGTGGGAGACCCAGAGGAAGCTCCTGGCTCCTGGCTTCTGATCGGTGCAGTTCCGGCCGTTGCAGCCATCTGGGGAGTGAACCAGCAGATGGAAGATCTCTCTCTCTCTCTCTCTCTCTACCTCTCCTTCTCTCTCTGTGTAACTCTGACTTTCAAATAAATAAATAAATCTTTAACTTTTTTTTTTTAATTTATATGAGAGAGACAGAGTGAGCTCCCATCTGCTGGTTCGCTCTGCAAATGCCCACTATGACCTGGGCTGGGCCAGGGCGGGAGCTGCAAGCTAGGAGCTCCATCCAGGAGACCCAACCACCCGCGCCATCACCTGCTGCCTCCCAGGGTCTGCACGAGCCGGCAGCTAGAGTGAGAAGCTGCTGCTGCTGGGAATCCGCTTAGGTACTCCGGTGTGGGGCGCAGGCGCTCACACTGGCGTCTTACCCCTGACTCTAAGTGCCCTCCTCCACCTACACTGGAATTCCCAGATTTCTTTTTGAAGATTTATTTATTTATTCGAAAGTCACAGTTACACACAAAGAGAAGGAGAGGCAGAGAGAGAGAGAGAGAGAGAGAGAGAGAGAGATTGGTCTTCCATCTGATGGTTCACTCCCCAATTGGCCGCAATGGCCTGAGCTGTGCTGATCTGAAGCCAGGAGCCAGAGCCTCCTCAGAGTCTCCCACCCAGGTGCAGGGGCCCAAGGACTTGGGCCATTCTCTACTGCTTTCCCAGGCCATAGCAGAGAGCTGGATCAGAAGAGGAGCAGCGGGGACTTGCATCGGCACCCATATGGGATGCTGGCACTGCAGACCAGGGCTTTAACCTGCTATGCCACAGACTGGCCCTGGAATTGTCAGATTTAACAAATGCTAACATGGGATTCTCCATTAAATCTGAATTGCAGTTAAACAGGGAAAGATGTTTTAGTGTAAGTACATACCATGCAATACTTGGGACCTGTTGTATTAAATATTGTTGTTTTTCTGCCTTTCAACTTTAACTGAGAGTCCTGTTTCTTTATTTGCTAAATCTGTCAATCCAATACATGGTCTTCCTCTCTCAATCTTTTTTTTTTTTTTTTTTAAGATTTATTGACTTATTTGAAAGGTAGAGTGAGAGAGAGAGAGATGGAGATCTTCCATCTGCTGCTTAACTCCCAAAATGGCTGCAATGGCTGGAGCTGGGCCAGTCTGAAGCCAGGAGCCAGGAGCCTCATCCTGGTCTTCCACGTGGGTACAGGGGCCCGAGCACCTGGGCCATCTTCCCCTGCTTTTCCAGGCCATTAGCAGGGAGCTGGATCGGAAGTGGAGGTGCAGGTCTGGAGCCGGCGCCTAAGTGGGCTGCTGGAGTGCAGACAGTTTTACCCACTGTGCCACAGCGCCAGCCCACCCTGCCACTCTCCCACTGCAACTTGTCTTACCATGTCTGAGGACCGCACTGCTGTGGGACCAACGGGGCTTCCTGCCCTCTCTGATGGCCTTGCTCCTGACATCAGTCACGACCTCCCCTGCTGCTTTCAGCCCCTGTCCCCTGCTCCAAAGCCTGAGTGCCACCAGCCCCAGGAAGTCACAAGGGGACAGCCTAGCACTGGGGTGCTTCTGCCCCTCCCCAACATGATTAAGGACACTGGGCTCTCCTCCCCCGACTTCTGGAGTGCCCGGTCTTGCAAGTCGCTATGCACCCAAGATGCCGGTGTGTGTAGATCCTGATGGTAGACAGGTTTTGAGACTAGAGCGATGCACTGGGTCTGGCTTAAACATTTGTGTTAGGTGGACTTTAGCTTGCTGCTCGCTGAGCAGCCTGGAAGGGTGTTTGGAAATCCCCCTATAGGTCTTCCTCCCAGATTGCTTCTTCAGTTTTTGCAGTATCGCGGATCCTATTGTAGTGATGCAAGACTTTTGATTCACAAAGTACATGGACCATGAGAAATGGTCACTCTTTTATTTCAGGAAAGGAAAACAAAATTGAGTCTCCAAGGTTTCTATTAAACCAGGAAAACATCAGGTTCCATTAAGTGCTAATCTCTTCCTCTATTTGCTGTCTCTCCTTCTGTCTAATTGCAGAGTGGGTGGACCGTGCGGGCTGCTGGGAAAAGGCCATTTTCTTTGCCAGTTGTCCAAACAATGGAAATTTCCTGGATTTTCTACTGCAGTTTCTCAGTTAATGGACATAATGCTGACTTTTCAAAAGCTAGCCGTTACAAGGGGCTAAAAGATGTCATAGAGAAAAACGCTCACCTTCAATCTCTCCAGGGTAGGCAAAAAAAACCTTCCTACGAAGAAATGAGCAACAACGATAAAGATGCTTGTCTCCAGCCCGCGGTCTCATCTGCGGCTTGCTAGGTCCAAGATGCGGCCTGAGGCAGGTACAATAGAAGCAGTGAGGCAGGGCTTGATCCATAGCACTGCAGTCCAGTGTTGCACCCAACGGTTTCCTCGCTCTCCTCTTCCCGACTCTGCTTCAGCAACCAGAGCAGCTGGGGGCCCTCCAGAAACTCCAGCTGTTCCTCCTCTCCGCGCCCTCCCCTCCCTGTCCCTAATGTTCAACTGTCCCCAGCCCGCCTCCCTGGCTTTAGCATTCCGCTTGGGAAATGCCTCCTCCAGGCAGCCCCTCACCCTGACCTTACCCAGTTGGATTAGGTATCTTTCCCATGAGTTCCGCAAGAATCTCTGTGGAGCTCCAGCACTGCATACATTGTATATAGAGCACGTGTTGGTTTTGGTCTCTGAGCTTTGAGGTTCATCGTTGTCTACCTGGCTGGCACAGTGCCTGGTCAAGCGGATAGGTGTTCGTGGGGGCTGTTTAGAAGATTTTCAAATGCCTGTTGCATATCATACAGTTACTCGGGGTAAGCAACTCCTGGCAAAAATGACTACTTGCGTTGTCCCTGGCTGGAGTTTATCGACCTTGTCTGATGATCCCGATGTTTTTCCAGGAGAAGCAGAAGATATAATTGGTTGTTGGTATGTGCTTGTCCTTTTTTTAAAAAGTGCAAATTATCACATAACTGCAGTTTTGTAGACTTGGGGGGAGGAGAGGTGGGGAGAGTTAAGTATGATCCCCAGCTAAATGTCATGTGAGAAAAAACACAATGTTTCTTTGGTGGTGAAAAATATACCAACTTCACCTGTTGTTCATTCGGTTATTCAAACTTATTGTGGCCTACTACATGCCAGGCTTTGCTTTAAATGCTCACTTATATTTATTTGCCATCTACTTAAAAGGTAGAGTTAACAGACACAGAGCCAGTCAGAGAGAGAGAGAGAGAGAGAGAGAGAGAGAGAGGTCCCATCTGCTAATTTATTCCCCAAATGCCCACAACAGCCAGGGCTGGGCCAGGCTGAAGCCAGGAACCAGAAACTGCATCTGGGTCTCCTGTGTGGGTGGAGGGGCCCAAGAACACAAGTCATTATCTGCTGCCTCCCAGGATACATAAGCAGGAAGCTGGATTGGAAATGGAGTAGCTGGGACCCCAACTGGCACCCTGGCATGGGAGGTGGCACCCTAAGCAGCCACTTAACCCGCTGCACCACAGCGCCTGCCTGCAGCCATTGTTTTAGGAGCTCCAGAAATAGTAGTGGATGAGGGACGGCCTTCCTGGTGTTTTTCCTTCTATGGGGGAGAAGGAGACAAAGCAATAAATACAACCATGTGTCATCAGGTCATTTCGTCATTGGACGAACATCTTCACGCAGGCGTATGGTCTGCTACACACCTAGGCTGTACAGTATGTTGATGGATGATGAGCAGAACCTCTGCCCACTGTTCTCAAGGGCAGGGCAGATCCTGCAAGTGTGGGCTGTGAGGCCTAAGCCTGGGAGAACGGAGGCAGGCAGAGAGGCACAGGGACTGGGGGACTGGGTGCGAGAGCACCATGCCACCCCTTTTAAGTTTTGTGTTCGGGCTGTGTTTTTCCACACTTATGGATCAGACTTGGTTGAATTCGTCCTTATCACTCAGCCGCAGCTTCTAATTAAGAGTTCAGATTCCCCGGAAGCCATATGCCAAGCCGCATCCGTGCAAAAATCCCTGGCTGCTTTTCTGCTCTAAGGATGATAACAGCTAACTGGCAGGCTGCTCTGGGCCAGCTGGGTCTTTAGGGCAAACAAAACAACAACCATGACGCTACCGAAAAGTCTGCTGTGATGGCGACTGCTTCCGGGGACTGTGTTATTTGAGGGCCCCTCTCCCATCAGCTCTTTCGCATGCTCTCTTGTGCTGAGCATGTTTGAAGTATTTAGGGGCTTTGACGATTCTGTGCGTACCTCATTGTCTGCTAAATACCTTACGCAACACCCCACATGCCTCACTAGGTGCAACACGCTTTGCTTTTTCTCGAAAGAAGCAAAAGAAGGCCAACGCCGCGGCTCACTAGGCTAATCCTCCACCTGCGGTGCTGGTACCCCCGGTTCTAGTCTCGGTTGGGGCACCGGATTCTGTCCTGGTTGCTCCTCTTCCAGGCCAGCTCTCTGCTGTGGCCCAGGAAGGCAGTGGAGGATGGCCCAAGTGCTTGGGCCCTGCACCCGCATGGGAGACCAGGAGAAGCACCTGGCTCCTGCCTTTGGATCAGTGCGGTGCGCCAGCCGCAGCGGCCACTGGGGGTGAACCAACAGAAAAAGGAAGACCTTTCTCTGTGTGTCTCTCTCTCACTGTCCACTCTGCCTGTCAAAAAAAAGCAAAAGAAGATGTGGAAGAATCTGTGCTTCAGCAAGCTCATGCCGTGTAACAAATGACCTCAAAAAAAAGAGGACATAATGTGCCCGCTTTCACAGAGCAGTTCTTCTGCTCCAAGCAAGAGATAGCAACCATCCGAAAGCTTACCCAGGAGCTCACTGAGGTTCAATGGCTGCAGTGCCTGAGGTTCGGGGAGCTCTGCTGGGGCTGTCAACTGGGCCCATGCGCATCTCCCTGAGTGGCTGCTGGGACTGCCTGTGGCAGCATGGTGACCCAGCTCCAAGGAGGATTGTTCCAGTAAGAGCAGAAGCTGCCAGGCCAATTAAAGGGTAGTCCTAGAGCCAGCGCTGTGGCACAGTGGGTTAACACCGCAGCCTGGAGCACTGGCATCCCATATGGGCGCCGGTTCTAGTCCTGCCCGCTCCTCTTCCGATCCAGCTCTCTGCTATGACCTGGGATACCAGTAAAAGATGGCCCAGGTCCTTGGGCCCCTGCACACACATGGGAGACCCAGAAGAAGCTCCTGGCTTCTGGCTTAGATCTGCACAACTCCAGCTGTTGAGGCCATCTGGGGAGTGAACCAGCAGATGGAAGACCTCTCTCTCTGTCTCTACCTCTCTCTGTAACTCTGTCTTTCAAATAAATAAAATAAATATTTTTTTTAAAAAAAGTGCTATTCCTGGCGTGGGCGCCGTAACGGATCCCTCCATAGTTTGCTGAAGGAACACTCTGTCTGTAGCTCACTAGTTAGAGCAGGGACAAGCCTGGCCCCCAGCCAGCATGGAAGACGTGACACAGGGAATGAGGTCATCTGGAACCTCAGAATAAAAGTATCTGACAAATTTTCAAATAATTATTATTTTGGTATCTCAAGTAAATAAAAATATGACACCATCACAGCCCAGAAATTGTAGTTCTGAATTTATGCCTGCAAGGGCTGAGGGCAGGGAGCTAAGCAGATATCTGTACATCCATGTTCATAGCATGATTCGCCAGAGGCAAAAGGCGGAGACAGCCCAAGTGTCCATGAATGGATGAGCGGATAAACACAATGTGAGGCTGTTGTCGTCCATTCGGGCTGCTAGAGCAAAATGCCACCGACCAGGCAGCTTGTAAACAGTACTAGTTCGCTTCTCACAGTTAGGAGGCCGAAGTCCCAGACTGGGTCTGGTGAGGGCCTTATTCCTAGTAGCCCGCGTTTTTGCTGTGTTCTCACATGGCGGAAGTGGTGAGCGGTCTCTCTGGGTTCCTTGTATACGGGCACTCATTCCATTCATGGCCCTCACGAGCCATTCATTTCTCACAGGCCTCAGCTGCTAATGACATGACTTGGGGGGGGGGGTTTCCAAGACTGCAACACTTAAACGTGTGTGGGATGCAAGAATTCAGAGCCCAAGAGGGGGAGACATCACTGTTCAGCCTTAAACAGGGAAGTGTGTGACCCATGCTAAGACCTGAGCGAACTGGAAGCCGCTGTGCTAGGTGAAGTAAGCCAGACACAAAAGGCTGAATATTGCAGAATCCCCTTCGCGCGAGGTCCCTCCAAGAGTGGAGCTGAGAGAGGCAGGAAGTGGTAGTGGAGAGAAGGGACTGAAAAGCTATTGTCTTATGAGTGCGGAGGGTCAGTTTGGGGCGAGAGAAGAGATCTGGACTAGATGGTGAGAATGGCTGCACAAAATGGGACTATGCTGAACGCCACGGCACTGCCTGTGTAAAAATGGTTAAGAAGGTAAGTTTTCTTTTTTTTTTTTTTTCTTTTTTTTTTTTCTTTTTTTTATTTTTTGACAGGCAGAGTGGACAGTGAGAGAGAGAGACAGAGAGAAAGGTCTTCCTTTGCCGTTGGTTCACCCTCCAATGGCCGCCGCGGCCGGCGCGCTGCGGCCGGCGCACCGCACCGATCCGATGGCAGGAGCCAGGAGCCAGGTGCTTTTCCTGGTCTCCCATGGGGTGCAGGGCCCAAGCACTTGGGCCATCCTCCACTGCACTCCTGGGCCACAGCAGAGGGCTGGCCTGGAAGAGGGGCAACCGGGACAGAATCCGGCGCCCCGACCGGGACTAGAACCCGGTGTGCCGGCGCCACTAGGTGGAGGATTAGCCTAGTGAGCCGCAGCGCCGGCCAAGAAGGTAAGTTTTCTGTTATGTCTCTTTTACCTCAATCAAAATGTTTTGAGTCCTGTAAAAAGGAACCATTCAGGGGCTAATACTGTGGCTCACTTGGTTAACCCTCCGCCTGTGGCGCTGGCATCCCATGTGGGCACCGGGTTCTAGTCCCAGCTGCTCCTCTTCCAGTCCAGCTCTCTGCTGTGGCCCGGGAGTGCAGTGGAGGATGGCCCAGGTGCTTGGGCCCTGCACCAGCATGGGAGACCGGGAGAAGCACCTGGCTCCTGGCCTCGGATTGGCTCAGCTCCGTCCCTCATGGCCATTTGGGGAGTGAACCAACAGAAGGCAGACTTTTCTCTCTCTCTCTCTCTCACTGCCTGTAATTCTATCTGTCAAATAAAAAAAAGAATCATTCATTTTACTTTTCTGGGGGTATTTATTATATTTGTGACCAAGTAAGCCTTGGGTTGAGCTGTAGTCCACTTCTTTGCTGTTCAATTTCAAGGGCCCTTAGGTCTCAGGCTTCCTTGGGAACCTGTCAGGAACGCGCAGACTCTCAGGCCCCGCCCAGATCACCCGAGTCAGAACCTGTGGTCAAGCAAGAGCTCCAGGTGTCTTTTAGGCTTATTGGTGTTGAAGAAGCACCGAGTCACTAGACCTAACGCTATGGTTTGTGACACTTAGTTAAACACTTAGTGACTTTGATCACGTCGTTTTACTTTTTGCATGTTTGAGTCATGAATTTTTGAGCCCTCAAAAAATGTCAGAGGATTCTGGGATGCCCCTGGTGAGAATCCGGTCAGTGTTGCTGACAGTGATGCCCCCGCTGCCCCACCCCCTGCCTTTCCCACCGTCAGCACTGTCGTGCAGATCAGCCACCCGCCTTTCACATGAGCTCCTCTCGGAGTGGTGGCTGCTGGGCTGACTCTCCTGGCTTTTAGAGTAATAGCCCATGGCCAAGGGGTGCCAACCCTAAAAGCAGATCTAGAGCTTTCCCTTGGACACCACATCCGGGGCAGGTTCAGCTCCAGTTATAAGGTGATCAAGTCAACCATAAGCTTCCTACTGAAGAAGGCTTCCTGGAATCATTTATTTATTTATTATTATTATTTAACTATTTACAGAAACATAATATAAAGGAAGAAAAGTACACATATGAGTTGATAACTCAACACGTTTCTTTTTCTTTCTTTTCTTTTTGACAGGCAGAGTTAGACAGAGAGAAAGGTCTTCCTTCCATTGATTCACCCCACAATTGGCTGCCAAAGCCGGTGCACCGCGGCCGGAGCACCTCGCTGATCCGAAGCCAAGAGCCAGGTGCTTCTCCTGGTCTCCCATGGGGTGCAGGGCCCAAGCACTTGGGCCATCCTCCACTGCCCTCCTGGGCCACCCTCCACTGCCCTCCTGGGCCACAGCAGAGAGCTGGCCTGGAAGAGGAGCGACCGGGACAGAATCCGGCGCCCCGACCGGGAGTAGAACCCGGGGTGCCGGCGTTGCAGGCGGAGGATTAGCCAAGTGAGCCGTGGCGAGACAAGCTATTTATAAAGCAAGAAGACGCATTTGGGCTCATGGTTTTGGGGGCTCACGGTGCCATGTTGGGGGTTGGTTTGGTCATTCGGTGAGGAGGAGTATTTGCAGAGGAAGGCGCTTATGGTGAGCCAGCAGGCAGAGACGGCAGCTGGGCCCAACGTGGCCTTCATACCCAATGCTCTCAGAAGAACTACCTTCCAAGGGCAGTCGCCAATGACAGACAGCACAACCAGGGTGCTCTTGGAGCCTCTGGGATTTAGACATCGCTTTCTGCAGGAACTCAGGAGCCATAGCCTAGTCACACATTGCAACATCCGTTAGTTTTTACACAGTGGTGTTCCTTACATAGACAGCATGATACAGTATATCCTCTTCTCATGTCTAACTTCTTTGGCTCAACCTTATGTTTACAAGATTTGTTCATATCGCTGTGTGTAACAGTAGTCTGTATTCTCTTCGCTGCATAGAGTCACTTTGGTGTGGACTAGGCAGGGAGCCCCTGAGGGGTATGGAACCAAAGACTGCACCATCCAAGCCCCATCACTTGCCGTGCCTGTTCAACACGGCTGAAGACGTGGCACACCCACCGCTCAGCACGCAGCTAAGCCTTATTCCCTCAGACGCCATGACACCTTCTTGGAGATCCCCGCATGCGCAGCAGCCTCACCACAAACCACGCCTCCTTTGTGTCTTCTATGGGTCCCTGTCCAAGGACTACCCCAACCTATAAAATAGGATGAACACAGCTTGCACTGCCCGCCATCATGTTTGAGTGCACTACCCCTTTGCCTTTCAATAAACCCTGCAATAATTTCTGTTCATCTCTGTCGATGACTGCCAGTTGTATTCTTATATGCAGGAAGATAAGAAGCCGGACCAAGTCAGACTTGGGGAGGGGGCGATTGGCCTTTCTCCAAACCCAGCTGGGGCTCTCTATCTCCAGAACATAATCTGGGGGGTCCGTACCCCCACAACAACCTCACCACAATTTTAAAAGAAATCCTTATGGTGTTGGCGGGCATTTGGGGTTTTAATGAATAGGGCAGCTCGGCACATCTTAGTACTTTTGTGGGGAGGTCACGTGTCATATTTCTGTGGGAGTCACCCAGGAGGGGCATTGCTGGGTCACAGGGATATGGGATCCAAAATGGGCAGGGCTTTAGATAGGAATAAATGCCTTGGAAAATTTCTTAGAATTTCTGCCTCTAGCCCCGCCCCTTAATTCCACCCCCTCACCTGCCAGTCTAGTATGCCAGCTTTTCCCATGATGGAACTGTGTCTCCTCCAGGATTGGGAAGGGGGAGACATTATGATGAGCAGGTATAAGCGGAGCTCCACGTGGAGATGTCACAAAACTTGCAGACATCCTCATGCACACTAAATCCTGCCGAAACACCACCTCATTTGCATATCCAGCTAGAGTGTCACCCCCGTACCCCATAAAGGGGTCTGCTGGCCCCGGAGGGCTCTCTCTCTGCCTTCTCCTGAGTTCTCTC
This sequence comes from Oryctolagus cuniculus, assembly GCF_964237555.1. Classification (NCBI taxonomy): domain Eukaryota; kingdom Metazoa; phylum Chordata; class Mammalia; order Lagomorpha; family Leporidae; genus Oryctolagus; species Oryctolagus cuniculus. The sequence continues at coordinate 151,584,443 of NC_091435.1, forward strand.
CTCTCCTAGGGAACTCTCTGGCCCTCTCAGGGGAAGCAGCGCTCCTCTTGGGGCTCCCTGCACTCACGCCTGACTGTAGCCTCACTCTCACACCGGGCCGCGGCTCACTAGGCTAATCCTCCGCCTTGAGGCGCCGGCACACTGGATTCTAGTCCGGGTCGGGGCGCCGGATTCTGTCCCGGTTGCCCCTCTTCCAGGCCAGCTCTCTGCTGTGGCCAGGGAGTGCAGTGGAGGATGGCCCAAGTGCTTGGGCCCTGCACCTGCATAGGAGACCAGGAGAAGCACCTGGCTCCTGCCTTCAGATCAGCGCGGTGCGCCAGCCGCTGCAACCATTGGAGGGTGAACCAACAGCAAAAGGAAGACCTTTCTCTCTGTCTCTCTCTCTCTCACTGTCTACCCTGCCTGTCTAAATAAATAAATAAAATAAAATAAAAAGGAATCCCGCTCTCGTTTATGTACGGTACTTATGTCTGCTTTGAATTCTTCTCCCACGCAAGGGCAAGAACTTGGAATGAAGACGGGAAAGCACATTCCTACAACAGGGGCTGTCTGGGTTTAGCTTTAGTGATGCTGCCAAGCCGTTTTCCAAACAGCCCCACTCTTCCTCCGAAAGTGAACACTCCTGCTCCTCGTTCCAGCCCTTCTCAGGAGTTGTGACAAATATCGAACGCGACATTCCTCTCGCTCGCAGGAGTTCCACATTGCCACCAAAACAGGAGGTCTCACATCTCAAAAGAAAGAAATGCGTCCCCGAAATCCTCAGCAGTTGCAGCCTGAAACAGCAAAGAATCCGACGACAGCTGCGGAGCCGCGATGCGGAGCCCGGTTCTCTTTGTTGCCTTTTGCAAAAGCGGCTGCCAATCAGGCTTGCCTATCTTGCAGGGTTAATTACCAGCACTCGGGCAAGCCATAGGGGCGGGGCCCTGCATGGTGATGTGAATTGAGTCATTCTGGGGCTTAGGACTAATTACAAACACAAAGCACTTAAAGGCGCGATTCAAAAAAAAAAAAAAAAAAAAAAAAAAGAACAAAGAAAGCAACTCCAAGGCACAAAGAACCCCGAAACCTCTTCAGAATTTTAATGCCAGCAAGCCCGCGATTGCAGGACTTGGGGGCAAAAAATGTTCAGCTCCTGACTACATCATAATGCCCCCTGCGTCATCCAGCCATCCCCCCAATCAGGCCCTGGGGAAGGGCTTCCTTTGTGCCAGGCAGGATTTGCAGGGAGTGTGTCAATTCCATCTGCAGGCATGCCCTGGGCCCTAGCACCAGAATCCTGCCATTCGCTTCCTCCTCCTGAGCACAGAAGAGCACATTTGGACAATCCAGACCCTGCAGTGGTGTGAGGGGTAGGGTTGTACCTGCAAGCTTTGGTCCCCTGTAGCTACAAACCGCAAATAGTGTGCAAACTATGCAAATTAGAAGGCAATTAATATCACTTATTAACAGCTCCTGGATCCTGGGCAGAGAGACCGGGAATGTTTGCCAGGGAGGAAAGAACGTTTGCCCATCTCATGGCAAAAGGCTGTCCTGCCAGGCGGAAACCCTGGGCTTGCTGGGAGGGAGGAAGGAGAAGGGTTGCTTAGTGCCCCCAGCTCATCTGCTAAAGCCGCCACCCAGTTCAGGCCTGAGGAGTGATTTGAGGTGAGAGGAGGAGTCAGTCTCTCTGTTTCCCCTGCCCCCGGGGGCGCTGCCTGGTCCAGGTCCCCATGAATTCTGAATGTCCATCTTGGGATACTCCCGGCAGCCCTTGAGAAGCAATCTAGACAACCCAAGGCCCAGAACCCTGGAAGAAGAGGGCTGGGCTGGGGGTGGGAGGGCAGGAAGCACAGGGCTGCCGAAAAGGAGGGTGGAAAGCAGTTGGCAGTGGTAGTCTGGCCCCGCCTTCCCTAGCCACGCATCCCTTTGGTCCTGAGGTGAAGCCTACAGACCCCCTTTCAGAATAAATATGACATACAGTATATGCATATACTATACCATATTTATTTTTTAAAATATTCATTTATTTATTTGAAAGATTTACACAGAGAGAGAAGGAGAGGCCGAGAGAGAAGTCTTCCATCCGCTGGTTCATTCCCCAGTTGGCTGCAATGGCCAGAGCTGCGCCGATCCAAAGCCGGAAGCCAAGAGCCAGGAGCTTCCTCCGGGTCTCCCACGTGGGTGCAGGGGCCCAAGGACTCGGGCCATCCTCCACTGCTTTTCCAGGCCATAGCAGAGAGCTGGATTGCAAGTGGAGCAGCTGGGACTCGAACTGGCGTCCATATGGGATGCCAGCACTGCAGGCGGTGGGCCCACCAGCTACGCCACAGTGCCAGCCCCACTATTTCATATTTATAATACAATATGGTGACAAATGTGGTGCTTTCCTAATATATCAGGCTCCAGCAGCAGACCTGATAATGGTGACAATTAAGCATGGATGGACATAAGCAATGTGTCATGATAGCTGCACTGTCACAGAACACAAATACCACCTGTGACAATCACAGATGCGGCTAACTTTCCCGCGATGGACCGTGCACATTTGTTAATGGCAGGTGGAACAAAATTAACCAGCCTCCGTTAGCAGGTCATGCTGACAAAGGTGGAGAGTCTTCTCCCAGGAAGTTGATGAGCTTGCTACCTTCTCCCCACAGACTGCTATGTCAAGAAGCCATCAGGCAGGGTGCCGAGGGAGGACTCTGGCTGTGTGGGGGATGGCAGAGGTTACCAGCAAGCTGATCACCAGAAATAGCAGTCCCAACACTTGTGCCCCTTGCATGTTGGGCTGCGGTATCGCTAACTGCAGGTCTGTTGGGAAGAACGCTCACAAGTTATAGGAAGTTATAGGAAGCTGACTTATTATAGATGAGTCCATGGGACATGAGAAGGTGAGGGTTCATGGTGAGTTGGTGCCCCCAGGCTCAAGAAAGCTGCCTTGGGTGAACAGAGTCCTTTTTTGGGGGAGGGGAGATCTATTTATTTATTTGAAAGATAGAGTTGCAGAGAGGCAGAGGCAGAGAGAGCGAGAGAGAGAGAGAGGTCTTCCATCCACCAGTTTACTCCCCAGATGGCTGCAACGGCTGGAGCTGTGCTGATCCGAAGCAGGAGCCAGAAGCCAGGAGCTTCTTCCGGGTCTCCCACATGGTTGCAGGGGCCTAAGCAGTGGGCGACAAGACCCCCTAAGCAAAGCTTAGAGGACATTGGGCTTCCAGAGGAGCAAGCAGCAAGGCTCGTGCTGTTGCCAGCTGTTCCTGTCCATGTCAGGATGCTGCACACAAGTGTGTTGTTCAGTTACGCTGAGATCTGCAGGCCAGAACAGCCGGGAAACACTGGGCCCTCATCCACAGAACGCTTTTCTTCCTTTTTTGTTTTCTAACAATTTTTTTTTTGACAGGCAGAGTTAGACAGTGAGAGAGAGACAGAGAGAGAGACAGAGAGAAAGGTCTTCCTTTTTCCGTTGGTTCACCCCCCAAGTGGCTGCTATGGCCGCTGTGTTGCAGCCAGCGCACTGCGCCAATCCGAAGCCAGGAGCCAGGTGCTTCCTCCTGATCTCCCATGCAGGTGCAGGGGCCCAAACACCTGGACCATCCTCCACTGCCCTCCCGGGCCACAGCAGAGAGCTGGACTGGAAGAGGGGCAACCAGGACAGGATCTGGCGCCCCGACCAGGACTAGAACTCGGTGTGCCAGCACCGCAGGTGGAGGATTAGCCTAGTGAGCCGCCGTGCCAGTCCAGAATCCCTTTTCTAGCATCACTTACCAATGGTATAAACTGGAGTTAACAAGACATAGCCAAGGTTATTGGGGCTGGCGTTACAGCACAGTAGGTTAAGCTGCTGCTTGGGCTACCCAGCATCCCACATCAGAGTGCCAGTTGGAGTCCTGGTTGCTTTGCTTCCAATCCAGCTTCCTGATAATGAATCCTGAGACACAGGGGATGATGTCTTAGGTGCTTAGGCCTCTTCCACCCACTTAGGAGACCCAAATGGAGTTCCAGGCTCTGGCTTCAGTTATCCAAGTCCTGGCTGCTGCACTCATTTGGAGAGTGAACCAGTGCATGGAAAAATCTCTCTCTCTCTCTCAACTTTGCCTTTCATGAAAATGAATAAATCTAGCCGGCGCCGTGGCTCAGTAGGCTAATCCTCTGCCTTGCGGCGCCGGCACACCGGGTTCTAGTCCCGGTTGGTCGGGGTGCTGGATTCTGTCCCGGTTGCCCCTCTCCCAGGCCAGCTCTCTGCTGTGGCCAGGGAGTGCAGTGGAGGATGGCCCAAGTGTTTGGGCCCTGCACCCCATGGGAGACCAGGAGAAGCACCTGGCTCCTGCCATTGGATCAGCGAGGTGTGCCGGCTGCAGTGTGCCGGCTGCGGTGGCCATTGGAGGGTGAACCAATGGCAAAGGAAGACCTTTCTCTCTGTCTCTCTCTCTCACTGTCCACTCTGCCTGGCAAAAATAAATAAATAAATAAATAAATAAATAAATAAATCTATCTAAAAGAAAAAAGATCAATGTACCTTTAGAATAACTGCATTAATTTGAAAAGATTCATTCATTCATTCGTCTGTTAAGGAGTTGCCAAACAGCAATGTACCAAGATGTGGATGAAACCATCCATAGTGTTGATGTCAAGTTTAGCGATGGCAACAGCCAGCCAGCCACCAAAGATTTGTCACTTCCTTTTATAGAATAGAGTGGTTCCTGGGCTGAGGCAGCCAAGTCAGGGGCTGTATGCCCCTCCCCCTTGTATCGTGTAAGATGGGAGAAGTATTGTGAGTTCTCTTCAAGGCATTGTGAGTGCAAGTGAGGTGTGCCTGTTCTAGGTCCAGAGTGTCGCTCCTCCTCTTCGTGGAGGAACGACACAGGACCCTGCGCTGTTCTTTTGTCTGCTCGGCCCTCTCCGGGTTTACTGCTGGTTCTTCCCGGGTTGGCTACCGACCCTTCCACCTCCGTGGAAGGGCGGTTCCCCCTGCCACATTCCCCACTTCCGCGGGGGAGCGGCACATCGCCGGCCGGCTCTCTCGGGGGCTGCACAGGTGTTCCTTCAGATAGATGTTCCCCTTAGATGTTCCTGGTGCATGCCGTCTCTCTCCTCCTTTATAGTCCTCCTCCGCCTATCCTAACTCGGCTGCCCACACGCCGAGTACGCTGCTCTCCTCCAATCAGGAGCAGGATCAGCTCCTGGAGGTCATCACTCAAGTTGGCAAGAGGCAGCTGCGTAGAAGCTGTTTTCTTCTCTCCCAGCACCATATTGTGGGAGAGCAGATGCATAGAATAAGTCTTAATTCCAGTAACTCAGTCCAGTCTGGGTTGCTCCCCACAGATCCCCCTTTCTTTTTATTTTTTGGCGTTGATACGTGCCTGTCTTCGGTGTCCCACGGCACACACTCTGCTCTGCTTGCTAGAGTTGCCCACAGGTGCTTACAAGTCCTATCAATCAGGCAAACCGAATCCAGGTCCTCTCTTCGTCATGTTGTGAGGAGATTTTTAGGCGCTGATGCATGCCTGTGTTCGGTGCCCTGCAGCGCATGCTCTACTCTGCTAGAACTGCCTGCAGGTGCTTACAAGCCCTATCAGGCAAACCGAATCCAAGCCTTCTCATTGCCGTCTTGTGGGGAGACTTACTGATGTTAATTCGTGCCTGTCTTCGGTGACCTGCGGTGCATAAGCTGCTAGCCACCCGCAGGTGCTCACCACCTCCCTAATCAGGCAGACCGAATCCAAGCTCTCTCATTGCCATGTTGAGGGGAGGCCTTACTTTTCTCTATTTCTCTACCTCCGGGCATTCCTATCTCTCCTATTTTACTTCTATCTACCAGCATTCCTATTTCTCTCATTTTACTTCTAAACTTCCCGCGGCTTCTCTTATCCCCGCGGTTTCCCGGCGCCCGCCCCAAGGCTGCTTCTCGGCGCCTCACCGCCCCACGTTCCCTATCTATTCACGCCCCGTGCTCTCTCTGCACGCGGCGGCTTCCGCGAGTCACACAGCGTAGCTTACGTTTCCGCCATTAGCATTCAATCTAAGTTCCCCGGGCTAACCTGGCGAATTCAACCTAGCTTATGCGTCTCCGCCTTTCGGTCTGGCTTCCCGTCCTTTGCTCCCCGGGCTAATCTGACGGATTCCAACCTGGCGGCCCACGTCTCTGCCTCTGGTTCCAGATTTTCGCCTTTTGCCCCCCGGGCTGACTTAAAGAATTCCAAACTGGCTTACGTTTCCGCCTCGGCCTGCACTCGCGGCTTCATCCTCCCTAACATTTTTCTCTACCCGGTATGTTTCCCTAAGTTTTCTTCCAACAATATTCCTCCCTCATTTCTCCTGGCCTCTCCCCACAGTCCGTATCCAAGTCTAAGTTTCTTATAGGTTTCACTTTCACTTTCAACCTGCAGTCCGTATCTGAGTCTAAGTTTCTTCTTGCTTTCACTTTAAATCCTAACTTCTTTCCCACAGTCCGTATCCGAGTCTATTCCTAGGCTTTTGATAGCTTCTTCTGGCACCTTTTCTGTCCAGCTTTTCCCTAGGCTCTTTGCTAGTCTCTCTCTCCGGTATTTTCCACTTCTTCCCGTTTCTTCCCTCCTAGGTTTCCTATCCGAGTCACGGCACCATTATGTCGCTCCCCGTCTTCGCGGAGGAACGACACAGGACCCTGCGCTGTTCTTTTGTCTGCTCGGCCCTCCCCGGGTTTGTTGCTGGTTCTTCCCGGGTTGGCTACCGACCCTTCCACCTCCGTGGAAGGGAGGTTCCCCCTGCCACATTCCCCACTTCCGCGGGGGAGCGGCACATCGCCGGCCAGCTCTCTCGGGGGCTGCACAGGTGTTCCTTCAGATAGATGTTCCCCTTAGATGTTCCTGGTGCATGCCGTCTCTCTCCTCCTTTATAGTCCTCCTCCGCCTATCCTAACTCGGCTGCCCACACGCCGAGTACGCTGCTCTCCTCCAATCAGGAGCAGGATCAGCTCCTGGAGGTCATCACTCAAGTTGGCAAGAGGCAGCTGCGTAGAAGCTGTTTTCTTCTCTCCCAGCACCATATTGTGGGAGAGCAGATGCATAGAATAAGTCTTAATTCCAGTAACTCAGTCCAGTCCGGGTTGCTCCCCACACAGAGTTCTCTTTTTTAAAATAAACTTTAGGCGTGGCCGGCGCCGCGGCTCACTAGGCTAATCCTCCGCCTAGCGGCGCCGGCACACAGGGTTCTAGTCCCGGTCGGGGCGCCGGATTCTGTCCCGGTTGCCCCTCTTCCAGGCCAGCCCTCTGCTGTGGCCCGGGAGTGCAGTGGAGGATGGCCCAGGTGCTTGGGCCCTGCACCCCATGGGAGACCAGGATAAGTACCTGGCTCCTGCCATTGGATCAGCGCGGTGCAACGGCCGCGGCGGCCATTGGAGGGTGAACCAACGGCAAAGGAAGACCTTTCTCTCTCTCTCTCTCTCACTGTCCACTCTGCCTGTCCAAAAAAAAAAACAAAAAACAAACAACAAAAAAAAATGGCCGGCGCCGTGGCTCAATAGGCTAATCCTCCACCTTGCGGCGCCGGCACACCGGGTTCTAGTCCCGGTTGGGGCGCCGGATTCTGTCCCGGTTGCCCCTCTTCCAGGCCAGCTCTCTGCTATGGCCAGGGAGTGCAGTGGAGGATGGCCCAGGCGCTTGGGCCCTGCACCCCATGGGAGACCAGGAAAAGCACCTGGATCCTGGCTCCTGCCATCGGATCAGCGCGGTGCGCCGGCTGCAGCGGCGGCCATTGGAGGGTGAACCAACGGCAAAGGAAGACCTTTCTCTCTCTGTCTCTCTCTCTCACTGTCCACTCTGCCTGTCAAAAAAAAAAAAAAAAAACTTTAGGCGCCGATGTTGAGGTGTGTGATGTAATGGGTAAGGCTGTCGCCTGCAACACTGGCATTCCGTTTGGGCATTGGTTCGAGTCCCAGCTGATCCTCTTCTGATCCAGCTCCCTGCTAATGCACCTGGGAAAGCAGTGGAGGATGGCCCAAGTCCTTGAGCTCCTGCACCCATGTGGGAGACCCAGAAGACTTAGCTCCCGGCTCCTGGCTTTGGCCTGGCCCAACTCCAGCCTTTATGGCCATTTGGGGAGTGAGCCAGCACTTGGAAAATCTCTCTCTGCCCCAGGCCAGGTAACTCTGCATTTCAAATACATAAAGAAATCTAAAAAAGAAAAAAATCTTTATTTTTTGGGCCGTTTTAGGTTCATAGCAAAACTGAGTTGAAGATTCAGTGACATCCTGTACACTCCCTGTGCCCTCCCCATTGCCAGCCCCACCAGCCTGTCCCACTACCATCTCCCACCAAAGAGGCACATTCATTACAACTGATGAGCCCTGTATTTTTCAAAGCCCATCATTCCTTTTAGGGCTTACTCTTGGTGTTACGCATTCTGTGGGTGTTGACAAATACATGATGATAGGTATTCATAACCACAGAATCTCATGGAGTAGTTTCACTGCCCTAACCATCCTCTGTTTACTGCCTATTCATCTGTAGCCAACCCCTGGAAATCACTGGTCTTTTCACTGTGCCCATAGGTTTACCTTTTCCAGAAAGTCATACAGTTGGAATCATACAGGTTGTAGTATTTTCCAATTCACTTCTTTATTTTTTTAAAGATTTATTTATTTATTTGAAAGTCAGAGTTACACAGAGAGAGAAGGAGAGGCAGAGAGAGAGAGAGAGAGAGAGAGAGAGGTTTTCCATCTGCTGTTTCACTCCCCAGTTGGCCACAACGGCTGGAGCTGCGCTGATCCAAAGCCAGGAGCCAGGAGCTTCTCCCAGGTCTCCCACATGAGTGCAGGGGCCCAGGGACTTGGGTCATCTTCTACTGCTTTCCCAGACCATAGCAGAGAGCTGGATCAGAGGTGTAGCAGCCAGGACTTGAACCGGTGCCCATACGGGATGCTGGCACTTCAGGCAGTGGCTTTACCTGCTACACCACAGCGCTGGCCCTGTAGACAACATTTTCAACACCTCTGGATAAATAACAGGAGCATAATTATTGAATGATATGGTGAGAGTGTGCTTAGCTTTCTAAGAAACTGCCAAACTGTCTTGTAGAGTATCTGTACATTTTGCATTCTTGCTGGCAATGAATGAGTTCCTGTTGCTCCACATCCGCACCAGCACTTGCTGTTGTCGTGTTCTGGAGCTTGGTCACTCCAACAGAGGTGCAGTGGTGTCTCACTGCTGTAGAATTCCCATGTTTCCTGAGATATGGGATGCTGAGCATCTTTATTTTGCCAGTTATATATTTTCTTTGCTGATGTTTCTGTCAAAATCTTCAACCTTTTTTTTTTTAATTAAGGTTCATTTTCTTATCATTGAGTTTTAGATCTTTGTGTATTTTGGGCAACAGTCCTTTCTTGGGTACACATTTTGTAAATGTTTTATCGCAGTTTGGGACTTGTCTGGTAATCATCTTGAAAGTATGTTTTACAGAGTGGAAAATTTAAATTTTAGTGAAGTGCATCCTATCAGTTCTTTTTTTCATGGATCCTGTTTTATCTAAAAAGTCACCATCATGCCACAAACCACTTAGGTTTTCTCCTGGGTAGTCACCACGGGTTTTCACAGTTTGTTTCATGACAGAGCTATGATCCATTTTGAGTTAATGTTTGTGGAGAGCAGAAAGTCTATGTACAAGTTCTTTTTTCCTCCCTTGTGGATGTCCAGTTGTTTAGAACCATTGGTTGAAAAGATTCTCTTTTCTCCATTGCACTACCTTTGCTCTGCTGTCAAAGGTCAGTTAGCTGTATTTACGTGAGTCCATTACTGGGCTGATCTGTTCCATTGATAAATGCATACATACATATTTTAAAGATTTATTTATTTACTTGAAAGTCAGAATTACACACAGAGAGAGGAGAGGCAGACAGAGAGAGAGGTCTTCCATCCACTGGTTCACTCCCCAGTTGGCCGCAATAGCAGAAGCTGCGCCAATCCGAAGCCAGGAGCCAGGAGCTTCCTCCGGGTCTCCCACGTGGGTGCAGGGGCCCAAGGACTTGGGCCATCATCCACTGCTATCCCAGGCCATGGCAAAGAGCTGGATCGGAAGAGGAGCAGCCAGGACTAGAACCAAGGCTTTAACCCATTAAACCAGGGCTTTAACCTGCTGCACCATAGTGCCAGCCCCGATTTATGTTTCTTCTTCCACTGATATCATGCTGTCTTGATGACTGTAGCTTTGCATTCCTTTTTTTTTTTTTTTTTTGGACAGGCAGAGTTAGACAGTGAGAGAGAGAGAGAGAGAGACAGAGAGCAAGGTCTTCCTTCTGCTAATTTACCCCCCAAATGGTTACCATGGCCGGTGCACTGTGCTGATCTGAAGCCAGGAGCCAGGTGTTTCCTCCTGGTCTCCCATGCGGGTGCAGGGCCCAAGCACTTGGGCCATCCTCCACTGCCTTCCTGGGCCACAGCAGAGAGCTGGCCTGGAAGAGGGGCAACCGGGACAGAACCGGCACCCCAACCAGGACTAGAACCTGGGGTATCGGCACCACAGGTGGAGGATTAGCCTAGTGAGCTGTGGCGCCGGCCTGCAGTAAGTTTTGAAATCAGGTCGTGTCAGTTCTCTGATGCTTCAGTATTGTGCTGGTATTCTAGGTCTTTTGCTTTCCCACAAATATTAGAACCGGTTTGTCTATATCCATAAAACAATTTGCTGGAGTTTGGGTTGAGATTGTGTTGTATCTGCAGATCAAGTTGGAGGAAATGACATCTTGACAATGTTGAATCTCCCTGCCCTTGATCATGGATCATCTCTCTATCTACTCAGTTTTTCTTTGATTTTATTTGCCAGAGTTTTCCTGCCTTCCTCTTAGAGATTTTGTTTGTTTTTTGTTATAACAGTAAGACTCCCACCCCACCATCCCTGGCAGCTCGCAAAGTTTTTTTTTCTTTATCTTTGATTTTTCTACAGTTTAAATATGATATGCATATGGACAGGTTTCTAAATTTATCCTACATAGAGTTCTCAGAGTTTCCTGGATCTGTAGTTTGGTATCTGATATTAATTTGAGGAAAATTCTCAATCATTATTGCTTCAAACATGTATTCTGCTCCTTTCTCTCTCTTTCTGCTCCCCCTGATACTCCCATTTTGCATTAGTTATACCTTCTGTAGCTGTCCCACAGAACCTGGGTATTCTGTTGCTGCCTTGTGTGTCTTTTTGTCTCTGTACTTGGCAGTTTTGGAAGTTCCTATGGAGATAGATCTAAGCTAAGAGAGTCTTTCTCAGCCGCGTCCAGTCTATTGAGTGTATCAAAGGCACTCTTTTAAAAAAGACGTTGGTTGTCTCCTAGTTCATTAAATTTTTTTGTTTGTGATGCGGAGAAGACACAGAGAGAGAGACAGAAAGAGAGAGAGAGAGAGAGAGAGAGAGAGAGAGAATCACTCACTGCCTCACTGCCCAGAGGTCTACAGTAGTCACGTTTGGGCTGACATGAAAACTGGGAGCGTGAACTCACCTAGGTCTCCCACATGTCTGGCAGGAACCCAGTTATTTCAGTCATCGCCACTGCCTCCCAGTGCCTTTATTAGCAGGAAGCTGGAGTCAGGAGCCAGAACTAGGAATCAAGCCCAGGCACTCTGACGTCAGTCACGGGTATCTCAACCCAGCACTTTAACTGCTAGGCAAAACGCCAGCCCCTCGAAGCACTCTTCATTTCTGTCGCAGGGTGTTTGGTTCTTTCTGACAATCACCGCTCTCTGCTTGCATGGCCCACCCTTGCTTGTACGCCCTCTACTTTGTCCGTGATGGACATTCTTGTCGTTCAACATTCCTAGTCTGATGATTCCAGCGTCCCTGCTGTGTCTGAGTCTGGTTCTGCTGCTTGCTCTAGCTCTTCAAACTGCACTCTTTGCTTTCTGTATGCCTTGCAACTTCTTCTTGGTAGGCATACATGATGTACTGAGATAAGTAGGCCTTCAGTATTGTTGGACCGAGGTGTAGAAGGAGGGAACCCTTCAGTGGCCTTGTGACGAAGTTCCAGACTTTGAGCAGGCCTGGGCCTCTGGACTGTGAACTTTACAAGCACTTCTCAGTCCCCACCCATCCCTCGTTCCCTTGGGATGGCACGGAACTGGGCACTTCTGTTCCCCCGGCTTGCTCAGGCTCTGACAGGAGCCCTATTGCAGGCTCTTTTGAAGACAGGCCGTGTTAAGAAGAACAGAATGCTCTGGAGTATTTCTTTTTTATTTTTTCAAAGATTTATTTTATTCATTTGAAAAGCAGATTTTGTGGGGGGAGGGGAAAGGGAGGAAGAGGTGTCCTTCCATCAGCTGGTTCACTCCCAAAATGGCCGCAACAACCAGGGTTGGGCCAGGCGGAAGCCAAGAGCCAGGAGCCAGCAGCCAGGAGCTTCTTCTTGGTCTCCCTTATGGGTGCAGGGGCCCCAGCACCTGGGCCATCTGCTGCTGCTTTCCCAGTTGCATTAGCAGGGAGCTGGATCAGAAGTGGAGCAGCTGGGTTTTGAACAGGCACCCATCTGGGGTGCTGGTGCTGCAGGCAGTGGCTTTACCCACTACGCCACAACGCCAGCCCCTCTGCTGTATTTCAAAATGGTTTCTTTCCTTCTTCCCACACTGGAAGCACAAGAGGATTTTCCTCCAGTATTCACGGAGAGAAACTGAGATCCTGAAGGTAGAACTTGCCAAAGTGTTGCATCCGCCTCTGTCTGGGTTCCCCTGGAGGTCAGATGTGTCCCTGATGAACTTCCAACCATTGTGAATTACACTTCAGATTTTCCCACCTGACACTGGTTTCCAAGGAGGTTGCTGCTTGTGGATTCTGCTATAGTAACTTGTGATTTTCTGTTCTCCACTCTTTTCAATTTTGAGGGTAGCAGTTTGCTCTGTGATCTCTATTCCAAGGCTAGCTGTTGATTTTTCATTTTATTACTTGTTAAGGTGGAGCGACAACTCCCAGGCTCCTTACAGGATGGACTGTAATTACTACTTTTAATAGTCATCACAACAATTGACCTATTTATACACCTACAGGCAAGGATTCTAAGAAGGGGCTATCCCTTCTTTTTTTTATTAAGATTTATTTGATTATTTGAAAGGCAGAGTTACAGAGATGCAGAGGTGGAGAGAAAGAGAGAGTGAGAGAGAGAGGTCTTTCATCTTCTGGTTCACTCCCCAGTTGGCCGCCACGGCTGGAGCTGCGCCAATCCAACCAGGAGCTTCTTTCTGGGTCTCCTATGCAGGTGCAAGGGCCCAAAGACTTGGGCCATCCTCTACTGCTTTCCCAGGCAATAGCAGAGAGCTGTTTCGGAAGTGGAGCAGCCAGGACTCGAACCGGCGCCCATGTGGGATGCCGGCACTGCAGGTGGCAGTTTTACCTACTACACCACAGTGCTGGCCCCTGGCTATTCCTTCTTCACTCTCTTTCTTCACTTATCTAGCAGGTGTATGTTGAGATAAGTCAGCCTGGATCTCAGAGTGACTGTCTAGAACAGAGGGCACTCTCTTCAGCTCTCCACAATTATCACCATCCACATGAGGCTATAAAGGGTCAAGAAATGAACATGCGTTTTGCTAAACCACTGGGTTTGGGGGGTTTGTCTGCTACAGCAGCTCATGTGTCGCCTTAGCCAATACCACAGACTTAGGGTTGCTCAGGGTTGCAGCCCAGGGCTCTCATCTACTCACTGTGGATGCTGTCACATGACACATACTGCAGCTGCTTTCTCCAGGCCGGCCCCTCTGCAGTGTGCAAGCTGAACTGTAGATATTTCCCTATTTCCCAGACCCTCATTTTTAGTTCAGGTTTCACAAGAGACACAGCTCTTGCCAAGAAGATGCACTCAGGATTCTGAGTCTCTACAGCCCGCCAGCTGTGTTGCTGTCTGTGTCTACGTAATTTGATGAGGAAATACAAAAAGCACACGGCAATTATAAAATTGCTTTAGAAATCATTTGTTCACTCCTACAGTCAAATGTGTTATTCTTGAGCTACACCCTGAATCTGTTAACTTCAGAAAAGTCCCTTGAACTTTGAAAGACAGATTTAAGTGCTTAAGGCCTATGTAAGCAAACAAAGCACACACGAGTTCTTTTTCACCTTGTTGGGCAGTGTTTTTGAAAAAAGTGGACAGCATGGACTAAGATGTTGCGAAACTATCAACTGGAAATTTCACTTACAGGTGGTAAAGCCCTTGAGAAATTAAACAAAGGAGGGTGAGGGCAGAAACTGGCGATTGTACCGATATTTGTTGGCAAATTTTGCCTTAGCCTTTGATATCCACTGACTGATGATACAACACTTTCCAAGTCGTAGGAGAGACGGAGGATGGGGAGTGATTTCTTGTGGGATATGAAGACAGAGCAGAGAGGAGGAGCATGCTCTGGTGCATTGCTAGAAAGAAGAGTACTGACCATTCACAGCACTGTGCTGTCTAGTTCTGGTGCATTGCTAGAAAGAAGAGTACTGACCATTCACAGCACTGTGCTGTCTAAGGCAAAACGGCCAGAAAAGAGAATCTGGAATTTTCTCATCATAAGGAAATGCTGAACGTCGGAGGTGATGGGTAAGCTATGCATCCCATGTTGATTGTTACATAGCGTATGTGTATACTGAAATATCACATCATACCCATCATTCTGGATAATTATTATCTAGTTAAAAATAAAATCTAGAAATGTGTGAGTAGTCCCTGTTGTTGGGAGGAAAGAACCCTCGAGAGTGTCAGAGACAATGAGCAGAAGTTGCTTTTGTTTCTTGCATAGCATCTACACGCGGCTCGGTGTGCTGGACACTGCTCTGTCAGTATCGCATCTGCATGTGGGCCCACAGCGACTCAGCTGTTCGCACAAGCGGTGGCGTTGGCTCCAGACCCTCAGCTGGACAACCTTCCTCCCCACTCTGCTCAGGCCAAGGTCAGCTGTGCACACATTGGAACAGGGCCTTAGGTATAATGCGCGATGGTTTCCATCTTCAGAGCACTGCACCAGCATCCTTAGCCTTATTGTGAGGTGCGTTTGTTCAAGCTTATTGTATGACATAGTTGCTTTTTTAAAAAAATACTGCTCATACCCTTTATTTATACAACTATGACATCTACCTTTTCAGCGTGAACCACTCAGTGTTTTTAGTATACTCATGGGCTGGCAACCACGACCATAATCTAATTTTAGAACATCTCCCTTGCTCTAAAAGAAACCGCGTATTCCTCAGCAGTCACTCTCCATCCTGCCTGGCCAAATTGCAGCCCTTGGCACCTGCCAGTCTACTTTCTGTGCCTATGCTTTGCACTGGAATAAACACAACATAGGTGGAGGATGTGGCCTTTTATGCCTGGCTTCTTCCCCTCAGCATGGTGTTTCAAGGTCCCTCCACATTGCAGCCTCTATGGTACTCTTTCTGTTGTTTGCTACTAAGTAGCCTTCAATTGTTTGGGTTATCCATGCATCCGCTGATGGACATTTGGGCTCATGCCATGAACATTCATATACAAGTTTCTGCTTGAACATGCTTCCAAGTCTCCTGAACATTTACCTAGGCTTGCTGGGTGATATAACTCTGTGTAACATTTTCAGGAAGTGCCAAACTGCTTCCAAGTTGCTAGAATAATTTGGATGATTGACATTTCACCAGCAATGTAAAGAGTCTCAATTTCTGCAGATCCTGTCAACACTTGTTGTTGTCTATCTTATCAATTTTAGAAACCTCAGGGGACGTGCTGTTGTAGCTCATTGTGGTTTTGCTCTGTATTTCCCTCATGACTAGCGATGGTATCTTTTCATGCCCTTATTAGTGGTTTGGATATCTTATTTAAGTGCCAGTTTGAGTCTTTGTTGCTCCATTCCTGATCCAGCTCCTTGTTAATGCACCTGGGAAAGCAGTGGAGGATGGTCCAAGTTCTTGGGCCCCTGCACCAATGTGGGAGACCCTGAAGAAGATCCTGGCTCCTGGCTTCATCTTGGCCCAGCCCTGTCTGTTGCAGCCATTTGGGGAGAGAACCAATGGGTAGAAGATCTCCCTCTCTCTTTCTCTCTCTTTCTCTCTCTCTCTCTCTCAATCTCTCCTTCTCTCTGTATCTCTGCCTTTCAAATAAATAAATAAATCTTTAAAAAAGAAGTATGCTTGAAATTTAAAAATCCATTTTGAGTGAATTTGTATAAATGGTGTGAGGTAGGGGTCCAACTTCATTATTTTGCATTTGTTATCCCATATTGTTCTTGTGCTGTTTGCTGAAAGAACTGTTGTTTCCCTCCCTGAATTTTTATTGAAACTCTACCATAAATGTGAGGTTTATTTTTGGACTCTCAACTCTATGTCATTGATCTATTGTCTGTCCTTTTTCTAGTGTAACTCTTTGATTATGGCAACTGTATATTAAGTTTTAAAATTGAGAAATGCAAGCCCTCCAGCTCTGAGAGTGGACTTTTTCCAGGGAGAGGCCAAATAGGTCTAATAGTCATGATTCTCTGGAGAGGGGGGGTTTTGGGGAGAACTCTAAAGCTGTGCTGTCACCTCCACTGTTGACTGGATTGCTGGTTTTTCACAGCTGTTAGGGTTGTGAGGCTGTTGGATCTCAAGCTAACTGTAGGCTGGGGAGGTGAGAAAGGGAATAGGCCAAGTTAGAAATATCACAAGGCTGGTGATTCTTGACAAGATTCTGAGATGTTTTCTTCAATAAATGCTTGCTTTATTGTTGCAAGCCTTTGAATAATTTTAGGTTCTGAAACACTCGGCTCTGACAGTGTTTATTCTTTAATGGAAGAGTGGATTTCCAGAGGTCTTTACTAGACTCTGTAAGTGCTTCTTTTGTGTTTTCTTTAAAGATATTCCTGGTGGATGGGAGGGGGGAACCAAGAGGCTCCAGGTACCTCCAGTTCCAAGCCATCACAGCATCAGTGAGACAGACAAGCACACATGCCATCAGAAACCACTCAGGTATGTACACTTAGTAGTACGGTGCAAGCCAAATGCTATCAAACAATCATTTCTTGAGTGACTACTACGATGAGTCAAATACTGCACCATAGAACATAACAGGTGAGTGAAATCATCTCACTGTGGAAGCAACCGATATCCAGCAAAAGCAACCGATATCCAGCAAAAGAGGAGGACTTTCCACAGGTGTATCCTGGGAGACCTTATGTAATCAAAACCACAGCCAGGCAACCGGTCTTGGGTAGGATGCCAACAAGGCTGTGAGATGGAGCCTCTGAGCTACTGGAGTCGGGACTTGAAAACCTCTCTCTCTCTCTCTCTCTCTCTCTGTCTGTCTCTCTCTCTCTCTCAGCTCTCTTCTCGCTCTGAAGCTTCTCTCCCTCTCTGTGGGGCAGCCTCCTCCATTTGATGGGAATGACAGCAGTGGGAGTTTCATCATGGATCTCAATTCTTCATCTTTCCATAGATCCGTCTCTTCGCCACGTCACTTTGAAGTCCTTCCCAGTAAGGGGACACGTATGCTCACCCTCCTTGACTGTAGGAGCAGGTGAATGGCTCGATTTGACCAGCAGGATTTGGTATAAGTGACAGAGCTCTCTTTTAAGAACTTAAGTCACGAGACTTTTTGACTGGCAAGCTTTTGGGTCAGCCTGTCACTCACGATTTCATGGATGCAGGCAGAAGATATAAGATCACTGTGTCAGAGGCAAAGGACTTTATTACTCATGACACAGCAAGCAGCATGAACTTCATGTTTGCTTAAATCCCGCTTCTCCCATCAGGTCCCATTGGAGTGACGCAAAGAGGACGAGGTAGATGTTAACACACGCAGCAGATGAGTCAAGCTGAAGAACCCTAGGCTTAGCGAACCATAGCTTTTAGGCCTATTTTTTTAAAGATTTATTTATTTATTTTTAAATTCAGTGTTACAGAGAGAGAAGGAAAGACAGAGAGATCTTCCAAATGCTGGTTCACTCCCCTAGATGATTGAAATGGCCAGTACTGGATCAGGCCAAAGCAAGGAGCCAGGAGCTTCATCCAGTCTCCCACATGGGTGCAGGGGCCCAAACACTTGGGCCACCTTCTGCTGCTTTCCTAGGCCATTAGCAGGGAGCTGGATGGGAAGTGGAGCTGCCAGGACGTGGACTGGTGACCATACAGGATGCCGGCATCACAGGCAGTGGCTTTATCCACTGCTCCACCATGCCGACTCCTAGGCCTCCCCAGAGGGAGACGTTGTCTTTATTATATTGACGATAATCTCATCTGTCCTTTCCTCTCGAGGTACACACTATCTTTTTTTTTTTTTTTTTGACAGGCAGAGTGGACAGTGAGAGAGAGAGAGAGACAGAGAGAAAGGTCTTCCTTTGCCATTGGTTCACCCTCCAATGGCCGCCGCGGCCGGAGCGCTGAGGCCGGCGCACTGCGCTGATCCGATGGCAGGAGCCAGGTACTTATCCTGGTCTCCCATGGGGTGCAGGGCCCAAGCACCTGGGCCGTCCTCCACTGCACTCCCTGGCCACAGCAGAGAGCTGGCCTGGAAGAGGGGCAACCGGGACAGAATCCGGCGCCCCGACCGGGACTAGAACCCGGTGTGCCGGCGCCGCTAGGCGGAGGATTAGCCTAGTGAGCCGCGGCGCCGGCCGAGGTACACACTATCCTCCAAGACTGAGGGTGGCCGTATCTCCATCTTCTGGGGATGTTTGCCACACAAAATTGAGGGCAAGGCGAAGTCAGCCCCTTGCTGGAAAGATGTAAAGATACACGAGAGACCTATGGAAAACTAACAAGTGCCGGTTCTAAATCTAGATCTCAAGAGGTCTCAGGTATTCCACTCACCGCCTTTCTCTTCTACCTGCCGCTGTGACGGGAACAGCCACTGCTAGCCCACATAGCCCGCAAGGAAGATAAAAGATAGATGGGACAGAAAGTCTTCCCTCGTTACCTAGCCAGGACCGATAGTGTCCAGGGCTCCAGGGACCTTGTGGCAGCTTTGGGATCCGCAGGAGAGAGGCCCACAGGGAATAGAGAGTCCCTACCTGCACTTCCTGGAATGAAAAGTCCTTGTCAAGGTCCCCACGGGCGCCTAAAGGTCAACCAATGAGGATCAGACCCGCCTCAACCTTTAACCCCTCCCATGCCCTGTATCTATAAAAGGAGCCCTCCCAACCTCTGTTGCGGGTCTTCCCCTTCCCCGCTCTGTTGGGACCTGGGAACCTCGCCGGGGGGCGGAATGCCAATAAAAGCTTGTGAATTAATTGATTCGTCTGCCTGGGAGGATTTGTTACGCGTAGTACACCTTGCACCTTGGACCTAGCGAACGCTCATTGCTGTCTTCAGCTGAGGCTTTTGGTGGATCGCTGTGTAGCAGGAGGTGACTGGCACAGTGGCCACCAGTGGCAGCTCAGCTCATGTCCCCCACTGCCATAGCAGGCCAGGCACAGGCACTTTCTGGTTCTGGTGAAGGGCTCTGATTGGCCGGTAAATTAGCAAGTTAGCCTGCCAGTTTTGTGGCCGTAAACCAATAAAGCGTGGCTGTGGAGTCACATGCATACACGGACAATACTGCATCACTGTGCCATGAGCGGTGGGAGCATGGCTGGGTGGGGCAGGAGTGTTGAGTGTTCGTGGCCCAGGAGGGACAGTTAGCTTCTGCACAGATAACATGCAGTTGTGTTGTAGGGCATGTTCTACTTATGCCGAGGCAGCAGAGAGAGGGAGACAGAGAGAGAGAGACAGAGAGACAGAGAGACAGAGAGAGAGCGTGTGCAGGCTTGAATCTGCCCGTTGCTCAGTCAGCCTCCATCTCAAAGCACCACACAAAGCAGGAAGTCACTTGCTACACTGACTACGATTCTGGGTATTTTGGAACCATCTGTTTACCTCATGCCGTATGTAACTGTATGGAGTACACAGGTAGCCATGCTTCCTCCGCGAAGGACTGGATTATAAACACGTAGTATTCTTGATGGGAAATCCCAGGAATTTCCAATGTAACTGACTCGTCCCTTTCCACACCTTAATACGCTCCTTCTCCAGAAATCAAATGTGTCTCAGAAACAGGTCGGGGAAGGTCCTGAACAGACAAAATTTATTTTTACAATTTGCTAAAATAGAGACTTGAAGTAGAAATTAAGTACAATTTTGGAGAAATTATTATTTTGATACATTATAATAATATTTTTATTATTTATTATTTTATATTATTATTATTTTAATGCCCAGGTCCAGGACTCTAAACTTCTCATCAGCCTTTTCTTATAGAAATAAAATGCAGTGAACACAAAGGAACGTTAGATAGTCACAACACAGAATTAACCCCTCTGCATGGAGAAACACGGATGAACCTTAGACAATCCTGAACGAAGGAACTAGATTTACTATGCATTTCCACTTATATGAAGTTTAAAACCAGGCAGCGTGAACCAGCAGTGTTAGAAGCCAGAGTTAAATGAGTAAGTAAAGTGAGGTTAGGCACTGGCAGGATTCCTGAGCCGGAGTCGTGCACCCTGGATTCCTGCGCACCAGATCAAGGCCCTGGCCATTACTCCACCTGGCTATGGACACGACTTAAGCTCTCTCTGTTTCTCTTTTCCTGTCCCCAGTTTCCAGCTTGTAGGCAAAAGGAGACTTGCTAAGGCCCCTACATGGAAGGTGTTGTCACATTTGACAGATGCTTAGAACCCTGGAGACAAAGTGCACTGATGCTTGGTCCCGGGGTTGTTAGCACCAGCTCACAGAGACAGGCTCCCTCAGAACCCAGGCTGCTACTGGGGAGCACACGGATCTGCTTACTCCCCTAACAGCGGCTTAGGCTCCCTGGGCTGTGTGAGTTTCAGAAGGAGGCAGTGCCTTCCTGATTGACAGCTTAGAAGCTCTCTTTGTGGCAAGTCACAAATATTTTCAGGTCTTGCTTGGAGCTGCTGGAAACCATCTCTCTGTGTCACTTGACACAGCGTGTGGGGTCAGCAGGGGCCGAGTGCTGTTGTCCAGACACAAAGGAGGAACATTAGCTGCTCTGCGGGGCAGCCCATCCCAGCCGGCCCTCTCTCTGGGAGACTGACACATGTGGGTCACTCCACAGAGCCTTTTCTCCCCGATGGGGCACAATAGGCCTGCCACCTCCAGGAGAAAACCGCAGCGAAAGCAGCCAGACAAAGGAGGGGCAAGCATTACCCTGGTTTTCTAGAAACCCTATTCTTCTTGGACTCACGCCAATGAGTATTTTACCCATCTTAGCGAATCCATTTCCATCTTTCATTCCTTAATAAAAGAAAGAAAATCAACCATCATTTATTGAATTCTTATTGTATGATAAGACCAGGGGCATGACGAAGATGGCTTGGACAGGCTTGTGAAATCCACTTATTTAATTTCCTGGAATTTTGCAAAGCAGCTGTGAAATACAGCCATTGCCAGAAATTAAACTATGTTACTTTATTAAATTACATTAATAAAAAAGGCAATAAATGCTCAAAACTCACAAAATTTTAATTATTCTGCATCTTACTGTTACTTACGCTGTTGAAAGTTACTTGTGCTAATACAGCTGTGTGTATCAGAAATGTTGTCTGATAACTTGTTGTTCCACATCTCTGTCACATTGGTGTGGCTTGAAATTGGCCACAGCGGGTATTAATAACACAATCTTAGAAATCAGGGCTTGATTTATTGCTTTTGTTGGCTGTTTTGATTTAAGAAAATATTGGACGAAATGTTAATAATGTAGATAGAGCTTTAAGAGATGTCATTTCTGTCGCTGTTATGAACAGAACAAAAGTTTGAGAAAATGTTCCTGCAGCATTTGAAACTGATTCATCCAAGAAGTTGCAGTTGTTCACGTCACTGATCAATGAATGAAGTTCTGACATACATTTTCCTTGGAGTTTTGTCTCATGTATTAACATGAACAGAAATGTCCACCAGAGTACTTACCCCATGGATACATCCCTCTGTCAGTTACCACCTTAGGCTGGCTATGGGTACAGGAATCCAGTAAAATCAATTAAAAAAACTATGAGAATTAATTGACTAAAGGGAACTTACAATGATGACTGCTATACACAGCATTTCAGTATTATTTGTAATAATTCTGAAAGTGTGTGATACCTCCTTTCTATCAGCATACACATTTTCTTGGGGGGAGAAGAGTTGGTCGTAATTCTTAGCTATTATTTCCCCTGCCATGAGCATACTTCTTTCTCCATGCCAATTTCCACATGGGCAATCAGAGGCTAACCTATCCCTTCTTTGGTGTCCTTTGCTGTAGCTCTTGCTCATACCGCAGTAGGGTTCTATGAAATTCTCTCTACTTCTAGAACAAACACAGTTGAAGGGCAGGGACTTTGAATTAGTCATGGACATCTAGAGCTGAACTCAATGCTTGCTACAAAGGAGATGCCCAAAAGGTGTTGGGTGAGAGGAACAGTGAGGGCCTTGGGTGTTGAGAGGGGGAAAGAGGAAAAAAGGGAGTCTGGCATGCAGAAAAGTGACAGTGGAAAATATTATAGGGGCGCCTTTTAAAATTTGAATTTCCTTAGGCTTCTTAAGGGCCTGTACAAACTGCAACAAGCTTTGATGAACCAAATCCCAACCAATAGGAACCGCTGATGAGAGAGATCTGCTTGCTCATCCGGTAATCACCTCATTCTGGGTATCTGATGTATGTCCCCGGTGACCTCAGCGCAGCGGCCGAATCTTTACTGAAAGTTTCCTTTATGACTTCCATGGAACACGTCCCTGAATGCGGCGGGCACTGGAGTCTCCAGGCCCCAGGAGTAAGGAAAGTGACAACGCAGCAGCAAAGCCCAGCGGAGCTTGCAACCCCTCCCAGCGCACGGGGCCTGCTGCACAAACCGGCTGCCAGCTCCCTCCCTGCACCTGTTTCAGGGGCCTGGACGCCAGCCCGCCTGGCTGAGCTGTATTTTCAGTCTTCACTATTGACGGCTGGCAGCATTTTGTTTGCAAAGAGCACAATCACGCATCTCCCCAAAATACACATCCAGCCTGGGTCAGATTTCCCCCAGGCGGCCAGCCACTCTAAGATGAGCATTCGCCAACAAGCTAGGAAGGAGACACACGAGTGTTCTTGCTTCCTTAGTATGGCCATCACGTTAATCACCCCTGCAGGGAAGGTCACTGGGGACTCTCGGGGTCTCCGGGCGCAGCCAGTGCAGGGCAGGACTGCCAGAGAGAACAAGGAACATCCTTTACACACACACACACACACACACACACACACACACCATGCTTTCCTTCAAGTCTTAGTTACCAGTTACTCAACAGAACCCCACTCCAGGCAAATGAGACAGGAATATGGGACATGGCATCTGCCCTGGATTGGCGCTTTTGCCCTTGTCCATCCTCAACTCAGAGGCCAGAGGAAAGACACACCCTCATGTAACTCCCTTGTTCAGGATCCTCCAGTGGCCCACACTTCAATCAGACGTAAGGCCAACGCTTTACCGTGGCTAAAGGTGCCACCTGGCTGATCTCTTATGCCCTAGCCTTCGGTGTATCTGGTTTTCTACCAGTCGCCCCCTAACTCCCTCACTCCTCAGCAGCCACTGAGATCTTGCGCCTGGACAGCACTAGGCATCGCCCAGGGCCTTTCTCCTCCTTGTACCTGCCTGGGACACTCTTCCCCTGTGGGACACTCTTCCCTCTCTCACGTCTTGAAGTCTTTGTGTGAACATCTGACCTCTTCAATGAGGTCTGAGCAGATGTGTATGGTTCGACTTAGTACCTTCAAACTGCCTCCTCCCACTCTGCTACCATTCCTCTTTGCCCTGGTCTCCTATGTGCATGGAATTTATGATCTTACAGTATAACATAATTTATATAATATGGGGGGCTGGCATTGTGGCGCAGCAGGTAAAGCCACCGTCTGCAGTGCCAGCATCCCATATGGGCACCAGTTCAAGTCCAAGCTGCTCCACTTCTGATCAAGATCTCTGCTATGGCCTGGGGAAGCAGTAGAAGATGGCCCAAGTCCTTGGGCCCTGCAGCCTTATGGGAGACCCGGAAGAAGCTCCTGGATCCTGGCTTTGATAGGCTCAGCTCTGGCTGTTGCGCCCAACTGGGGAGTGAACTAGCAGATGGAAGACCTTTCTCTCTCTCTCTGCATCTTCTTCCTTCACTGTGTAAATCTGATTTTCAAATAAATAAATAAATCTTTAAAAAATTTATATACTATGGGCCGGCGCCGCGGCTCACTAGGCTAATCCTCCGCCTTGCGGCACCGGCACACCGGGTTCTAGTCCCGGTCGGGGCGCTGGATTCCGTCCCGGTTGCCCCTCTTCCAGGCCAGCTCTCTGCTGTGGCCTGGGAGTGCAGTGGAGGATGGCCCAAGTCCTTGGGCCCTACACCCACATGGGAGACCAGGATAAGCACCTGGCTCCTGCCTTCGATCAGCGCGGTGCGCCGGCCACAGCGCGCCAGCCGCGGTGGCCATAGGAGGGTGAACCAACAGCAAAGGAAGACCTTTCTCTCTGTCTCTCTCTCTCTCACTGTCCACTCTGCCTGTAAAAAAAAAAAAATTATATAATATGTATACAGGAGTTTTTCTCTCCCCAGGAGAGATTTAAGCTCTCAGAGGACATAGCTTTTTCTGCTATTTTTTTGGGGGGGTCTTTTTTGCCTATTGTGATTGCTGATGTATTACAAATGTCTAGAATTGTGAACAGTATATAACAGGAAGTCAATAAATATTTATTTTTTAAATTAATTAATTTATTTGAAAGAGCTACAGAGAGAGAGAGAGAGAGAGAGGTCTTCCATCTGCTAGTTCACTCCCTAGATGAACACAATACTGGGGCTATACCAGGCTGAAGCCAGGAGCCAGGAGCTTCTTCCAGGTCTCCCATGTGGGTGCAGGGGCCCAAGCACGTGGGACATCTTCTGCTGCTTTTCCCAAGCCACCAGCAGTGAGTGTGATCAGAAGCAGAGCAGCTGGGAAATGAACGGTGCCCACGTGGGATCACAGGGGGCGGCTTTACCTGCTACGCCACAGTTGTTGACTGAAGTGCGCTTGGTCTGAATGAGGAATCTAAGCCTGCTCAAAATCCCAAATGTCAACGAGACACCTGAGAGAGGAAATCCGCTTCTCCCCTGCTAGAACCCGTGTCCGTCAGGGGGTCTTCCTGTCTCTTTGGTCGACAACAGGACTTAGGAGGAGAGCTCCGGGCGACCCGCTACAGAGCTAGTCAGATACACGCTCTTGGGGTCTTCTGCATTTACTCGTCTGTTAAGGTCAAATGTGGATTTTCAGTTAAATTCGTTTATTGAAAATGTGCTTTATGGGGGATGCTTTTACATTTGCGTGCCAACACTTGCAGAATACCTCTCACACGGGGAGTCCTTGCTGCTGTTTGTGATGGTGGCGGAGGAGGGCGGAGGGAGGTATGGAGGAGGAGGAATACAGAAACGTTAGCTTAGTTGGATGAGCTGCTCTTTTTTTTTTTTTTTTTTTTTTTAAAGATTTTTACTTATTTATTTGCAAGGCAGAGTTACACAGAGGCAGAGGCAGAGGCAGAGAGAGAAGTCTTCCATCTGCTGGTACACTCCCCAGATGGCCTCAACAGCCAGAGCTAGGCTGATCCAAAGCCATAGCCAGGAGCGTCTTCCCGGTCTCCCATGCAGGTGCAGGGGCCCAAGCACTTGGACCATTTTCTACTGCTTTCCCAGGCCACAGCAGAGAGCTGGATCAGAAGTGGAGCAGCTGGGACTCGAACTGGCACCCACATGGGATGCTGGCACTGTAGGCAGCAGCTTTACCTGCTATGCCACAGTGCCAGCCCTCCACTTCCTTTTTTTTCTTTTTTCTTTCCTTTTTTTTTTTTTTTTTTTTTTTTTTTGTAAATAAGAGATGTTCAAGGAGCCCTAACACAAGAATGCCCCAGATACCCATCTCCAGCATTCCGGGATGCTCCCACGTAGTCCCACAGGCACTTGAGGGATTTCTCTGCCTCCACTCTGCCTCTGAAGAGGCACTCACTCCCTCTGCTTGGAACCAGTCTGTCTTGCCACAGAAATTGCTCCCGCAATCCCAGGTCCCCGTCACCCTGAATCCCTCACAGCCGAACTTCTCTCATCCTCTCCGAGTTGTTTCTTCTTCTTCTGAGAGCTTGGAGGCCCTGGGGCATCCTTCTAGAACGCTATCATTATCGTAAATGCAAAGGAGAGAACTCACTCACCGGCTCTCACTGATTCTGACTTTGACATTGGAATTTTTTTTCTCCCATAGGACACTGTTTGGGTAAAAAAAAAAAAAACTATACACGGTTTAAATTTTTTTGAACCAAAATAAACTTATTTTTTAATCCCATTTCCTATGAACTTTTAAAAAATATTTTATTTTTATTTATTTGAAAGACAGAGTTACAGGCCGGCGCCGCGGCTCAGTAGGCTAATCCTCCGCCTTGCGGCGCCGGCACCCCGGGTTCTAGTCCCGGTCGGGGTGCCGGATTCTGTCCCGGTTGCCCCTCTTCCAGGCCAGCTCTCTGCTGTGGCCCGGGAGTGCAGTGGAAGATGGCCCAACTGCTTGGGCCCTGCACCCCATGGGAGACCAGGAGAAGCACCTGGCCCCTGCCTTCGGATCAGCACAGTGCACCGGCAGCAGCGCGCCAGCTGCGGCGGACATTGGAGGGTGAACCAACGGCAAAAGGAAGACCTTTCTCTCTGTCTCTCTCTCTCACTGTCCACTCTGCCTGTCAAAAAAAAAAAAAAAAAAAAAAAAAAAAAAAAAAAAAAAAGACAGAGTTACAGAGAGAGGTAGAGACAGAGAGATCTTCCATCTGCTGGTTCACTCCCCAGATGGCCGCAACGGCTGGAGCTGCGTCGATCCGAAGCCAGGAGCCAGGAGCCTCTTCTGGGTCTCCCACATGGGTGCAGGGGCCCATGGACCTGGACCATCCTCCACTGCTTTCCCAGGCCATAGCAGAGAGCTGGATTGGAAGAGGAGTGACCGGGACTAGAACCAGCACCCTTATAGGATGCCGGTGCTTCAGGCCAGGACTTTAACCCACTGCGCCACAGCACCGGCACCTCCTATGAACTTTTTAAAGTATCCTCATCTATGTGGAACCAAGGCACCACCCTTTGGCTCTGTATGACTCCAAGTGGCCAAATTTAGCAAAGCCAGCTCAATCGGGGGCGGGGGGGACGCCAGCGGGACTCCAAGACCAGTAACGCGTGGGGCTCTAGTTTGTCCTACTCAGTTCCCTCCTCTAAGTCTTCCCACAGGAAGCGAGGCCCCCCGGGGAACTCTGGGGCAGCTGCCTCGGGTGCACCGCGGTGGTCGGGGTGGTGTGCTGCTCAGGGCTTCCTCGGTGAAAGAACTCGCCGCCCAGCTGCCAGGAGGCCACTCTGTGGACCGCACCTGCTGCCCTCTTGGCTCTCCCTCAGCTTTTCAGTGTGGCTGACAGTCTTCTTGGCAGTCCCCACCAATGACCGAACAGGACAGGGGATTTAGGGCTTCGCCATCTCTGCCCAGTGTGCTCTGCCGGCGGTTTCGGTTTCCACTGGATGAGCTGGGACTTTGGCCAGTGCGCTCTGCGACCTGAGGCTCCCTCGCCTGGGTTTGCTTCCTCTGTTTCTGCAAGGTCCACATCGCAGTCTGAGGAGTTTCCTTGCCGACCCTGCTTTCTTTAGTTTTCATCTGGTACAAGTTTCACTGTCAACAAGCCTCTTACTTCTCTCTCAGCACCTGCATCTCAGGGATCCAGCTAACTCAGCAAACCAGCAACCTTTGATAAGTAAACTTCACTTCTTTGAATCAAATGCCACATTTCTTCAAATCTAAGTTATCACTTACGGATGTGGAGCAACTGGAATGCACATGGACTTGGGCTGGCAGGTGTGCAAATGGGTAAAACCAGTTCCGGAGAGGGTTGGAGAGGATCTTCGGGAGCTGAATGCTGGCAGTCCCTGGGACCCAGCGTTTAAGCTACAGACTGCATGGTAGTCCCCAGGCTCCTATGCTGGTCCTGCAACCCTTACTGTGGTGACACGTGAGAGCAGCAAGGAGGCTTGGGTGAGGTCGCGCAGGTAGGATTCTCGTGATGGCACTAGTGCCCTTCTGAAAGAGAGAGAGAGAGAGCTCCCACTCCCTGTGCTCTGGGAGGCGACACTGGGAAGAGAGCTTTCACCGACACCAACCACACTGCTCTTCTGATCTTGGCTTCCAGACGGAGGGAAATAACTTCCTGTGGCTTAAGCTACCCAGTCTGTGGTATTTTGTTAGGGCAGCCCACGATGACTATGGGACAGCACCGTTCATGTTAGCAAGTATCCACATGTCTACCAACACCAGAATGGATAAACTGTGGCGCCTTCCCAGAATGGAGTATTCGACAGGCAGGAGAACACGCAATCTACAGATCTGTGCAAAAACGTGGCTGATTCTTGCACAGCTACCAGGCAGAAACCAGACTCAAAAGAGGACACGCTGCATGATTCCATTCACATACATGTCTGACCTTTAGGAAGCTAACCTACCCTGTGGGGGGGGTTCCAGGGGCGTGGCTATCTCAGGTGCAGGATTAGGGTGTACAAGAAGGTTCTGTGCTTTGCTCACATTCTGTTTCTTGTTTTAGTGCTGATTGCATGGGGCTTGTATCCCAAGAGTCCATTGATCATATGATCTGATGATATATATATATATATATATACACTTTCTCTATGTGTAAAATTAAACTTCAATAAAAAGTTTACAGAAATCTAAAGCTGTCATTGGTTTTGACATGCAACTGTATTGGATATAGGCTGCTGTATAAGCACTGTATTTCACTGACTCTAAGAAACACATTATCTTCATTTTTCTTTTCTTTTCTTTTTTTTTCTTTTTTTTTTTTTTAGACAGGCAGAGTTAGACATTGAGAGAGAGAGACACAGAGAGAAAGGTCTTCCATTTCCGTTGGTTCACCCCCTAAATGGTTGCTACTACTGGCGCGCTGCGCCGATCCGAAGCCAGGAGCCAGGTGCTTCCTCTTGGTCTCCCATGCGGGTGCAGGGCCCAAGCACTTGGGCATCCTCCACTGCCTTCCTGGGCCACAGCAGAGAGCTGGCCTGGAAGAGGGGCAACCGGGACAGAATCCAGCACCCCAACTGGGACTAGAACCCGGTGTGCCAGCGCCGCAGGTGGAGGATTAGCCTAGTGAGCCGCGGCGCCAGCATCTTCATTTTTCTTTTTCTTTTTTTTTTAACTTTTATTTAATAAATATAAATTTCCAAAGTACAGCTTACGGATTACAATGGCTTCCCCCCCATGACGTCCCACCCACCTGCAACCCTCCCCTTTCCCACTCCCTCCCCCCTTCCATTCACATCAAGATTCATTTTCGATTCTCTTTATATACAGAAGATCAGTTTAGCATACATTAAGTAAAGATTTCGACAGTTTGCTCCCACACAGAAACATAAAGGGAACAATATTGTTTGAGTACTAGTTATAGCATTAAGTCTCAATGTACAGCACACTAAGGACAGAGATCCAACATGAGGAGTAAGTGCACAGTGACTCCTGTTGTTGACTTAACAATTTGGCACTCTTGTTTATGGCATCAGTAATCACCCTAGGCTCTTGTCATGAGCTGCCAAGGCTATGGAAGCCCCCTGAGTTCACCGACTCTGATCATATTTAGACAAGGCCATGGTCAAAGTGGAAGTTCTCTCCTCCCTTCAGAGAAAGGTACCTCCTTCTTTGATGACCCGTTCTTTCCACTCACTGGGATCTCACTCACGGAGATCTTTCATTTAGGTTTTTTTTTTTTTCCCCCCAGAGTGTCTTGGCTTTCCATGCCTGAAATACTCTCATGGGCTTTTCAGCCAGATCCGCATGCCTTAAGGGCTGATTCTGAGGCCATAGTGCTATTTAGGACATCTGCCATTCTATGGGTCTGCTGGTCTGCTGTGAATCTCACTTCCCATGTTGGATCGTTCTCTCCCTTTTTTATTCTACCAGCTAGTATTTGCAGACACTAGTCTTGTTTATGTGATCCCTTTGGTTCTTAGTCCTATCATTATGATCAATTGTGAACAGAAATTGATCACTGGGACTAATGAGATGCCATTGGTACATGCCACCTTGATGGGCTTGAATTGGAATCCCCTGATATGTTTCTAACTCTACCGTTTGAGGTAAGTCAGCTTGAGCATGTCCCGAATTGCACATCTCTTCCCTCTCTTATTCCCACTCTTATATTTAACAGTGATCACTTTTCAGTTAAGTTTCAGCACTTAAGAATAATTGTGTATTGATTACAGTATTCAACCAAAAGTATTAAGTAGAACAAACAAACAAAAATACTAAGAGGGATAACATATTAAGTTGTTCATCAACAGTCAGGGCAAGGGCTGATCAAGTCACCATTTCTCATAGTGTTCATTTCACTTTAACAGGTTTCCTTTTTGGTGCTCAGTTAGTTGTCACCTATCAGGGAGAACATGTGGTATTTGTCCCTTTGGGATTGGCTTATTTCACTCAGCATAATGTTTTCCAAATTCCTAACAGGGATCACTTTTCAGTTAAATTTAAACACCTAAGAATAATTGTGTGTTAATTACAGAGTTCAACCAATGGTACTAGAACAAAAAAAATACTAAAATGGATAAAGTATTACATTGTTCATCAACCGTCAGGACAAGAGCTGATCAAGTCACTGTTTCTCATAGTGTCCATTTCACTTCAACAAGTTTCCCCTTTGGTGCTCAGTTAGTTGTCGCTGATCAGGGAGAACATATGATATTTGTCCCTTTGGGACTGGCTTAATTCACTCAGCATGATGTTTTCCAAATTCCTCCATCTTGTTGCAAATGACCGGGTTTCGTTCTTTTAAAAGATTTATTTATTTATTTGAAAGTCAGTTACATAGAGAGAGGAGAGACAGAGAGGGAAAGAGAGAGAGAGAGGGCGAGAGAGAGGTCTTCCATCCACTGGTTCACCCCTCAATTGGCCATAATGGCAGCAGCTGCACCGATCCAAAGCCAGCAGCCAGGAGCTTCTTCCGGGTCTCCCATATGCGTGCATGGTCCCAAGGACTTGGGCCATCCTCTTTTGCTTTCTCAGGCCACAGGAGAGAGCTGGATCAGAAGTGAAGCATCTGGGACTTGAACCAGCGCCCATATGGGATGCCGGCACTGCAGGCCAGGGCTTTACTCGCTAAGCCACAGGCCGGCCCCAATGTACATCTTTCATGGACATTTTGAAAACCCCCTCATATGCTTGGATTTTGACTCATTTTGCACAAAAAAACTTATAATTTCAAATTTCACGAACTTTCTGAAATAGCATAAGCAAAATAAATGGGTTCAGTGTTTCTGAAACACCTGCTGGTGCAGAGCACCGTGGCTCTGTGTCACTCCTGGCTCCAAGCCGTGGATGGATGCTGAGTTTTCCATAGAATGTCATACTCTGGGCCATCCAGAGCTATGGTAGTACAGCATTCTGAAAAAGAATCCATACAGGGGCTGGAGCTGTGGTGTAGCAGGTAAAGACACTGCCGGCGATGCCCGTATGCCATATGGGCACTGGTTCATTCCCTGGCTGCTCCACCTCTGGTCCAGCTCTCTGCTATGGCCTAGGAAAGCAGCAGAAGATGGCCCAAGTGCTTGGGCCCCTGCACCCATGTGGGAGACCCAGAAAAAGCTCCTGGGTTCTGGCTTCAGCCTGGCACAGCCCTGGCCACTGTGGCTATCTAGGAGTGAATCAGTGGTTAGAAGATCTCTCTCTCTGTTTCTCCTTCTCTCTCTGTAACTGACTTTCAAATAAATAAATAAATCTTTTTTAAAAAAAAGAATCTATAAAGAACCTGAAAGGCATAGGTTCTGGCCATTACGAAGCTGGATTTCCCTTGAGGTCGACCCAGTCTTCTGTGTGGAAGCTGTGATGTGCCACTCAGATTCCCTTTCCCTCAGCTGCTGGGAGGGCTGCTGGAAGACAGCCCTCACCTGTCAATCCCTTTTTGGGCCTGGCTTGATTGATGGAAGCCAGCCTGCTCAAGGTTATACTTGCTTTCAAAAATTAGCCAGCCGGTGCCGCGGCTCACTAGGCTATTCCTCCGCCTGCAGCACTGGCACACCGGGTTCTAGTCCCGGTTGGGGCACCAGATTCTGTCCCGGTTGCCCCTCTTCCAGGCCAGCTCTCTGCTGTGGCCTGGGAAGGCAGTGGGGGATGGCCCAAGTGCTTGGGCCCTGCACCCCATGGGAGATCAGGAAAAGCACCTGGCTCCTGGCTTCGGATCAGCACCGTGTGCCTGCCGTGGTGCGCCGGCCGCGGCGGCCATTGGAGGGTGAACCAACGGCAAAGGAAGACCTTTCTCTCTGTCTCTCTCTCTCACTGTCCACTCTGCCTGTCAAAAAAAAATTAGCCAACACGAGGGTGTGAAGGCCTGGGCCCTCAGTCCAACTACTGGCTAATCAGAGAGATCGCACCTGCTTTAGGACTCCTCACTGGGGTCCTTACTGTAACTCTCATGGCCAGTTTCTCCCTTTGCCCAATCCTGCTGCCTTCCTAGGTGTTGGGCATCCCCTCATCAACCTCCAGACTCTTCATTTCTGAGCCTGCTTCCTGGCAACCTCGACTTGCGAGGCTATGTTGGACTCCTGTTTTGGGAATATTTATTTATTGACTGCTTCCTTTTTTTTTTTTTTTTTTTTTTTTGACAGGCAGAGTGGACAGTGAGAGAGAGAGACAGAGAGAAAGGTCTTCCTTTTGCCGTTGGTTCACCCTCCAGTGGCTGCCGCGGCCAGCACGCTGCGGCCGGCGCACCATGCTGACCCGATGGCAGGAGCCAGGTGCTTCTTCTGGTCTCCTATGGGGTGCAGGGCCCAAGCACCTGGGCCATCCTCCACTGCACTCCCGGACCACAGCAGAGAGCTGGCCTGGAAGAGGGGCAACCGGGACAGAATCTAGAGCCCCGACCAGGACTAGAACCTGGGGTGCCAGCGCCGCAGGTGGAGGATTAGCCTATTGAGTCGCGGTGCCGGCGGCTGTCAGTATTTAAACCAGAGTCTCAGGAAGTTTAAGGGACTTGGCCCATCTTCTACTGCTTTCCCAGGCCACAGCAGAGAGCTGGATTGGAAGTGGAGCAGCTGGGACTTTAACCTCCCCCCCTTTCTTCCTTTCTCCTTCTCTCCCCTGCTTCTTCCTCTTCATCTTCCTCTTTTGCTGCCTTCCAAAATCTGAACAAAGCCTAGCTTTTGCAATAACACACACACACACACGCACACATGCACACACACACTTTTTGTTGGCTGTGAGTTAAAAATCCCATTCAGCAATTCAGCTGAATTTCTTGAACCAGGTTGTATGAAAAGATTCTCCCAACCCCAGATACATTGCACTCTGCTCCCTGCTGAGAATTTATCTTCTGCTCCAGGCCCGTGAGACATTACCCACAGCGAGCAGTTATTGGGCCCCGAGAAAGGTTGTAATATGTCCAGGGACAAGGAAGCATGTAGGTCACAGTCTTCGCCCTCAGAGTAGAGGAACTGAGCATTCACGCCAAACTTCTACAAGGGAACACCAGCACACCTCCACAGAGCTTAGATCAAAAAGCTATCAAGGGACCAGGGCTGTTAAAGCCCTGGCCTTAAGCGCCGGCATCCCATATGGGTGCCGGTTCTAGTCCCGGCTGCTCCTCTTCTGATCCAGCTCTCTGCTGTGGCCTGGGAAAGCAGTAGAAGATTCCCCAAGTCCTTGGGCCCCTGCACCCACATGGGAGACCCAGAAGGAGCTCCTGGCTCCTGGCTTTGGGTTGGCACAGCTCCTGCCGTTGTGGCCATCTGGGGAGTGAACCAGCAGATGGGAGACCTCTTTCTCTCTGTCTCTACCTCTCTCTGTAACTCTGTCTTTCAAATAAATAAAATAAATCTTAAAAAATAAAAGCTATTGGGGCTGGCACTGGGGCTCACTTGGTTGATCCTCTGCCTGTGCCTCCGGCATCTGATATGGGTGCCAGGTTCTAGTCCCGGTTGCTCCTCTTCCAGTCCAGCTCTGCTGTGGCATGGGAGGGCAGTGGAGGACGGCCCAGGTGCTTGGGCCCTGCACCCGCATGGGAGACTGGGAGGAAGCACCTGGCTCCTGGTTTTGGATCGGCACAGCGCTGGCCGTGGCGGCCATCTGGGAGTGAACCAACGGAGGGAGGACCTTTCTCTCTGTCTCTCTCTCACTGTCTATAACTCTACCTGTCAAAAAAAAACAAAAAATCAAAGCAGAAGTTTCAGGGCTGGTGTTGTGACGTGGTAGGTTAATCCTGCAGTGCCGGCATTCTATATGGGCGCCAATTCTAGACCCGGCTGCTCCACTTCCAATCCAGCTCTCTGCTATGGCCTGGGAAAGCAGCAGAAGACGGCCCAAGTGCTTGGGCCCCTGCACCCACGTGGGAAACCTGGAAGAAACTCATGGCTCCTGGCTTCAGATTGGCGTAGCTCTGGCCATTGGAGCCAGTTGGGGAGTGAACCAATGGATGGTAGACCTTTCTCTCTGTCTCTCCGTCTCACTGTCTGTGACTCTACCTCTCAAATAAATAAATAAATAAAATCTTTTAAAAAATATAGCAGTTTCAGATGGTTTGGAAAACAGTGGTAATGTGGGAAAGCCAGGGTTGTGCACCAAGAAGAATCAGAAGTTTTAAGGGCTTTTATAATCAGATGCACAAAAACAAAACCAAACAAACCAAACCAAAAAACACACAAGGGCATTGTTCAACTAGAAGTTAAGAAAGAGAACCCAGAGAATGTGACCAAGGAGAGTAGGAAGAAGGAATTGATAAAGATTAAAGCAGAGATAGTGGTTGGAAGAGAAATTAATTAAGTTTGATGAAGCAAGTAGTTCTTTAAAGTAGTAGGAAGAAAAGGAGAAACTTCTTGCAAAGCTAGTAAAAAAAATAAGAGGAAAAACCAAGCAATTGGAATAAAGAACAGACGTTAACCACCAGTATGTGAGAAAGTTGTGGGTTTTATTATGTAGATTATTATGCTGAACTCTGTGCTGAATGCTGTGGAATCTCGGTAAAGTGAACAAATAGTTTTCTAATAAAACAAAAATGATCAAAACTTATTTGGTGCTGGAGTTGAGGCACAGCAAGTTAAGCCGCCACCTGCAACTCTGGCATCCCTTATGGGAGCCGGCTGCTCCACTTCCAATCCAGCTCCCTGCTAATGCGCCTAGGAAAGCGGCTGAAGATGGCCGACGTGCTTGGTCCCCTGCACCTGTCTGGAAGAAGCTCCTGGCTCCTGGCTTCGGACCAGCCCAGCTCCAGCCATTTCGGCCATTTGGGGAGTGAACCAGTGCATAGAAGATCTCTCTCTCTCCTTTTCTGTGTCTCTCCCTCTCTCTGTAAACTAGTGGCTGGGGCAGTGTTTGGTTCGGCAGTTAAGATGCCAGGTGGGACCTGTATTCCGTACTGGGGCACTGCGTTCACGATCCGGCTCTGCTCCTGATTTCAGCTTCCTGCTAATATGCACTCCCGAGGCAACAGTGGGAGCTCAGGTAGCAGGTAGCAGTTTCCTGACACCCAGGTGGGGGACCTGGACTGAGTTCCTGGAGTCCCTTTGGCCTAGCCTTTGCAGCCATCTGGGGAGTGAACCAGTGGATGGAAAACCTCTCTCTCTCTCTCTCTCTCTGCCTCTCCTCTCTCTGTTATCCTGACTTTCAAATAAATAAATACATATTTAAAAAAAATAACCAGGTACAATATTTAAACAAACCAACTCACCCCAGTGGTTTTCAGAAGAGTTTCTATCTTCCATTTATTTCTTTTTTAAAAAGTCTTAATAAGTAAGGAAAGGGAAAAATGTTTTTAGTGAATAGAACCAGGAATATCTTAACCCAGAGATCATTGCCGTATTTGACAGTGAAAAGTTCAAGTGTTATCTAATAAAATCAGACATGGGTTTAGGAGATCAGCAATGTGATTTTTATTAAAATTTTGCTTTCAAGATTTGGCCAATTCAATAGCGAAACAAAAATAATCCAGTAATCTTAGTTGAGAGAGGGAGAGAGAAAAAAAGAGATAGCAACATTGTTAAGAAGGAATATAAAATCATTACTATTTATAGATGTGATAATCTCCATGGCAGAGCCAAGTGGCTCAATAATAAAAAAATTACTCACATGTGCCAAGTCATCTCGCCTGCCAGGCCCTCTGCTAACTGCTTCAGAGGAGTGATCTCAGTTGATCCTTGTAAGAACCCCAGGAGGTACATTTTGCTTTGCTTCTATGTAACAGATAAGAAAACTAAGTTTTAGAAAGTCTAAATAGACAGCCAGTGGGGAGTGGTGGAGTGAGACTCCAGTAGGAGCCAAATGATTTTTCTGGAGCCTGCTTGACACTCTAAAGCCTTGTCAGGCACTGTTTCAAAACCCAGGGAGATCTTTCAATAAGAAGTCAACATCTAACAAGTATATTTTAGGAGCCAGTATTGTGGCACAATGGGTTAAGCCATAACCTATAATGTTGGCATCTCATATGAGCGATGGTTCAAGTCCCAGCTGTTCGGCTTCTGATCCAGGTTCTTGTTAATGTGCCTGGGACAGCAGTAGAAGATGGCCCAAGTGCTTAGGCCCCTGAACCCACATGGGAGACCTGGAAGAAGCCTCAGGATCCTGGCTTCAGATTGGCCCAGCTCTGGCCATTGCAGTCATTTGGAGAGTGAACCAGCAGATGGAAGACCTCTCTCTCGGTCTCTCCCTCTCTCTGTCTATAACTCTACCTCTCAAATAAATAAACAAATCTTTAAAAAATGAAAAAACAATTGGCCTTGTTTGGTGAGAGTTGAGCAGAATCATTGTTGTGGTGGAGGACTCTGGGAAAGCTTCCCTCGATGTTTTTGCTCCAGGTTTGGCTGATTCCCCAGAGCACTCTTTAGTCAGCACTGCTGTCATTCTTTGGTCTTCCAGAAGGTCCCCAAGCGAAAAGGCTTGCTTACCCTGCACTGTTGCTGTGACCCTCGATGGTCCACCTTGGTGGTGACTGGACCACTTCCGCCTCTTGGTAGCCATCACTTTGATTGTGTTCTGTCTTCAAGATCTGCTGGCAAAGTCATGTTTTGGTGCCTGTTGTAGTTCTTCCAAGAAATGCTTCTGGATCTTGATTCCACTTGTTTAAAATTTCCTTCAAAATCTCTGTTCTTGGTTGCAGCTGAGCTGGGTGCAGCACTTCTGTCACTCATCAAGCATAAAGTCTACCTCACTTTAGTTTTTTTTTTAAAGGTTTATTTATTTATTTGAAAGTGAGAGTTACACAGAAAGAGGAGAGGCAGAGAGAGAGAGAGAGAGAGAGAGAGAGAGAGAGGTCTTCCATCTGCTAGTTCACTCCCTAGATGGCTGCAATGGCCTGAGCTGCACCAATCAGAAGCCAGGAGCCAGGAGCTTCTTCTGGGTTTCCCATGTGGGTGCAGGGGCCCAAGGACTTGGGCCATCTTCTACTGCTTTCCCAGGCCATAGCAGAGAACTGGATTGGAAGTGGAGCAGCCAGAACATGAACCAGTGCCCCTATGGGATGTTGGCATCACAGGCAGTGGCTCAATCCACTGTGCCACAGTGCTGACCCCAGAATGTCCTCTCTTGCCAGTCTTACTCAATAGTGAAAGTTTTAACTAGTGCAATTAGAGAACAGAAAAAAATAAAAAGCATACAAATAGGAAAAGAGAAAGTCAAGTTATTCTTGTTTGCAAATGATATGATGATTCTATACACAAAGGAACTGTAAGTGACTATAGAATTGAAAACATAAATTCAGTAAGACTGCAGGACACAAAATTAGCATGCAAAAATCAGTAGCATCTTTATATGCCAAGAATGAACTTGCTGAAAAAGAATTCTTAAGAGAAATTCCATTCAGAATAGCTACAAAAATATCTTGGAATAAATTTAAACAAGTAAGTGAAAGACTTCTCTGATGAAAATGAGAAAAAAACTAATGAAAAGAATTGAAGACACACAAAAAATGGAAAGACCTCCCATGTTCATGGACTGCAAGAATAAATATTATTAAAATGTTCATATTACCCAAAGTGATTTACAAATATAATGCAATCCTCACCAAAATTCCAGTGGCATTCCTCACAGAGCTAGACAAAATGATCCTAAAATGCATATGGGAACACAAAAAGCCCTGAACAGTCAAAACAATCTTGAGCAGAAACAGCAAAGCTAGAGGCAGCACAACAGCAGATTTGAAGACATACTACAGAGCCGTTGTAACCAAAACAACATGGTACTGGCATAAAAACAACACAGACCAGTGGAATAGAATAGAATGCCCAGAAATCAATCCACACATCTGTAGCCAGCTGATCCTTAACACAGGCATCAATAGCACACACTGGAGAAGGGCTAGTGCTGGGAAAACAGGATATGCAGAAGGTTGACCCATGACCGCCTCCCCACAACACGCACTTCTCACTTATCAAAGTGGATCAGCAATGTAAATGTAAGATAGGAAACTACCAGAAGAAACTACGGGGAAACACTCCAAGTCATTGTCACAGGAAATTATTTTTTGGATAAGTCCCCAAAAGCACAAGCAAAAATAGGCAAATGGGATTCTACCAAGCTGAGGAGCACACGCCCAGCAAAGGAAACACCAGTGAAGAGACAACCGACAGACGGGAGGAAACATTCGCAAACTACTCATCTGACACAGCATTAGCATCCAGAATATGTAAGATGCTTTAGAAACGTAGCAACCCCCCTACCCCAACCCATCTTTCAAGGAATAGACAAAGGATCTGAATGGTGATTTCTCAAAAGAAGAAATACAAATGGCCAACGCATATGTGAAAAAATACTCCATATCACTAGCCGTCAGGAAAATGCAAAGCTACATGAAGGTATCCTCTCACTCCAGTGAGAATGGCTGCTATCAAAAAGATAAACAATAATAAATATCGATGTGGGTGTGGAGAAAGGGAACCCTATACACTGTTGGTGGGAATGCAAATTAGTATAGGCATTATGGAGAAAAGTATGAAATTCCTTCAACAAACGAAAAATAAATCTACCACATGACTCACTTATCCCTCCTCTGGGTATATACACAAAGGAAATGGAATCAGCTGATAAAAGAGATATCTGCCCTCCCACACTCATCAGGGCCCTGTTGGCAACAGCCAAGACATGGGATCTATCTAGGTGTTCACTGTTGGATGAATGACTACTAAAAATGTTATAATATATATATATATATATACAGAATGAAACATTATTCAGCCACAAAAACGAATGGAATCCTGACAGTTGCAGCAAAATGGAAGGAACTGGAGATCTTTATGCTAAGTAAAATAAGCCAGAAAGACAAATACTGTTTTCTCTAATGTGTGAAAGTTTGTTTAAAAAGTCAATCTGGATTTAGCATTGTGATTTTCAGAGGCTGAGAAGGGAGTGGGAAGGCTGAATGATGGGTATTAAAAGGCAGTCAAGGGGCCAGCGCTATGGCATAGTGAACAAAGCCACCACCTGCAGTGCCGGCATCCCATATGGGCGCTGGTTTGAATCCCAGCTACTCAGCTTCTGATCTAGCTCTCTGCTGTGGCCTGAAAAAGCAGTAGAAGATGGCTCAAGTCCTTGGGCCCCTGCACCTGTGTGGGAGACCTGGAAGAAGCTCCTGGCTCCTGGCTCCTGGCTTTGGATCGGTGCAGCTCTGGCCACTGTGGCCATCTGGGGGGATGAACCATTGATGGAAGATCTCTCTCTCTCTCTCTCTCTCTCTGCCTCTCCTTCTCTCTCTGTGTAACTCTTTCAAATAAATAAATCAATCTTTAAGAAAAGGCAGTCAGGTGAAGGTAATGAGTTCTAGTACCCCACACATGGCGGGGCCACTACAGCTGATGATGGAGTATCATGTTCTGCATGAAGAATTGAAAGAGAGGAGCTGGTAGGCTCCACACAAAGAAAAGATAAGGAAATGAAAAGGGTAGTTGCCTAGTATGACCAGTTTACATGCTATATATGCACTGCACCCTAAAAATATACAAACATTATATGTTAATCCAAAATTATGAAAAAAATCAAATACAATCTTCCTGTGGACACATTAAAATATTATTTAAAAGTGAGGCTAATTGAACTGAATAGAAACTCCAGAAATCAATCCATGCATCTACATCCAACTTTTCTATGACAAAGGAGCTAAAATCAATCCCTGGAACAAGGACAGTCTCTTTAACAAATGCTGCTGGGAAAACTGGGTCTCCACATGCTGAAGTATGAAACTAGACCCTCACCTTACACCTCACACAAAAATCCACTCAGAATGGATCAAAGATCTAAATCTACCACACAATACCGTGAAATTACTAGAGAACATTGGGAAAACTCTGCAAGACTTTAGCATAGGCAAAGACTTCTTGGAAAAATCCCCATAAGTACAGACAGTCAAAGCCAAAGTTGACAAATGGGATTACAGCAAGCTGAGAAGCTTC
Organism: Oryctolagus cuniculus; assembly: GCF_964237555.1. Taxonomy (NCBI): domain Eukaryota; kingdom Metazoa; phylum Chordata; class Mammalia; order Lagomorpha; family Leporidae; genus Oryctolagus; species Oryctolagus cuniculus. Next base: position 151,624,736 of record NC_091435.1, read on the forward strand.
TGCACTGCAAATGAAATACTCACCAAACTGAAGAGGCAACTGACAGAGTGGGAGAAAATATTTGCAAACTACACAACTGAAAAAGGGTTACCATCCAGAATCTATAAAGAGCTCAAGAAATTCAACAACAAAGCAAACAATCCAGTTAAGAAATGGGCAAAGGACTTGAACAGGCATTTTTCATGAGAGGAAATTCAAATGGCCAATAGACGCTTGAGAAAAGGAGAGGGAGAGGAGTAGGGAGAGGGGGAAGAAGGGAGGAGGGAGAGGGGGAGGGGGAGGGAGAGGATGCTCAGGATCACTAGCTGTCAGGGAAATGCAAATCAAAACAATGGTGAGGTTTCACCTCATTCCAGTTAGAATGGCTCTCATACAGAAATCAACAAATGACAAATGCTGATGAGGATGTGGGGAGAAAGATACCCTGATCCACTGTTGATGGGAATGTAAACTGGTGCAGCCACTGTGGAAGACAGTAGAGAGATACCTCAGAAATCTGAGTATAAACCTACCATATAACCCAGCCATCCCATTCCTGGGAATTTACCCAATCCAAAAGAAATCAGCATATAAAAGAGTTGTCTGTACCTCCATGTTCAGAATTCACAATAGCTAAGACATGGAATCAACCCAGATGTCCACCAACAATAGGCTGGATAAAGAAATTATGGTATATATATACACTATATACACTATGGAGTACCATTCAGCTGTTAAAAAAAAAAAAAGTGAAATCCTGTTTTTTGCAACAAGGTAGACACAACTGGAAACCATTCTATTTAGTGAAATAAGCCAGTCCCAAAGAGACAGATATCATATGTTTTCCCTGATCTGAGGTAACTAATAGAGAACCTGCAATGTAATGTATTGCAGTAAAATAGACATTTTGAGAATTGATAATTGTTTACAGCTCTTGTCCCTTTCAATGAAGAACAGTGGGGTTTTTTCCTGCAAACTATCTGTTGAACTATTTTACTTAGTGTAGGGTTAGCTATATGATTATTGTATAAACTGAAAATAGATCTTCATAAAAATTAAGAGTGGGAATGGGAGGAGGAGGGAGGGTTGGAGTGGGCAGGAAGGAGGGTTTGGGGGGGAGTGTCACTATGTTCAGAAATCTGTATATGTGAAATACACGAAACTTGTGTAACTTAAATAAAAATTTTTAGAAAAGAAGGAGGAAAAAAAGTTAGGCTAATTTTAATATATTTTGTATAATCCAATACATCAATTATAATCTTAGATACATTTCAAGATAGATTCAATATAAAACTACTGATAAGCATTTGATATTCTTTTTCCATATTTTTTGGACAGGCAGAGTTAGACAGTGAGAAAGAGAGAGACAGAGAGAAAGGTCTTCCTTCCATTGGTTGACTCCCCAAATGGTGGCCATGGCCGGCGCTGCACCGATCCGAAGCCAGGAGCCAGGTGCTTCCTCCCGGTCTCCCACGGGGTGCAGGGCCCAAGCACTTGGGCCATCTTCCACTGCCTTCCTGGGCCACAGCAGAGAACTGGACTGGAAGAGGAGCAACTGGGACAGAACTGGAGCCCCAACTGGGAGTAGAACCCGGAGTACCGGCACCGCAGGTGGAGGATTAGCCTAGTGAGCCGTGGCGCCAGCCTCAGGTTTTAACCTCAAGAGGGGCACTCAGCTGCCCTGACTTCTTACCCCTCTCCAGTCTTTTCCCTCCTGCCTTATTTTTATAATCTTGAGTGTATTCTATAGCCACAGTGTCTTTCAACTGGGCTAGCCACATTTCAAGTGTTGAATAGTCACATGTGTCCAAGACTACTGTATGGGCCATACATTTCCAAATATTTGAAAAAATCAAATAAAACATTTTATTCTTTCTTTCTTAAAGCAAAAACATTTAATTAAAAAACTCATTATAGTGAAAAGTTCAGAAATGTATCACAAAAAAATTTTCTTCAAAAGTAAACACTATTGTTTAGAGTCTCTCTCTCTCTCTCTCTCTCTCTCTCTCACACACACACACACACACACACATACCACCTTGCTCTTTTAGCAATAAACTTCAAGTGACCTATGGAGATGAATCATCCTGTAGCATAAAGAATATAACCAAATCTTTAGAAATTTTACGAGTTGGTTGCTAAACATAGCCATTATTAAAAAGCAAATTACATAAACACATAATTAAGTAATTTATAAATAGGTATTTATTTATTTGAAAGGCAGAGTTACAGAGAGAGGGGGAAAGACAGAGATCTCCCATCCCCAAATGGCCACAATGGCCGGGACTGGGGTGGGCTGAATCCAGGAGCCTGGAACTCCATCCAGGTCTCCCATGTGGGTGCAGAGGCTCAAGGACTGGGCAATCTTCTGGTGCTTTCCCAAGTGCATTAGCAGGTAGCTGGATCAGAAGGGGAGCAGCCCATAGGGGATGCTAGCATTGCAGACAGTGGCTGCACCACAATGACCCCTAAGTCATTTTTTAAAGCAATAATTTTTAAAAATTCATAATTTTTAATGATTTTTATTGCATCTTGCTTTTCAAGTGTGCTGTCAAGGTCACTTAACATCTACTATATGTGGGTGACTGACGTTGACGTGTTACGTAGTGGTGCCCTGTTGGGCATCTCTTCCCAGCTCTGTCACCACGGACGTTGTGTCAGTAGCTTGAAATTGACCATGGTGGTGATATTTTGACCATGGAAGTTGGCAAATGCTACAAGGCAAGGTCTTTTTGTAGAGAGTTGGTTGCTAAGCATCTAACAGCACCACTTGGCTAAAATTGTCAGCAGGGTTATCATTTGGTTAAGACACGCCTTGGGCACCCACATCCCATAGGGGAGTGTCTGGCTTTGAGACCTGGGTCTTTCTGTTAATGTAGAGCCTGGGCAGGTGATGGCTCAAGAAGTTGGGTTCCTGCCACCCATGTGAGAGACTTGCATTGAGTTCCCAACTCTGGGCTTTGGCCAGGCCCACCCCTAATTGTTGCAAAACAGCACTTGGGATCTCTCTCTCTCTCTCCCCCCACCCCCTCTGTCTCTCTCTCTCTCTCTCTGTCTCTCTCTCTCACACACACACACAGACAGTAAGAAAAAATTTAAAACCATTATGGTGGCTGGAATGATACATATTTTATCTGCACAAAGATAACAAAGGTTGTGAATAATGACAGTCAAAGATAGAGTGCGTTTTCCATAAACTTTTTGGAGTATTTTGCATATGTGCTTGTGTGTGTGTGTATCTTTCAACAAAAGGAAGTGAGGAACAAGCTACGGCCTCCTACTTAGAAGCAGGGATCGTCCGCGGGATGACGAGCCCCACTTGACTACCAGAGGCACCAGAGCAGCCCCACGGGTGCCCTGTGGCCCAGCACTGTGAGGAGCCATCAGACTCAGACGTGTCATGTGTCTTCATTTCCAGAGGAGAGCATGCTCCAAATTGGCTGATCTTTTCTGAGATGCAAATGGTGCCTCAAGAAACGGCACCTGCCAGCTGCCTGGTGAAAGTAAGCACACTGTCTCGTGAAGGCCAAGGTTGCGTGGCGGCCAGGCGTGAGGGAGTCACGGCCTGGCAAAATAAACAGAGCGTACGGGAAATGGATACCGGAAGCGTCTCTGGAGTCAAGCGATGTCTGTGCCTGGACAACGGGCACTGATAAACACTCTCAGATCTGTTCATTTTAAAGAGTTGGAAACAGAACATTCTAACTTTATTTTTAGAAGCTGCTAAAATAAACTAATTGGTTAACAAAGTGAAAAGATGAACTCTTCCAATTATTTTGTAGAACAACTGATTGACATCAGGAAAAATGAAAATTGCTGGCTGGATTTCCACAGTCTGGGGATGCTTCTCACTGCTGTTTGGGCGTAGTTTATGATAATAAAGCACTTCTTCCACTCCGCATCTGCGCATGGAGCTGAAGCCCCATTTCAGCTATTTCAAAGCCAAGTCCAGGAGTATTCTGGATTTAGAACCAGAGCTGGGAATGGCTATACCGCAAAGGGTTCCACCGAGATTCTAAGGGGCCGGTGTGTGTGTGGTGCAGCAGGTTAAGCCACGACTTGTAATGCCTGCATCTCAACAAAGCACTGGCTCAGTCTCAGCTTCTCTGCTTCCAATCCAGCTCCCTGCTGATGCACCTGGGAAAGCAGCCGATGATGGCCCAAGTGCAAGAGTCCCTGCCACCTACATGGAAGACCTAGGAAGAATTCCAGGCTCCTGGCTTCAGCTTGGCCTGGCCTCAGCTGTTGTGGCCATCTGCGGAGTGAGACAGTGGATGGAAGGTCTGTTTCTCTCTCTCTCTCTCTCTCTCTCTCTCTCTCTCTCTCGTTCTGCTTTTTAAAAAATAAATCTTTTTGAAAACCATAAAAAATTAAGCATATTTACCTATGCTAAAACACATTGTTTCTAGGCAAGGGGAAAAAAGTGCGCTACCTTAATAATGCAAATGAATGTGCTTTTTAAAAAAAATTGCCTACTTGATATTTATGATCTGTTTTTTAAAAAAACTTATTTATTTATTTGAAAGTCAGAGTTACACAGAAAGAGAAGGAGAGAGAGAGAGAGAGAGAGAGAGAGAGAGAGAGATTCTTCCATCTGCTGGTTCACTCCGCAGTTGGCTACAATGGCTGGGATTGCATTCATCTGAAGCCAGGAGCCAGGAACTTCTTCTGGGTCTCCCACACGGGTGCAGGGACTCAAGCACTTGGGCCATCTTCTACTGCTTTCCCAGGCCATAGCAGAGAACTGGATTGGAAGTGGAGCTTCTGGGACTTGAACCGGCACCCACATGGGATGCCAGCACTGCAGGCGGCAGCTTTACCCGCTACACCACAGCGCCGGCCCCCTTATGTTCTCCTTTCAAAATCTTCAAGTAGAGAATTTGGACCAGCAGCCTGTTAGGAATGCAGACTCTCAGACCACACCCTCAGCCCTGCCTCACTGCTCTGACTACCCGGAGGAATCTCCTGCGTGGGCGGGTTTTGGTGTGAGTGACAGCACCAGATGATGACAGGTGAGGGAGCTGGAAGTGGTCTGCTGTTCAGGTTGGAGGTTTTGAAAACTGGAGTGACTGACCACCGGAAGTGTGTATATGTTAAAACACTTCCTGGGGCCAGATGGAGCCCCGACTTGGTTTTAATTCTCAACGCTAGCTTTATAATAGCACCTAATAGTAGGCAGCTGTAGTAGCACCAGTGGATAGAACCTTTCCCAAGTAACCAGGCATTGTCCCAAGTCCTTCCAGGGATCAATTCAGTTTATAGATGAGGCAGCCGAGGCAGAGAGAGGACTCCGTCCAGGCCGTACAAAGCCAGGACAGGGGCCTGGTCAGTGTAGCTCCAGAGCCCATGCACCGAACCACTACACCACAGCGCCTGAGCACGAAGTGTATAAATGAACAAACAGTTATATGTGGTGAATGCATGCTTAAATATTTTTATTGTTTTGGGAAACATGATCAAAAATGCTTGGGGACATTAGCCTAGGAGATGTAAGGTCAAATGCTCCTCTGATGTATAATGACCTAAGCTGTGGCTTAGTGAGTACAGCCACTGCCTAAGGCTCCAGCATCCTGTATGAGCACCGGTTTGAGTCCCAGTTGTTCCGCTTCCAGTCCAGCTCCCTGCTAATGCTCCTGGGAAAGCAGTGGAGGATGGCCCAAGGGCTTGGGCCCCTGTACCCACATAGGGGACCCAGAAGAAGCTCCTGGCTCCTGGATTTGGCCTGGCCCAGCCCCAGTCATTGCGGCCATTTGGGGAGTGAGCCAGTGGATGGAAGATTCTCTCCCTCTCTCTTTCTGTGACTGTGACTCTGCCTTTCAAATAAATCTTAAAAAAAAAAAAAAAAAAAAAAAGAGGGCCGGCGCCGCGGCTCACTAGGCTAATCCTCTGCCTTGTGGCACCGGCACACCGGGTTCTAGTCCCGGTCGGGGCGCTGGATTCTGTCCCGGTTGCCCCTCTTCCAGGCCAGCTCTCTGCTGTGGCCCGGGAGTGCAGTGGAGGATGGCCCACGTGCTTGGGCCCTGCACCCCATGGGAGACCAGGAGAAGCACCTGGCTCCTGCCATCGGATCGGCGCGGTGCGCCGGCCACAGCGCGCCGGCCGTGACGGCCATTGGAGGGTGAACCAACGGCGAAGGAAGACCTTTCTCTCTGTCTCTCTCTCTCACTGTCCACTCTACCTGTCAAAAAAAAAATTTAAAAAAAAAAAAAAAAAAAAAAAAAAAAGAAAGAAAGAAATGAACTTTCATCCTCTGGCCCAGCCAATGTCTTTGATCCCACTGCTTGGAACCCGTGTTCTGAATCCAACATCTTCATCTCACAGCCTGGAAGCTCCCTGAATGCCCAATGCCTCCTCCCAGTCCCTACTCCTATCTGTTCTTCATGACTCAGCTCAGGCACTGCCTGCCCTGTCCTAACTCCTGTCCCCCACACCCCCATCCCCTATGCCCACAATTTCCTGCACACCTCTCCAAGACGTAATCATCTATTCACTCGTCTCTCCCACCCTCGGGGGGCACGCGCTACCTTGTTTATTCACGTATGCCCCAGTGCAGAGCCTGGCACTTGCAGATGCCATTTGCATGAATGCACTATTGATGAAGAGGCAGCCATTGATGAAAACACCGCCCCCCGCGGTTGCTCCACAATCTGCCATTTCTGTAATGACCACCAGAGGGGGCCAACGAACAGGGTCAGGTGAGCCGCAGCCTGCAGAACTCTGGGTTGAAAATTGCAAGAACTATTCTAGGACCAGGAGGGAAGTTCAGTGGTCACATAGGCCATTCCTTTGTGTCAGACAAAAACAAACAGGCCCTCAGGGAAAGGGCACAATGATGCTTAAAGTTCATTTTGGTTTATGTGGTTTTTTGAACCTTGACAGACTTTGGATCAGAAAACACAGATTCTGGGTCCAGCTGTTGCATGGTTTAGCTTGTCTGATCCCACACAGTGGCGGCTCAGTGTCTGCACCTGACGAATGGGCACATTGTCTACCTCCAAGGTAGGCCTACGGGCAGCAATGCACACAATAGCCTATGAATGACAAAGTAAAATTAGAATCAAGGCAGTAAATATGAACATCATTTTTTTTTGTTCAAAGCTCATTCTTTTAAAGTGTGAGTTGAAAGCCAAAGTGTCTGTCTGGGCCAGCGAGGGTGCACTTGTCTGGAGGGCACGGAGGCACGGACGTGTCTCGTTGAGGGGGAAGGCGGTCCAGAGCACCGCGTCCCTTTGGTTCCTGCGTATAACGTCTCAGCTGTGCACCCAGAGCCCGGATGGACCATCTGCATCCAGCATCATCTAATGCTGCCTGGTCCACAAGTCTCACCACACACACCCATCTTTTCCTTTGCTTCTTTGCAAGCCGCCATGGATGCTATTGCAATAAGTGCCATGCAAATTCATATGGAGGCTCCCCTGAGCTTCCAGTCACCTTTGTCACAGCAAACTTTTCAAATCCACAGGTATTTTTAAAGGTACATTTACGATAGAGCTGTGTGGTGCGCTTATTGACCTATGCGCATTTGTGTGTGTTCAGCTGAAAAAAAAAAAACCCTCAGGAACAACAGAACAAAAGCTAAGATCACGACCATTTAAGAGGAGTGCTGGTGGTTTGAGGAGACGTGGGGCTGCCCGAGCTGAGTATGGATTGGCAGAAGTGGCTGGTGTAAATGGGGCCCCCCTCAGTGGTTCTCAGATCTCATCAACACCTTTGAAAAGATAGTGTATTTCTGTGTTTGTAATTAAAGGGATTTTCAAGGAGCATTTTTTTTTTATAAGGGCAAGAGTTTCATCTGCTAATTTAGCTTCAGACTCCGACCCACCCCGGAAGATGTGGAGAGCCTGTGCCACTGATGGACGGAAGGTGGAAACTTCAGAGCCAACCACTGACCGAGTGCGGACAAAGCTCCAGGCCCCCAGCGGCTTCCCAGAGCCCAAGCCGCAGCTGAAGGGGACCCGGCTCGCTCAGGTTCAGACGCACGCTCTGCCCCCGCCCCCCACACGGCAGCTTTCCCTGAAGGATGCCTCCTCCCAGGCCTTGGGGGCCACCTGTGAGCTCCTGAGCAGGGCACCTGTGCCAGGATGCTCTCCTGTCCCCAAGTCCAGCCCCACACAGCTTCTACCCCCAAGGCTCTGTGGTTCAGACTCCTACCCTCTTAGCACTCCCATTCTCTTTCCCGGGTTGCCTTTCTATTAGAATAAGGATGTGGGCTGGAAGAGACTTTTCAAGCCGCAGTCTGGGCAGTCAGAGGCTCCTGGGAAAATTCTCAGGGGCCGGCAGCGTCTGATCACCGCCCACCCCCCCAACTTCCTTCCTTGGAAGCACTGACGCCAGATGCATCCTATCACTGCGCGATACCTTACCTCTGACCCAGCTCTGTGGCTTCCTTTTCCTCTCGGGTGAGGCTTTCTTGGCACTTTGGGTCTCTATTTCTCGAAGGTCAGAGGACCCTTCCGGGGAGGGGGAGGCTCAGTCCTCCGAGCAGGGTGCCAGGGAGCAGCCACCAGCGGGCAGGCTGGGGTGGGAACCGACAGCCTACACGGGCACAGGAGCTCATGCTCGCTCACCCACTCGCCCTCTCCACCAAGCACAGCTTGAGGTGCCACTTGGAGCTGCCTCCCTTCCTCCCTGGCAAAGATCTCTCAACGGCGAGGGAGGCCCAGTGCAGCTCTGAGCATCTACCAACAGCCTCTTCAAATTTTGAAGAATGCTGTTCCACTGGGGTCACCAGGTGCCAGTGGCTTACTGACCATCTGGAAAACCCAAGGAAGATTGTATGAAAGACGCATGGAAGCTTCCTCTTGTTCCCCTGGTTGGGTGGCCTGGGCTTCCACTGGCAGCATTTAGTTGGGTCCCAAGAAGAACTTGGTTAACGTCGGGGAGCTGGCAGACGCTGGAAAGGCTATGAAAGAAGCTGGTGGAATCTACCTTGGAGGTCTTTCAACGTAAGACGACATCTGTTGCCGCTGGAATGATCTGGAAGGATGATCCACAGAAGGCTGAAACCGTAAGAGCCACGGAGCTCTCCACTTACACCAGCTCCTGACTTTACGCTGTTTTGCATTTGTTACAAATCCCCACGTTCCCTGAGCGCCTCACATAATCTTAGACACACACTGATGATGCTTTTCCACACGCTAGATGCTGCGGCTCCAAGGTGGACAAAGGAAACAAAGATTTGGAGGGAACCCCAGAGAGATAACTTTGCGTGGAAAATTATGTCCACCTCAGAACTCACCTCTGAGGAATTAACAGGATCCTCCCCCACTCAGTAACCTCCCCCAGAGGCGTCACGCTTCCTCCTCACTTCCTCCTTGCTCTTCTGGTTCCCAGAACTTCCAGAAGATTCTCGATGCATCCTGCATCCCTTGTTGCCAGTAGCTAGGCAGCCTGGGAGGCAGCGGGGGTGCCTTGATCCCGAGATCCCCTCCCCTCCCCTCTGCCTTCTCCCAGTCACACCTTAGGACCCTTGTTCTCTACACTCAGCCACGTTTTCTGAACCAAAGCAGGGACATGCTGTCTGCCAAGGGCAAGCGGGCTTGTAGGCAAAAAAGGGACACAAAAAGTTGCTGGCGCTGTGGTGTAACGGGTAAAGCCACCACCTGCAGTGCCAGCATCCCATATGGGCGCCAGTTTGAGTCCCGGCAGCTCCACTTCCGATCCAGGTCTCTGCTGTGGCCCGGGAAAGCAGTAGAACATGGCCCAAGTCCTTGGGTCCCTGCACCTGCGTGGGAGACCAGAAGAAGCTCCTGTCTTCTGGCTTCAGATCAGCACAGCTCCAGCCATTGCAGCCAACTGGGGAGTGATCAGTGGATGGAAGACCTCTCTCTCTCTTTCTGCCTCTCCTTCTCTCTCTGTGTAACTCTGACTTTCAAATAAATAATTAAATCTTAAAAAAAAAGTTGCAGGTGAACTTGAGACTGATTCTGTCCAAAGGAAGTGGGAATCCTAGTCACAGGTCACACAATAAGTCCCTCACTCAAAAATCAAGTGCGTGCCAGCGTATTTTCTAGACTTGTCAGTGTGGAAAGGCTTTCAACATATGGACAAATTCACCCAAGATCATTCTAACCCAAGATCATTTGGGTTAGAATAGGGTTCGGTCTTGGACTCACGCGGATGTTTCAACCCCAGAGTTTTTTGGATCCGTGGTTGATGAGTGCAGTATACGGGCTTGATCTAGTTATGGTGCCTGAAGCTGGGACCGTGAGAAGTGATTGGATTGGCATAGGTTACCATGCCAGACGGTGTTCCAGGCTTTGGGGACTCCAGTGGTGAACAAAACAGATGGAGGTTTCTGCTTACATGCACCTGATGGTTGATCGGTGACAAAGAGCATAAACGAACCAGGGAATTTCAGATGGTAGCAAGATCTATGAAGAAAAGAACCCAACAAAGTGACACAGAGAGAGGAGAGAGAAGCCTCTACATCGCATGGGCCAGGAAGACCCCTGGGGAGGCAGCATTTTTAACAGAGCCTTGAAAATTCCAACAGAGCCAGCTAGGAGAATGTCTGGGGGCAGACTCAGGCTCAGGGAACAACTGATGCACTGCCCCTCGCGGGAGAACCTGGGGGAGGATTAGGAGCACAAAGGCAGCCATCGAGGCAGGGTCATAAGCAGCCAGTGTGAGTGCCAGGAGACGCAGTCACACTCAGAGAAGGCCACAGCACGGGGCTTGCCAATCAGGCCCACTCTTGCCCTGGTGCCCGTTGTACACTTAGACGCTAGCCCTGGACAGGACCAAAGCGAGGCTGTGAGATCGGACCGGGGTGAGTGGACTGATGGGATGCAGCGCACTTGACCTTGTCCCCCAGAAACAGGAGCTCTTTCCTTTCCACCGCATGGATTCTGTCACCACTATGACTCGGGTGCTTTTTGCCTGTGCTGCTCTGTCTGCTTGCTTTTTGCTTGGCATCTTGCTGGTTCCCCATCCCTCTCTCAAGTTCACCTTGATTCCTGGGGTTAGGTTCATCACCGCCCAGTGAGAAGTGGTCCCGTTTCACAGCAGGCCTTCTCATTGGCTGCTGGTCTCCCCCAGGTCTGGTTTGCGCCCTTGGTTCGGTCAGTTGCAGTCAGAGCACGGAGATTTATTCTGAAAGAAACATAATGCCTACTTTCCTCAGTATCGGATTGTGTGCTGGGCCAGAACTGGAGACACAGGGGTGTGTGTGTGTGTCTTTTAAAGATTCATTTATTTATTTGAAAGGCAGAGTTACACAGAGAGAGATGGAGGGAGAGAGAGAGGGAGAGAGGTGTTCTCTCTGCTGGTTCACTCCCCCAGTGGCCGCAACTTCCAGGGCTGGGCCAGGCTGAATCCAGGATCCAGGAGCTTCTTTTGGGTCTCCCAAGTGGGTTCTGGGGCCCAAGCACTTGGGCCATCTTCTGTTGCTCTACCCAGGCACATTAGCAGGGAGCTGGATCAGAAGTGGAGCAGCTAGGACTCGAACCAGTGCCCGTATAGGATGCTGGCACTGCAGGCGGCTGCTTTACCCGCTACGGCACAGCGCCGGCCTTGACTGACAAGTGTTTTACAGAAAGGGTTTTATGGCCACCACCCTGGGCAACGAGTCAGCGGGGTTCTCACTAATGAGCTTAGTTCTTAGTCACTACCCCTTTCTCAGGGCCACTGAATCTGACTTTTACCGTCCATCAATAAGTACTCAGAAGCCAATAGCCCATGTAATCTCTTCCAAGTGGCTTTTTTCATTGATGATCACAATTCGTTTCATCCCACATGCTCCTACACAATGTCTGCTTGCCATCCCCTCCCTTCTACCTGGACTGGTGGGGTGACTCGCTTTAACTCGCAGAACCTAGCCGAAGTGCTCTCTGTATCAGAACTGCAGCTTCCGCCCTCACCTGTTGGAACCCCTCTTCTTGGAACCAAGCTACCAGGCTGTGAGGAAGCCCACACAGACATGTAACAGGCCCAAGAGGAGGGGAACTAAGACCTCCGGCCAACAGTTCTAGCCAAGCCACTATGAGAGTGAAGCGTTTAGGAATCTCTAATCCTCCCCATGTCCCAGCTAACACTGGTGCAGCACCTGAACACCCAGTCAGCCCACAGAATAGGGAGAAATAGTAAGGTTCTAAGTCCCTACGTTTTAGGGTAGTTTTACGCAGTAATAGCTAACCTGGGGAGAAGACAGCACATAGAGCAAGGCTTCACACCGGGCCTTACGGAGCTTCAGAATCAGATACAGAGAGCAGAGGCTGCAGAGGGCCAGCGGAGAAAGCAACATTTTCCATTTTACTGGAAAATCGGTTTTTGGGGGCAAACTATTAGAGGGGAACTGCTTTATACCCGGTGACGAGCAGTTAAAGCCACTCGTGGCTGGATCTGGTGGTAACAGTGACTTGGGCTGGGGTGTGTGTGTGTGTGTGTGCCTGCACGAACAGCAAGGGAGGGAGGGGCAGGGGTGAGAGCGCATTCCAGGTGTGGGTGGGGAACACGGGGCCTTGGGGGGGCTTTGCTCTGAGGAGGTGAGTGTGGCACTGGTGTGTGCTGTAGGGAGAGGGAAGTTCCCAGCAGTGCTTTCTCTTTGAAGGGTGGAGGGAGAAACCTCCCGCTGTCTCCAAGCCTTCTTCCACTCTCCACTTCTCTGTCCTTTACGCACATTACGCCTTACAAATGTTGATTTTCTTTTTTAAGAGAAGAAACAGCAAAGACGTCCAAACCTGTTACTGGTCGCCAGCCCAACACTCTGATTTGGTCTTTGCCCAAAGTTAATATTTTGGTAGAAGTTTGAGCTAAGTCATTCATGCAATCTTGGATTTCAAACATGAAAAAACAACAAAAAAATACCCACAGTTTTCCACTTAAAAAGAAATAAAAAGCCTGAACATGATGTATGTTTGGGAAGCTTTCAAAAGCGGCAGCTCAAACTTGGCAGGAGAAATGATCACCACCAGGGAACACAAGCTAGGTGGGGATGAAGTAGCCCACGCTGGGGGTATGGTAAAGGCCCCCAGAGCAGCGTTCGGGCAGGACATCGCCGGAGAAACTGAGCCATCTCAGAGCAGGGGTCTTTTCTTTGCATGATGATGGTGGTCTTGGAACAGGTCTTCCTGTTTGGAGTCCTTGTCTTTTGAAATTACAAATCTGACCAGGTCATTTTCGTGTTCACAAACTTCCCGTGATTCCCCATGGCCGTCATGTTAAATCCACAATCTCCACAGGCCTGGAGGCATGACCCAGCTCCAAGTCCCTTTCTGGCCGCAGCTCTGGCCACACCCGAATTCACACCCTTTTCCCCAGTCAGGCTGAACTCCAGGGCACGATGTTGCAAGAAAGCCCCGCGCCCTCATCATGCGCCCTCGTACACAGTGTCCTTTCTGCTGGAACGGCACAAGCTCCCACTGTGGTTTGTCCACCAAGAATCAGCTCAGTCACCCCTTCCAGAAGGACAAGGGGTCTCGCTCTGCCTTCCCGTGGCATCCGGGAGTTGGCACGTGGTGTGATGGTAATCACCAGTTTCCACAGTCGTGCATGTTACAAGCTGTTGCTGTCTTTCTCATCTCAAAGGCTAACACCCAGTGCCAAACCACAATAGAGGCCTGATAAACCATTGTGAACAAAAAGAAACAAACCCACTTACATCCGTCTACAGCCGGGGAAGGAGCCAGAGAAAGGCAGGGTAGCAGGGGATTCCGGATATCTGAAGGCCTGCAGGGTTTGCCCCTTTCCCAACTTTGCCTATAATGAATCCTTGCCTATAAAATAAAACTTCCACGAGAACCTAAATCTGCAGCAGCTTGACCCAGTGTTGCTGTCTTCAGAGTCCTGGGTCACGGAGGCTTGGGGTTCAGCCATTTAATCAACAAAGATATTTTGAGCTACAGTAGTGCCAGGCCCTGTGTGTGTTTGCACACGGTGTGTTTTCCTCCAGAAGCTTGTAGGGTTGGGGACTGGCTAAGAGGATTTGGTTTTGATTCGATGCCATGAGGATGTAGAGATTCTTGCAAGAGAAGGATCCTTCTGGGGAGGGCTTGAGGATGCCCCACTTACAGAAAACTCACTCGGCCATTGTGTATCCTGCTCCATAAAAAAATGCTGCAAACTTCTTCCTAGAAGAAAAAAATATGCATCTGGCTCACCCAAGAGACTTAGTACGGATGCCACGTTCCACTCTGGGGATGAAACCTTTTTTTAAACAAATAATGCATTATGAAATAAACAAGGAAGATGCAGGGTGCAGATGGTTGGGAGTTAGGAAACCCTAGCTCCGGCTTTCTGACTTACTTCACGAAGAGGAGCAGACTTGTCTCCCTAGAGCCATGCCCTGTGCCTAAGATCGTGGAGAACCAGGGTCCGGGTTCTTTGGGTGTGGGAGGAGAGGTCCTTGGGTGAGAGCACAGAGTGAGCTCCGTCCCGCAGGCCAGGCTTCAAGTACACTGAGGCACGGGCTTGCTGTTGGAGAGGGCACCGGTGCTATGCACAGACGACGACAGTGCGTGAATCCAGACCAGCAGGCAGGAATTGAACGTGGCTGTCACCTGTGGGCATTAGGAGGAGGGCAGAGAAAGGTACCTGAAACTCTGCTCCCCTGGTCATCTGTCCGTTCAAACCCGAAACTGCCCCTTACTTCTGCATTTTTGATGAGAGCTAAAATGCTGAGATCTAGATATATATTTTAAAGGGGGTCCCTGCGGTGAGTTATTTGCTTCTTAGAAACAGTTTGTAAATGACTGGTTCCAGTTCTTTCCTCCTGTGCTGCCCACATCTCTGCCATCTGTAGTCTTCCTGTATCTTTGTGATTTGCTGCCCATGACTTGTGCTTTGGCCAGTGGAAAGTGGGCAGCAGTGGTGGTGTGGCAGACTTGAGTCCAGGTCTCAGGGACACGCCCCATAGCAATGGTCCTACTAGGAACAGACATAAGCCTGAAATTCTCGGGGAGCCAAGCCCAAGTGGAAACCAGCTTGAAACAGAGTCACCCAGTTGATGCTTTCCTTGACTAGCAGACCCACAGTTAACCCTGGATATACGAACCAGAGTTCATCACTGCTGTTTAAGCACCGAGTCTCGGCTGGTTTGTTACACAGCAGTCACCGACTAATACACTTAACAGTGATAGCCCAACTTGCCTTTCTTGCCCCGGGTCACTCAGCTAGTGACCAGGGCAGGTGGAATTCTCATCTGGATCTGAATGCCATGTGCTGAGTCACTGCCTTATACAACCGTGAGAACAAATGTAGAAAACACTCCGAGTTCTTTCCGGGCAGAGACTTTTGTCCTAGAATAAGCAGAAGGGGAGAAAATACACAGATTTTGTTTTTTTGGCAAGGGCTGCAGGGAAGGGGCGCCCTCTCATCATACCAGAATAATTCACTCATGAGAAAAGTCAGTCAAGAGGCTCCAGATCTCACAGAGACAGGGCGAGTATATTAAACACCAGATGGGGCCGGCGTTGTGGCGCAGCAAGTTAAAGCCCTGGCCTGAGGCGCCGGCATCCCACTGGTTCAAGTCCTGGCTGCTCCACTTCCAATCCAGCTCTCTGCTACAGCCTGGGAAAGCAGTGGAAGATGACCCAAGTCCTTGGGCCCCTGCACCCACGTGGGAGACCCGGAAGAAGCTCCTGGCTCCTGGCTTTGGATCACAGCTCTGGCCATTGCGGCCATCTGGGGAGTGAACCAGTGGATGGAAGACCTCTCTCTCTGTCTCTACCTCTCTCTACAACTCTGTCTTTCAAATCAATAAAAATAAATAAATAAATAAACAAAGAAGGCAGGATTTGGGATTGTAAAAATTAGCAGATGATAAAAAACAAGGATAAATGGGTGATGCTCTTCTGCTAGAATTTGCCTGCCACTTGCTAGCTTTGTGATATTCTCTCTGCTTCAGTTTTTTTCAACCACAAAATGCAGATAATGAGAGTAATGACAGCCAACCTGTGGCATCTGAGTGGGGCTGCCTCCAGAACCCCCATGGATACCACAGGTGCTTAAGCCTTTGTTTACAATGACACAGAATTTGCATAGAGCCCACACATGTCTTCCAGTATACTTTAAATCATCCCTACATTACTTATAACACCTAACACAATATAAATGCTATGCAAATAGTTGCCCTATCCTATTTTTAAGGGAATAATGACACAAAAAAAGTGTGCATGTATTCAGTACAGATACAAATTTTTGCCCTCTGTATTTTTGATTTGTGGATGATTGAAGCTGCAGATACGAACCCCGTTGATCCAGAAGCCTGAGCACACTCCATGGGGTTGCTGAGAGCATCGGATGAGTTACGATCTGTGAAATGCTCAGGAGGCTGCCTGAAGATTGCAAGCAATAGATAACAGGGGACTTCAACACATTCACGGAAAAATGGAATAAATTGATTTTGGTGCAAGAAAGTTTTGAATACGCACATAGTTTTTTTCATAGCATGCATTTTCCATGACCTTTTTTGCATGCATGGATTTCTGTGGTGGAATGAGAAGGCCATGCCAAGATGGCCGCTGGCAATGGAGCCTGCCTGGCAACAGGCTGTGATTGGATGGCTTCAGAAACTACCTGGCAATAGGCTGTAATTGGTTAGGGCATAGATCACCCCTTGACCGGATTGGTTGCATTGGCTATATAAGCTGCTTTACCAACTGAAATAAACGAGTCTGCAGGCTGCTCGCCTCTGGCCCACTTTCACCCAACTCCTGGGGTCTGTGTGGCGACTCTGCGCCTCTTGCCCCCACCACACTCCTCCTCTCAGAACCAATCCACAGCAGCAGATTTCAATTCTGTTTTTGCACCAAAGTCAACTTACCTTGTCACATCATTCCCCATGAGCACCTTGAATTACCCTGGTTCCTGTTGGCTTAGTGGTACCTGCAGGAGGGAACACGGGTTTAACATTGGCTTGAGGTCTCTGACTGCACCACCGGGAGGGCTCTGTACTGCGTCAATTGAGCTGCCAGAACTTCATTTCCCAGAATTCTCTATGGGGGGGAAGGGTCTAGCATTTCCATCTAAGGAATTTGTGCATCATTTGGAAGGGAGGCAGCAACCACCATGTTCTGGAGGCCAGGGGCCCACAAGGTGCACACAGGGCAGGAGCTGGGCCTGCCCCGCCTCCTGGCCAGGTGTGAGGGTAGCTTTGTGTGAGAGGTCCTTGTTTGCAAATCACCCACCTGGTCAAGGTTGAGAAAGTGGTAAACAGATATGGGTTGTGTTGGTTCTCATGGGTTCCTGGTTGTCTTCATGGTGAGAACAAACTGCCCCCAGAGCATGCAAGTGAAGCAGCTGCTGGAACCCATCTGAGAGTGTCCAGAGAGAGTCACAGCTCTCATCCACCAGGTCCTCTGGTCTTGGGTGGTGATGCCTACATAGGGTCTGTCTCATCTTAGTGATCTGGAGCAACTCCCTTTGTTTTCTGTTTTTCTTTTTAAATTAAAAACTTAATTATTATTAAATTTATTTTTATTAAAACTTATTTACTGGCTGGCACCGTAGCTCACTAAGATAATCCACCTGCGGCACTGGTACCCCGGGTTCTAGTCCTGGTTGGGCACCGAATTCTCTCCCAGTTGCTCCTCTTCCAGTCCAGCTCTCTGCTGTGGCCTGGGAGAGCAGTGGAGGATGGCCCAAGTGCTTGGGCCCTGCACCCCATGGGAGAACAGGAGGAAGCACCTGGTTCCTGGCTTCAGCTCAGTGCAGCACCGGCCGTGGTGGCCATTTGGGGAGTGAACCAATGGAAGGAAGACCTTTCTCTCTGTCCCCAGTTGGCTGCAATGGCTGGAGTTGCACTGACTTGAAGCCAGGAGCCAGGAGCTTCTTCTGGGTCTCCCACGTGGGTGCAGGGCCCCAAGGGCTTGGGCCATCTTCTACTGCTTTCCCAGGTCACAGTAGAGAGCTGGATCAGAAGTGGAACAGCCGGGAATAGAACTGGCACCCCTATGGGATGCTGGCACTGTAGACGGCGGTTTTACCCATTAAGCCCCAGCGCCAGTCCCAGCATACATACCTTGTTTCTAAAAGCATTTTTAACCAATCATGTTCTAAAATCAGGAATCAGTCATCTGTGAGAGGTTTACTCTGGACTAACCTAAAGTATGTCTTTTTGGGCAGAGTCAATGTTTGTTCATTGTGTGATGATACACAATCACTTATGTTTTTTTATTTTTATTTTTTAATTTTTTTTTAAATTTATTGACAGGTAGAGTTACAGAGAGAGAGAGAGAGACAGAGAGACAGACAGAGAGAAAAGTCTTACTTCCGTTGGTTCACTCCCCAAATGGCCGCTATGGCTGGCGCTGTGCCGATCTGAAGCCAGGAGCCAGGTGCTTCTTCCTGGTCTCCCATGTGGGTGCAGGGGCCCAAGCACCTGGGCCATCCTTCACTGCCCTCCGGGGCCACAGCAGAGAGCTGGACTGGCCTAGAACCCGGTGCCCATATGGGGTGCTGGTGCCACAGGCTGAGGATTAACCAAGTGAGACACGGTGCCGGCCCCTATTGTTTTTTTTTTTTTTTTAAGATTTATTTATTTATTTGAAAGGCAGAGTTACACAGATAGAGGAGAGGCAGAGAGAGAGGTCTTCCATCTGGTTCACTCTCCAATTGGCCGCAATGGCCGGAGCTGCACTGATCCAAAGGCAGGAGCCAGGAGCTTCTTCCTGGTCTCCCATGTGGGTGCAGGGGCCCAATGACATCTTTTGCTGCTTTCCCAGGCCATTGCAGGGAGCTGGATTGGAAGTGGAGCAACTGGGACTCGAACCATCACCCATATGGGATGCCGACACTGCAGGCAGTGGCTTTACCTGCTACGCCACAGTGCGGGCCCCACACTTACTGTTATGGAATACCTTGGTGGTTACAACTCCCTCCCTCATGGGAGATAAGACAGCTGCATCATTGAAAGGTCAGGTTTCTTTTTTATTTTTTTAAGAAAAATGTATTTGTTTCTGTATTTATTTGAAGGGCAGAGTGACAGAGTGAGAGAGACACACATATACACACACAGAGAGATCTTCCATCTGCTGGTTCATTCCCAAATGCCCGCAACAGCCAGGGCCGGGCCAGGCTGAAGTCAGGAGCCTGGAACTCCATCCAGGTCTCCTTTGCGGGTGCAGGGGCCCAAGCACTTGGGCCGTCTTCTGCTGCTACCCAGGTGCATTAGCAGTGAGCAGGATCACAAGTGGAGCAGCCGGGACTTGAACCCGCACTCCAGCAGGGGATGCTGGCTCTGCTTTGCCCTAACACCAGCTCCTCAGGGTTCTTAGAAACAGCAT
Organism: Oryctolagus cuniculus; assembly: GCF_964237555.1. Taxonomy (NCBI): domain Eukaryota; kingdom Metazoa; phylum Chordata; class Mammalia; order Lagomorpha; family Leporidae; genus Oryctolagus; species Oryctolagus cuniculus. Next base: position 151,643,938 of record NC_091435.1, read on the forward strand.
TTACTGCAGCTGTAAGTATTTGGCTCTCAACAACTCCCCCTACCCTCTCTCCATCTTTCCAGAATTTCTTTACAGGAAGACTTTGAGTGACAGGGAACGAGTATTGACTGCTGAAATCCTCACAGGAAAAAAAAAATACCCAATTCCTAAGCCTCAGAACACCAATGGGTGGGGTTAACCACAGATTTGTCAACAGGGTTTAAACTCAAACCAGTAGGCTCTGCCTAAAAATAAAAGAGTGAAAAAGAATTCTATTTACTTCAGTGTTGCTATTTTCTTTATTTCCCAGAACAAGTTGTACAGAGCAATACGAATACTACGAAGAGGAGTCCAAGTGAAACAGAGAATTCATAATAAGAGGATGTTGTTACTCAGAAGAACAGCGAGCCAGTGTTGCTTCGTGATGGAGTGGCAGCGATGAAAACAAGCCCAGCGCTCCCGCGGATCAACAATGGCAGTCACAGCCTTGGAACTTCAGGAAGTGACTCATTTTCAGGAATGGGCATGGAGTGACGACAGCTACTTACCTCAGCCCTCTGGTAGCCGAGACACATGTTCTTTTCCCCCCGCTGTGAGCCCTGGGAGATGGTGTGGCATCCCAGCTTCTCCCACAACCGACGTTCGCCTCTTCTGCCCCACATTTTTTTTTAATAAAGATTTTATTTATCTATTTGAGAGGTAGAGTTACAGAGAGAGACAGGGAGAGAGCAATCTTCCATCTTCTGATTCACTCTAAATGGCTGCAATGGCCAGAGCTGGGCCGATCTGAAGCCAGGAGTCAGGAGCTTCCTCCAGGTCTCCCATGCGAGTGCAGGGGCCCAAGCACTTGGGCCATCTTCTACTGCTTTCCCAGGCCCTTAGCAAGGAGCTGGATGGGAAGAGGAGCAGCCGGAACTTGAACTGGTGCCCATGTGGGATGCCAGTGCTGCAGGTGGAGGCTTGGCTTGCTATGCCACAGCGCCGGCCACATCTGCCCCACATTTGTTGTCTTGGTTCCCTGCCCTTGACCTCCTACTGTCCTTAGGGGTGACTGTTCTCTAAAGTCAATGGATTTCCTGGTAGGTTGAGAGTGAAGACTGGAGGAGGCCTCTCTGACCAAGAAGGGTCCATAGATAGGGACTTTGGCCCAAGAAGCTATCTCTGAGTCCAGACAGCAACAAAGAAGAGACCTGTGCTAAACCCAGACGACCAGCAAACAGGAAAGGGCATGGAAGAGTTAAGAGAGCTTGACTGGAGGTGGGGGCAGAGGGGCCGGGCAAAGTCAGTGAGAAGATCCTGCACACAGGCTGGGACCTGGGTAGCGGCATGGAGGAGAGCCAAGGCAGGCCAGAGAGTGCACCCCAGGAGGGCACCCGCGCCCTCGCGTCTGAATCCTGCTGATGGCACTGCTGGCCTCTCATTCTTCATGTTTCCATAATCAGGACTGGGAGTTTCCGCTGCCACGGCCACAGACAGGCAGCCACCAGACAGCACGCAGAGAGGCCATCCAGAGACACACAGGCCCTCTTGCACCAAGACACAGGGACAGACAATGTTCCCAGTGACATCGTTCCTAATAGCTCCAAGTGTGAGACTCCCCAGACAGCCTCGACTTCAGAATGCATCAAGACAGGGGGGTCCATTTCCAAGCAAACTGTGGGCCATTTATATGGTGGGATTCTGGGTTGGTTTCCTAGGGCTGCTGTGACAAACCACAGTACACGGGGGTGGGTTGCGTAACAGTAATGTATTCTGCCACAACTCGAGAGAGGACTGAAAGAGGTGTGTTTCCTCTGGGCCTCAGGGAGAAGCACCATCGCACACTCTGCCCTAGCCGGTGGCGGCCGGTGATCAGACCAGTCTCTCTTGGTCCAGGCTCTGCCTCCATCTTTACAAGGCTTCTCGCCATTCCTCTCTGTGTCTTCCAGGGGGCTTCATTAGTTTCAGAGCCCACCGTAAGCCGGGATGACCTCATTGTCCTTTACCTCATCACCAAGCTCTTAGTTCCAAATGAAGTCGCACTCTGGGGTTCTGGGTGGATGTGGACTTTGTGGGGGTGAGGGTTGGGGACACCATTCAGCCCAGTACAAACACTATACAATTATGGAAATGAATGAGTTACAGCCAAATGAACCAGCAAAAATGAGACTCACAGAGTGAGACTCACTGAGTGACATAACATGTTCGGAGAGTGTGTGCGGATGCATAATTGGTGATGATATTATAATGAAAAGGGATTTATAATTATATATGGTATATATAATTATAAAGTAAGTGATTTCCAAAAAGTCAGGATCCAGTTATCTTTAGGAAAGGAGAAGTCCTGGGAGGCGGGGTTGTTCCATGGTGCTGGAATGTTCTATATCTTGATATAGCTGCTCAATACAACTGTGTTTGTTTTTGATATTCTATTAAGTTGCTTTATTTTCTGCATGCTTGCTATTTTTCATGCTACAGCCAGAGGGTGTTGGGGAACCCGTAGCTCTGGGTTCTGCTGACAACTGTGGAGTCTCGGGGTAGATGCATCTCTGGATCTTTAAAAGGAGGAGATGGAACATGATGAACTCTGAGGCCGCTTCTAGGATACCGTTGTGGGTTTGTAACTCATTTAGTTCTCCAAACATTTCTATGAGGAGGGAAGGCGCCCCAACATATGCTTACAAAGAAGGAAGCCCCGTGGCTAGACTTTGAAAGCAGGGCATCTGGATTTGAGTCTCAGCTCAGCCCTTTGTCTTCAAGGGACCATGGACAGTTCACCCTAGCATTTTCTGGACTGTGGTTCCCTTAATAACAAGTGGGTATAATAAAATAACTTTCCTTACAGGATTGATGGGAAGATAACAGGGTTGATGTACAAAAAAACGCTTGGCGTGGCACCTGGAATCCAGGAAGCCATTGGTAATTGCTAGCTAGCTCACCTGGCACATGCCAACAGTTAGATGAGTTCAACAAATCATCCCTGAATATTTGTGGTATGGGCAAGAATTTCCAGAGTGTCTCCTTTAGCCCTTACCTCGAACTCTGCAGTTGCTCAACTTCCTGTGTTTTTATAGATGGTGTTGGGACTATGAGGGAGGAAGAAAATAATATGATCACAGTGGGTCTTGATGAAGATTCCTTTGGCAGCTTTGGACACAGGGAAGGCAGAAAGAGTGATGGTAGGGAGACTTATTAGTCAAGGGTGGTCACAGCCTGGGCGAGACAGCAGGATGACTGAGCCTGGACAGAAGGTAGGAGGCAGGGTCACAAGGAAGGGTCATCCTGGTCTTGTTCACCACCACGATCAAGTCTCCTTAAACCACTGAGTGAATGGCGTCTTTGATGGAGACACAGTGGAGGGCAGGTGTGGAGGCGAAGACCAGGGAGCAGCCATTGATGATGAGGGGGTTTCTAGATCAGTCTGTCACAGGGGGAGCAACTCAAGAGGAGACACAGGTTTGGAGTGAGGTGGCATTGGGTAGACCAGATGACCCTGGACACATTGTTGGGTATCTGATATCAGGGACAGTGTGTAGAGTCTGGAAGGCTGGAGTAAGGGCTGGGCTCAGGGACAGGTCTAGAGGAAGCATGCAGAACTTGAAATGCAGGCCTCTGCTCCCCAGCCCTGCGGAGGGGGGGGGTGGGTCCCACATCGCTCTCTGCCCTGGAGCCTTTGTTGGCAGTGGGTGTGATTTTGAAACACGGAGTTGATCCTTCCACCCTGGTTTCTACCTGGACTTGCACTTTACACCAATGGGCCATTTTTAATTGTTAGTCAATGATATAGCTGTTTTTTTTTTTAATCTGCTCTGGAGCTAACTTTGTGAACAAGGTATCTGAATGGCAGAACCCCAAATGCCGCAGCGCCTGAAGTCTCGCCGTAAGCTGATGATGTCCTTGGGATCCGGCATTCCTCTCCCCACAATGTGAAAACTCCTGAGAGAGGACAGACAGGCTGGTAGGATTCACACCTTCCATGGTCCCCTCTGCAACAAGAGGGTAGGACGTAGGACAGCACGGGGCATCTGAGCCTCAGAGGGTGGTGGGCAGTGAACGGGACCAAGAGGCTGTGCCAAACAGGCAGGCGAGGGGCAAGCACTCTGCTGGGAGGGCTCAGGACCCTGCTTGCCAGCGTGCGCGACCCTAGCACAGTCGGACTCCTTCTACAGCTGCTCCCGCCTTATCTAGCACTGGGGTGCAGACTGAGTAGGAAGAAGCGTGCAACCGCGCGAGGCCCGTGGGCACAGACAACAGTGATGCCCACCCTCCCCCATCTCCAGACAACAATGCATGTCAGATGAGCCCAAACTGGGACTTGGAGTTGGACAGCTACTGGCCTCTGAGCTTCATGGGTGTCTGTCCTCGGTCAACACCCATGGGCACTTTTGTTCTTTGGTCGAAGGAGGAAAAACGGGCTACTTTGGAAGAGGTTTAGAGAGGGGTTGGAGATGACACAGAGGGAGGCAGGTGATAAGGGGGAAGTGCACAGGCTAAGGGCCTCTTCCCCTTACTGGCTCAGTGCCCCTGACACAGCAGGAACAGTGCTGGCTTCCAGATGACGGCCTGACCCTCCCAGCTCCCGGCTCCACCCTGGGGTGGAAGCAAAGCCAACTGGCACAATCAACAGCTGGCTTTTTAGAGGCAAAACAACAATTCCATTGATCAAGGAGGCCACGTCTCTGCCAAGCACTGGGAATGCTGCAGGGTGCATGCTGGTCAATCCACACTGGATTCTAGGCCAGCAGGTCTGGCTTGGCTCTCCTCTCCCTGTATACTGAGCTCCATAAATCTGGAGGGCATCTAGTCCAAATCTGGGCATCACCCCTGGGTGGTTTATCAGGCTGGACCAAGGGAAGAAATTCACTTTAAAGACCATTCTTCTGGTCTGGAAGGACATGGAACAAAATGTTGAGGTCTAGCTCCCAATGGAGGCTTTGGGGCAGAAGCCAGGGCTCCTGTGACCCACCATTGCCAGCTCCCGTGAAACCGTCGTGTTTGTTAGGGTGTCACTTCTCCCTGGATGTCCAGCACTCTTTCAGGGCCGTGTTCAGACTCTCTGGGGAGGGTGCGAGAAGCTGACTTTGGGTGTGCTCTCGGGGCACAGCTGCAGGGTGCTGATGCGTCCCCTGGTGAGGTGGCCCCTTGCTCCCGTGCCCAGCCCTGGAGTGTGTTTTCTGTCCTCTCCGGCCTCCAGCTCTGGGGCCTGTTTTGTACCACATTGGATCTTCATGAAACAGTGTGCAAAGGAAGATTCATGGAAAAACGCCTCTCAACTGCCAGGAAAAGAGCTTTTCCTTTGCAGTCCGAGAAAAAAGAGAGGCCTCAGCTATGAGGTCTGGAAAATGGGCCAGGAGATGTTCTCTGGGTCAGCTCAGGCCCTGCTCTGCCTCTGCACTGGATGCCTCTCCTGGGCAGGGACTTGTATCTTCAAGGTCTCATTCGATGACCTCCAGTCAATCAAATCTGCCAGTGACCTGCTCTAAAGGATGACGCCACAATGAAGATTCAAGAAATCCCACTTCACAGATGAGCACATGGAGGCTCAGGGCTTTTGTTAGCTTCCTAGAGGGTTTTTTTTTTTTTTAAAGATTTATTTGTTTATTTGAGAGGCAGAGTTACAGAGATAGGGAGAGAAAGAGAGAGAGAGGGAGAGACAAAGAAGGAGGTCGTCCATCCACCAATTTACTCCCCAAATGGCTGCAACAGCCAGAGCTGGGCCAATCTGAAGCCAAGAGCCAGAAGCTTCTTCCAGGTTTCCCACATGGGTGCAGGGACCCAGACACTTAGGCCATTCTCTCTTGCTTTCCCAGGCATATTAACAGGGAGCTGGATTAGAAGTAGAGTAGCTGGGACTTGAACCGGTACCCATATGGGCACAGGCTTAACCTACTAAGCCACAGCGCCAGCCCCAAGCTTCCTAGAGGTTACCCAGCAGGAAGTGATGGGACTAGGATTCAGATCTGAGTCCTTTGGCCGTGGATCCTGGGTCCTATTGCACAAAGTCAGCTCCTAGCAGGTTCCTGGTGCACCACACGTCTCAGTGCACCCAAGAGAAAGGAAGAAGGAAGGTGCCTCCCAGGCCTGGGGGGCCTGCCTGGGATTTATTTTACCACCCTTGCTTCTTCCCCTGTGGCCTTCTCCCCACCCTGCTTCAGTCTCCTCTCTGCAGAACTGACATGAACACGCTTGCTCCTGCCCGTGGCCTTGGTTGGTGATGCATGATGGGATGTGAGGTCTCATGGATGGCCCCTAACATCTCTGGACCCACACAGAAAAGCAAGCATAGTCCCTGGACCTTGATGTTTTGGTCAAGATTGATTTGCATTTGGTGAAGCCCCCTGCTTCCAGCGGTGGTGGTGTTGTTAACTGTTTTGATTTATTCTAAAGACTTTAATTCAGGGCGGCTCGCGCCTGGGGGAGGAAGAGGGATGCAAGGGCATGGACATTTTGCTTGGCCGTGCATTTGCCTGGGAACCGGTCCACATCATTCACTTGCTTCTTCAAAAGGGTTCATGACCTAAAAACATTGAAGAACCGCTGCAGTTGAATTTGATGTCTGACCTACAGTGAAAAACCACTGAGCGAAGAATATATTAACTACCCACATGTTCCTGGAATCATGCTGGGGGCTAGTCAAACAAGCAGAAGCGGAGGAGTCTTTGCCATTTCAAAGTTCCCGATTTAAATATGGTCCAATTCGTAAGTGGAGATACTGACTGAATTATGCCGGATGACAGGAGATGACGCAATGGCCGAGTTAGGTACATGTGTGGACAGACACCAGACAAGACGTGGGGGAAGCAGAAAAAATTGTTCCACATGCACTCACAGTATTAAAGCCATATGAGGAGACTTTGACAAGTCCATGGAAAATGTGTATTATGAGAAAGCGATGCATGGGTTCAAAGCAAATGGTACAGAATAAACTGATCTTTGCATTTCATTTTCCACAAACTTTTTGAAGTACTCTCCTACTTAGTCACTTTTTAAATAGTTTTGGAAATTTATTTGAGAGACTGAGAACTCCCATTTACTGCTTCACTCCCCAAATGCCCACGGTCATCGGCGCTGGGTCAGGACGAGAGCCAGGAGCTGAGGACTCAGTCCAGGTCTCTGGCAGTGGTGCAGGGACCCAAGGGCCGGGCCATCGCCACGGCCTCCCCGGGTGTGCATTAGCAGGAGCTGGAGGTGGAAATCAAGCCCGGGCACTTTGATATGGGATGTGGGCATCTACTAGGCTAAACACCTACCCCAGTAATTGTTTGTTTTTTAAGATTTATTTACTTGAAAGGCAGGGTTACAGAGAGGCAGAGGCAGAGAGAGAGAGAGAGAGAGAGAGAGAGAGAGAGAGGTCTTCCATCTGCTGGTTCACTCCCCAGTTGGCCACAATGGCAGGAGCTGTGCCAATCCAAAGCCAGGAGCCTCCTGGCTTCTTCCGAGTCTCCCACGCAGGTGCAGGGGCCCAAGCACTTGGGCCATCTTCTACTGCTTCCCCAGGCCATAGCAGAGAGCTGGATTGGAGTGTAGCAGCCAGGACTCAAACTGTCACCCACATGAGATGCCAGCACTGCAGGTGGCAATTTTACTCACTATGCCACAGTGCCAGCCCCAGTAATTGTGTCTTGATTTACTTCAATTTTCCTTCCAATATACAATTATCTAATAGCTATATGCTACCATTGGACACTTGGTGGGTTTTTTAAAAAAGATTTACTTATTTTATGTGAAAGGGAAAGACGGGGGGTGGGGGAGAGAAAGATCTCCCATCTGCTGGTTTGATTCCCAAATGGCTATAACAGCCAGGGCTGGTCCAAGCTAAAACCAGGAACCAGGAACTCCGTCTGGTCTCCCATGTGGGTGACAGGGGTCCAAGCACTTGGGCCACCTCTCGCTGTCTTCCCAGGTGCATTAGCATGGAGAGAGATCAGAAACAGAGCAGCCAGGACTCAAATCGGTGCTCCAATGTGCGATGCTAGGTTGCAGGTAGTAACTTAGCTCACTGTGCCACGTGCCAGCCCTGAGTTGTTTGTTTTATTTATTTTTTATAACTCTTTTTATTTTATTTTTTAAAGATCTATGGTTTTTTTGAAAGGCTGAGTTACAGAGGCAGAGAGAGAGAGAGAGAGAGAGAGATCTTCCATCTACTGGTTCACTCCCCAGATGGCTGCAGCAGCTGGAGCTGAGTTGATCTGAAGCCAGGAGCCAGGAGCTTCTTCCAGGTCTCCCACTTGGGTGCAGGGTCCCAAGGACTCGGGCCACCCTCCACTGTTTTCCCAGGCCATAGCAGAGAGCTGGGTTGGAAGTGGAGCAGCCAGGACTTGAACCGTCACCCATGTGGGATGCTGGCACTGCAGGCGGTGGATCTACTATCTACACCACAGTGCCAGCTCCTAACACTCTTTTTTAAAAAAATTATTTATTTATTTGAAAGGCAGAGTTCCAGAGAGAGAGAGAGAGAGAGAGAGATCCTCGCTTGCTGGTTCACTCCCCAAATGGCTGCAAGGCCAGGGCTGGGCCAGGCTGAAGCCAGGAGCCAGGGGTTTCTTCTGGGTCTCCCATGTGGGTGCAGTGGCCTAAGCACTAGGGCCAAGTCCCCCACTGTTTTCCCAGGCGCGTCAGCAGGGAGCTGGATCAGAAGTGGAGCAGCCAGGATTTGAACCAGAGCCCACATGGGATGCCGGCCCAGGAGGTAGTGGTGTTTTGCGCTATGTCACAGCACCAGCCCCCACTCTCCTCACTTAAGGCAGTGAGGAGAGCAGAGGGAAGAGCAGGGGAAAGGTTACACCTCTGGCCTCACCAGCCTTGAGGCTGTGGGCACAGCCCCCACACACCCTAGAGCCTTCTGCCATCAGGCAGGGCGCTTGTCCCATGAGTCACAAGAGAGGACGAGGGGACAGCAAGGGGCTCTGTATTCCAACCCCTACCTGGCAGACCCTCTGCCAAGCACGCACAGTTGAATCGCTGTGACTCAGCCTTTGGGGACATGGAGCCTCGCAGCTAAGACACCTGCACCCCATATCGGAGGACCTGAGTTTGATTCCCAGCTCCGGTTCCCAATTCCTGCTTCCAGCTCCCTGCAAGTGCAGACTCCGGGAGGCAGCAGCAATGGCTCCAAGTAGCTGGGTCCCTCCCGCCCATGTGGGCATCTGGATTGAGCTCCCAGCTCCTGGATTCAGCCCTCGTCCAGCTCTGGCTGTTGCGGCCATTTGAGGAGCGAACCAGCGTAAGGGAATTTGTTGACTCTGTCTCTCCAATAAAGACAAAAAAAAAAAAAAGAAAGAAAAAAGAAAATGAGAGCATAAATATGCATGTTTCAAAGAGAAATGAAACACGGGTGCTACGTAGGAGGGGCACGACAGAATGCCTACTGTTCAGAGGAGATTCCAAAGACTTCCAGAGCCGGGCTCGTGTGGCATCCAGTTATGGCCGCCTAGAACAGTGCTTTGACAAATGGACGGACCCCGGGGCTTCAGAGCTGGGCCATTCGCTGGCAAAGAGTTTGAAGCAGGAAACTATGTGCGTGTCTTTGGGAAGCGTCAAGTGGCTTGGCTCGGAAGTAGCCCTCTGAATACAGACACGACACCCGTGGGCCACCTCCCAGGGGGGCCTGCGGCTCTGGCTGGGGCTTCCGAGCCCCCCTGCCTGAGGGAGGACAAGTGCAGGCCAGGCAGCCAAGGACAGGGGAGGGTAAGGTCCAGGGGAGCGGGAGGGTGCAGGGGTCATGAACTTGGCCCAAGACACAGAGACACAGTCAGGGGAGCTTCTGACAGGAGACTAAGACCCAGGCAAAGCTGAGAGCCAGGGAAGGAGCTGGGTATTGGAAACAAGGGAGCAGAGGCCGGAGTCCTGATAAACTCCCCCAGCCTTACCCAGAGGTCAAGGTCTAGAATAGGGGAGTATTTATGGAAGGAATTTCCACCCATAGAAGCCCACGGAACCCTGTGGTACTGAGACCCATCTGGACGGTTCCTCCCTCAAGCAAGCCCAGTGGGCAAACGGGTCAGCCCAGCCTCCCCTGTGTGTCTAATGCTCTACCTAATTCCCAGGGTGGCTGTGGGAACAAAATGAATTAATGAAGGGTACACACTTAGCACGGCACCTGTCCGTCTATTCACTGCTGCATCAACTCCAAGTTCAAGTGTGACCACGGCAAGGCCCCCCAGATTGTCATAATCAGGGAGTCCAAGGGATGAGACACGTCTCCCAGGACAGGGCATCCTGGGGCCCACTGGAAACAGCCAGCGCCCCAGGCCAGCTTGACAATGGTCCCCTCCCAGGATCCCCCAGCCCCAGTCCAGGAAGGAAGGTTCTGTGTGCACAGGAGAGGAACAGTCACGTTAGCAGCCACTCTGCAGGGCTCTTCCCTCCTCAGCAGTTCTTCTTCACCCACGCGAGAAATGGAGGTGGTACCCTTGAAAGACTTCTTGGAAAGAGGAAGATCTTCAGGGGCGAGATGATAACCCCACGAACGTGGGCATCTGACGGGGAAAGGGCGCGGGTGGTCAAGAACCCAGGGTTCCGGATGGGATCGCCAGGGCTCCCAGGGCCCCCCCCCCCAGAGGGTCTGCGTGAGCTGTCACAGGTGGGGTGTGTGTGCCTCGGCGCGGCCGCGGAGAGGAAGGCAGGGATGTCAGTGTTGGGAAGCAAGTGGGTGCGGGAAGCAGGTGCCCTGTGGTGCTGGAGGGCGGCTCTGTGGTCCACTGAGGTTGACAGGAGTGCACGCAGCCTGCGCCCAGAATAACCAACCGGCTCTCGGATTCACGAGCTTCCTTTTCCCCCGGGCTGGCACTGACCTACTTCTTTATGGTCCATTCTCCTCCTGAGATGTTTGCTTACTCTCGAGCTGACATACCCTTTTCCAGAGCCCTCCGGGTCACAAGGCACAGGGCGCAAACGCTCCCCCAATAACAGGCCTCTTCCCTCTTGGCACATCCTCTATTTTATGTATGGAATCGGCGTCTGAATTTCACGCCCTCTCTTCTCTGTCCCATCTTCTCCAAGAAGAGGCATATGATCAGGGAGGCCATACCTTTAGGTCTGCAAAGTCCTGCCTTGTGCCTGCTGTGCCGGCTTCAGTGCTAACAGCGCCCTCTCCCCTAGTCCCTCCCACAGGTGTCCTGGCTTGGGCACGAGTTTGGGATCCCACGGAAGCAGCCGCTGAGTCAAGGTGTCAGGTACTAATGCGGCGTGTAGGGAACACACTGCTAGGAGACCAGGGAAACCTGACAAGGGAAGGAGCACAGGGAGTGCAGAGTGCTGCAGTTAAGCCAGCGGCCACAGGGGGCAGGCTCGGACCTGGTGCAGAAGCGGAGTCCAGGAATTCTCCCGCTGCAGGGGCTAGGGTGAGGGAGCCAGAGTTAGACACCTGCTCCCGAGGCTGCACCTGGCCTCGGGCGCCGAAAGGCAGATTCTTCACCGGTGAGGCAGCAGGAGCCCACCCGAAAGGCCCAGGAACGTGGCTGGGCGCTGAGCGCATCCACTGAGTCCCTGAAGCCGTGACTTCCGCGCTGGGGTCTGGCTGCCATTCTGCCCTCCCCGAGTTCGCCAGGGTCGGTGGACTTCCCGTTCCCCGCTCTGAATGGCTTCCCCGCTTCTTCTCACTGCTGCCCGGCTTCTCCCGGCTCCCTGGTACTCTTTACTTACTTGGCTTTTATGACCTTGCTTTATTCCTAGTTCCCTGATGTTCTGACTTGGCTAATTGTGAGCATTTATCCAAGACACACACACTCTCTCTCTCTCTCTCTCTCTCTCTCTCTCTCTCTCCCAACTGATTTTCTGTATCCATGACTTCAACAGTCATCCTCGCGTAGATGACTCCCAAATTAATAATATTCTCTTAAATTCCTCTTTCACCCGTACAAAAGCCCTTTCTTGTTGGAGTCTCTTTGTAAATTTAAGACTAAGGCTTGTCTCACAGCAGCCGTACCAGCCGTGATTTCTCTGTGGAGATCCACCTGCACCGTCTGCTGCCCGCTCCGTGTCTCTCACATGCTCTGCTGTAGTCTTGGATTCAGCGTGCTCCAAGCGGGGCATTTCACTCCGAGGAATGAGGCGGGCCAACCCTCAGCTCTAGAAACGTTGGTTTCTTCATTGTCCCCCCAAAAGGTTTGGCCTTCCCCCCGCCACTTGGGCTTCATCTAATAGTTTCTGCCCAGGCAGCTCCCCCTCTCCTCTCCACCTATTCCCACAGCCAGGACTGTGTGCGTGTTGGGGTGGGAGTCGTGACCCAGCAGTTAAACTGGTGCTGGGGATGCCTGCATCCATGTCAGAGGACCAGTTCGAGTCCCAGTGACTCTGCCTCCAATTCGGCTTCCTGCTAACGTGCCTGGGAGGCAGCAGGCGGTGGCTCAAACACTTGAGTCGCTGCTACCCACATGGGAGCCTCAGGTGGAGTTCTGGGCTCCTGGCGTTTGGCTTGGTTCAGCCATGGTTGCTGCAGGCATTTGAGGGGATAAATAGTGGGTGAAAGATCTCTTTCTCCTTCTCCCTGTCTCTCACTCTGCCTTTCAAACAAATAAAAATCAATACATAAAGGGTTTAAAAAGACTGTGCAAGTGACATGAGAGGTACTCGGCCACCGCTAGGGAAAGGAAATATTGATTGGCTCCGTTCAGTGATCTACAGGGAAGGCGGGGATCTGCTGAACTTCGAGGACAACTGCAAGCGAAGTCCCCAGTGTCGCTGGACTCTCTTTCTCTAGATCTGGTCCCGGCTGCCTTTTGTCAGCCCAGTCCGCTCTTAAAGCAGGACTCATGCCACTCAGATCTCTCGCAGGCAGGACTGACGCCTTGTCCTTAACACCAATTATTTCATTTTATTATGAAGAACTCTAATTGTCGAGACTTGGATCCTATGCCCGCTCCAGTGGCCGACATACAAGATGCAACACTGGTAATTTCATCTACAGTAGTCAATCCCAAATGATTGAAGGAGGAGACGACTCCCAAAAGAATGGAGGATGTTTCCAGAGGGTAAGAAAGTGGTGCAGAGAGGTGAGACAATTATCCTGCTGTCATTTTCCCTTTTTTTTTGGAAACCTCAGTTGGTTCATGTAGCCTCTCCTGGTTTCTGGGCTCTTTTCCTCTCCCGAGTGACACACACACTTCTCAGAGACACTGTTGATTTGTCACTTGGTCCAACACTGTCTCACCTGGTCTCTTCTGTTATTAAAAGTAATTGCTACTTTAATTTAGTTTCTATTTATTTTTTAACATTCCCCCATTGAGAAGATCTTCTCCTTAGCTCAGCTGTTCTCAGGCGGTAGGGTTCTGTCTCAGCTGGCTTTTCATATTGTAAGAAACCCAGCCGTGAGATCTCTCCCACACTGGGCTCAGAAACAATGTGCCTGTTTGATTTGGTTCCTTCTGGGCGATCATCCATGTTGAACACGAATCGACCTGGGAGGTCTGGTAAAGAAACAGTCAGGGGACCTGGCTTCAGATTTTCACATGAGCCATAAGACATTGGCCAAATCTCCGTCCATTTCATGGGTTTTCCGTCTGTGAAATGATGACAATAACATGTGCCCTAACTCTCAGAATTGTTGTGAGAATGCATTAGGAGCAATAAAAAGCAAAGTACTATTTAATGCAAGTCGCGTTTGCTCACATTGATAATTCAAAGAGTTTGCATTTGCACAGTCCTCTCCTTCCCTAGATAAAACCACTTAATTGGCTCAGAACAGGAACCAGTGGTTAAGCCAACCATTTAATTAACTTCTAAAAGCTTTGTGGAACTTCAAAGAAAATCTAATAGTAAACTTCATCTTCTAAAACTTTCTAAGAGGCAAAATTCATTTCTGCAGGCTTGCTTGGCATCGAAGCACCAGGCTGGCAATTTCTAACTTCACTGCTAGGTGCTTTTTCTAACTCTGACAACTGTTTAAACAAACTACTTCTGAAATGAAGTGTTGATGTAATGTTATTTTTAACATCAGCCTTTTCTTTCTCCTATTGCTAAAGAGTACAGATTCTAATTTTCTTAATCACACTGCAGACAACCAATTCAAATTCACTCAAATTTTATGTGTTCCAGATACTTTAAAGCATTGTGTCCGTGGGGTTCTTAGGGGATCCACTGGGTCAATAGGATCTCCAAGAGCATCCAGTGAAATGCTAAGGACACGGCAAACAACCCCAGCCAGCAGTCCATACTCACACATGCAGCAATTCTCTAGACCATTGCTGGGTCAGGGCCAGCTGGCTGCTGGAACCAACAGCCCCAATTTTCAACGTAGCAAAAGTGTATTTCTCACTCATCCCAAGTCTGATGTGCCTGTTCCTGACCAAGTAGTTCTCTTTAAAACATTGACAAGGATCTAGGTTCATTCAATCCCGCGTTGCCACCATCTTCAACTAACGCCAGGAAGGTCGCCATAGAAAAGGATAGTAGTTGGGCAAGGCTTTGCTGTTAGTGACCCCCCTCCACCTGGGAGTGATACCCACAATCTGTACTCATCGTCCATCCATCTCCTGGGCCCATCTAGTCACGTGGGTCACGTAGACAGCTGCTTCCCAGCCAAACTATTCCAAAAGGGCACATATTTGAGATAGACAGGGGATTACCTCTGTCACAATGAGTACTATTTGGTACAGGGGATACAACTGAACTGTTAAGGAACTTACCCAGGTCACATGGGCCACAGTGGAGAAACCAGATTGAATCTTGTGTTTGATCCCCTGGCATCAAGTTCCTTGCTGTGACTGTGTGACAGGCTCTGATCATCAAGTGCATTTTTTCCGGTTTGGCCCGTCGGGAGAGCTGTTCCTGCTGCTGCCCTAACTTTCTGGCCTGATGTTCACAGTTTCTTGGCTGTGACTTGAGGCCTCGCTGGTTTGCCACAAGTCTCTCCTTCTCCAGACGCATTTATAGCACTGGATTGGGTTTCCATCTTTGTGACACAGAAACTAAAGAAATTGGATTAGGGCTCTCCCGACTGCTGTTTGAAGGGGAGAGTAGCAGTCTGCAGAGATCATCGCGGGCATCCTTGGCGCTCAGGTGGTTGTATTGTTTTATGGTTGCCTTCACTCCCCCACCCCCCGGCTAGTAAACAGTCAGCATTAAAGAACAGATAGGGCTATAGGACCCTGAATGTAGGAGGCTACTTGGGGTTTGAGAAATATAATCAGCTGGTGTTGTGAACTTGGATCCATACCTCGGGCCCCAGTCAGGAGAAGCAGGACACATAGGAAAGCAAGTACATGTGTGTTGGGCTCTTCACTTTTTTTTTTTTTTATCTGACAGATAGAGTTAGATAGTGAGGAAGAGAGACAGAGAGAAAGGTCTTCCTCCCATTGGTTCACCCCCCAAATGGCCGCTACGGCTGGAGCTATGCCATTCCGAAGCCAGGAGCCAGGTACTTCCTCCTGGTCTCCCACGCGGGTGCAGGGGCCCAAGGACCTGGGCCATCCTCCACTCCCCTCCCGGGCCACAGCAGAGAGCTGGACTGGAAGAAGAGCAACCGGGGCTAGAACCCGGCGCCCATATGGGATGCCGGCGCGCAGGCGGCGGATTAACCAAGTGAGCCACGGCACCGGCTCCGGGCTCTTCCCTTTTGAGTTTTGAATGGGCCAACGATATAAAGAGCTGTGCTCACATTCACTCTGACTTGCAGGTATACGAGACCTCAGCCCTGTCCACAAAGTCTAGATTATCTTGGGTTCCAGTCTCTATGGCTGGCCAACAACTTACCTCCATACTTTGGTAGCCAAAAGTACCATGTAGTATGTTCACAGATCCATGGACCAGGAATTCAAACTGGGCACAGCAGGGTGGGCTCACTGGAAGACTCAGCAGCTGAGTGTTGGGGTCATCTGAAAGCTTGCTCGCTTACATGTCTGATAATAGCTAGTGCTTGGTGGAGGTCTCCACGTCATCTTTCCAGGTGGGCTGGTTGGGCTTCTGCATGAGCATGGTGGCTGGGTTCCCAGGAGGAGCTTTGAGAGAGAGAGAGAGAGAGAGAGAGAAGCAGAAGCTGTATTGTCCTTTTTCATCTATCCTCAAAAGCCACATAGCCTTGCTCCTGTCAGTCACATAGTCCAGTCCAGGTTCAAGGCGAAGGGAGTAGACACTTCTTCTTGATGGAGTGTGACGTTGTTCTGGAAAAATGGGTAGGGCTTCAAATATTGCCATGGCCATGTTTGGAAAATATAATCTACCACACCTTGCTTTCATTCTGATTTTTAAATCCAACTTAAATGTAAATGATCATGGGGCTGGTGCTGTGGCATAAAGCTACGGATGGCCTTTAGTGCCGGCATCCCATATGGGCACTGGTTCAAGTCCCAGCTGCTCCACTTCTGATCCAGCTCTCTGCTATGGCCTGGGAAAGCAGCAGAAGATGGCCCAAGTGCTTGGGCCCCTGCACCTGCATGGGAGACTTGGAAGAAGCTCCTGGTTCCTGGCTTCAGATTGGCACAGCTCTGGCCGTTGCAGCCATCTGGGGGGTGAACCAAAGGATGGAAGACCTCTCTCTCTCTCTCTCTCTGCCTCTCTGTAACTCTACCTTTCAAATAAATAAAAAAAAATCTTAAAAAATTGTAAATGATCGTGTATTTGGTGCTTGTGTGCCAGAGACCTTCTATTCCTTAAACCTAGTCCTGACCCCAGCTCTGCACACCAGGTCATGCCTTCCCTTTCGCAGAACAGAAAGCAGAGGCCCACCACATTGCCCAAAGACAGAGAGCCTGCCAAAAGCAAGTTGCAAGGCCAAGCCCGACTGTCTCCAAATCCCATACTTTCCCACAGTTTCTATACGAGTCTCCATGGAGATGACTCAATCCTTTAACGAAAGGAGAGCTTGCCAGCAGGAGCCTGGCGTGGTGGAGACAGGGCACCGGGACGTTCAGACACTTCGGATTAAGGGCAATTTCCTTGAAGGTGCTCTTGTTCTAATAGTTCCCACCTCGCTGAGTGCAGGCATCCTCAGGGTTGAGCTGCTGTAATTCGAAACCCTCCCTGCTTCCAAGCAGCTGCAATACATTTCGTGTGAGGCTCTGGCATGTGTAAAACATCACGCAAAGACCACAAGGCTGCACAATGTTATTGGAGAGTGAAACTCACCCTCTCTCAGGTGGGCCAAGGAGAAACTCTGGCAAGATTTCACCTGGATGACAAAAGAATTTATCATCCAACCGAGAGCCTTGTCAGAGTGAGAAGGGCTGGGGGAGGGTGTGCTGGAAGGTTCTGGGTGCTGGGCTGGAGGCCACGTGCACCGGTGTGCGCGTGTGAAAATTAACCACGCGATTGCCGTGGGTCCAGAATAATACCAATCATGCCAGGACAGCAGGCACCAACAAAGTCTATCCTGGGCAAACTGGGACACCTGTGACCCATCCATGCCTGAGTCCCACGCTGGGTTCAACTGGGGTGGAACAAGCAGGGGGTTATGCCCAAAAATAATTGATTTTCAAACTCAAGGTCCCGTAAAGGTGCAGCTTTGGGTTCTTCTCCCTAGGAAATGCTCACACTCACACATTACACACCCGCATCCACTCACAGTCACACTCACTTCTCTTCTACTCATTCACACACACGTTCACACAGTCTGCATTCATATCCCATCCCGTGTGTACTCACACACACTCAGCGTACACACCCACACGCGCACTCAGACTCACTCACACAACCATACTCCCTCTCCCTCACTGTGTACAATTTACCGACACAATGCGCCTTTCACACTCACATTCTCAGTCTCACACATGCACTCGCACAAGATGTACACACACACACACACACATGCTCACACACATAAACACGCTTGTATTTATACCCACTCATTACCCATCAGCACATGCCTGCTTCATACTCACACAGATGTTCACATTCACACTTACACACACACACACACACACACACACACTGCATTATCTCAGTCCTCTCGGAAGGGCTCAGCTGGAACCAGAGTGGTTCACGTTAGAACTTTATTCCTTGGTTTCACTGCATGGCTAGCTGCTTCGGGCTCCCAGTATCACCTCATTGTTTCTCTTATACTCACTTGTGTTTTTCTTCCAAAGATCCTCGGGGCTTTTTATCCCAAAATGAAAATGTTCAAATTATAGAACACATACGCATATTGCACATAAGATTTGCATAAGTACAACACAGATTTTTTGCTAAGCCTCCTAACATTAAAAGCAAATTGGGGAAAAAAAAAAACACCAACAAATTAGAACCAGTCCGAAGGGCAGCGTTCATCATCTGATTCTCTTTCAGTCCCTGCAGTTCCTGCATCTCGTATTTTTTTTTATTTGACAGGTAGAGTTATAGACAGTGAGAGGGAGAGACAGAGAGAAAGGTCTTCCTTCCGTTGGTTCACCCACCAAATGGCCACTATGGCCGGCGCTTCGCCGATCCGAAGCCAGGAGCCAGGTGCTTCCTCCTGGTCTCCCATGCGGGTGCAGGGGCCCAAGCACTTGGACCACAGCGGAGAGCTGGACTGGAAGAGGAACAGCCAGGACTAGAACCCGGTGCCCATATGGGATGCCGGCGCCGCAGGCAGAGGATTAACCAAGTGAGCCACGGCGCCAGCCCCTTGTATGTTTTAAACAGGCATCTTAAGCTGGTGGTTTTGATGTCAGAAACTGAGTGTCACACAAACTAAAAGCTCCCCCTGCTCTGGCCTCGCATGGCAGCCCCAGCTGGCAGCCTTGGGGACACAGCTCTGGGACTGCGTGTGTCACTGGCTGCACTTGCAGGGACAGCAGCCCTGGTGGTGTCTCGGCCCCAGGCTGGATTCCTGGGTCTCTACTGATCCGGGCAATGTGTGGGGCTGGAGAACTGCCCGGGTAGCCTGCACACAAGTGGCATGAAACAATGAAATAAAGGCGTGAACACACAAACCGTGGACAGCTCTGTGTGTGGGAGGGTGGGGCGCCCAGTGCCGCCCGGAGCTGATGGTGACCCGGGAGCTGTTTACCTCTCCCAGCACACAGGACAGGGTTTGAAATCGCCTCGTTCTCTCTTACCGGGAGCTATTCGCCTGCCTAATTTTCTCACCCTGCCATTTCCACTGGTGACAGCCCGAAAAACAGTCGACTGCCCGAAAAACGTCACCAAGAGACATCTCTTATGCAAACAGCAAGGGGAAGCTTTATTGATTATCCAGCATGCTGGGGCTGTCTGATCATACATGAACAGAGCAGCCCCGAATAACCAAAGGTTAGGGTTTATAAAGGCAAAAACCGCAAAACCGGGAAGGGGGGAATACATGGTTGCTATGCACGGTTGCTAAAATCAAAAGAGAGTACATAAAATCAAAAGAGAGTATATGGTTACTGGGGTCAACATAACCTAAAACCTAAGTGAAATTAATATTTATCATAATCTTGACAATACCAGTTACAATATTACAATTAGCAATTAGGACTCGACATTAATGTAAGACACAGACAAATCACATCTTTATTATTAGCCCAGGTAACCCAAGTGCAACCTTTCTACTTTTAAGCTTGAGCAATCATGCTAGGGGGTTTTTGTGCTCTGCCAAGGGTGATGTAGTGCACTGCTATTGTCCGACTATTTGAGATCATAGTTTCAGACCAGAGTCTCACAGTAGGGGGGGGGGGGGAGGTGCTTTCCCAGAATGCAGTCTCAAGTACTCCAAAATTGAGTCCCTACTGCCAAGGTGCTACTCTGTCTTATTTTTTTACAGCTGTACCAGGAAGGTTTAAACCTGTAAGCTTAAGCTTTAACTCTTCAACAGGTTGTTCCATGAGGGTGGAGTGGAGCAGGTTTTGGAGTCTCTGATTGGCTTAAGATGGATTCAACTGTCATTTAAGTTTCTTTTTTCCTCATTCAAAAAGGCTTAAAAGGCATGACTCCCTCCCCCCCAGCTCCCCCCTACCCACTCATTCATGTGCTGCTCCCTACCACAGTGCAATAGACCCCAAGACTTAGAGCATCAAAAAGCAACCTCCACCCTTTCCTCTCTTCCCGTTTAGGTTCAACGCCAGTCCATGTACCCTCCCCCTCCCTGTCTCTCAACTCTGGGGGACAGAGTGAGGGTGGAGGTGGGGGTGGCGATGGTGGTGGTTTCAGGCTGCAGTGGAGGTGGGCGGTGATGCCAAGTCCAGAGCAGTGAGGGTGGTGCTGGCGGTGGTGGGTGGCAGCCCCGGGTCACAGCCTCATAGCGAGCAGCCACCCTGAAGATTGTTCTGTGCTATGTGCCCGGCGAAGTGCTTCCCGTAAGTTATCTGAACGTGATTCTCAGTGATGATGGGGAGAAGGCGGTTGCTCCCATTGCACAGATGAAGAGGCTGAGGCTCGGAGAGCGGCGGTAACTGCATCCGGCCGCACAGCCGACAGGTGGAGAGGCCCCCGCCCTACAAGTTCAGCTGGCCACAGAGCGCAGCACCCAACACGGACGTTCCAACCCAGCCACTGCACTTGGAGCAAGGACGGATCTTGTCTACCCACAGGCCTAACAAGGGCCACTTATAAAGTGACAAAAGACAGGGGGACAAGAGCTACCGTTGTCCATGTGGGTTTTCAGCACCGACTTTCTGGCTTTAACACAGGGCTGATTCTGTGACCAAAATCGAGTCACTCAGGGATTGCTCCCAGCGAAAAGATCCTATCGCTTGTGGTCACAGAATATTCTTGCGGAAATACGTAGAAGCAAGGCTGGTTTGGAAAGGGGTCTGTTTTTCTATGAGTTTTCTACTTTAAAGCCCGTATTTAAGGAGCTTTCTACTGGCAGCACGTTTTTGTTAAAAACTTTCCCTCTCCCCATAAAGTCGCAGTCCTTCCCCAGGGAGCAGAGGAAAGCAGGGGTCTGCCCAGGCTGGTGGGCTGAAGTGAGGGCTGACGGGTAAGCAAGACAGACACTGGTGCAGGTGTAGGAGAGTTGTGGGGCATGGACTGTTTTCCCCACGCCCTGTTTCCATTTAGCAGGCTTTTGGGTGGAGGCCCACGATTCAAGAGAGGGGACTAAGGAAGGCCATGGCACCTTCAAGGTGAAACCAAGTATTAACCTGACTCCAAAGCCCCCTGCAGGAAGCTGCAGGTGTCGGGGGCAGCAGTGGAGGAGAAAAGGTTCTTGCAGATGCAGCCACAGGTCCGAGAGCAGTGCCCAGCGACCGCTCGGCCCTGCAGCCCAGGCGAACAGCCCAGGCCAGAGCTGCCTCCAAGCTCCATTTGCAAGGGGTTGGAGCTGTTACTTCCCTCCAGGCAAAGCCCTGGGGAGCTGAGGGGGTCCCTGCAGGGCGCCTGCAGCCCCCACAAGTTCATAGCAGCAGTTTCTTGAGGAGGAAAGGGGGGTGGGGGGGGCAGGGAGGGAGTAGTTCTGAACACTCGGCTTCTGGGAGGGACGGGGCCACCAGGGACTCGGAGCCTCAGAACCTTCTGGGGGCCTCCATGGGTCTTTCTGGCCTGTGGGGATTTGGGGGTCTTCTTGTCTGCCTCCAGGGAGAGGAAGCAGGCAGTGGGGCAGAGTGCCAGCGACCTGCTCAAGAACATCTGTGGGCCCAGGGGGCCCTGGGGAAGGGGCTGTTTCCTTAGTAACTCCCCTGTTGTGGCAACAGGCAGCAGTGTCCCTGCAGAGCTGTGCCAAGCCTTTCCCAGAGTGCCCTGGGCGAACCACGCTAACGACTTGCACTGGGACTCTCCTGGGCTGGGAAGGTAGGGGTGGATTGGGCCTGATTTGGTAATAGGCACCTAGGGCATTAGAATGACGGTAACCAGAAATATGGGACAGGAAGACCCAGAGTACCAGATCTTTCACCACCAGGAGGAGGGAGAGGCCTGGCGTCCTGAGGCCCGTTCCCTGCCGGCTTTTCCTACTGCACTACACTCTGTGGCCAAGAAAAGTACTCAACCCTGTTGGATCGCCACCCTTGCAGCAGTGCTAGACTTCTTCTTTCATTTATTGATTCGTTCAACAATAGTGGGATTAACCCCTATGCCCTGGGAACTTGCTAGGTGTTAGGGATACAATGGGTTGTGCAAAGCAATATTGATTAGGTGCCTTGTTGTCTGCTTTCTACAGGTAGGGAAACTGAGGAACAGAGAGGTGATATGGCACAGTGGGCAGGGTGGGCCTGTTCCCTGCTCTCGGGAGCTGACATCCCAATAGGGGAGATGGACAGCAAGCACATGATCACAGGGCGTTTGTGATCCTTGTGACAAATGTGATAAAGGAGATGGGAGTTCATCACAGTCTGGGGAGAAGATGGGAGAAGAGGGTGGAATGGTAAGAGCGGCTGCAGACAGCTCGTCCGAGGAACCCAGAGACCAGAGCATGGCTGGAGTGCAGCACGAGAGGCCCCAGGGCTCCAAGTTCAAGCATCACTCACAGCTGCATGGGGCACCTTTCATGCTTGGATTTCCAAAGTGTTTCGCATCAGAACAAACCTATCTGCTAATTCCATTTTCCATTAAATTTTTGAGGTCCTCATGTGCTGCTTCATTCTAACCACAGATCTTTTTCTAAAAAGATTTATTCATTTATTTGAAAGTCAATGTTATACAGAGAGAGAGAGAGAGAGAGAGAGAGGTCTTCCATTTGAGGTTCACTCCCCAATTGGCCACAATGGCCAGAGCTGCGCTGATCCGAAGCCAGGAGCTTCCTCTAAGTCTCCCACGCGGGTGCAGGAGCCCAAGGACTTGAGCCATCTTCTACTGCTTTCCCAGGACAAAGCAGAGAGCTGGATAGGAAGTGGAGTAGCCAGGACACGAATCAGTGTCCACATGGGATATGGGATGCCAACACTGCAGGCAGTGGTTTTACCCGTTACACCACAGTGCCAGTCCTGACTAATGATAGATCTTTTTTAACAACTTTTCTTTATTTTGAAACAGAGAGACTCTCCATTCACTTGTTTACTCCCCAAATGCCCAAAACAGCCAGGGCTTAGGCCACACTGAAGCTAGGAGCCCAGAACTCCATCCAGTTTTCCCTCATGGGTGGCAGGAACCCAGGTACTTGAGCCATCATTGGCTACCTTGCAGGGGGCATTGGCAGGAAGCTGGATTGGAAGCGGAGCTGGAACGCAAACTGGCACCCCAGCGTGGGATGCAGGCACACAGAGCAGCGGCCCAATGCTCTGCTCCCCAACACCCTCTCCCACCTTGGGGTTTCAACATCTGCATGAATTCGGGGAGCTGCACCTGTGAAGCTATAATGGATGGTAAGCAAAGCTTGTACTTGGAGAAACTCCACAAAAGAGTGTTGCACGAGTCAATAGTCTTAGTGACGTCATTTACGCAAACGCCATGCCAATGGTAACAGAGTCTTGTTTGTCACAAGAAAACGGCAAGAGGACAACAGGCTGTGGGTCTGAGCCCAGCACTCCGTAGACCCTGCAAGACGCTTCAATTTCCAGAGTATTCTAACAATGGGTTAACGGCTAGATGCTCGGAGGAGCTGACTTCACACAGTCGAAACAGCTACTAAGCCTTCAAATCAAATGGCTGTTTTGCTGAATGTGCCTGGCCCGCCAGTCTTCGGATGAACCTTGGGCTCTCCCCAGAGCAGTCGTTCGGAATGACCCACAGTCCACAGCCCCCGTCTGCAGCCCGTCCACTGCCAAGGGCATAGTGCTGAGTGCTCTCAGCTGTCCATTTAGCTCCCTGAGACGCTCAGCCCTTCAGCTACCTGGCTCCGGGCATCCCAGAAGCTGACCCATCACAGACAAAGGCGAGTCTTGCTGTGGGCTGGAAGTCATTGGGATGAAAAGCTGCCCTGCGGGGGAAGAAAGGCGCCTGTTCAATTTGTGACCTCCTTCTCAGTGACTGCTTTTACCCTTTTCTTCCTTCTCTTTGTTTCCTCAGGCCTGGGAGATGGCGGGGTGGGGTGGGGGCGGCTGCCTCCTCTGTCTTCAAGGACTGGACAGATGGCCCCAGACAAAGGAGCAGGCTTTGGGGCGTCGGAATGGGGATCGGGATGGGAGGCTGAAACCCGTGATGAAGGCAAGTGCTGTGCTCAGATGCCCGTGGCCTCCCCAGCCCCAGCAGGCAGCGAGCATCAGGCTCTGCCAGAGCCCTCCCCCCCCCCACCTTGGGGACCCACTGATACCAACCGGAAGTCTATTTGAAGCCCTGGAAGCCCTCCTCCAGTTCCATTTCCCGCTCCCTTCTCATCACCACACCCTCAAACATGGTCAGGTGCAACAGGAGCCACTGCAGCCTTCCCCCTCCCCCCCACAGGGGCCTGTTCTTCCTCGCTGATGCTCTAACATCTGGTGGCCTTTGCCTACCAGACACAAGGCCTGGATCTGAAATGTGCCCAATAACTTGGCACCAACAGGATTGGTTAGGCCCTCCCCTGAGTGCGGAGTCGGAAAACACCAGAACCATAGGGAGCTAAGGGTGAAACATTTAAAGCCATGCTGACCGTCTGCAGCTTTCCAAGAATGCCAGGAATCCGCTGCAACTTATCGTGGCTAACTTGGAGATGAAGGGGAGAAAACAACCAGGCAGGAGTCTCCAGGACCCTGCTGAGCCCTGGCTCAGATGAGTAGAGACAGAGAGGGAGATATGTCATCTGCTGGTTCGTTTCCCGAATACCTACGACAGCCAGGGTTGGGCCAGGCTGACACCAGGAGCAAGGAGCCCAATCCGGGTCTCCCGTGTGGGCGACAGGGACCCGAGCTTTGGAGCTATCCCTTGCCGTCACCCAGGGTGTGCGTTAGCAGGAAGCTGGAATCGGGAGTGGAGCCAGGACTCCGCTCAGGGACTCAGAAGTGAAAGTGGGCACCCCGATCAGGTGCCCCTTACATGATGATTTGTGTTTGAGTCCTGAGGTTGAAGTTGCTTTACTAGATCTCAGATCCGCCAGTTCAGGGGCAGAGGGGCTGGATAGGCCATGACTGCCCTGAACACTCCAGGCCACACTTTGGTGATGGAACATGGGCAGGGGTCCTGGGAAACACTCTTACCATTTTTTTTGTTTTAAGCTCCACCAGAAAGAAGGAACACTGGAACTAGAGCTCCCTACAAACTTTGGACTTTGTCTCTATTCTTGTGACTTGGCCCCTCCCATGGAAGTGTTCTGAGCCAAACTGACTTCCCTGCTGCTATGGTGTGCACTTGACTATGCTTTGAGAGGGTCCCCCAAAGGCTCCCGTGCTAGCTTGGTCCCCAGGCTGGTGACGTGAGAGGTGGTAGGACTTTTAGGAGGTAAGGTCTAGCGGGAGGTGATTGGGTCATGGGACCCCTACCTAAGAAAGGACTAATGTAGCTCTCATGGTACGCTGGTTGTTCCCGAGGGAGCAGGTTGTTACTCTAAGCAAGACCAGCTCCTCCCTGCCCTCTGGTGCTCTGTCTTTCCTGAGACCTCTTCCCAGTGCCCCAGATGCCAGCCGCCGTGAGGCCCTCACCAGAGCCAGGCAGAAGCTGGTGCCAGGCTCTTGTACCTCCAGAATTGTGAGCTAAATGAACCTGATTTCCTCATAAGTGCCCGGTTTCAAGTACTTTTCTATAGCAATAGAAAATGTCCAACACATCTATTGAATTAAATGCATTTTCTCTTATGTCTGATTTTACTGGAAAATATATGCAGAATGGAAACAACTCACACAAGCTGGTGTGCGAATGGATCAAGCGAGAACAGAGACATTCGGCTCTCCTTTCACATGGGCTCTTGCGATGGGGTTTTACACACCCTGGGATCTGGGTCTAGAACACAAACCTGTTGCACATCAAGCAATGAAATACACCTTTCCCAGCATCAACCACACCACCATGTCTGTGGCCCAGCTCTCAATGCCAAATTTCACAGACAGTGGTCCCTTACTGAAGCGTTGGCTCAGGCCTGACAAGTGGGCACTCATGTTGGACTGGCAGGAAATGTAGCCTCATCTTGGGGAAGAGGCACCCCACCCCATGCCCTCCAGGGACACTGTTCCCTGTGGGATTAGAGGCCCGCCACATACCAGAACATTCCAAAATGTTAATCGCTGGGGTTGGCCAATCACAATGACCCTGCCACAGGCCCCAGAGTTCCCTGCGGGGCCATCAGTTCTTCAATTGCTGAGTCAAGGAGGTGGTCCAGGATGTGTTGGGGGAGACGCGTTTCCAGGATGACCAGAGAGTACTTAGAGGCTGGGGTTAGCGATGACCTACAAACCAATCTGGAAGTATTCTGATGTTTTTACAGTTAGTTTGACTGTATCATAGCAGCTCTGCCTGCACAGGCCACGGGCAGTGGTCATGGACTTTCCTACAACAAACTGTCAGTAAGATACTCCCACAACCAAACCAAGAGAAGAGAAAAGCAAAGACAATGGAGAGTTTATCTGGACAGCAGTGACAGGAATTGAACACAGTGGTGGAATCCAGGAGCAGAGGTGTTGAGGTCTGTTCTAACCATTCTCCCATCCGTTATGCGTCCAAGAAGAGGAAGCCCAGGAGAGTGGAGCCGCCGGCATCCACTGGGAAGGCAGTGGCTATAAGACCATGAAGTGCTGCCCCAGGCATTACCAGCGTCCTCTGAGTCTGGTTAGCGCTGTGGTTTGAATGTGTCCCCAAAATGCATCTGTTGGAAACTTGATCCTCAGAGTTGTAGTGTTGGGAGGTGAGCTCGGGGGAAGTGTTTTGGTCATAAGGGCACCCCGCTCCTGAGTGAATTCATGATGCTGTTGTCCTGTGACCGGGTTTGTTGTAAAAGGATAGGGAGTAGGTTCCTTGTAAAAGCGTGAGTTCAGCTCTCTTGCTCTCTCTCCCTCTATCTCTTTCTCTCCCTCTGTCTCTCTCACCCTTTCTTTGTGGGATGACCCAAAAAGTAGGCCTTTACCAGCTGCTCAGCCTTGGAGTTCCCAGCGTCCAGAGTCATGAGGCAATAGATACTCGTTCATTACAAATCACCCAGTCTGGTATTCCCTGATGGACTAGGCTATTTCTTTGAACCAACCTATCCATGACCATCTCCAGGGCTTCCAACAACATTGCATTTCTGAACCTACAAAGTTTATTTTATTTTCTTTTGACAAACAGGCACTACATGTGTATTGTTATGAGCTGAAATGTCATATTTCAACACAGGTATACAGCATTTCCATTTCCTTTTCATTTCTTACGTTTGGAGTCTATGGGCTCTTTAGTTCTTCCTAAAATACACAATATGCTGTTGTGACTTGTGGTCCTCACCGGGCTGTGGGACAATAGGATCCTTACCCAGCTCCTTCCCCCCTCCTCCACCCGGCTCAAGCAATCACTATTGGACATTTAGATACACTGTCCTTTTAGCCTTCACATCTAAGATAGAACATTGTGGCATTTGTCTTTCTGTGCCTGGTTTATTTCACTTAACACAATGACCTCAAGTTCCATCCATTTTGCTGCAAATGACAGGATTCAACGGCTTAATAATATTCTATTATGAATTTATACCACAGTTTCTTTATCCATTGACCCATCCGTGGATACATACATTGATTCCACATCTTTGTTATTGTGAGCACCAATGAATGCAGTAGCACAGATACCTCTGTCATAGGCCGGTTTCATTTCCTTCGGATATATACCAAGAAGAGGGATAACTGGATCATATTGTAGATCTAGATTTGGCTTTCTGAGGAATCCCCACACCATTCTCCATAGTGGCTATACGATCTGCATTTACGCTAACAGTGTAGGAGAGTTCTCTTTTCTCCACGTGCTTTCCAGCATTTGTTATTTTTATCTTTTTGATAATAACCATTCTAACTAGAGGGAGATGATATCTCATTAAGGGCTTTAATCTTCATTTCCCTGATGGTTAGTAATATTGAACATTTTAAATGTATTTGTTAGCCATCTGTACTTTACCTTTTTTTTTTTTTTTTAAGATTTATTTTATTTATTTGAAAGACGGAGTTACAGGGAGAGGTAGAGACAGAGAGAGAGAAGTCTTAATCTGCTGGTTCATTCCTCAAATGGCCGCAATGGCCAGAGTTGCACTGATCCGAAGCCAGGAGCCAGGAGCTTCTTCCAGTCTCAGAGATTTGGGCCATCTTCTACTGCTTTCCCAGGCCATAGCAGAGAGCTGGATCAGAAGAAGAGCAGCTGGGACTCGAACCGGCACCCACATGGGATGCCGGCCCCCCAGGCCAGGGCTTTAACCCACTGTGCCACAGCGCCGGCCCCTGTACTTCATCTGTTGATAACTATCTATTTGGGTACTTTGCCCATTGAAAAATGAATGCATTAATTAGAAAGGC
Source organism: Oryctolagus cuniculus (assembly GCF_964237555.1). Classification (NCBI taxonomy): domain Eukaryota; kingdom Metazoa; phylum Chordata; class Mammalia; order Lagomorpha; family Leporidae; genus Oryctolagus; species Oryctolagus cuniculus. The sequence continues at coordinate 151,672,035 of NC_091435.1, forward strand.
AGAGAGAGAGCAAGAGAGCACCCTTATCTACTGATTCACTCCCCAAACGCTCACAGTCCAGGGCTCACATGGATGATGTGCTCATTTTAATTCAATTTTGTTGTTGAGTTCGTCGTATATGCTGGATATTAATCCTTTCACAGACGCATAGTTTGTAATAGTTTCTATTCTGCCTCTTGGTTCTGTTATTTTCTTTGTTGTACAGAAGCGTCTTAGTTTGATATAATCCCATTTGTACAGCTTTTTTGTTGTTGTTGTTGTCTGTGCTTTGGGGATCTTTTCCAAATAACCATTGTCCATACTGAAGTCTTAGTGTTTTCCCGGCTAGCGCCGCGGCTCAATAGGCTAATCCTCTGCCTGCAGCGCCGGCACACCGGGTTCTAGTCCCGGTCAGGGCGCCAGATTCTGTCCCGGTTGCCCCTCTTCCAGGCCAGCTCTCTGCTGTGGCCCGGGAGTGCAGTGGAGGATGGCCCAGGTCCGTGGGCCCTGCACCTGCATGGGAGACCAGGAGAAGCACCTGGCTCCTGGCTTCAGATCAGCACGGTGCGACGGCTGCAGCGGCCACTGGGGGTTGAACCAACCGCAAAGGAAGACCTTTCTTTCTGTCTCTCTCACTGTCCACTCTGCCTGTCAAAAAAAAAAAAAGTGTTTTCCCTGTGTTTTCTTCTAATAGTTTCATGGGTTCAGGTCTTCCATTTGAACCTTTGATCCATTTTGAGTTTATTTTTGTATAGGGTGAGAGGTAGGGGTCCACTACTGATTTCCTGCATTTGGACACGCAGTTTTCCCAGCATCATTTGTTGAGCAGTCTGTCCTTTCTCCAATGTGTGAGAATCATGTAGGTACACGGATTTTTTCCTGGAATTCCTTTCTATTCCTTGGTTCTAGCGTCTGTCTCGTGCCTATAGTGTGCTGTTTTGATTACTTTAGCTCTATAGTTTGTATTGAAATCAGGTATTGTGAGGCCTCCACCTTTTTATTTTAGTTCAAGATCACTATGGCTATTCACAGACTTTTGTACTTCTTATGAACTTTAGAATTATTTTCTCTACTTCCATGAAAAATCTTGTTGGTATTTTGGTGGGAGATTGCTTTGAATCTATAAATCACTTTGGTCAGTATGGATGTTTTAACTATTAATTCCTTCACTTTGTGAACATGGGAGTTCTTTTTTGTATTTCTGTATCATGTACACTTTTTTCCCCTCAGCGTTTTGTAATATAGAGGTATTTCAGATTTTTGGTTAAATTTATTCCAAAGCATATTTTTTGGTAACTATTATGAATAGGATTGCTTTTATGGTTTCTTGGTGAGTTTGTCATTGGAGTACAAAAATGTTATTGATTTTTATGTGATGATTACTTTTATCCTGTAATTTACTGACTATTTTTTATCAGTTCTAAAAATCTTGGGATGGTGCCTTTCGGTTTCTATACAGAGTCATATCATTTGCAAATGGATAATTTCACTTTCTCTTTTCCTGTTTTCCTATTTGTATGCCTTTTAATTTTTTCTCTTGTGCAATTTCTTTGGCTAAAATTTTCAGTACTGTTTTGAATTAAGAGTGTGAGAGTGGATACCCTCATCTGGTTCCAGATTTTACAGAAAATGTTTTCAGCTTTCTGCCTTTTGATACGGTGTGGGTTGTTGTTTATAGCCTTTGTTATGTTGAGATATATTCATCAAGACTTAATTTTTCTAAGAGTTTTTTTTTTTTAATCATTAATGGAAGTTGAATTTGGTTGAATGCTTTTTTCTACATCTGTATGATTTTTAGCTTTCATTCTGTTGATGTGATGTATCATGCTTACAGATTTGCATATGTTGAACCATACTAGTATCCCTGGGATAAATCTCACCTGGTCACCTTGAATAATTTTTTTATGTGCTATTAGATTTGATTTGCAAATACTTTGTTCAGATTTTTCATCTATGTTAATCTATTGGTCTACAGTTTTCTTTTAATTCTGTGTCCTTCTCTGGTTTTGGTATCAGGGTATTGCTGGCACTATAGAATGTGTATAGAAGAGTTGTCCGTCTTTCAATTGTCTGGAACATTTTGAGAATAGTTGCCGTTAGTTCCTTCTTAAGTTTGCTAGAATTCAGCTATGAAACCATCAGATCCTGGGAGTGTTTTGTTTTATTGTTTTATTTTGTTTTTGTACCGATTCAATTTTTTTTTCTTGCTATTGGTCTGTTTGGATTTGATATATTTTCATGACTCCATTTGGGTAGTTTATATTTGTTCATAAATCTATCCATTTCTTCTAGGTTTTCAATTTGCTAGTGTGCAGTTATTTATAATAGTCCCAAATGATACTTTGTATTTCTGTGGTATCTGTTGTAATATCTCCTTTTCACCTCTGATTCAATTTGTTTTTATGGAATAAAGACATAAGCCTCAACCATTTTTGCTTATTGCCCAGAAGATAGGTAAACATTGGAATGCAATCCTTGCCCTTGAATCTCAATTGGGTCTCACACACTATTGCCTTCATATCCCATCCCCAGTTGCTCTAACACTTCAAAGACCAGTTCCAAGAATTCCCCTCGGCCTGCTGCCCCCATCCCACCCCCATCCCTAGCCCTCCTAAAATATAAAAGACCCGAACCCTGGGAGTCTTCTGCCCCATGTTCCATCACGTGCATACAGGCAGTTGGTCACCCACCTCTACGGATTTATTTTCTCGGAATAAGTTCAGTCTGGCTGTAAATCCATACACTGCCTCCTCTATTCAGCTCCTCTTTTCCTAACATTCTGGTGATCCGTGTGAGGCGGCACCAACCTGCAACTCTTTTCCTAACAGTTTTAGTGTTGTCTTTTTTTTTTCTTAGTCTAGCTAAAGCCCTGTTAGTTTTGTTTATCTTTTCAAAGATCCCATTCTTGGGGGCTGTAATGGGTTAAGCTCTGCCTGCAATGCTGAATCCAGATGGCTGCCTCTTTGAGTCCTGGCTGCTCCACTTGTGATCCAGCTCACTGCTAATGCGCCTGGGAAAGTCCTTGGGCCCCTGAACCCACGTGGGAGACTCAGATGAAGCAAAGCTCCTGGCTCCTGGCTTTGGCCTGGCCCAGCCCCTGACATTGCAGCCATTTGGGTAGTGAACCAGTGAATGGAAGGTGACCCCTCCTTCTCTCTCTCTGTAACTCCGCCTTTCACATAAATAAAAAATCTTTGGGGTCAGCACGGTGGCTTAGCAGGTAAAGCAGCTGCCTGCAGCAGCTGCATCCCATATTGGTGCTGGTTCAAGTTCCAGCTGCTCCTTTTCCAATCCAGATCCCTGATAATGCTCCTGGGAAAGCAACTGGCTTCAGATTGGCCCAGCTCCAGCCATTGCAGCCATTTGGGAGAGTGAACCCATGGATGGAGGATTCTCTCTCTCTCTCTCTCTCTCTCTCTCTCTCTCTCTCTTTCCTTCCCTCCTTCCCTCCTTCCCTCCTTCCCTCCCTCCACCCTGTAACTCTGCCTTTCAAATAAATAATTAAAAATAGGTCTTTAAAAAAATCTTATTCTTTGTTTATTGATCTTTGACTTTTTTTTCATTTCTTTTTGTAGGCATTTATTGCTATGAACTTCCTTGCTAGTACAGCTTTTGCTGTATCCTATAAATTTTGGTGTGTTGTGTTTCTATTTCTGTTTAAGAACTTTAAAAACTTTTCTTTTGACTTCTGCAATGATCCATTTTTCATTTAGAAGCATATTGTTCAGTCTCTACATATAAGTGTGATTCCTAAAATTTATTTTGTTCTTGATTTCTAGTTTTATTACATTATGATCAGAAGATACATGATATGATTTCAATTTTTTTAAATTTGTTGAGACTTAGAGGCCTAATATATGGTCTGTTCTAGAGAATGGTCCATGTGTTGATGAAAAATAATTGGGTTGTACTGTGTTGGATAGAATATCATAAAAATGTCTGTTAGGATGTGTATTTGTTGACTTTCTGTCGGGATCATCTGTCCATTAGTGAAAGCTGTGTGTTGAAGTCATCCACTATTAGACTCTAGAGGGAAATTTAAAAAGTTCTTGAAACAAACAAAAATGGAAACAAGGCAAACCAAACTTATGGGATACAACAAAAGCAGTACTAAGAGGAAAGTTCACAGCAAAAAATGCCTACTTAAAAAAAATAGATAATTTGCCGGTGCCGCAGCTCACTGGGCTAATCCCCCGCTGCGGCACCCTGGGTTCTAGTCCCAGTCGGGGCGCTGGATTCTGTCCCAGTTGCTCCTCTTCCAGTCCAGTTCTCTGCTGTGGCCCGGGAAGGCAGTGGAGGGTGGCCCAAGTCCCTGGGCCCTGTACCCGCATGGGAGACCAGGAGGAAGCACCTGGCTCCTGGCTTCGGATCGGTGCAGCGTGCCAGTCGTAGCAACCATTCGGGGGGTGAACCAACAGAAGGAAGACCTTTCTCTCTGTCTGTCTGTCTCTCTCTCTCTCTCACTGTCTAACTGGCTGCCAAAAAAAAAAAAAATAGATAATTTAAAAATTATTTTCTGTTAACCTGCCTCTCCCTTTGGTATAACAGCTTCTGTTTTATAAATCGGTGCTCTGGCCTTGGGTGAATATACACTGAAAATCATTATCTCTTCTTGCTGAACTGATTCTTTATCACCGAATCGTGGTCTTGTCTATTTTACAGTTTTTGTCTGAGTTAATTTCGTGTGATATAGGGACAGCTACACCTGCTCATTTTTAGTTTCTGTTTTCATGGAACATGCTTTTGCATCCTGTTTCTCGTTCAGTCTGTGTGTGCCTTTACTGGTGAAATGAATTTCTTATTCATAGCATACCTCTGGACTTGTTCTATTCACTCATTCATTCTCTGTATCTTTTAATTGGGGAATTTGGTCCATTTGTTTGAAGATTATTAATAAGAAGTAAAGATTTAGTTTTGTTATTTAAAACACTATTTTTTTAAAAAATCCTTTGTTCCTTTTTTGTTCTTATTCTTCCGCTTTGTGGCCTGGTGTTTTCCTGTACTGATAAGATTTGATCATTTTCTAGCTCTCTCTTGTGTAGCTGCCCTTCTAGTGGGTTTTTATACTTTTACTATTTTCATGTAGTGGTTATCTTTCTTTTGCTTCCAATTATAGGACTCCCTTAATCCTCTTTAAGACTAATCTGCTGGTGACAAATTCTCTCAGTGTTTGCTTGTCTTGGAAAGTCTTTCTCCTCCATTTTTAAAAAAAGATTATTTATTTGAAAGTCAGAGTTACAGAGAGAGAGAGAGAGTCTTCCATCCTATAGTTTACTCCCCAATTGGCCGCAATGGCTGGAGCTGCACCAATCTGAAGCCAGGAGCTTCTTCCAGGTCTCCCACGTGGGTGCAGGGGCCCAAGCACTTGGGCCATCTTCTACTGCTTTCCCAGGTCATAGCAGAGAGCTGGATAGAAAGTGGAGCATTGGGGACTCTAACTGGCACCTATATGGGATGCCAGCACTTCAGGCCAGGTCATTAATCTGCTGTGCCACAGTGCCGGCCCCTCTCCTCCATTTGTGATAGATAGATTTGCTGGATATTTTTTTAAAGATTTTTTTTTATTTGAAAAATTACAGAGAGAGAAGGAGACACACACAGAGAGGGGGAGGGGGAGGGGGATGGAGAAGGAGAGGAAGAGAGAGAGAGAGATCTTCCATCCACTGGTTCACCCCCACAAAAGGCTGCAATGGCCAGGGCTGGGCCAGGCTGAAGCCAGGAGCCAGGAGCTTCTTCTAGGTTTCCCATGTGGGTGCAGGGGCCCAAGCACTGTGCCAACTTCCACTGCTTTTCCAGGCACATTAACAAAGAGGCAGATTGGAAGTAGAGCAGCTGGGACTTGAACCAGCACTCATATAGGATACCAGCACTGTAGAAAGTGGCTTAACCCACTGTGCCACAGCACTGGGTCCTGGGGGTGCTGTTTTCCATTGGAAGCTTTTGTTGTTTCGGAACTTGGTGCCTGTTGCTCTATTCCTTCCTGGCCTGTAAAGTTTCTGCTGCAAAAGCTGTTGTTAATTGTGTGGAGGCTGCCTTACATGGTTTGGCCCTTTTCTCTCGCAGACTTAGAATTCTCTTTTTGTGCTGTACTTGGGAGAGTTTGACTATAATGTGCTGCATCTACTTGGGGTGCTGTGGGCCTCCTGGACTGGATGTCCAGGTATTTCTCAACACTGGGAAAGTTTCAGCTGTGATTTAACTGAATATGTTTTCTAGGCCTTCACACACATAAACTTTTTTTTTTTCCATTTCTGGGATCCTCAAAATTTGAATAGTTGTTCATTGATGGTGTCTCAAAAGTCTTTCAGACTGTCTTGGTTACCTTAATATTTTTCTCTTACTTTTTTTCTGATGGGGATATGTCAAGTTCACACAGTCTTTCTTCTGCTTGACTCTGTTGCTGAGGTTTTCCACTGTATTATTTATTTGACTTACTGAGTTCTTCATTTCCAAGATTTCTATTTGGTTCCTCTTCAAGATATCTACCTCTTTGCTGAATTTCTCATTCGGATAGTTTCATTCAGATATCTCTATTCTATTGTAACTCACTGGGCTTCCTTATAACCATTCCTTTGACGTCTTTATCAAGCAACTTGTCACTATCCTTTGGAGTCTGTCGCTAAGGTGCTATTGCGTTCCTTTGGAGGCATCAAATTGCTTTGCTTTTGCATACTTCCTTCCTCCCTAATGATATCTGTGCATCTGGTGGATCAGTTGTCTCTATCACGTTTTAAAGATGAATTTCATGATCAATGGCTTTTCCCTGAAAATGCACCTTTGGGTATTGTTTCGGCAGGCTCCTTTGGCCTCAGTTCCAGATGTCACCGTGATGGCAGTGGTGTCAGGGACAAGGGATTCTTGTCTCAGTTTTAGTGGAGGTGTGTGAGTCCCAGTGAGTAGCAGGGGCACGGCTGGGGTCACGGGAGCCCCAACACTCAGTCCCGATGGGGGTGCACAGGTCTCTGCAGTGGCTCAGGAGCACTGGCCCACAGTCTGTTAGTGGGGTGATGGCCCATGAGAGCAGGTCATGGCCAGTCCCCACAAAGTTTAGAATCAACACCCCAGGGCAACTTTCCAATGGTGTGGCGACAGGAGGAGCCAACTGAAACTGGAAGGCATGTCCCTGTCTCTCTGCTGCCTTCTCTTCTTTTTTCTTCCTCCTCTTCCTCTCTCTTGCACCCTCTTGCCCTTGTCCTTCTCTCCTATTCATTTGTATAATGGATTGAACATTTGTACCACCCCAATTTCATAGACTAAGATCCTAAACCCCAGTGTGGTAGGATTTGGAGGTAGGACTTGTGGGAGCTAATTAGATCATGAAAGAGGAGCCCTCATGAACAGGGCCTTAGAAAAGAGTGCCCAGAAGGCTGGCGCCACGGCTTACTAGGCTAATCCTCCGCCTTGCGGCACCGGCACACCAGGTTCTAGTCCTGGTCGGGGCGCTGGATTATGTCCCGGTTGCCCCTCTTCCAGGCCAGCTCTCTGCTGTGGCCCGGGAAGGCAGTGGAGGATGGCCCAGGTGCTTGGGCCCTGCACCCCATGGGAGACAGGGATAAGTACCTGGCTCCTGCCATCGGATCAGCGCAGTGCTCTGGCCGCAGTGGCCATTGGAGGGTGAACCAACGGCAAAGGAAGACCTTTCTCTCTGTCTCTCTCTCTCACTGTCCACTCTGCCTGTCAAAAAATTTAAAAAAAAAAAAAGGAAAGAGAGCCCAGAGAGCTCTTCCTGCCATGTACGGATACAGCTTAAGTCAGCAACATGCAAGCTGAGAGAAGGCGCTCGTCAGAACCACGCTGGCACCTGATTTCCGAATTCTCACCTCTAGAACTGTTAGAAATAAATAGCCTCCCGTGTGGGTGCTGGTTCAAGTCCTGGCTGCTCCACTTACAATCTAGCTCCCTGCTAATGTGCCTAGCAGTGGAAGTGCTTGGGCCTCTGCACCAATGTGGAGACCTGGAGGAACGTCCTGGCTCCCGGCTTCAGGTCAGCTCAGCTCCAGCCATTCTGGCCATTTGGGGAATGAACCAGCAGATGGGAGACCTCTATGTCTCTCACTCTCTGTCATTCTTCCTCTCAAATAAATGTATAAATATTTAAAAGGAAATAAATTTCTTTATTTTTTGTTCCTTATAAGCCACCCAGTCTATGGTGCTTTTTTACCGCAGCCCAAACTGACCAAGACAATCCTCTTTCCCTGTGCTTTGACTTATCATCATAAGCATTTGTTAAGATCTCCTCTTTATCTTCTTCTACTCACTATTTTTCCATCTTTTATTCTTCTTTTAAGATTTTATTTATTTATTTATTTGAGAGAGAGAGAGTTACAGACAGTGAGAGGGAGAGACAGAGAAAAGTCTTCCATCCATTGGTTCACTCCCCAAATGGCCACATGGCCAAAGCTGAGTTGACCTGAAGCCAGGAGCCAGGAGCTTCTTCTCAGTCTCCCACATGGGTGCAGGGGCCCAAGGACTTGGGCCATCTTCTACTGCTTTCCCAGGCCATAGCAGAGAGCTGGATTGGAAGAGGAGCAGCTGGGACTAGAACCAGCGCCCATATGGGATGCTGACACAGCAGGCAGAGGATTAACTTACTGTGCCACAGCGCCAGCCCCTCTTCTTTTATTCTTTCTTCCTCTTTTTCTGTCTCTTTCTCTGTCTTCCAATATGGATGTATGTATGTGAATATGTGTGTGCACACACACAAAACTGGTTTTAGTTGATACCTACTTTCAACACACCTGAAAGATAAGAAAAAACTACAGAAAAAATTTATACAGATGTAATTCAGCATCAAAATCATAACAATTATTTTGTACTTTTTTATAAGAGCCTTTTGAAAAATGAGAGGCACAAGAGATTATTATTTCAATTATTGTGAACTATTCTGTTTTTAGTATGATCCATATTGCCTTTGGGCATTCTGACATCCCCTGGGACCCCAATATCATCACCAACACCACCCAGAGCCACAAAATGAAAGCCATTCTTTGCCTAGAATTGAATAGGAGTCAAAGAATGGAATTTGGGGCCACTGAGCCGTAGAAATGCATGTGAGAGGGGGGAGATGTTTAGGTCCTCTGCTACTGCCCTGCTCTGAGAGATACAGGAAAAATCAGTGTTCCCAGCTACTCAGCCACACTCCACACAGAACACTTCTGACACCAGATGTGTGGGAGTGTTCCTCCACACATCAATCACTTCTCCAGCGGACACAAACTTGGAATTCTACAATTCAACCCTGACACTTTCCACCTGGAGATTGTGTCAGACCCCACAGGTTGTAGGATCCGTTCCAAATGACTTTTCACTTCAGATGGCCGTTGCAAGTAGCAGTTAATCATCCATGTTCTTACAGATGGCTGCAAACCAAGGTTCCCATGATCCTTAGGCTCTATTCATGTCCTAGGATAGCTCACAGAATTCAGGGAAACACTCAAATATAGGGGTTTATTGTAAAGGGTATTATAAAGGATGAACAGCCAGATGAAGAGGTGCAGAGTATAGAAGTGCCCTGAGTTCCGTTCCTGTGTTGTTGATGAGTTGGTTGCCTCTTGGCACATACATGGATGCATTCGTCAACCTCAAAGCTCTCTGAACCCTGTCCCTTTGAGTGTCATGAGGTTCCATTACATAGCCATGATTAAATGCATCATTGGCCATTGGTGATCAACTCACCCTGCAAATCTTCTCCCCCCTCCCGAAGGTTAGGGCTTGGGGCTGAAGTCCCAACCCTCTTAGCCCTTAGCCTGACTGACACCCACTTGTGCATCATAAAAATTCCTTGAAGGGTATGGCATTGTTGGCCAACCAAAGGAAGCCCATGGGCACCACAGACCAGCCAGGAACTGGGACACAAGCTGACCGTGTCACTAGACCAAATAACCACTGCGACTCCAACCTTCCCCTTGTCGCCTGGCTGGAGCCCAACCTGCAGCTGCCCTATCCTTTACTCTCCTACTCCTGACTTCCCCTCCCTTGCAGCCTGCTTAAAAACCCCACACCACCATCATTCAGCAGGGCAGGAGTTTTTGGGGCATGAGCCAGCCACCTCCTCATCTAGCAAGAAACCAAAACTTCTCTTTCCCTCACCCCCAAAACGTGTCCGTGTCATTTTGATTCAGCACCATTCACAGGCACTGAGCCATCAGAATCGCAACAACCAACGTTTGCTAGGGTTTTTTTTTTTTTTTGTATTTTAAATTATCATTTTATTATTTTAACTTCACATTTTTATATAAATACTATCTTTTTTTTTTGACAGGCAGAGTGGACAGTGAGAGAGAGACAGAGAGAAAGGTCTTCCTTTGCCATTGGTTCACCCTCCAATGGCCGCTGCGGCTGGCGCACTGCGCTGATCCAAAGGCAGGAGCCAGGTGCTTCTCCTGGTCTCCCATGGGGTGCAGGGCCCAAGCACTTGGGCCATCCTCTACTGCACTCCCAGGCCATAGCAGAGAGCTGGCCTGGAAGAGGGGCAACCGGGACAGAATCCAGCGCCCCAACCGGGACTAGAACCTGGTGTGCCGGCACTGCTAGGTGGAGGATTAGCCTATTGAACCCAGCACTGGCATAAATATTATCTTCTTAACATTTTTAAAACTACTTTATTAAAGTATTATGGACATACAATGTTACCCTTATTTAAAATGTACAATTTGATTTTTTTTACTAACTTGTTACTCTAACTCCTTTATTGAGATGTGGTTCAAATGCCATAAAATCACCCATTTAAAGCCTACAGTTCAGTGGATTTTAGTACAAAGAGTAACCACCAACATTTGTGCTCTATAAGATCTCAAAACATGTTTACCTTCAACTTGGTGCCCTTGGAGTTCTGCCTCTGTGTATCAGCTTTGTTGTAAGGACTGGGAAAGTGACTCTCACAGCCAAGGTCATCAAGGACGCTGAAAAGGGTTGAATACCTGATCCAGGGTTCTAGTTCCAGATATTTATTGGAATACTAAGTCATATATATGACTTAAGATTAGCTCAAATGTAACATCCCAAGCAGTGGCAATCAAAGTTAAGCTGCACAAAAACAATTTGATAAGGGGAATTCCCCCCATCTCTGCAAGCTCAGGTCCTTATTTCTCTGGAAAGAACATAGAAAGCCATGGCATCAGACAGCAGGAGACTTGACAAGTGGGGGCACAGGCCTGGGAAAAGTCCCGGGTCTCAAGCACCACACTGCATGTTCACTGCTAGATCTTCCTCCCAGGTCAGGTGAAATAGCTCTCAGCAGGCCTCCTTCTCCTCCTGTTCTGATTCCTAGTTTATCGATCTTATAGCAAATTTAATTGCTCAAGGACACCAGTACGAGGGAAGTGGAATCCGTAGTTATGAGATAGAAATCAGTCAATCCCTGGCATGGACTCTCTATACTGGGAACATGTAGGCTTGGTTCATATCGTTGTCTTGTTATCAAACGCCCCTCCTAACTGACTGGAGTTGCTGTAGGACCTGAAAACTGGGTCTCCTCACCTGCCTCAGTGAGCCAATCACTGACACCAGGGTAGCAGAAAAAAGCAGGTGTTTACTGCTAAGTGCAGAGCAGGGGCTCAGGCAACCAAAGCACTGCCTGAGAGATTAAAAGCAGTGACTTACAGTTCAAAGCTGGAGATGAGCAGTGCGTGTCTGGCTCACATGTGGGCCTGTGGTTGGTCCACAGTGCATGTGGCCTGACTTTGATCGCTTGGAATAGGGGGCCAGAATACTCCCTCTGGGATGGCAAAGGTGGGCTCCAGTCTGTCTGGGTCTAAGGACAGACTGGGAACTACTTTGTTTGGTCAGGGCCTTTCTGCAAACTCTAGAGAGCTCTACGGGCCAGCGCTGAGATGGTAGCCGGGTTAACTACAAGGGGCCTCTGAGCCTTTATGATTCAAAGTCTCAGTCTGGCTTCCCTCTTGTGTCACCCCATTAATTAATGAGTCAGTCTCCACAGAGGAACTGCACGCTAAGAAAGAGATCCTGGGGCCTAATAAAGCAAAGACTTCAGGGGTGGGGGCTCAGTTTCAGTCTCCGTCCATCTGGTTAGTTCTGGAACACCAGCACATCTGGGTTGCTAGCATTCGGCAAGGCTGATGCCCACTCTGGCCAGCAGCAGCTTCACCAAGACTGGCTCATCCCAGAGACCTCCTGGCAGTCGGTACGTGGGCAGGCCTGCAGGAAGCCGGGACCAACCACCACCCTTTTGTGCTTAGCACACACTGACACTGTGTCTGACTGTAACAATCTGGAAGCAGTAGAAATGTGCAGCATTCAACCAGCTGTGGCAGAGACGGCCAGGGCTCACCGCTGATCCACAGAGAGGAGCAGACGGGTGAGACGCTATGTAGACAGGAACTTTGACTGTCATGTCCACTGTGTATGAAAACATCTCACGTGGTGTGCTAGACTCCCCCTCCAAAAAAAAAATCAGAGACTGAAACAATAATACATATAATTAATTAGACCCCATTAAAAGGTTTAAGGGCATCAAAATCAAGATTGGAAGAATAAAAAAAAAGATTGGAAGAATAGAGATGTAAAAACTGCGATGACTGTTGAATGAAGATGGGTGGAATACTTTTAACGGTGGGTTGACCCGGTTATACCCACATAGCTGCTATTTGTATGAAAGGAGGGCATTTGAACGCAGAGACACAAAGCGAAAGCGCCACGGAAGCATGGGGTGAGGGCGGCCATCCAGAGGCCGAGGAAGCATGGCGTGAGGGCGGCCATCCAGAGGCCGAGGAGAGAGAGCCCCGCTCTCCTCCCGGCCCTCAGGAGGAACCCATCTGCCAACACCTCCGTCTTGGCTCTCTGGCCTCCAGAACTGTGAGAAAACAGATTTCTGCTGTGTGAGCTGCCCTGGCAAAACGGTGCAGAAGCTTGGCTGGAGAAGGAAGGGAGAGGAGAACCGAGGAAGGAGAACAATTATAATTCTATAATTATCCAACAGAGCTGTGCTTTTTAAAATTTTTTTACTTATTTTATTTATTATGTTATTTGAAAGCCAGAAAGAGAGTCAGGGACAGAGACAGATAGGCAGGCAGAAATCACCCATCTGTTTGTTCTCTACCAAACTGCCTGCAACAGCCGAAAGTCCAGAACTCAGCGTGGGTTTCCCGTGTGAGTGACAGGGACTCAAACACTTGAGCCACTTCTCACTGCCTACCAGGGTATATGAGCAGGAAGCTGGAACCAGAATCAGAGATGGGGCTTGAACCCAGGTACTCCGATACGGGGTGTGGTACCCAAGCAACATCTTATCCCTGTACCCAATGACGACCCCTGCAAATCACTTTAAAAATGAAATATAGTATAGGGAAAGGTGATTGAAAGTCTATTCTCATCAACATAACAGCAATAACAAAAATAATAACGAAACAACTAAAATTCAGGCACTACTATATGCCAAGCATTGTTCTAGGCTCCCTACATAAACAAATTCATTTAATTTTTACTTTATGTTGCTATTTTAAAAGGCTATGTTCTTTGTAAATGAAAGGTTTACGTAGCTCAGAGTTCTGCCTATTCAAGAGTGTGATGCCAGCGTCTACTCTCTCTGCAGAGGGCCTCAACGCCAACAGCATCTCAGTGATGGGGGAAATGTGCAGAGCAGACCCCATGGTAAGATAGAAAGTGAGAGAGTGATCTGAGACAGTGAGGCTCACTTTGAAACAACTTACCCTTGTGGGAACTAACCCAGTCTCACAAGACCTACTTTATTCCCTCCTAGGGCAGTGTCCCTGTGGTTTAATTTCCTTCCACTTGACCCCATCATCTCTCAATGCCATCTCATTGGAGACCAAGATTCCAGCACACAAAGCTTTGAGGGACACACTCAAACCCCACCCAAATCCTAGCAATCCTCAAAACCAGACAGGCTCTGTCAGGTAGAGACTAGAGTCATCTCCAACTGAAAGACGAAGTAGCTGAGCCCTGGAGATGTTAGGCCACTTGACAAAGCTCCGCGGCAGTTGTGGAGCTGGGACATGGCCTGAGAGAGCTCTGTTTCCAGAATGGGAGCCCCTAGCCACTATGCTAGGTGCCCATTCTCACACCTACTATTGTATGTCCCTGTCCAGGTCAGATAGGCAACTTCAGTTCCTTTCCCAACCTACAGTCTGACTTGACTGGCCTCTGGAGATCTCCTTGGCCTTATTTCAAAGGTCTCTGTCTCTCACTCCTTCACTGATCCTTGTCTGTTCCCAAGCACACCAAGCTGGTCCCTACCTTGAAGCCTTTGCACCTACTGTTTCCTCTGCCTGGAACACTCTCCCACGAAGCTGTTCCTGAGTGCACCTTCCTGCTATTCAAGTCTGAGCTTCAGTGTGATAATCCCTAGAGAAGCCTCCTGCCACCACCCAACCAAGGCAGCTCACTCCCGCCCTGGCTACTCTGCATCTCATCATAGTACTTCCCCCTTTTTTTTTTTTAAACATTGCTGCATGTTCTAAAAAGATGTGAGAAAGAGACAGAGCAGAGAGATCTTCCACCTGCTGGTTCACTCCCCAGATGGCCACAATGATCAGGGATGGACCAACTCCAAGGCGGGAGTCTGGGATTCCATCCGGGTCTCCCTTGTGGGTGCTGGGGCCCAAGCACTTGGGCCACCTTTTGCTGTCTTTCCAGGAGCATCAGCAGGGAGCTGGATGGAAAGCAGAGCAGCTGGGAATGGAATCTGCATTGTGATGTGGGATGCCCTCTGCACCACAATGCCAGTCCCACACTGTTTTATTTTTACTCATACATCTTACTAATATCTAAATTATTTCTTTTTTAAAAAAGATGTACTTATTTAATTGAAGCACAGAGAGAGAGAGAGAGAGAGATCTTCCAACTGCTGGTTCACTCCCCAAATGGCTGCAACAACCAGAGCTGGGCCAGCCCAAAGCCAGGAGCCAGGCGCTTCATCCAGGTCTCCCACATGGTGGCAGGGGCCCAACCATTTGCGCCATCCTCCACTGCCTTCCCAGGCATATCAGCAAGGAGCTGGATTGGAAATGGATCATCTGGGATTTGAACCGGTGCCTATATGGGATACGGACATCTCAGGCGTCACAGGTGGTGGGTTTACCTGCTAGGCCACAACATCGGCCCCTGAAATTATCTTTTACACTTAGTCTGTTCATTGCTTGTCTCCATCTCTCTAGAATGTGAGTCTCGGGAGGAAAGGGACTTCTCTCTCCTGGGCATCACTGTAATTTCAGTCCGTGAGATGACTCATAGACCTTCCGTGAGTATTTGCCAAGTCAACGACTAAAGCCCTAACTCTGCCGTGGCGTTAAGTGGCCTCCCGGGAGCACCCAGTCTCCTTGTCTCTCAGACAGGGCAAGGAGGTCTGAAGACATAGGATCCACATAGAGGCCAAAAGGTGACACTTAAGCCAAGTGCACCTTCCAGTGCGATGGTCTTTAAGCCTTAGTCACTGCTTGGAGGTGTGTGAGAATGTCCATTCCATCTCAGAAGAAAGGCCAGGGGGAGCCAGGCCGGGTCTGTGAAGAGCAGGTTTGTGGAGCTGAGCGTCCACCGCTTTGCATTCCTGATGGCTGGGTACCGAGGTGGATGAGGCTGGGTAAACCCGAGTGTCTCTGAAGGAGATGCCGCCGACTTGTCTGGACTTGGACCAGATTCTCGAGAGGTTCGGGCTCAGTGCCAAGGGGCTGCCAGCTCCTCACTGCTCTGCCACCGCTGCTTCACAGGCAGGATGCCTGGCCTCTTGAGGTTGTGGGGGAGGAACTGGCCTCTGAGTTGGTTCCTGTTTTCCCAGGGAGCCATCCAGGGAATGAGCAGGGGGATAAATCACCAGAGCTCTGAAATGCAGCTTTAGCTGCAGTCCAAAGTGTCTGGGCCGACTCTGAGGCACCTTGGCCTGTGTCCTGAGACGATGCTGGCTGAGGCTCCGGCCACAGGCATTCCCACCTCGGATCCCAGGCATCGGAGCGAGGCTGCTTCCTGTCTGGAGAGGCAGAGGATTTGGTGTGGTAGCTCAGGCAAAAAAGTCTGCAATCCTAGACCCTCGTTGTTGTTGGTTTTTTTTTTTTAAGATGTACTTATTTATTTGAAAGTCAGAGTTATACAGAGAGAGGAAGGGAGAGAGAGAGAGAGAGAGAGAGAGAGAGAGAGAGGTCTTCCATCCGCCGGTTCACTCCCCAGTTGGCCACAAAGGCAAGAGCTGCGCCAACCCGAAGCCAAGAGCCAGGAGCTTCCTCCGGGTCACCCAAGTGGTGCAGGGGCCCAAGGACTTGGGCCATCTTCCACTGTTATCCCA